>NC_135893.1:105376083-106027406 GCF_964194155.1 Cetorhinus maximus
ATTCTCCTACCTGCATCAGCAGCTCCCACCTCTCTCAGTGGGGCTGCCAAGGCTCCAGAGCTGCCAACGTTCTGATTGGGCTAGCAGCATCGGGGGCTGGCCCGCTGCCCTTATTTGGACAGGAAGATTGGCGGCAGCCAATTGGGAGGTTGCCTCCAGGAATATTCCTGTACTGCACTTGTTACTGGCAAGTGTGGGCTTGGGAAACCCGTTTAGTCCCGACTTCAGGGCCCTGAATTTCGTGGGAAAATTCAGCCCATAGACTCCACGTGTAGATCTCCTTGGCCTATATGCATGAGTGTTGGGGTAAGGTGTGCAATGTGTTGAGTATCTAAGATATCTACCTTGAATATCTCTTTGAATCCTCTTGTTCCTGTGTCAGAATTTGCAGTTAAGGGTTACATAAAAGAAAGAAGAAGGACATATATTTATATAGCGCCATTCACAATCTCAAGACATCCCATAGTACTTTATTTTTGATGCTTAGTCAATGTAGGAAACACTGTTTATAGTGTATGCTGAGTGGGGTGCTGGTCATATCACTCCGGGTGATCTGAGTGTTATTGCCAACCCCTCACAGCTGAGCAATGTAATTGCAGTTTTGAAAGTAAGAACATGAATTGACAAATCGCTGTATTATTGTGAAGCAATTTAATTCCAACACCCAACAAGCTGACTTTCCAGTATGAGGAAAGGCTCCTAAAAGGCTGGCCAGATAGTGCCCAATTTGTATGAGAACTGAATGACAGGAACCAATTTCAGGTCTGTGGTAAGGTGGAGTGCGATGTATCTTTCAGAGAATGTAGTTATTTGACCTTGTGACCGTATTGACCAATCGCAATGCAGCACGGGCTTCTTGGGTAACTGGAAGTTGAGAGCTGGAGGTGATTGAAGAAGCACACATGCTCTGTTCTTATAAACCACGAGTGTTTGTCCAGTTAATTGGTCTCTCTGCCTGTATTGTTTCAAGCACCAACTAATGTGTTAATATCGAGGGCAGCTAACGCCTAACGTTCGCCGGACACACTGAACCTGATAACCAAAAACAGAAAACCGAAGAGGATAAATTGGATCAGTTGACGGCAATCAACAAAACCCCGGTAAGCCAGTTAACTTACTTCGCCACTACAGTGAAGCTGTTTGAAAGCTCAGTCTCCTTAGTCATCGAGTATGCTGCGGGTTGGGCATCTTGAACCATTCAACCCCTTTTCTGATGCCTGGCCTCATTACACCGAACGTCTGGGGTTCTTCTTTAATGCTAGTAACATCACAGGGGAGGAAGAAGAGGGCAATTCTTTTGTCCACATGCAGGAGCAAAACGTATGGGCTGATCCGCAGCCTCATATCACCTAACACCCCCAAAAACTTACAACAAGTTAGTAAATATTGTCAAAAACCACCTGAAGCCAAAGCCCTCAGTCACTATGCAGCGTTTTAAATTCAATTCGAGGAATAGTCTTCCAGGAGAGACAATCACTGGCTATGTAGCTGCTTTAAAGGAATTAACGGAATATTGTAAGTTTGGAACTTCAATTAATGACATGTTGATAGACCAGTTGATATGCGGAATGGGGGATGATGCTATTCAAAAGTGGTTGCTATCTGAAACTAATCTAGACTTCAGTAAGGCATTAGAATTGGCAACAGCCATGGAGAGGCTGTTAGAGACTCGGAGGCAATAAAAGACACACAAAATAGCGCCGTCCATCTTGTAGGGTGGGAAGGGCCGGTAAGAAAAGGTACGAAAACGCCGGACCCTACAGAAAGGTGGGGAACGCCCACTATGTATAGACCATTGAAGAACAACAGGACCACAGTGAAAACCCACCACATTAATGAGAGAAATGTATCCAGGCAGCCTGCAGGCGATCGACAGGTCAGAAATATTGAATTCTTTTCTGCCACCACAATGGTCACATGATGCGGCACCATTAAGGTCGTCTGAGACAGCATTTTAAAAACAAAGATAGAAATCGCGAAATCTGTCTTGTTGAAGAACCAGAGGAAGCAGAATCTGACATCTGTTCATTATACAACCTGAAAGTGGGTAGAACTGAGCCAATCCAGGTAGTCATTAGAGACAATGAACAACCCATCAAGAGGGAGGTTGATACTGGGGCATCAATGTCAGTCAGAGGAGAACATACGTTCAGGCACTTGAATAAAGGAGTCTACGCTTGGAACAATTGGACACTAAATTAAAAACATAAACAGGCAAGGAAATAAGAGTGAAAGAGATATGTCAAGTCCTAGTGCTGTATGGGGATCAGTCTGCAAATTTACCCCTTATATTGGTGGATGGGGTGGGCCCCAGTTTAATTGGTCACAACTGGCTCAAAAAGATTAAATTGCAATGGGCCGAGATTTTTCAAATCAGAGCGAGAAACTTACAGGACTTGTTACATAAGTACGCTTCCATTTTCAGTGATGAGCTAGGAAGGATTCGTGGGCTACAAGTCAAAATCCACGTAGACCCTAACACAACCCCCAGAGTTATCAGAGCCAGACCAGTCCCTTATACTCTACAGGACAACCGGTGCAATTGTCCGAGTGGGCGGCATCCATAGTACCCGCACTGAAACCAGACCAAAGTGTTCGCTTATGCAGTGACTGTAAGTTAACTGTAAATAGAGCGGCCAAACTTGATAGACACCCGATACCGAAGATTGAGGAATTATATTTAAAATTGGCAGGGGGGCATCACATATTCCAAACTCGACATGAGCCACACCTACCAGCAGGTAGAGTTGGAAGAGGGCTCCAGGGAATTTGTGACCATCAATACACAGCGAGGATTGTATCAATATACCCGACTACCCTTTGGGGTCTCATCAGTGTGTGCTATTTTCCAATGTACCAAGGAAAATCTGCTTCAGGGGCTGCCCCATATCGTTGTTTATCTGGATGATGTCTTAGTCACTGGACAAACTGACGAAGAGCACAGATAATTTGGAGGAGCTGCTGAAACGCTTCTCACAAGCGATGGCGTGTTTGAAACAAGAAAAATGTCAAGCCAAAGAGGTAATGTACTTGGGCCCTAAGGTCGACGCGCAGGGGCCTGCATCCCGTGGAAGAAAAGGTCAAAGCTATTCGCGAGGCACCTGCACCGAGAAACACTACAGAATGAAAGGCCTTCTTAAGCAGGATAAACTACCAAGGGTGATTTCTCCCCAATCTATCAACCGTACTGGCTCCTTTATACTCATTGCTTAAGAAATACCATAAATGGATTTGGCAAGCTCCACACCAGAATACGATTCTGAAGGTAAAGCAATTGTTAAGATCATCGGCCCTTCTGGTCCACTTTGACCCAAAGAAAGAATTGATTTTAAGTTGCGATACATTCCCTTATAGAGTAGGGGCTGTACTTTCACATCAGGCAGTGGATGGCTCTGAATGACCCATTGGTTATACATCTCGCACACTCAGTGCTGCAGAGCGATGATATTCTCACATTGAGAAGGAGGCTTGTCTGTTGTGTTTGGTGTTCAGAAATTCCATCAATACCTCCACGGTCGCCATTTTCACATTATATCCGACCACAAGCCTCTGCTGGGATTATTTGGAGAGGTTAAGGTGATACCCCCCATCACATCTGCTCACATCCAGAGGTGGGCACTGATATTGGCTGCTTACGAATACACTTTTATTCACCGATCGGGAAGCCAGATCGCACATGCTGATGCTCTGAGCCTCCTCCCCCTGCCAGATAACAACGTGAAGGTTCCAATTCCCCAGGAATCTGTCTCAGTATTATGTTTTTTGGATTGCTCCCCTGTCCAGGCCAAACAAATCCGTGAGTGGACAGGCTGAGATCCACTCTTCTCTCTCGTCCGGGAGCAGGTCTTGAATGGATGATCAGGAGAGTCAAGGCCTGATGGCATGAAACCCTTTCTCAACCGCAGGTATGAGCTCACCTGCCAGGACGGTATGTTGCTCTGGGGAGCAAGGGTTATTGTGCCCCTGAGAGGGCGAAGGCTATTACTGACCGAATTACATAGCGCTCACTCTGGCATTAGCAGGATGAAGATGCTCGTGTGCAGCTACTTGTGGTGGCCAGGGGTGGACACAGACATCGAAACCCTCGTCAAAAGTTGTCTTCAATGCCAACAGGTGCAAAAGCTTCCCCACCCCCCCCCACCAACCCCGACCTTAGCTCCATTGCACCCCTGGGAATGGCCGGGGCGGCCATGGGTGCACCTCCACGTCGATTACTTGGGCCCTTTCTTGGGCCCTTTTACTAATAGACGCCCACTCCAAGTGGATGGATATCTACAAAGTCTGGCCACCCACGTCTGCTGCCACCATAGACAGTTTGCGACAGAGTTTTGCAGTGCACGGGTTACCAGAGGTGCTTGTGTCAGGCAATGGGACTGCATTTACCAGCGGGCAGTTCCACAGGTTCACGACCCTCAACGCAATAACTCATATCAAAACCTTGCCTTACCACCCCGCCCGCCTCGAATGGTTTGGCTGAGCGGGCAGTCCAAACTTTTAAGTCCGGGATGAAAAAGCTGGATGGGGATTCCATCAGCATCAGATTGTCAGGGTTCCTGTTCACATATCAGATGACCCCACACACGACCACTGGTATTGCCCCCGCTGAATGACTAATGAAGAGACGTCTCCGCATCTGCTTAACTCTTATCAGGCCGAATTTAGAGGTGGTGGGGGGTGGGGGGGAGGAGAGAAGACGAGAGGCCAAGAAGGCTAGACATGATGACCATAATCATGAAAGAAATTTCACGGTGGGAGACACAGTCCTTGCGAAGAACTTTGGAGATGGGCCCAATTGGCCATTAGGTGAAGTGACAGGACCTCTCTCCTACAATGTGTCGGTAAATGGCTGAATAATTAGGTGACATGTGGATCATCTCCGGAGAAGAAGGACTGTCCCACTAGAAGGAATGGCATCATCATTTGCGTTTAAGTCTGCACCACAGGTGGAAGAAATGTCACACGATTTGGAAGTACCGGTGGGACCTGTTAGACCCGAGATGGTCAAAGACACAAACTTGCCCACTTCCACTGAAGAGCCTAGCGGACAGTTGACCCCTGAGCTGGTCTTGGAAAAACCAGCCAAGGTCATTGAACAACCACACTCGACACGACACGTCCAAGGAAGCCTCCTGAGGGACTTGACTTGTAAATAGTTATTCATGTAAATAATTGGGATGTTGTGAAGCTTGTCAACTGTACTTTCAAGTAAAGGGGGATGGATGTGGTAAAGTGGACTGCTATGTACCTTTAAGAGAATGTAGTTGTTTGACCATGTGACCGTATTGACTAATCTTTTTCTTGGTTTTTCGTGGGTAACTGTAAGTCTAGAGCTGGAGGTGATTGAAGAGCACACATGGTGTTCGTGCTCTGTTCTTAGTTCCAATAAACCACCAGTGTTTTATCCAGTTAATCGGTCTCTCTGCCTGTATTGTTTCAAGCACCAACTAATGTGTTAATATCAAGAGCGCATCTCACGTTTACCAGACACAGCGAACCTGATAACCAAAAACATAAAAAGGTTCTCCTAACTGGAGAGTGCACACATGGGCCCTTTGGCTGGAAGTAACCCTGTCGCATTGTTTCACTATCTTTGTAAATTACTGTGAAATGAAGAACAGGCTTAATTAAACATATTTGCCTGCCAAATTTGCCAAGTTTTATTATATATCCAGGGCTTTGTGCTCTGTCACTTTCTTCCTTCATGCTTCACGTTCTCCTTGTCCTGTCTCTCTCACTATCCTCTGTGCTGCATCTGGTTGAGCCTTTCCCTTGTCTATTGTAAACATCATTATCTTAGCTTCTTTCTTTGCTGAAAATTATTTTCCATCCTATTCTTTCCAGCTGGTCCCTCGCCTTAACATTAATTTATGTCGTTCCCCCTCCTCTTGTCCTTCTGTTGCTCCATCCTTTTGTCCCCTTCCTGTTGTCCCTCTCCTGTTGTCATCCTTCTGTTTCCCTCCCTTCTGTTCCCCCCTTCCTGTTGTCCCCTCCTGTTATCTCTGTCCCGCTGCTGTTACCCAGTTCTAGTAGCTTCTCTTTTGCTAGCCCAATTACCTCCAAAACTTCATCTTAACCCTCCTGTGGTTCCCTTCAATCGCTTTGTCCCTGTAGTTTTCTCTGTTATCTCTCTATGACACTTCGGCTCAAATTCAAAGCTGTATTTCAGCTCGGGTCTCAATTCCCTTATAAGAGATAAAAGCAAAGAACTGCGGATGCTGGAAATCCAAAAAAAAATTTTTCCAGAAATACCTGGAAAAACTCAGCAGGTCTGGCAGCATCGGTGGAGAAGAGCACAGTTGACATTTTTAGTCCTCATGACCCTTCAACAGAACTAAGTAAAAATAGGAAAGGGGTGAAATATAAGCTGGTTTAAGAGGGAGTGGGGGTGTTGGGACAAGAAGAGCTAGGTAAAGAGCCAGTGATAGGTGGAGATAACCAAACGATGTCACAGACAAAGGGATAAAGAGGTGTTGAAGGTGGTGATATTATCTAAAGGAATGTGCTAATTAAGGGTAGAAAGCAGGACAAACAAGGTACAGATAGCCCTAGTGGGGGTGGGGTGGGGTGAAGGAATCGAAAAAGGCTAAAAGGTAGAGATAAAACAATGGGTGGAAATACATTTAAAAATAATGGAAATAGGTGGGAAAAGAAAAATCTATATAAATTATTGGAAAAAACAAAAAAGACGGGGAAGAGATGGAAAGGGGGTGGGGATGGAGGAGAAAGTTCATGATCTAAAATTGTTGAACTCAATGTTCAGTCTGGAAGGCTGTAAAGTGCCTAGTCGGAAGATGAGGTGCTGTTCCTCCAGTTTGCGTTGAGCTTCACTGGAACAATGCAGCAAGCCAAGGACAGACATGTGGGCAAGAGAGCAGGGTGGAGTGTTAAAATGGCAAGCGACAGGGAGGTCTGGGTCATTCTTGCGGACAGACCGAAGGTGTTCTGCAAAGCGGTCACCCAGTCTGCGTTTGGTCTCTCCAATGTAGAGGAAACCGCATTGGGAGCAGCGAATACAGTAGATTAAGTTGAGGGAAGTGCAAGTGAAATGCTGCTTCACTTGAAAGGAGTGTTTGGGCCCTTGGACGGTGAGGAGGGGGGAAGTGAAGGGGCTCAGTTAAGGAAGAAGGAGGACATGTCAGAGGAACTGTTTTTGAAATGTCCTCCTTCTTCCTTAACCGAGGTTTTCCACCCACGGTGGTTGACAGGACCCTCAACCGTGTCCGGCCCATCTCCCGCACATCCGCCCTTACACCTTCTCCTCCTTCCCAGAAACATGATAGGGTCCCCCTTGTCCTCACTTATCACCCCACCAGCCTCCGCATTCAAAGGATCATCCTCCGCCATTTCCGCCAACTCCAGCATGATGCCACCACCAAACACATCTTCCCTTCACCCCCCCGGCGGCATTCCGTAGGGATCATTCCCTCCGGGACACCCTGGTCCACTCCTCCATCACCCCCTACTCCTCAACCCCCTCCCACGGCACCTTCCCATGCAACCGCAGAAGATGCAACACCTGCCCCTTCACTTCCCCTCTTCTCACCGTCCAAGGGCCCAAACACTCCTTTCAAGTGAAGCAGCATTTCACTTGCACTTCCCTCAACTTAATCTACTGCATTCATTGCTCCCAATGCACTTTCCTCTACATTGGAAAGACCAAACGCAGACTGGGTGACCGCTTTGCAGAACACCTTCGGTCTGTCTGCAAGCATTACCCAGACCTCCCTGTCGCTTTCCATTTCAATACTCCACCCTGCTCTCATGCCCACATGTCTGTCCTTGGCTTGCTGCATTGTTCCAGTGAAGCTCAACGCAAACTGGAGGAACAGCACCTCATCTTCCGACTGGGCACCTTACAGCCTTCCAGACTGAATATTGAGTTCAACAATTTTAGATCATGAACTCTCTCCTCCATCCCCACCCCCTTTCCGTCTCTTCCCCCTCTTTTTTGTTTTTTTCCAATAATTTATATAGATTTTTCTTTTCCCACCTATTTCCATTATTTTTAAATGTATTTCCACCCATTGTTTTATCTCTATCTTTCAGCCTTTTTAGTATTCCTTCACCCCACCCCATCCCCACTAGGGCTATCTGTACCTTGCTCGTCCTGCTTTCTACCCTTAATTAGCACATTCCTTTAGATAATATCACCACCTTCAACACCTCTTTATCCCTTTGTCTGTGACATCGTTTGGTTATCTCCACCTATCACTGGCCCTCTACCTAGCTCTTCTTGTCCCAACACCCCCCCCTTAAACCAGCTTATATTTCACCCCTTTCCTATTTTTACTTAGTTCTGTTGAAGGGTCATGAGCACTCAAAACGTCAACTGTGCTTCTCTCCACCGATGCTGCCAGACCTGCTGAGTTCTTCCAGGTATTTCTGTTTTTGTTTTTTGTTCTCAATTCCCTTCTAATCAGCATTATTGGTTATAACCAATAACCCATTCAGGCACAGATTGAACTTTCATCCTCTCAGTTGTGAAACGCTGACTCACAAAATCCTGTGGGTGTAATAAAATGCCACCTATCTGCATATGCAAAGTGCAGTAAATTAAATAATGTTTACTTAAGAACTAGTCGTTCTTATTGAATAATGCATTTGAACCCAGCATGGGTGACATAGATAAGCTGATGCATTATAAGCAGGATTTGCTTAAAACTGAAACTACTTGTTGATATTGACTTACCCTTCAGAATCGTGGGTTATGTGATCCAAGGTCATTGGGTGGAATGTGTCTCTGAGAATTCAATCTTGCCCATTGCTTGTCCTATATTTGGAGGACATGTCCCGGCCATCAAGGAGGTATGATGTTGGCCACTTAAATCAGCAGTGATGTGTTGAGATGTTTATCACACCACACCACTAACCCTGTCCTAGTCTAGACATTTGAAACATCATTTGAAGACTTTTGATATGACAAAGTCACTCACAAGAATTTTAAAAAAAAATCTCCAGTGCTTAACTCCATTTGTTTTAAGATTTAGGGCCCTGAATGTTTATGCATGGATGTCATCTGGTTTCACGAATATTGTTTAAACGCATCCATCTCACACCTCTTCTGCAGAGAAAGCACGTCTGTCATGGAAGCCTTTGTTTGACAAGTCAGAGTCTCCCTCTACAGAGAGTTACAGAATCAGCTTGTTATTCACACATGACTGTGAAATTCTAACCTTTCCTTTTAAAAATGTTGCTGATTATTCACAGAGTTACATTCGTGTGAAGAAGTGTTTTGGAATTTTGACTCTGCACCTTGCTCTCTTAGCGTCGCTCATCGATAGCCAATGTATATGGTTAAAAGGCAAACTGCATTTCAAGTGTCACGTTGGTTGAAAAGCTATTACTTTGCTTCTAAAATAGAAGCAAACGGCACTGGAAGGAACTTTTGACTTTTACTGGCATCAATTTCAAACAAGCTGCTCCACAGATAGGAATTTTAAAATAAAAGAAACATGAGCAACGCTGTAATTATTAATTGTTTGAAGAAAGTAGCCTACCCTAGTGCAGAGTGCGGAGAGTGGTGAACGTTCACAGCTACCTCTCTCCATTATGACAGGCCGCTGATTTTAGACATGTTGTTTTGGGAAGGGAGCTGACCAGAGGCTCTCTGCTTCCCCAAATGGAACAAGCGAGATTGATGGCCGCTGCTACACAACCTCCCAGCACCCAGTTCAGGGGAGATATTGACTAAAACGTCAGAGTGTGTAGCCTTGCCTGCCCTCCCTCTCTCTCTCTCTCTCTCTCGTTCTCTCTCTCAGGGCTTGTTGTGAGAGTGGGAATGAAAAATAAAAACGTGGATGCATGTCATTTTGAGAAGCTGTGCTCACCATGTTATGGAAGGGGAGGCTTTTAATTACCTGGCCCACGTGAAGAATGTATTGATCTTGTCCACTCCAGACGTTAAATTCAAAATCAGGGTGTTTTGGTGGTTGATCAACCTTTTTTTCTTCTTACAATGTCATATCACGGCTATTCTCCTCCACACTCCTACAAAACACCTTTGTGCATACCTCCTCCCACGGAATATTTGTCAGAGAAATAACAGATCTCTGAAACTGTGGAGAATAGACAGCTTCACGATTTGAACTAATCCAACAACTAATCATGTTTTACAGCTGTTGCTTTAAAGCGCTTGGAGAGAAAGGAAACAGCATTTCTACCGTACCAAACTGCTTTGAACTAAATCCATCTTCCTCAGTAAAGAGATAATGCACATGAAAATCACTGAACATAATAGTCTACATTAAGTACATTTTGTCTGCCTTCCTTTGGTTTCCTATGAAAACAGTTTTTGTTTAGTCTGTGATTTCTTTTTGCAGCTGGTTTTGTCTCCTGATAATTGGGATGAAATTTATCCCCCAAATGCTTTTTACAAATCTTGCTATTGATAGCAAAATGATAACTGCTTAAAATATACTGTTCAATGCGATTTCTACTTCTTTTTATTTTTCCTGGCAGTTGTTTTCATTGAATTTGAAATGTGCGGAATCCCACTGCGTATCATTTCATGAAGTGACCTTTAGTACATTCCTCTTGTCTAAAGATGCTTTTTCACGTTACATCTAGTAACGTCTTGATGCTGCGACGTTGATGCATTATGAAACATAAAATCTATCATCTCTGCTATTCCTCTGTTATGATAATTGTGATCTAATAGGAATAGAGCATTTAGTAGTAGGGCAAAATAACCACCAAGATCATCAGGCACAAGGATTTATTGTGTTGAAATATGCACCAGTACTAGGCTTCTGTCACCAGAGGTCCTCAGTAAGCACTGCCTAAGCCAGAGCTCCCAGTATGGGCAGATAATGGGCACCATTAGGAATGGGAGCCAGGCCATTCAGCCTCTCGAACTTGCTTTGCTGTTCAGTTAGATCATGGTTGATCTGTACTTTACCTCCATTTTGCTGTTTTTGTTCCATATTCCTTGATACACTTACAAAAGCCTATCTATAGCAACTGTGGAAAGACAAACAGAATTAATGGCCCAGATCTTCCAGTCTCCAGATTGTCAGAGACCAGATGTGTTACCAAGATGTCTGTCAAGGCCTCCACAGATGTCCCAATGTGTGGACCTCCAGGGGAATTGCCTGGGAAGTTTGAACTTCCGATGGGCAATTCCCTTGCTCCCTGAGATCCTTTGCAAAATTCTCTGACTCTGAGTTAGAGTGGGAGACTTTAGACAGGTCCATGGGACTTTCCTGAATAGTTACGCAGGAAATGTTAGAAAAATCCTACTCTAACTCTTGGGTAACTGAAGAACTGACTGCCCAATCACTCACACTGATCTCCCTGCCTTCCCTCGACCCCACCAACTAACCCCCTGACTACCTCCACTGCACCTGACTATCCCCCCAATACCCCTACCAAGCCCCCAACCTGACCCCACCCGACCTGACTACCCCTCCTGACCTGGCTGGCCCTGCTCCCATGATCTACCTCGCCCACCTGCCGCCTCACTCACCTGCCACCCTACCCACCTGCCATTCTACCCAGCTACCACCCTACCCCCTGCTACCTCACTCGCCTGCACCCTACCCACCTGCCATTCTACCCAGCTACCACCCTACCCCCTGCTACCTCACTCACCTGCACCCTACCCACCTGCCATTCTACCCAGCTACCACCCCACCCCCTGCTACCTCACTCACCTGCACCCTACCCACCTGTCACCTCACCAGCTACCCACCCTACCACCCTGCCCATTCAGCCATTCACTAACATTCACACTGGACCTTTAAACTTGCCTTACGGCAGCTAGTGCCTATCTTGTCTTCCCCCTACCCTCCAGCGCCCCTCGAGCGACTGTACACTCTGCATTTCTGAAGAAGCTGGGCTCGGAAGACCCGGCCAGAACTGCGGAGCGGAGTCAGGGATGCAGAAAGGTACAAGGGGAGCAGCAACCTGACTATCATGGCCACTTCAGGGAAGATCAGGACCAATGTTCCGGGTCAGTAACCCTCCATCGGAACCACCAATATCCTGGGAGTTACCGCTGGTCAGAAACTGAACTGGACCAGCCACATAAATGCGGTGGTTACCAGAGCATGTCAACGGCTTGGGATTCTGAGGCAAGTAACTCACCTCCTGATTCCCAAAGTCTGTCCAACAACTACAATAGTTAATAATTTCTATCAGGGCAGCTACCTGAGTGAGAGGACTGCTGAGAATCTGAAGATTGCTGCTATATACATAGATTTCCAGAGTATTAAAGCCTATAAAGTATATTTGTAGCAGCTTCTATTAGGGTCCAGCCGGCTTCTCAAAGCTGGTAGAATGATTGTATGTACCACCACCAAGTATGTTATAACCAATCTGCTTTTGTACTTAAAAAAGGGTGGAGCTATGATGCCTTGATCCCTATAATTGAATATTCTGCTAACACCACTAAACATAAAGAATGGCCAATGGGGAAGAGGTACTAAATGATATCTGTGAAACCATAGCGCAGTCTGAGTCATCATGCACAGTGTTGTTAGGGAGGGAGTTCCAGGATTTTGACCCATCAACAGTGAAGGAACGGCAATTTAGTTCCAAGTCAGGATGGTGAGTGGCTTGGTGGTGTTCCCATCGATCTGCTGCCCTTGTCCTTCTAGATGGTAGAGGTTGTGGGTTTGGAAGGTGCTATTGAAGGAGCCTTGGTGAGTTGCTGTAGTGCATCTTGTGGATGGTACACACTGCTGCTGCTACTGTGCGTCGGTGGTGGAGGGAGTGAATGTTTAAGGTAGAGGATGGGGAGCCAATCAAGTGATTTCTTTTGTCCAGATGGTGTTGAGCTTCTTGAGTGTTGTGGGAGTCGCTCTCACCCAGGCAAGTGGGGAGTATTCCATCACACTCTGTGATGGACTTGTGCCTTTACAGGTGGTGGACAGGCTTTGGTGAGTCAGGTAGTGAGTTACTTTTTGTGCCAAGTTATCTCCTGTACTGAGAATGCGTCATATGATGAAGACAAAGTAAATGTATCATTTGGAGACATGCAGAGAACAAACCTGCTGGTGGCAGAGGTGAAAGAATTGGAGATACAGGAGTTAGCTACTCCTAACCACAAAATGAAAGCTCCCCCTGTCCAGTATACTTTTCAATAACTATACAGGTCCTGGAACCCCTCTAAGGACGTTCTATTGACTGTGGATCAATGCGCAAAGCTTTCAACTGATGCAGCGGTTCAAGAAGGCAGCTCACCACCACCTTCTCAAGGGCAATTAGGGATGGGCAATAAATGCTGGCCCAGCCAGCAAAGCCCGCATCCCGTGAACAAATAAAAAAATAGTAATGGTAGTGAATATCAGAACCTTCACCAGTTAACCATTCATATTACAAGCTCAGTGTTTAATAGCAAAGTGATCTAGTACAATATGTTAAAGGGATTGAATCCACACATGGGGCAAATTAATCTGAACTGATGGATTGCAGAGCAGGATGAAGAATAATCATTGAAGCTCGGCTAACTGTGGGATGGGATCATCCACTATCCAGCTAAACCTTTCCACAAAGGCTTAGTATCAGGATGAAAAAAACCCACAAGATTATACTGTTTTACTTGATGCTTAAAATATTACAACTTAAAGAATTCTTGGTGGCTCTGTACATTCTTTCTGTTCTGTTTTTACATGCACTAACAGAACATAGCTGGAGAGTATGAAAGTCAAAAAAGCTTTAAGAAATCAGAACAGTTAAATAATAATCACAACTGATAAAATATTGGAAAACAAGTGCTCGACATCATGGTGTAATCAAAAATGCTTGTACACAATCAGATGAATTATAATTCTGGTTGTGTGCAAACAAGCTGAGCTCACAATTAAATGACTGTGTACTTTGTTTTAAAGCTTAATGTCGTGCAGAACCTCGTAAAGATTAAGTAATTCAATCACCAGACACTAAAGGGTTTCATTTTCCAAAGCACAGCAGAAGAAGCTCTTCAAGCCTTTTAAAACAAATCATTTTAATACAAGGACGTGACTAGAGATCTAGGCAGTGAAATTCAATATAACCCAAAAACAGGCACAGAGATCACAATGTGTGATTCACGCTCACCTGTTGTTTCCCATGTAGCCAGTGTGCAAACTTCTCACACTTGCAGCCATCAGCTCAGATACCGACACTGCCCATCTTTTAGAGAATAGCTTAAAACGGAATCTACATGTAGTGAGACACTGGGCACAAATGGGCAGCAGCTAAGGAAGGTGATAAGGGTAGCACGGGTGGCAGCTTGCCAGGGGGTAAGGTCACACACAGATTCAGCTGCAGGGGACCCAGATGAGGGCTGTTTGATGGCTAGGTCTCCAGGTGAAGGCTGGTGGGTCCATACAATGAAATGTTTGGTACATTGGCTGGGCGGCCAGAACTCCTGCGGATGATGTCGAGGAAGATTCCTCCATCACCTTGGCACAGGGCTTTATGCAGAGCTTGGAGCTCATCATTTCCAGTGTGGAAGTGCTGAGGTAACACTGCATAGGAGACCTAGGACAGGCAAAGGCACTGGGAAAACAGGCACCAAGCGAATGCAGAAAGGGATTTGTTGACTTTTGTATGGATATGGCAACACTTCGATTTATAAATTTGGTTTGGAATATTTGTTTCATGGTGGCTTTTATTTTTGCATTGTGGCCAAGAGGACACTGTGATATTTAGTGACAGATGGAAGTCCAGATGTGGGACTGTTGGTGATACGGGGAGTTAGGCTTCTATTCACTGGCACCGCAATTGTTCAGCACAGGAACGGACTCGGTTGGCTGCCTTTGCTCTTGCTCTTCCTCCTCCAACTCGTTCTCCTTCTTCTCCTCTGCTGGTCACCATATAGCTGTTCCCTCATGATGGCGAGGTTGTGCAGCATGGAGCAATCCGTGATGAATCTTGATTTTGTTCTCTGCTGAGTATAGCCGGGCTTCGCTGGAGCTGTCCAGGCAGTGGACTGACCTGCTCAATCTCATTTCCTGTGGCAGCATTGTTTTCATTCTGTACATGCTACCCACATAAGCATGGGTTGTGCACCAGAGTCATGAGCCATATGGTCAGTGAGTGGCCCTTGTCACCCAGCAGCCACTCTCTGGTTTGTTGTGCTGGCTCCAGTGCACATGGCACAGCAGACAGCCACACCACAAAGGCATCTTGACAGGACACTGGGCAGTGACCTGCCTGCTATGCTGAATATGGTCGGACACCAGCTGCACCTTGAGGGAATGGAATCCTTTCCAGTTGACATGTGGCACATGTGAAGCGACATATATTCAGTCAATAGCACCCTGCACCATGGGGAAGCCTGCAATCCTTGCAAAGCCACATGCCAACTTCAACTGCTTCTCCCTGGCAAGGGAGAATGAAATATATCCAAAATCTCTTGGATTACTGACCTTCAGTTACTTCCCTCATGGAACAATGGACAGCGAACTGGGAAATGTTGAAAATATCGCCTGCCCCAGCCTGGAAGGCTGACAGGTAAAAGTTCAAGGCCACGGTCACCTTCACAGGCACTGGCAGTGCCATCATCGCCCTGCTCTGCAACTGCAGCAGGTGGCACATATCAGTGAGGATCTCCTCAATGAATCAGACACATCTGACACGCACCAAAACAGAAAATGCTGGAAAAACTCAGCAGGTCTGGCAGCATCTGTGGAGACAGAAACAGAGTTAACGTTTCGAGTCCATATGACCCTTCCTCAGAGCAGATCTGACACCTAGTTCCTCGCTGTGTTTGAGGTCAGAGAATTGCTCTCTGAATACTCCAAGTGGACATAGCTCCATTTGAGAGCCCATCTCCCGTCCTCCCTCATCCAGTAACTTGTCCTGCTCTGTGTCATCTATGCTCATTTTTACCGTCATGATTTCGTCCAAGGGTGATGCAAATTATTACGCCCATGTCTGGCAACAAGCCTGAGCAGAATCCTTGAACTCAGGACAAAGTCCTTCAATATGTGATGCAGCACAACTGTAGACATTACCAACTTTAAGCAAGTTTGGAAACCAGCAAATGGTTCTACAATCACAGTAAGAGCCTATAGCGTTCAAACAGCAACTAACCTGAAAGTGTCTGACGATCCCTTTACATAGCGTTGGTTGGTTGGATGGGGTTTGGAGGGTATGGTGGAGTACTTTCTGCTACTGAATGCACATGGGAGGGCATTTGTCCAAGTATTAAGCTTCAAAATGGGAATGCTGACATCAAATCAATACTATATCTTGACTACATCACAGTCTGCCTACTCTGCATGCTTCTGATAGACAATTCCTGAGTGTTACTAACACCGTCACCAATATGACTAGCACTAACAGTGTGCATGTGTGCCTTAGATGCCATTTTTCAGGCAAAGCGGCGCCCATGGTGCCAATAAATTGGGTGCTACTGAGCTGAATTTCACAGCCCAAATTTTTATTACAACTGTAAACTATTTCATAGAATGTGAAATTTCACTGCAGAAAGAAATCATTTGGTCCACCCTGCCTGCAACAGTATTTGATCCACATCTTATCAAACTATTCTGGTCATTTTCTCTGCTGATAAATATGAAGCTGATTATGTTAAACTGGCATTATCACTGAAACCATGACTCTAATTTACAGCTGGTAGGCCACATTGTATATTATACAAGGTGCTTTTAGCCCCATTTAAAATAATATTTTGTCATTTTATGAAAAAATTGTAGATCAAATTACCTCAAACATTGTTCAAATGATTTATTTATCTTCTAACTCCCTAAAAAGCATGTTTATTGGTATGTAATGTCACCTCAGCCTAGAAACTATTTCATTTGTATCCTTTGGTCTTCTTTTCTACAAGATTTGGATTCTCTAGTTACAATACCCGTTATTTGTACACACTCAAAACGCAGGTGGAGGGTCGCAACAACGCCTCCACACTCAGACAGTAAAGAGAGGGACAGAGAAAAGAAGGACTTGCAGTGCAGAGACCACAGAGAACATAAATATTGGTTCACCTGGGTTCCAGAGTCCAGAATCAAAGTCCAATGAGGTCATCGGCAGGCTGAAAACCGATGTTGTATAATTCAATTTTCCAGTGGTGCTGACTTCACACGATGAGATAGGCATGCAGAGATGAAGCAGTCTTGTAGCTAATGGCACAGAACTTCCAGCAGAAGCCATGTAGTCCGGAGCTCCTTCGGTGTGGCCTGCTAGTCAGATGTTGAACAGCGGACTGAGACTATGCAGTTCAGCAAGGCAATTTTACTTGCTCCACAAGCCAGAGGCCCATGTCACTTGACTCCCACCTCTCCACCATCTTTGACAAAGGATGTGTATCCATTGTCTGGATCATAACAGCTGTTAAATATCTCAGCCATTAGGAACTGGAAGGAAGGTTGCGGGGCCTTTGTCTTAGCAGACGATCCATCTCCTTCTGGCCAGCCTGGGTTGTTAAATGCAGATTTACCCTTGCATAGCTCTCTTTGAAGTTGGGCTGTACAGTTCACAGGGGGTCGTTAGTGGCTCCTTGGAGATAACGAAATGTGAGTTTTCCTAAAACTGCCAATGTGGCTTCTTTTGTTCAGGGGTCACAGAAAGACTCAGTTTCAGCCATTTTAAGGATCCTTGTTCAGTTCTTAAAATTTTAGAGATAATGATGAGCATATCTATATATATTTTATTTTAAAAATATGTGAGGATTTAGTCCCCTCACAATACATAAAATAACATTTTGTAATGGACATAATAAAGTAGTTTTCTGTAGCACTGTGAAATATAACCTTGCAATAATAATTGCCTATTTATACAACCAATAAATTGACCTGTGATGTCTGTAACTATAGCTCCCAAACCTCACCATTTCTGTAATAAAAGAATATGGAGATGAACTGCTCATCATAAGTCACTGGCAATTTCAGAATAGATTAGGTTAAAAAGAGTCCTGACCATTCAATTAAGAGAGAACATTTAAACCACGACATTCTCTAATCTAAAGATCAAGCTAGATGATTAATTTCATCAGGTCCCACTCACCAATCACTCCCAAACTCACTGGCCAGCGTTGGCTGCTTGTCATCTAAAGCTTTGAATTCAAAAATTCTCATCCTTGTGTTTATATTTATTCATGGTCTTGCCCACTCTGTAACCAGCTGCAATTCAACTCCATTGCCCAGTATTTTTCACTCCTGTAATTGCACCTTCTGTGTATCCGTATGTGTTTTGAGTAATGTGGATTGGCTCTTAACTGCTCTCAAAAGGCAATTAGAGATGGGCAACAAATGTTGGCATTGCCAGCAATGCCCACATCCCATGAAAAAGTAAATTTTAGAAATCCCATCTCCTACCTTCACACCATTATTGGTGCCTATGCCTATGTCCAATTCTTGTAACCCTCCTTTGTAAAGCAGTCTCTCTGTATCTCCCCCTCCTGCTTTAAGAACCTCCTTAAAACCTACCTCTTTGATCACAGATTTGGTCACTCCTTTACATTTCTCCCTCTTTGGTACATTTGTTGTTGATGAACAAACCTGATGACATTTTTCCTGGAAATAGGAAGACTGGCATAGTGTGTGTTTCAGAATGAGGGGATGGGGGGTATACATCTTAGCAATTTCACAGATTTTCCTACAATAGATCCTCTATACTTAAAAAAAATCATATGCCTGACCCCCTCAGGAATTCTATTCTCTAGTATCTCTCTACTACACTCCACCTCCGTGACACCACTGCCTCCTGGTGCCAGTTGTATGTACTCCAACAAAGACATCCCTCCAGTGGCTTATTTTTTACTATATGTCTGAGCACCCTGGTATATTCTTAATCTGTTTAGCACCATCATCAAATATATGCATGGAAGCATTAATCTAATTCAACATTTACATCAATGATACCAAGCTATACCTCTCCATCTCCTCCACTGAGCCAACGTTTGTGGTTATATTCTCCAACTGTCTATCTAACATGAAAGGGCAACATTTCCTCATTCTTAAAGCCAATATACTTGAGCAGTTCTTCATTCCTCCCAATGACCACCTACTCTCATGCTGCTTGACATCAATTTGAACGTCCTCCTTCATATCAATTCAATTACCAAGAGCACTTTCTTCTACATTGTCCCTTCCATCCATATGGGTTGCACATTCCTGCCAAAACCCAACTCTATACCTTTCTAGTAATAACAGAAAGTGCTGGAAGAACTCAGCAGGTCTGGCAGCATTGATGAAGAAAGAAACAGAGTTAACATTTCGAGTCCAATATGACTCTTTGTTGGAACTCTTTCGAGTTCTTTGGATGAGTTGTATTGGACTCAAAATGTTAACTCTGTTTCTCTCACCACAGATGCTACCAAGCCTGCTGAGTTTTTCCAGTACTTGCTGTTTTTATTTCAGATCTTCAGTGTCCACAGTATTTTTCTTTTATCTATACCATTATCACCTTGAGGCATGACTTTTTTAATAGTGTTCTCGCAAACCTCCTTAAAACCACCCCCCACAAATTCACAACACCATGGCTTACATCCTCAACCACACAAAATACTACACTGTCATTGCCCTGGCCAAATCCATAAGACCATAAGACATAGGAGCAGAAATTAGGCCATTCGGCCCATCGAGTCTGCTCCACCATTCAATCATGGCTGATAAATTTCTCAACCCCATTCTCCCGCCTTTGCCCCATAACCTTTGATCCCCTTACCAATCAAGAACCTATCTATCTCGGTCTTAAATACACTCAATGACCTGGCCTCCACAGCCTTCTGTGGCAATGAATTCCATAGATTCACCACTCTCTGGCTAAAGAAGTTTCTCCTCATCTCTGTTCTAAAAGGTCTTCCCTTTACTCTGAGGCTATGCCCTTGGGTCCTAGTCTCTCCTACTAATGGAAACATCTTCCCCAAGTCCACTCTATCCAGGCCTTTCAGTATTCTGTAAGTTTCAATCAAATCCCCCCTCATCCTTCTAAACTCCATCAAGTATAGACCCAGAGTCCTCAAACGTTCCTCATATGTTAAGCCTTTCATTCCTGGGATCATTCTCGTGAACCTCCTCTGGACCCTCTCCAGGGCTAGAACATCCTTCCTGAGGTACGGGGCCCAAAATTGCTCACAATATTCTAAATGTGGTCTGACCAGAGCCTTATAAAGCCTCAGCAGCACATCCCTGCTTTTATATTCTAGTCCTCTCGAAATAAATGCCAACATTGCATTTGCCTTCCTAACTACTGCGTCAACCTGCAAGTTAACCTTAAGAGAATCCTGGACTAGGACTCCCAAGTCCCTTTGCACTCCAGATTTCTGAATTCTCTCCCCATTTAGAAAATAGTCTATGCCTCTATCTAAGCTCCAATGTCTCCCTCTGAATGCCTCCCCTTGCCACCTCATCCCATCCCTCCTATCTCGAGTTTTTCCTTTAACCTCTGTTTGACATCCATTAATTTTCCTCCTTAATGTAAGGCATGCTGAGGCACCTTCCTGTTCATGACGATTGCTATAAAAATGTAAGATGTTGATGAAGGTAGTGTTGTGAGAGCAAGCACGATAGTTCAGCTGGTTAACCATCATATTTGTCCCAGAAGGAGCAGTAAGCTTGTGAAGATGGTCTTTCATTCACAACCACGGGATATATTTAGAAGCTCTTCAACTTACATTTCCCACAGCTAAATTATTTCAATAATTTCTCAATCACTCTGAGCTAATTGCCTTTTGGGACACTGAAAGATTTGCCACTTGGGATGAGCTAGTAGGAACTGAATTTTGGATAGGAAAAACATACCATCAAATTTTATTCCGGCTTAATTGTTAAGTCTTATTGACAAATTAAATATCAAATTCTGATAAAGAAGGTTATGCAAGTCCAATCTTTTATTTAATAATTTAATTTTGTTCAGGTGCTTGCCCCATCAGTGCTACATGGGCATAACAGCAACGCCACTAATTAGATTGGGTGGATTGGGATTGTAAATTGTACTTTCAGTTCCATCTGATCCTCTATTGCAGAAATTGGCGTTGGATTAGAAAGAGGCATTTGTGTGGCAAAGACTGAAAATATCTCCGATGATTTCTACGGAAGATTGGAAGATAGAGCAGGTAGGGGGAAAGGCAAAATGCGAGCACCAAGGGCAACCGAAAACAAAGTGATTGTGTTCAGGTGTGGACTTCTCTAGACACGCTCACTTATCTTCAACAAACTTGTCAACCCCAATAAGTTTGGCAATTTTTTTCTTTCTTTATTCTTTCATGGGATGTGGGCATCATTGGTAAGGCCAGCACTTGTTGCCCAACCCTAATTGCCCTTGAACTGGGTGGCTTGCTAGGCCATTTCAGAGGGCAGCTAAGAGTCAACCAAATTGCTGTGGGTCTGGAATCACATGTAGGCCATAAGAATGTAACAACTAGGAGCAGGAGTAGACCATTCGGCCCCTCAATCCTGCCCCACTCATTCAATAAAATCATGGCTGATCTGCCTCAACTCCTCTTTCATGCCAGCTCCTCATAGCCCTCAATACCCCCATTATTTCAAAAATCTATCTAACTCCTCTTTAAATACTTTCAGTGATCTAGCCTCCAGAACTCTCTGGGGTAGAGAATTCACTACCCTCTGAGAGAAGAAATTCCTTTGCATCTCAGTTTTAAATGAGCGTCCCCTTATTCTGTAACCATGTCCCCTAGTTCGAGATTCCCCCACTAGTGGAAACATCTTCTTAACATCTACCCTGTCAAGCCCCCTCAGAAACTTGTACATTTCAATAAGATCACCTCTCATTCTTCTAAACTTAGCCGTTCTTGATAAGTCAAGCCCTTCATCCCAGGAATCAGCCTAGTGAATCTCTTTTGAACTGCCTCCAATGCTAGTATATCCTTTCTTAAATACGGGGACCAAAACTGTACATAGTACTCCAGGTGCAGCCTCACCAACACCACATACAGTTGTAACAAGACTTCCCTATTTTTAAACTCCAACCCCCTAGCCAGCCTAGGCTAGTAGATTTCCTTCCCTAAAGGGGCATTAGTGAACCAGATGGGTTTTTACAATTGATGATAGTTTCATGGTCTCCATTACTGTGACTAGTTTTCAATTCCAGATTTATTAACTGTATTTCAATCCCACCAGCTGTCATAATGGGATTCGAACCCTTGTCCCCAGAGCATTAGCCTGGGTCTACCGGACTACTAGTCCAGAAACATTACACTACGCCACCATCTATGTCTCCCCCACCCACAGTCTCTCCGCTGATATGTTAAAGGAGAAAAAATAAGATGAAACACTAAAGGAGTATATAGGGGAATGGAAAAAAGGGAACATTTAGAGGAATTTAGAGCATTTAACATTTTACTGTGTTAAAGGGACAATAGAAATAAAAGTTGTTATTTTTTTTAAGTCCTAATAATGGCTTTATTTAATTTGAAATATTATCTGTTCATTTACAATGGAATGCTGGTCCAACACAGGGCAGAGTTCAGACATGATATCCAATCAGGCTTCTTCGGCCAATGACCTCGCCAGTGTTAAACCACATGACAATTTTAAAAACAAAAAAACTACTGCGGATGCTGGAAATCCAAAACAAAAACAGAATTACCTGGAAAAACTCAGCAGAACTGGCTGCATCGGCGGAGAAGAAAAGAGTTGACGTTTCGAGACCTCATGACCCTTCAGCAGAACTGAGTAAAGTTAGGAGAGGGGTGAAATATTTCAGCCCTCTCCTAACTTTACTTGGTTCTGCTGAAGGGTCATGAGGACTCGAAACGTCAACTCTTTTCTTCTCCGCCGATGCTGCCGGACCTGCTGAGCTTTTCCATGACAATTTTCGTGGCCACAAGCGTGTCCCTCAGGGCATCCTTTACAGTTATTTGTTCGTAACTCCCGGCCTTAATTGATGCCACAAGACCCTTGAAGTTTTCAACAGCAACTGGGATTTCTCCAGGAGTTGGAGGAGTCAGCTCCGCCCGAGCATATTTCCAGAAGGTAGCCAGGCATGGTTTAGAGTA
Source organism: Cetorhinus maximus (assembly GCF_964194155.1). Classification (NCBI taxonomy): domain Eukaryota; kingdom Metazoa; phylum Chordata; class Chondrichthyes; order Lamniformes; family Cetorhinidae; genus Cetorhinus; species Cetorhinus maximus. The sequence goes on from NC_135893.1 coordinate 105,398,990, forward strand.
ATTAGCAGCAGCCAGGGCGAGCTTGGGGCCACCAGTAACCACTTTCTGCACAAAACGCCGCGTCACCTCCGCCATCTTGTTGAACTAAATTGTTGGAACATCGAGGAAGACATCTTGGAGCTCTCTGGAGCGTGACTCAGTCCTTAGACCTGATAAATAAGCTGTGTACATAGAGTAACAAACAATAGCAGAGGCGGATTACCAAGCAGTAATCTAATAAAGAAGGTCAGACAACAGCAGGGATCATTTAGCAATGTCTTCTGAATTTCAATATTAAATTAGACACAAGCCTTTAAATCACTACATTTTTAATTGTAATATATTTTATCCCTTTTTCTTTTGTTAGTGAGTTTATTAATCTTGTGGCTATTGGACATGATCTCCTGTGGTAAGGAAACTGTGGGCATGTTTTATATCACATTGGGAGCAATTGTTTCCCCTTTTCCATTTTTGTATACAAGTAGCACTCCTCAATTTGATGAATTAAAATATCTCTCCTCTTTAGGAATAATAATCAAAATAGTGATGATGGAAATTCTGGTCATTTTTTTGTCCTGAGTCTTGTGATTTTTTTTTTGGTATTTTGTTTTAATCCCTTATGAGTTTCTATGGTAAACAAAAGCAATGCATTGTGATATTCACACTGAGCTAGTAAACAACCGCTCTATGTTTGCTCTGGGTATATAGAATATAAATTAAAAGTTGTTTAGCACGAGACAACATTAAACCCTCAGGATTTAGCTAATCTCCACAAGGCTGCCTAGCTGCATTGCAGTGAATATCGAGCCTCTTGAATGCATTGTTGCCCATTAATGATCTCCCCATATAACAGAGTTCAAAGACACTATATACAATATCCTGGAACTTTAGCCTAGATTCTAAAATTCAGCTATAAATGGAATACAAAATAGTTTGAGAGAGAAAACACTCAGCAAAACAAACTGATTATCTGTGTATTTTGGAAACAAAACTGCAAATCTTTCACCCACATGAACTTCTGGAAACCCTGAGTTAATCAACAAGATGCAAAAAATTGTGTACATGATGATGCTGTAAAAGTGAGTTATCTAAGCAGCTGCCTGTTACATGAATGTAAGACTTATTAACTGTCCTGAATCCAAACAAGTCAATGTACTGCGATAAAGATGGAAAGAAACATTTTGCTTCAAACTTCAAACAAAATACGGTATTGGAAGAATTAACATTTGGATTGACCGCTAAAGCTTGAATTAGTATTTGGCTAATGGGATTTAAAATTGCAGACAAATTGGATCATATTGGATTTAAATTCAGCACTGATCGCAATTTTATATTTCCAGTACATTTATCCAATATCAAAATATGGTCTTTAAAGTATTTTGAGAGTTGTACAACTCCTATTACAACATTAAGGTGTAAATAAAATCACTCACCATCCAACTTGACTCATGGCCTCTTCAACTCTGCACTTCATTCCCAATTCTCTGCTCCGTGGATGAAAACAGTTCCATAAAAACCTCTTAGAAACATTATTCATGTTAGATGGAAAGATTTTTTTCAGACTTAGCCCATGGGACTTGGCAGTATCAGCCAGAACCGGGTGTATCTGGTCTCTTCAGATTTCCACTCCTATCAATGCACTTCCAGTGCTGTGATGATGCAGGAATTCAGAGACACTGAGGTAAATTTTAAATCCCACGGTGTAGGAGAATGATTGAAATCTTCCCATCCAGTGTACTAGAATGATTGAAATGTTCAGCAGGTCAGGCAGTATCTGTGGAGAGAAACAGAGTTAACATTTCAGGGTGACGATTAACTCTGTTTCTCTCCACAGATGCTGCCTGACCTGCTGAGTATTTCCCATATTGTCTGTTTTTATTTCAAATTTCCAGCATCCACAGTATTTTGATTGCTATATTGAATGATTGCTAGCTCTCATGTTCAGGAATCAGGCACAATGTTTTATCTGAAAGAAGTCTCTGATTCTGGGTGTTTGGCAGGGGAAGTCTAACAGGACCTTCACCTCTGGGTTGGCAGAAAGGGAGCGAAAGAAAGAAATGGAAGTCCATCAGGCCCAACAAAGGCTGCAAAGGTCAGTCAAGTTTTCAATAAAAATCTGCAAGGGAAAGATTTGACCAGGTTCAGAAGGGAAAAGCAGGAGGACAGGGAAAACATTGCAGGTCATTTCGCATAGCAGGTCAAATTCATTTGGATTATAGGCCCAGGCATGAAAATGTACAGGCTCAGTGGGTCCCCAGTGGGCTTTTGACACTGGCCCTATTGCCTGTGGGCTCAGTTCACCAGAGTTTTTCTTCAAGAACCAAAACACTCAGTGAACATGATATTCACATGGAGGCACTGAGGACCAGCATCTATAACTTGAGTCAGATGGCAAGGGTGCTGATGGAGTCCTGTGCCATCCTCTGGGATAATATCCTCTTGAGCAACCCATGGCTGCTCGTCGTGTGTTCTGTAATGAAGCACATTAAAATATTTTTGTTTTTGTTCTAGATTTCCAGCATCTGCAGTATTTTGCTTTTACATTAAAATGCTCAGATTATTTCATATTGAGTGTGCAATGTGATCCTTACAACCATCGGTCAACTGATGTGCCGTCCCTTCTGCACTCCGTAATAACAGTGTGACTTGCAGGGTATGGTACGAGGGTACCTCCTATTCTTTTCCTTTGGTCGCACCTCTCTCATTTCCTCTTCTGTTTGCTGAATCCTTTCTTAGGAAAGCAAGTGAGAAAAAATGTTTCTTATTGGTCCAGCTGAAGCTGATATTTCAGACAAAGATTTGGGGACGTTCGTAGCTGGTCAAATCAACCTGCTGTGACAAGCCATGCAGATAAATTACTGCTCTTTTCTACAATGTTAACTTAAGTCAAGTGCAATTCTGGTCTAAGTTGTCAAATTTCTGGGCCAGCAATTCTTTCCTTCATATTCCTGTGATTTTCATACATTCATGACTTTGGAAGTTTGGCATCTTTGCCAGAAGCCAGTTCTGGAATTTGGTCTGTAATTTTGAGTGGGTGCAACTCTGGCCTATCTGACCTCTCACCCCAAATTCCTGCCGCTTAGGTTGGAGTGATGCCATTTTTGCCCACCCCTAAAACCTCTCAGAATATCCCTGACCCTTTACCTGTGGTCACAAGTTTGACAGATGTGTTTTCCAAAATACTTTCAGTAAAAACTGCATCAGGGATGTTCAAACCAATGAGGTGAGTCAATTTTTATTGCAATTCTGGAGAGAATAGCAGCTATAAGCAGCTGCAAATACTGATATCCTCCCAACCATTCAATCCCGAAGGATTTGCTTCCTACATTAGAAAAATGATTGAAATATCATTGGGAGGGAAACCTCCTCACACTCCGAAAGGAGCAAAGTAAGGACTAAATTGACTGTCACATTTTCGAAAGTTACACCATTTTACTGCCGATCTGGCAATGATTTATACTGAGGATTTAATTGAAAGTGAAGTGGTGAGGGGAGCCAAGCCAAATCAACCCAGCCTGTGGAATCTGTCTTTCGTCTGATCAAGCTCCGACTATCAGGTCTTTCTCATTAATATCCAGGCCCATTGTGTTGCTCCATTCCTCTGAAAACGTGAGGATTCGGTGTCTTGAGGCCTCCATCTTGAGGAGACGGGTGGAAGGTTGGTCAGATTCCTGAGAAAGGGCAAGAAAAATCGTTTTTTTTTGTTAAGAATGCTAAAAGGCTGGTCTATTTCCTTATTTTCTCTGTTAGAAAGTAGGAAGCTTTTCAAGTTATGAAGATACTGAAATTTACTTCAAATGTTTCTCTCTTTTGTTCAGTAATCACAAACTAAACCAGCCTGTGAACCCGGAGCCAGCGGCAACTCATTACAATTTGAGCCAGCCCGCTTTTCAAAAGGCTGGAGCGACACTTCTCTGGGTGGCAGTACCAGCCTGAGAGCTGGCTGTCCAACAGCCAGGCACAGTGCCACCTGTACACACCAGGCACGAAACAGCTCAAGGTCTTCCCCCTGGGATGCAAGCTGCAGCTGCCCTGGTCCAGGGGCAGATGTTCAATGTACTGAAGGTACCTGTGCCAACTGGGATGCATAAAAGGTGTGGAGGGAATTCCCACCCCCTACCTTCAGTTTCTCTCCATTTCTCAGAGATGGGGGTGGTGGGTGTGGGGCAGTTGGAGGTTGACAGAAGGTTTAGACAGGTTTCCAATTTGGTTGGAAAATTCTGACTTTCATTGCAATGTCTTGTTCATTCACTGATTTTGAACTGTTACTGCAACTAAGTCAAAGCATTTTAGGGATTATTTTGACCATGTGCAATGATATCAACCAGGCTGTAATGGTTTTCACTGGCCCTTTGTACACTTCTCAGTTTTATTTCCACAATAGAAATCAGGAGAGATGTAAACAAGCTGCCAATTCATTGTCGTGCCTTTTACATAATCAGACAAAATCCAAATCATCCTCTGTAGTTCAAAGAGGTTAAATCTAATTTGTCAAAGTTTTCTAAAGTTGCAACATTTGCTAAAGTTCACATAAACCACCCACGTTTCCAACAGCTGCGAACATTCGTTAATGTTCATAAAACTTCATTATTATAAATAGTTGTACAAATTTCCAGGAAAAGCTTAACGTTGCCCTAAAACTCTGCTTGTAATGAAACTGCTTTTCTTAGAATCTAGCTAAGGTTGATTGAAATTCCTCAAAGAATTCCCTCAAATATCTAAATATAGTTCGAATTATTCTGCAAATGTTTGTAGCCATTTATAAAAATTTGCATTTAAAGTTTACTGATCATATGAAACATTTATTTTTTTAATAAAACAATTAAAGAGAGGCTTGCCAGAATCTTCAGGATGTGAGCCCTTTAAGGGTTACCTTGTGTAAATGCACCACATCCATTAGCTTTAGCCTCACAGTCCAGGGTCTTGTGCTTCAATTGGCTTCGATTGTATCTCCTCAACTTCAGTCTGTGTGACACGAAAAGGCACTATTAGTGATGGCCCACACGAGGTAAACCACAGGGACCCATCAGTCCACTCACCCCCTGGCTCCTGGGAATACATGCAATGGCTGAGTTACACACAAGGAATGCAGCACCACCATATGCTATGCCTTCATATGCAAAACGTGCAGGCAGACCCACTGCCCTTTCACTAAAGCAAAATACTGCGGATGCTGGAAATCTGAAACAAAAACAGAAAATGCTGGAAATACTCAGCAGGTCTGGCAGCATCTGTGGAGGGAGAGAAACAGAGTTAACGTTTTGAGTCCGTATGACCCTTCTTCAGAGCTGAAGAGAGGTGGAATATGTTACCCAGGCATGTTAAAGGGGTTCATGTTCTCTCTGGGGGGTGGGTCGAGTGCTTTATCCAGCGCTGATGAGGCAGAAGTTACATGACCATGACTCCCACCTCTTTGTGGAGGCTCAAATCTTGGGACATCTATCGCAGCTATAGCAGCGGCCCTACTTGCATACAGCCCATTTAGGTTGGGAGTCCCTCAGTGGGATTCGTGTGCAAGCTTTGAAGGTGTGACACTATGGGGGTCAAAGCTGGAGGCTATTTGGTTCTTTTGGTCAGTATGCAGAGGCTCCAAAGCTGAAGGCCACTCCCTGTCAGACCTGCTGAAGTGGTTGTCTTTCCTCCCAAGATTCCAGGCATTGGTCATTGCCCAGAGGTTCTCCTGCAATGAAAATGTGTCATACCTATTGAAATGCAGGTGGGTGCAAGTCAAGCCAACTGCTATGTTCTATTTCCTATTCTAAACTACCCTTAACATTGTAGCCTGTGCTACACAGCAATAGGGTCATACAGTCATATGGTCAATCTGCTCACGTTCTCCTAAAGGTGTATTGCACCTCAGATTATCACACCAGCCCTTGACAACACACTTTGGGTGCACCCCAGCTGATGTGCCCAGGTGTGGGGAGAGAGGGAGCGGAGAGGAAAATTGTGCGCTTCCAATATCACGATTAAATGAATTTGAGCATTTGTTCCTCTGCCTTAATACTGCATTCATATTCTTCTTTCAAGCAGAAACAATCAAAATTTGCCTGCATGAGATCACAAAAGCATCAGAACAATTAATGCGATGGAATGGGAGAGAACACAATTCGATGTTGTCGTCACACAATGTCTTTCTACCACATTAGACACTATGCTTTATAGTACTTCCAAAATTAGACACCAGGAGCACTTCTCAAAAATAAGCTGTTAAGAATCATTGGATGGGACAGTACAAAAGGAGGCCATTTGACCCATCGTGCCTCTGCTGGTTCTTTAAAAGAGCTCTACAATTAGTCCCACTCCCTCTGTTCTTTCCCCACAGCCCTGCAAGGTTCTCTTTTTCAAGTGTGCATCCAATTGCCTTTTGAGACACGATGGGCTGAATGGCCTCCCTCTGTGCAGTAATCATTCTGCGATTCTGTGAATTGCTTCACTGCCCTTTCGAATTCCAAATCACAACAACCTGCTGCATAAAGAAAATCTGCTCATCTCCTTCTGCTTCTTTTGCCAATTATCTGAAATTTGTGTCCACTGGTTACCAACCCTCCTACCAGTGGAAATAGTCTGTCCCTAACTACTCTATGAAAACTTCTCATAATTTTGAACGCACCTTTTAAATCTCTCCTCTGCTCTAAGGAAATCAATCACAGTTTCCCTAGTCCCTTCACGTAAGTGAAGGATGGAAGACATTGCGAGGAAAGGAATGTCCACAGGAATAGATGGCTGCTATTGACAGACCAGGAAACATCCTTACAGCTGCATATTTAATAACTTGGGGATTGGCCTCAAATCCTTGTTCACAAGTTAACAGCGGTAAGTTTCAATGCAAAACAGGATCCTAAAATCTTTATCTTTTAACAACGCCGTTCGATTGCATTGCAATTCCATTTGTGATATGATAGCCTGATCAATCCGGCAAGAAATCAAGGTTGTCATTACACATGAGCTTTACCATAGAGTTCAAAACCTTTGATGTTCCCTCTTTGCCTCTTAATATAGATTGTAATAAAAATACTTCACAAGAGAACTTTTTTGACAGGAAATCTGATATCATTATAGAAATCATCTATGATTCAAACTGCTATTGACACCATGGAAACCGGGAAAATTGCCAAGTAACATCAGCTTAAATAACAAAGTCCAACACTTAATGACTTCTACATCAATCCTTTGTGTCTACGAAGGGTAGAATTAGAACTGCGACTGATTTCTGCAATTGTAACGCTGACCCTAGAATATCTGCTGATATTGGGCATCATTCCCTGAAATAATTTCATACCAAGCCCCAGTCTCTGTTTTGTCCTCAATTTTATTCTGAGCTAAATAAAACATCAGCACAGCCTCACAAGTACCTGTCTAACTGGACTGGTTAAACAAAACTATTATTCAGTATGGTAGATGGAGTTTATATTACCTAATGCCACCATATAATGACAGTTCCACTTTCAGAGTCCTATTCTCAATGCTGGATTATCAGCATTACAGTTCTTAGTACACCAGACTTTGAGTAAAAAAAAGCTATAAAGTTCTGCAAAAATTTCAAATGTAATTGAGTTCTTATGTCCTTTCTTAAAGACAAATTAAAATGCGCACTATCCTGTCATGTCTGACAGTGTTCTTTCAAGAGTGCCAGGTGTATTAAAGAGGATATAGTCAAGATATTCATCTGTCAAGGAGGCATGATAAATTGGTACCTCTAGATATTACCAAATCACATGTAGAATTCATCTTCTTAAAGTCTAATATGCATATTTCAAATATAGAAGCATGTTAGACCTGCTTCTGTTAATGGAATCGCCAGGAAAGGGCTGGATAGTTCTCTGCCCCGCATGTTCCATTGTATCAGCAGGAATATGCAGATAGAGGAAGGTCACACTAACATATTAGTAAGTCCATGTCAGGCACTGTGCAAACATTTTTTAGAGAAATGTAATTTATCTTGAATATAGTTCACCATTAAATTTAATGCAGACCCATGTGTCACTCAGGCTGATTTCTGAGTCATTATTTTTAAATCAGCGATGGTCGCAATATCATATTCCCCCATTCCCTTTGGGCTTTGATTAAATGAGTACTCCCATTCAGAGAGTCCATTTTGTGCTATTATTTAATTAAGGAGATTACCCGGAGCTTGTCCTCCATGATTGCCTTGGTAGGACAGCAACAGGTTTTGTGGACATGACTGTGGTTGATGCAATCACCAATCGTCTTAGCTAGAACAATGGCAGCCATGCCTGGCCGGCAGGTGACTTGCTGGATGGCTATCAGAGGGCTGTCTACCAGATTCTCTCCTCTGACTCCAGATAATACTGTGAGCATAAAACAAACCCCAGGAAGACACTGACCAGACTCACCATTAGTCCCGTTCTAGTTTCAACATTGTCAGGTTTCATTATGAATTACCAGCTGCAGTTAACCATAAAACAGCAACTTGTATTTATGTAGCAGCTTTGCGGAGTGAAACATCCCAAGATGTTTCACAGGAGCAGTATCAAAGAAAGAAAATACATGACAGGTGATCAAAAGCTTGGCTATGAAGACTGGTTTGAAGAGGGATCTAGATAAGGAGAGACTGGCAGAGAGCTTTAAGGAGACCACCAATGATGGAACAATTGAACTCTGAGATGTTCAAAAGGTTGGAATTAGAGAACTACAGAGATCCCAGAGGTGACGTATAACCCAGAAGACTGGAGAAGAGTCATGAATAATTACAAGCCATTCCCATATTTACTGGGCCATCAGAGAGCTGGTTTCTTTATGTTCCACATTTGTGAAATAGGTTTCAGGGGGAAACAGCAATAATCAATAGGAAATGGTAGATGCAAACTGAACATAATCTCTTTAATTAGACAACCTTTCACATTTATTCAAAGTAAATAAACACCCGTATTGCAGATATAACAGCACGGGGTGTCCAGTCCGCTGGTGGCGGGCGCCATTGCAGGTATGAGCGGACAATATGACGAGAAGTCCAAAAATCGGTTTCACACCGCCATGAAACCAGTTTGTGATTGTCCACTCCACCCGTCAATGGCAGGGTCATATTTCCCACCGTCGCACGTCAGGAACCCAATTTCAATACTTTAGCACCTCATTATAAGCCCTGCTCATCGGAATCATTTCCCCCCACGCTGTAGCATCCACGCCAACGTGTTTCACAACCATACATAAGCGACATGCACCTGACGAGCTGCAGTTCATTCAGGAATTTGAGGTTTGTTTGCCAACCTTGCTTCGGGCAACACTCACAGTCATCAGCGCCAGGCTTCACAGGCAGCACCACATCACTGTTAGGGGGACTCACGGGCAGGTCTCTACCTACCAGACCAGACATAAGGTGGGAGCAGCTTTTCAACAGCTGCAGGGCTAGGGCTTGCTTGGGGAAAGGGGAGAAGTGGCCTCAGGCAAGGGAAGAGGCTGTAGGGCAAGGGCTGTGCTGGGGAAGGAGGGTATCCCAGGGTGTGGTTGGGGGCACATGTTGATCTGTGCAAGTTGCCTCAAGATGGTGAGGGCTGAGGAGTCAGTCTCCAGAGGAGATGATGCCAGATGGAGATGTGAGGGTGTGTGTGAGAGAGTGAGTGGTGATGTCCCTTGAGCTGGCAGTGAGTGAGATGCCAGTGAATGTGTGATGGGCTTGTGAGTGTGTGAGTTTAGAGCGATGAGATGGTTGCCTTACCCTGGTGGCACGGATGAAATCATTCATCCTCTTTCTGTACTGGATGGCTGACCTCTTCGGTGCAGCGTTGGCACTGAGCACCACTGCCACCGACTCCCAAGCTGGAGTGGTGAGATTGCTGGACCTCCTGCGGCCAGAGCGGGGCTGGTGGACATCACGGTGGGGCCTCCAAAAGGAATTCCAGGGACGGGTCACTGAATTCTTCTTGGCTTTCAGGGTCATGTCTTCACTGGAGCAGTCCTGGGCTGCAAGCATTGAGAACTGTGTGCCTGCAGTTTAAATATAACATCCGGAGTGAGGAATCGGTGGGTTAACGGTGTGGTAGGCGATTCAGAGGCTGCCCGCCAGCGATCCGGCATGTTTCCTGTGGCTGCATAATTAATGAGGTGAGAAGTGGACGATAGGATGTGAAAACTCGCCATTGCGGCCGGCGGGTAAAACAGCATTTTTCACACCCACTACCGCACAGTACAATTCTGGGACGATTCTGTCCATGGTATTGATATTTTACTTAGCTGGAAATTGCCTCAATTTTTGTCAGTTCTTTTGCATTATTGAATCAATGCATAGGTCAATGGCTAGCAATGGTCAGCAGAAATCTGACAGAACTCGGTTCCACCCCAAACCCCGCACTACCTCGATTAGTCTAATTCTATACTGAAAGCAGCATGAAAGTTCTAGGCGGTAATATTTAAACGCTGTAAACATGTGCAAAAATTATTTATTACACATTTTTGTAGCATTACCAAAAGCTTTGTACACAAATCAAACCTTTGCTATGGCTCATGAGTTGACAGGTATGGTAGAGAAGCAGAAATCGTTTCCTCTGGAAGGGGATTCCAGAACAACGTTAATGTTAGAGTGAGGACATTCGGACATTATGTCACGGGGACACTTCTTCACACAAAGGGTCGTGGAAATCTAGAACTCCCTTGCCTAAAAAGCTGTTGAAGCTGAGGCTCAACTGAACATTTCAAAACTGAGGGTGATGGGCAAAAGTATTAAGGGTGGGTGGCTGGTGTTAAGATACAGAACAGCCATGGTCTAACTGGAGTGCTGTAACAAGCTCAAGAGGCGGAATGGCCGACTGATGTTTTCATGTTCTTTCCAGTGTCCTTATTCATCTTGAACTAATGTTTACACTAATAAAAATATGTGACTGCTGATTTTGCACAAAGTGAGTACAAACAACATAAACAAAAACAATCCTTAGGAGAATATTCTTGCTGATTTCTCAACTAATGCAGCACACTTTACTCTAAATGTCAAAATGGGGATTAGACAGGCAGTCAGGATGAAATTAAATAGAAATAAACAGCTGTTGGCAGAATATTGTTCAATTATCATGGTTGCTACATAACAGTTGATTCCTTTTAAGATCAGCTCACGATGTTGAACCAGACATTACTCTTACACAAAAATGGTCTTGCTAGAAATTAGCTGTTGAACTGTTGCTAATTCATCAGAATACTACATGATTGTTTATTGTTAAGCCTTTTAAGGTTTTAAGGAAAGAAACCTGCAAAAGTATTAAGAATAGTTACCGAGTGTTCACAATTTGGCACTCCATAGTTAAACGCTGGGCAAATCTTCTAGAATGAGATAGTGCATCATCTTATTTTTCACCCTTTAAAATTACATTGCTAATATGTTCAGGGACTTGTGTTACATGATGACAGTTTCTTAATGAATGACTAACGAGCACTTGTGTGGCAAAAGGGTGCAAGGTTACAGAATCAATTGAGTGCATTTTACCTTTAAAAATACAACTAGTTTATGTATAACTTCACAGGGTCACACTGGCCAAGTGATGTTTCTGTGATAATACGCTGGAGGGAAAAATTCTACACTAGTCAGATTTGCTTTTAAATTTACAACCTGTTCTCAAGCAATTGTAGAATTAATCGAAGCATAGATTACAAAAGTAGGCAGGTCACGTTGGAGTTGTATAGAACCTTGGTGAGGCCACAGCTGGAGTACTGTGTGCAGTTCTGGTCACCATATTATAGGAAGGATGTGATTGCACTGGAGGGGGTGCAGAGGAGATTCACCAGGATGTTGCCTGGGATGAAACATTTAAGTTATGAAGAGAGGTTGGGTAGACTTAGGTTGTTTTCGTTGGAGCAGAGAAGACTGAGGGGCGAGCTGATCGAGGTGTACAAGATTATGAGGGGCATGGACAGGGTGGATAGGGAGCAGCTGTTCCCCTTAGTTGAAGGGTCAGTCACAAGGGGGCATAAGTTCAAGGTGAGGGGCAGGAGGTTTAGGGAGGATGTGAGGAAAAACTTTTTTACCCAGAGGGTGGTGATGGTCTGGAATGCACTGCCTGGGAGGGTGGTGGAGGCAGGTTGCCTCACATCCTTTAAAAAGTACCTGGATGAGCACTTGGCACATCATAACATTCAAGGCTATGGGCCAAGTGCTGGTAAATGGGATTAGGTAGGTAGGTCAGGTGTTTCTCACATGTCAGTGCAGACTCGATGGGCTGAAGGGCCTCTTCTGCACTGTGTGATTCTGTAATTCTGTGATTAATGTAAATCATGAAACTCTGTTTCTAGAATATTTTTGAAAAAACTACATGAAAATAAATTTAACTATGATACTGCACGTAATACAATATATTTTTTTCAATCAGCAATTTCAAGTGAAGAAGTGCAAAATATGTGCAATAGCTTTTATGATGAGAAAGAATTCAATCATTTAGGATATTTTACTGTTTTAACCATCCCATGGAGTACTTTGATAAGTTTTGATCATTTCTGTTAAAAATTAGAACTTTATTGCCACAATTCAGTGATGCAAAACGAATGCAGTTTGTGAAAAGTCTCAATCACTTATAGTAAAGCCAATGAGCTGATCAATAACACTACATGCCTGTGGAGCCACCAGGAGCCACTTAATTTAGAGTCATTATGGCAAGAAGGAGGCCATTCAGCCCATCAAGTTGATACAAGCTCTCTGTAGAACAATCCAGTCAGCCCCAATCCCCACTCTATCCCCATAGCCCTGCAAGTTTATTTCCCTCAAAAGCCCATCCAACTTCCTTTCGAAATCATTGATTGTCTCCACTACCACTTAATGGGCCAGGAGGCAAGCTCAGAGGCCCATTAGAGATGCCGAGTCCCTCCCAGAGGCAGGAGCTGTCTGCCTGGTGCTAGCAGCAAAGACAAGCGGCAGCCATGTTGGTGGCTGCCACTGCCTTGGCAAGGAGAGCAGGCTGCTCCTCAGAGGGCTGGCGGCATCAATGGGACTGGACGTGGCCAAGAAGGCAGCTCACCACCACCTGCCCAAGGGCAACTAGGGATTGGCAATAAATGCTGGTTTGGCCAGCAATGCCCACATCCCATGAATGATTTTTTTTTAAAAAAGCATTCACACAGGCGCAAGTAGGTCCAGGGAAACACTTGTGAAAAAAACAAAGAGAGAGAAACTTTAATTGACCCCTTGGTGAACCCAACAGTTGTGCAATAATGTGTACCAGACTGTTTGGGTTTGCTGAAAAGAAGTTTAGAAATTCAACTCTGAACTGGACAGGTCCCCTAACAAGCTCCTTAAGGAGTTTAAGGGGCCGTTAATTATTGGAAACCAAGTTTCCTATTCCCTCCCGTGGCTGACCTTTGAAAATTGCAAACTGTTCTGGAGGTTTCGGAGATCCTGAGATGACCTTCAGGATTGCAATTTTCAAATCCCATCTGCACTGGGTCATGACTCTGTGGCCCTTTAAAAATCTGGCCCCATCTGTCTGAGCCCCAACAGGGGTATTTAGTGTGGCCATTCATCCGGTTTTGTACCAGACAGTCGGTGTTTCAGTGGTTCTGCCTCTGTTCCAGGACCAGATTCCCTAATGTCGGTATTCTGAATTTGGAAATGCCCAGCCTGTGGCAGGTCCAATAGGATCTTTATTTGTGGGCACTCACTGACATGTATAAATGATTTCAAGTGCTATTGATATTCACCAAAGAAGATTAGAGACTGAGTGGTTTCAAATGGTCACCCGACCAGCCTCAAACATTGGAAGCTTGAGTTTTGTTGAAGTTTTTGATGGAATGCAAGTGCAAGTACAGTGCTCATCCTAGTTTAATTAATTATATTAGACTGGCCTTGAGGTTATAATCGTTGTGTGAGGAGATATGCAGAGATGACATACTAGATTCTATCTGTACAGAATTTTTATTTACAGTGTTTTAGAATGTCTGTTCTCATGCTTTCTCAGTAACCACACTGACTTTACTAACAGCACTCAGAGCAGTGAAGAGTCAACAGACAAACATAACCAAACACTGAACAATCGAATACTACAACAATAATTTTTGTGTGGAGCTCACGAATACCAGACCACTCCCACACCAAACCCAAACAAAAATAATGCCCACCATGCCCTCTGCCAATCCTGCTCTGGGCTCTGACAACCCACAGGTCTATCTGTTGAGAAATAAGGGAAGGGCAGGTTGAAAATAGGCTACAGATGTTTGAGTTCTCTGTCCAGTAGCATTGACCAGGCCCCCTGCCCACCCGCCACCTCCACCCCTACCCACCCCTCCCCTCTCCACTCCCCCAGCCACCCCCTGCCCACACCTTTAACTGCACATAAACTTGAAAACAAGTTGTCTCCACAGCAGTGGCTGAACTGCAGCCTGAAGCTAAACCATCTTGTGCCTGAGCTCACAGGAACTGAAAACCACTGCAGGTCCAGGAGTCTGACAGTAACACACAGTGACCATCCTTTTGCCTTGTTCAGGAGGATGGTAGTGGTGTGTCACCGCCAGGTGAGTGCCAAATTAATTAGCCAGATGCAGAGGACATCCACCATTGGAGAAATGATGCACAATAGTGGAAAAGAATTGGATTTGACAGTCACAATTCAGTGTATTGACAATATACATAACGACTGCCAAGTTATGCTTTCTGCAAAGCCCTTTTGATATTACTGGTAGTTGATATGCCCCCAACCCTGAGCAGACTTTGGTTAGATGGCCAGCAAATGTGTCAGCTACATTACCCAATAAACCCCATAGGACTTCCAATCTATTTTGAGTGTTGAGCCTCCAGGGCACTGGCCAAGGACCTAAGGTGAATCTGGGAATGTTTGGAAGCATTGGGAATGGGGCTGAGCAGTGACCAACAGAGGCCCACAGTTTTAATGTGAGGTGATGAAGAATTCTTCTCTTCCTGACCGCACCTTAGCAAAGTTATTTTTATTTTAAAAAAACTTACCTTTTTGGTGACAGCTTCCAGTGATCCCTTAAGGGGAGGCAGAAAAGGATGAAAGGAGAGATGTAAGGCAATCAGATTGCACCAGAGGCCAAGTGCCATTACCAGTTAAGTTGTCTCTAGGAACAGAGGCACATTATCTTAGATTGATGAAGGAAAACTGTCTTTGAAAGTTCGCTTTCTCTAGAGATGTCATGGAAGAGCTGAGACATCTCCTCGAACACAAACTCCAATTACAGGGACAACATCCTATTGGCTGTCAAAGCCTCTAAAGCCCTAAACTTTTATTTAACTGGTTCATTCTAACCTTCCACAGAGGATATCAGCGATATCAATTGATTAGCAGTTCATAGATTGTACAATAGAAAATGTCCATGGAAACTTGCCACACTGACACCATTGTTACAAGCTCAAAGACTACAGTCTGGCTAGTGTGGTGTCTTTATTGAACTGAATGTATCATGGCTGCCCCCAGATATTCCCGAATGGCAGAGATCACGTGACTATGGCAAGTCAGGTAGGACATGCAGTAGTGATTGCATTTCAAAACCCAATCATCCCCTTTTCCATAACGAACACAGACAAATTTGCATGCATTATCATGTCTAACTGTGAGTTACCCAAGTTACCCATTGTACCACAAATGTTCTCATGCATTAACAAACTGTTCATTATTCTTGTTAGCCTCTGCAACTGCATTGCACACATAACCTTAAATCATGCTGGTCTCTTAAGGATCCACATGCACATTGTCATTGGCTCTTTGTTTGGATGATGTTCCTTCTCCAGGGAGTGTCGTTCCCCATAGCACTTGTTGTCGTCGTGATAGCTGTTCTTGTTTTGTTGTTCCATTTCCATTGTTAGGGACCAGTGGACCTCTGGGAGTGATGGTCATTCTGTACTCTGTGCAGCTGATGAGATCCCATCTTCCTGATCAGCTTCCTGCAGTGAAGGAACAGCTTCTCTAGTTGTGTGTATATGCCTGCAGTTGCGCCAGTATATTTGGTCGTTCGCTTCCATCATGCACGATGCTGTACACCTATCCCAAGTTGTCACATGGGCTGATTCCTGTTGGGAGCGTTGAAGGTTTGTACCCTGACTGGATGTCCAGTACTCGGCCCTGGGATTTTGCAGTCTTGTCAGAATGAAATTTGGCTTTCTGCCATTTCACCTTGATTTTTTCAGTCATGCCTGTTACTACTTCTGGTTTCAATAGTTTATTTGCTATTGGAAGAGTGGTTTGGGTGTAATGTGACATTTGTCTTTGGACTGGGCTACGTTCCATGCTTTCAGTCAATGTGTTTCTCCACTCAAGTATTGCCTTGTATATATCTGTGCTAGGTTTGCTCAATTTCTTGATGATTCAATTGATGATTTTCACTCAGCCTTTCCATTCGACTGGGGATAGTGCGGAGATGATGTGTAATGTTGAATTTCCTAATCCTTTGTGAAGCAACTGAATTCTTCACTCATGAACTGAGGACCATTGTCATTCATCACAACGTCTAGAATACCATACTGAAGTGTGCTTTCAGGCATTTTACTATCTCTCCCGTTGTCATTGAATTCAGCTGGTCTAACTCTCAGTAGTCAGAATAGTGTTCTACAGTGACAAGATAATCGGTTCCTGCTATATCGAAGAGGTCTACTCCCGTGATTGTTCTGCTCTTTCAGCCTAGAACGAGTCTCAGCATTATGTATCTCCTGGTCTGTTCTATCAGAACAAGAACTCAAGTTGGTGTTTTACAACCTCTGTATTTCTGCACACATCTATCACTTTCTTGAGAATAAGTTTCTCCTCCCTCAGTAGGTGGCTTTCACTGTCAGATCTCTTATGTCTAAGACAATTCTATCTTTAATGACATCATCTTTTAGTTGCCTGAATTCACAGGATTCTGCAAGCTGTGTTATTACAGTCACATATTGATCAAAGGACCTTGAGCCCTAATGTTGAACATGTACCATTCATAAGTTACATTCATTTGGGGTTCATAGTGTGCCTTCAAGGCTTTCAAAATCTCTGTTTATTTTGTTCTTCGGAGAGATTTAGGGTGGAATACAGTTTGTAGCATTCCCTCCCCAGCAGAGTTAAAAGTGTTGCTACTTGTATCAACTCCGCCTTTTTAATTAAATCTGTTGCAATCTCGTAGCTTCACTATTTCAACTGGAAAAATTGCCAGTTCTGCCACACATCACCTTTCATTTAAACAGGAGCTGGAAGTGGAAAATTTACAGCCATTTTTATCTCACCCAGTATTTTATTTGCAGGCTTCAGTTCATGTTAGCTTTTCCCTGTCTGCTTTGCTTTTCTTCAGCAGCTTCTAGCAGGTTGGAACACTTCAGTGCTCCTCTTTCAGTAACTGTGGCTTCTCTTCCAGCTTTCCAACACTCAATCTTAGATCCACTCCTTACACAATGTTACAAGCTCAAAGACTGCCGTCTTTCTATTGTAGTGTCTTTATTGAACTGACTGTATCACAGCTAACCCCAGACACTTCTTCATGGCAGAGGTCACATGACTATGGCAAGCCAGGTTGGACATATAATAATGATTGCATTTCAAAACTCAAACAACCATCATGGACACCTTGGCACTGCAGCTTCTCCATACTTTATTCTCCACTATTTCTATTGAAAATGTGGCTTAAAAGTGACTAGAATGTCAGTAGAAAGTGGTAATGAATATTTTTGTTTAGTGTTGGTCTGAAGATTCTGATACCTTCAAAATTGATTAATGAATATTAGGACACAGAGAGAAAAATGCTGATATTCATTCATTGTTGTTATTAGGGTGCATTCTTTTTAAATTTATTCATGGGATGTGGGTTTCACTGTCTGGACCAACATTTATTGCCCTTCCCTAATTGCCCTTGAGAAGGTGGTGGTGAGCTGCCGTCTTGAACTGCTGCAGTCCATGTGGTGTAGGTACACCCACAGTGCTGTTAGGGAGGGAGTTCCAGTATTTTGACCCGATGACAGTGAAGGAACGGTGATATATTTCCAAGTCAGGATGATGAATGACTTGGAGGGGAACTTCCAGGTGGTGGTGTTCCCATGTATCTGCTGCCCTCGTCCTTCTAGATGGTAGTGGTTGTGGGTTTGGAAGGTGCTCTCTAGGGAGCCTTGGTGAATTCCTGCAGTGCATCTTGTAGATGGTAGATACTGCTGCTACTGTATGTTGATGGTGGAGGGAATGAATATTTGTGGATGTGGTGCCAATCAAGTGGGCTGCTTTGGCCTGGATGGTGTCAAGCTTCTTGAGTGTTGTGGGAGTTGCACTCATCCAGGCATGTGGACAGTATTCCATCACACTCCCGACATGTGTCTTGTAGATGGTGGACAGGCTTTGGGGAGTCAGGAGATGAATTACTCACCACAGGATTCCTAGCCTCTGACCTGCTCTTGTAGCCGCAGTATTTATATGGCTAGTTCAGTCCAGTTTGTGGTCAATGCTAACTCCCAGGATGTTGATAGT
The DNA here is from genome assembly GCF_964194155.1 of Cetorhinus maximus. Classification (NCBI taxonomy): domain Eukaryota; kingdom Metazoa; phylum Chordata; class Chondrichthyes; order Lamniformes; family Cetorhinidae; genus Cetorhinus; species Cetorhinus maximus. Next base: position 105,417,334 of record NC_135893.1, read on the forward strand.
GGGGGATTCACTGATGGTAATGCCATTGAACGTCAAGGGGCGATGGCTAGATTCTCTCTTGTTGGAGATGGTCATTGCCTGTCACTTGTGTGGCGCGAATGTTACTTGCCACTTGTCAGCCCAAGCCTGCATATTGTCCATGTCTTGCTGCATTTGGACATGGACTACTTCAATATCTGAGGAGTTGTGAATGGTGTTGAACATTGTGCAATCATCAACGGACATCCCCACTTCTGACCTTATGATGGAAGGTCATCGATAAAGCAGCTGAAGATGGTTGGGCCGAGGACACTACCTTGAGGAACTCTACACCTGCAAGGTTCAATCAAATGGTATTTCAATTCATCCATGTTTGGAATTAACGGGGCTGATTTTTGTGTACTGGTGAATGTCAATTCTAAATGAGTAGGAACTGGTGCAAATTTCAACAGAATGGCTGATGGGACTTGATTTTCTGGGTCAGCCAATTCAAGTTATTTGTCCTTTAATTCCATAGAGGTTCTCCCGGCTTCCCAGCATAATTGTGCTCAAAAAAGGCAGAATCCTCGGACAGGCAGCAGGACAATTACTACAGGGCTTGTTAAAAACCTAAAACAAAATAGGAAAATGCTGGAAACACTCAGCAGGATAGGCAGCATCTATGGAGAGAGAAGAGTTCATTTTTCAGCCCAATGACCTTTCATCAGGACCAACGAAAGGTCATCAGCCTCAAACTTTAACCCAATGTTTTTTTACCTCATCACCGACCTTTAAAACTTGAAATTGAGGCAGAAGAGAAACGTGAAAATGGAGATCATAATGGCCTCAAGGCTGGAGCTGCTGTGAGCGATTTGGTTTCGGAGGCAGCGTCTACAGTCCTATGTGCAGCACCATGTGATGGCATTTAAACTGCTCCAAGTGCCACCTCACACATGCTGCAGAGCCAATCGCCATTCAGCCAAACCAGCAGAGAACGGTACCAATCTTCGGGGCTTCCGATTTCCCTTATGGTGGTGTGTATGCTGTTATCAAGTGAGTTGGCACAGCCATGACAGCATCTTCACGTTTGGACAAAAAACTTCAATAGCAGTATTCATAATTGGCTTTTAATGTGACTTCAGCCTGTATAATTTATGCCTCTAAGTGCAAATGCAACTTGTTTTGCCATATTCTCAATGGAAAACAGCAGTGCAGACAACTGATGTCCTCTGCCAACTGTACAAACTCCCAAATCAATATATTTGGAAGTATGCGACTGTTCAACGTGGATTTCTCTTCCAACTACCTCTGTTGTTAAGCAGACCCATTGAAAGTCTGTGGTCAGATTTTATTCTTTATCACAGCAATAAGAATGCTAAATAATGATCTGAATGGAGAACATGGAGCAAGATTTGTCAAAGGAGGATCACATGTTCAGAATCAAATCCATCTAATTTTCCTTCCATCAATTTAAAAGGACAGAAAATGAGGTGGGTTCTGTTATGAATGTCTTTATCTCCTGATTTCCTTTTCTGCACCCTGCTGATTATTTGCTGCCTAAAGGCAAGAGAGACACAACTACATTTGTATCTCCGCATAGCTCAGGGTGCGCACTCAGTATGCTGGGCCCATGTTATGTGCTAGTTAACTTCTTCATCACTTACCCCTTCATCACCAGATCTTCACTCAACCCATGTTCCCTCTTGTAACATCACTGTCACCTTCTATCTTGAATGAAAATGCGCTGCTGCCTGTTTCAGCTGGGGCGGTGGTGGTTGGTACTAAGCTGAGTGGTAATGTCATTGTGCACCTTATGGAACACTACAGACACTTTGTTTTCTGAAGAGATCAGATGTGGTATCGTCACACATCCATTTTGGTTTAATATTATTGTTACATGCGCTAGTATACATTAGTGCATTATCAGTGTGCATGGACACATTGTTGTAATATATTTTTCAAATCTCGAAAGTTATGATCAATATGAAGAATATAAATCATTCTGTGCACCCGACATCCCACAGCCACTCACCCCCCCGCTACCCCCATCCAGTTGTTTTGTCCTCCATTGTTACTGAATCATTCAGCTCTGCTTCCTCATATGTAGTACGTTGTTGCTGGTCATACAATCCAACATCTAATGCATGCTGTACCCTTTGAACATGCCTTTGAACATAAGAGTAATGAGAATTAAGACATGGTGATTTTCCCCAAAGGAATAGCAACCTGCAGAATATTATTTTTTTACATATTGGTATGTAGAATGTAATTATCGTAATCCTTACATTTAGACATCTACCCCAGTAATTGTTATATTTTTGTTAACATTACAGCATTTTTACATATATTATTAGCAAGGTCAAAACAATTTGCATTAATATAGCACCTTTAACATAGTAAAAAGTCCTATAGTGCTTCACAGGAGAGTCATCCAACACAATTTGATACTGAGACATGTAAGGAGATAATTCAGACAGGTGACCAAATGCTTAGTGCAAGAGATAAGTATTAAGAAGTGCCTTAAAGTAGGAGAGAGGTAGAGAGGCAGAGCGGTTTAGGGAGGAAATTCCAGAGCTTAGAGCTCAGGCAGCAGAAGACACTACCACCAATGGTAGAGTGACTGAAATCAGGGATATGCAAGAGACCAGAACTGGAGCAGTACAGAGATCTTGGGAAAGTAATAGGATGGGAGAGGGGCTACAGAGATAGCGAGAGGGTGAGGCCGGGGATGGAGGTACTATGAAAAGAAGGTCGAGAACTTTATAATTAAGCCATTGCCGGACTGGGACCCAGTGTAGGTCAGCAAGCACAGGACCAATGGGTGAACAGGACTTGATGCGGGTATAGACACCAGAATTTGGGATGAGTTCAACAAAAATGTAAGTGCTCAGTCCAAGTTAGCTGCTTAGAAGACTCCCTTCACCTAGAGGCACGTGAAGCAGACAAAGCCCATGCTTATGGCTGTTTTTTTTTCCTGGAACAGGTCACTAGCCTGAATCCAGAAGTTATAGCTTGAAGGGTATCACTCCACATCAAGCATGGCTGGCCAGGAGTCTCTCCCACTCTTAGCATTTGCCATTGCCATGTGTTGGAAGGATTTGCAGGTTGACAATTAACCTGTCTGGCCACGTTATGAACACATCTTCCTTGCCCATCAGGTCCTGGAGTGGGACTCAAACCCAGAGTTTCTGGCTCAGAGATAGGGACACTATTCACAAGACCTCCTTTCCACCCCCTCACAAGAGACTATTCTACATACTGATGATTATTTGCATGGATAAAGTTCTTACCAACATGTATTCTAATTTTACCTTTCATCACTTTGAGCTATTTCCTTTTATAATAACAGTGCAGAAATCAAAACTACTTTGCCTTTGCTATCAGTAATCCGTGCACCTATGCATTTATGTCCCAGTAATCTTCATTTTGTCTGCATTGTAAGGATGACATGATTTTGCATTGATAAGTATTGCACTGTGCAAAGGTTGTCTGCATTTACCACTATTGCAAGACTTGGTAATTTTGACAATCACAAAAGATTAGAAATCAAGTTAACAATCTTCTTTGGAAAGAATACTGAAAATCATTGAATTAAATAGTACTGAAGGAGGCCATTCAGCCCATTGTGGCTGTGTCAGTTCCTTGAAAGCTATAAAATTGGTCTCACTCCCTGCTCTTTCCCCATAGCAATGCAGTTTCCTCCTTTGAATATTTATCCAATTTGGAGTCAGTAAAAATGCCAAACTCTGTAAATATCTCAGTCCCAGGACATCACTGCAGGAGTTCCTCAGGGTTGTGTCCTCGGCCCAACCATCTTCAGCTGCTTCATCAATGACCTTCCTTCCATCATAAGGTCAGAAGTGGGGGTGTTCGCTGATGATTGCACAATGTTCAGCACCATTCGTGACTCCCCAGATACTGAAGCAGTCTATGTCTAAATGCAGCAAGACCTGGACAATATCCAGGCTTGGTCTGGTAAGTGGAAAGTGTTAGAACCATATCTTCAAGAACTGTATTTTCTTTTAAAATTTGTATGGACAGTGCATTATTTGGACACTTGGGATTTTTAAAAAAAAGTCATAAGTTCACCTTGGAGTGTGAACAAGCATGCTTTTTCCAAGAAATCACCTGACCAGCTTGATACTTGAGGAGGGAGAGTTATTTGCTTATTGAACTGCAATCACTGCAATTGATGGAAAAAAAATTGGTTTAAAGGGAAAGGCCTAGTGATTTACTGGAAGTCACCTGATGAAGATGAGCTTTAAGTTTTGAACTTGTTGTTTTGAACTCAGTTGGGAATTAACTGAGATGGGGAATAGCTGCCCAGCTTGCACTTTCTTTGCCTTGCTTGCAATAAAGTGGTTATCAGTATCCAGCTAGGAGTCCTCACCTCAGTGGAACTTGTCTGTCTTTAGAAACCTGAGAAACTGAGATGAGAAGAATTGATCCAGTTTTATTTTCCCCCATACTGAAGCTCCGTTGGTGAGAATCTCCAGGCATCTACTGGGACTAGTGATCTGTCTTCACACAAGGGATCTCCCGCATCAAAACCCTACGAGCTTTATCCATTATTTTATAAAGTCTTTTCTTCAACCACCCAACTCTGCAGAGACCCTATCCATCTGTCCTCTGTTTCTGTGTGTGTATGTGTGTGTGCGCGCTAAGGAATTTTAAGAGGCACAGGTAGTTACACTTCCAGATTACAAATTATGTGGTAACCAGTTCTAACAACTTGTTTTAAAAAAGAAGTTTTGTTTTATAATAAATCAATCATTCTGAGTTTATTGAGAGAAGCCCGGTTGAAGTCTCTTTTGTTCTGGTTAAGAGTAGTGAAAGTAAATGATTGGACATTTTGGTGAGTGAATTAAACTTTTAAACTAATGATGCGAACTATGGAGTAGTGGGGCTAGCTCAACTGCGCACCCTTCCCCTCCCTGTTATAACATAAGAAACATTTCAGACAATGACCATCTCCAGCAAGACAGAATCTAATCATCTCCCCTTGACATTCAATGGCCTTAACATCACTGAATCCCCCACTATCAACATCCTGGGGGTTCCCATTAACCAGAAACTGAACTGGACTAGTCATATAAATACTGTGGATACAAGAGCAGGTCAGAGACTAGGAATCCTGTGGCAAGTAACTCACCTCCTGACTCCCCAAAGCCTGTCCACCATGTACAAGGCACAAGTCAGGAGTGTGATGAAATACTCTCCACTTGCCTGGATGAGTGCAGCTCCAACAACTCAAGAAGCTTGACACCATCCAGGACATAACAGCCCACTTGATTGGCACCCCTTCCACAAACATTCACCCCCTCCACCACTGATGCAGAGTGGCAGCAGTGAGCACTATCTACAAGATGCACTGCAGAAACTCACCAAGGCTGCTTAGACAGTGGCCAGGATTTTCCGTGCCCACCGGTGTTGGGCATGTTCGGTGGTGTGAGTAGACATATGGCAAGAAGGCCAAAAATTGGTTTCACAATGTCGTGAAACCAGTTTGCAATTGTCCGCTCCCCCCACCAATGGCAGGCTGCGTTCCCTACTGTCAGACATTGGAAACCTCATTGTAATACATCTGCATTTCATTACAGGGCCAGCCCTCCGGACTCATCCCTACCACTGGATCATCCACCCACATTGGTGGGAAAACACACTGATGTGTTTCACAACAGCATATATAAGGTGTGCTCTTGGCGGGCTGCACTTCACTCTGGACTTCAAGGTTTGTTTGCCTACCTCGCTTCAGGCAGCACTCACAGTCATCAGTGCCAGGCTTCACAGGCAGGAACACATCAATGTTAGGGTGCCTCGTGGGCAGGTCTCGACCTACCAGACCAGCCATACGTGGGTGGATTTTTGAATGGCTGCTTGGCAAAGGGGGAGAAGTGGCCTCAGGCAAGGGAAGAGGCTGCAGGGTGAGGGCTGTACTGCGGAAGGAGGGTATCCCAGGGTGTGTGTGGGGGGCACAAGTTTATCTGTGCATGTGCCTCAAAATGGTGAGGGCTGAGGAGGCAGTCTCCAGAGGAGATGAGGCCAGATGGAGATCTGAGGGTGTGTGTGTGAGAGAGAGTGGTGATATCTCTTGAGCTGGCAGTGAGTAAGATGCCGGTGAATGTGTGATGGGCTTGTGAGTGTGAGTTTAGAGTGATGAGATGGTTGCCTTACCCTGGCTGCACGAATGAGATTATTCATCCTCTTTCCACATTGGATGGCCGACTTCTTCTGTGCAGCGTTGGCGCTGACCACCACTGCCACCGCCTCCCAAGCCGGAGTGGTAATGTTGCCGCCCCTCCTGTGGCCAGAGCCAGGGTAGAGGACATCACTGTGGGCCTCCACAGTATTCAAAAGGCGCTCGAGGGCTGCAGTCTTCTTGCCTTTCGGGGCCATGTCTTCTTTGCTGCCGTCCTGGGCTGGAAACACTGAGCGTGGCTGCACTTTAAATGTGGTGCCTGGTGTGATGAAGCAGTGAGGTGACAGCATGGCAGGGAATCGGAGCCTGCCCACCATCGGCATGTATCCTGGGAATGCATTAATAATGCAGTGGGTTTGGGATGATACGATGTGAGAAGCTGCCATTACGGCTGGTGGGTAAAACATTGTTTTACCCATACGCTACCGCACTTAGAGCAAATCTGAGACAATTCTGCCCAGCATCTTCCAAACCCATGACCTCTACCATCCAGAAGGACAAGGGCAGCAGATAGATGGGAACACCACCACCTGGAAGTTTCCCTCCAAGTCACTCACCATCCTGACTTGGAAATATATCGCCGTTCCTTCACTGTCGCTGGGTCAAAATCCTGGAACTCCCTCCCTAACAGCACTGTGGGTGTACCTATGCCACATGGACTGCAGTGGCTCAAGAAGGCAGCTCACCCCCACCTTCTCAAGGGCAATTAGGGATGGGCAATAAATACTGGCCCAGCCAGCGAAACCCACAACCCCGAAAAAAAAAATGAATAGAACTAATTTCTAAACCACTGTGACATCTGCTAAAACCCATAACAGCATTAGAGTTTAAAACCAGGCGAAAACCAGGCATTGTAGATTTGATGGGGAGTTACTGGACTCGCTTCTTGTGCAAGAACAGCATCATTTTTTACAGGAGCCAACAGCCAGTGCGTGTCCCCAGCAGCGCTGCTAATTCTCCTGCTGCCGGTGGGTCATCGGGGCCGTTTCATCGACGAATAGTGTGAAGGCACTGAAATTTTACAGACTCCGAGGGGTACTTGGCAAAACGGCTGGGGAGCTCGGAGCCGCCGATACCTCCCCTGCTTCAAGCTACATTTCATTCGAGAATCGCACGGCGACTGGTGCCGTTCTGTTTAGGAAATAAATTCCAGCTATTTATAGCCACACGGGTGTATGCATGAGGAGTCTGCTAAACCCAGAATGTTGCAGCGTCTACTCCAATATCCTGCAGCTTGATAAATCTTCAGCTGGAAACTGGATGTGTCTGGCGCTGATCGGTTCAAAAAGTGTCAGATTTTGAAACCGACCCGGGAAGTCGTATATAAAAAAAAAATTGAAAAGAAAGTGCTGGAAAAGATGCTCAGCAAGGGCTTTTGGGCAGCATGTGTGCAGCGAGGAAAGCAGAGTTAACGTTACAGGGTCTGTGACCTTTCATCGTTAATTCTGTTTCTCTCCACAGAAGCTGCTGGGGCTGAGGAGGGGGTTTTTTCCCCCACCCCCCCCAGCATTTTCTACTGTTATTTCAGATTTCCAGTGCCCCGCAGTAATTCTGCTGCTTTTCAAGAAATGGTACACTCTCTTTTCTGTTGACGGAACTGACCGAGTTGGTTTTTCCAAAATAGAAATGATGGCTATTTGATGGTGTGAGCAGAGACACACATTCAGTCAAAAACAGGATTACCTGGAAAAACTCAGCAGGTCTGGCAGCATCGGTGGAGAAGGAAAGAGTCGACGTTTCGAGTCCTCACGACCCTTCAACAGACCTGCTGAGTTTTTCCAGGTAATTCTGGTTTTGTTTTGGATTTCCAGCATCCGCAGTAGTTTTTTTTGTTTTTTTAACACATTCAGTTGTGGCCCATTTAAACTTGCACACCTACAATCCTGTGACTTGTGCAGCTGAGCAGTTGAAGGATATAATTTTGCAGGTGAAATCAGGAGTTTTAAGAATTGGCTGTGACAAGTGGCATGTCGCAGGTTCTGGTGCACTTGAGCAACTTTACGGTGTAGCGTGGTTGCTTCGGCAGAGAGATCAGCTTTTTCCGGTTTACTGTCTGTGTCAGATGCGATAAAGAGCTGAAATTATATTCCACAGCGAGCATTTAGTCACCATTCATTTAAACTGACTACTCAGCAATGAGAGCAACGAGAGTTCCAAAGATTCCGCTGTAATATTTAGATTGTTTAACAAAAAGAAACCCAGCAGCAGAATGGGAAAGGGCCAGAATGTGGACGATTGACAGACACTGCGTTGGGAGGCAAGTGATTTGAGTTTCCCCAAGCTCCGCTTTATGAGCCTGTGTGCTCGGATAGTTAAAACCCAGCACATCCGCGGTGTGGTCGATAAAACAGGACAGTTTGGAACTGGGTAATGATTAGGGATGAGGTCGGGGAGAACTGGGAATAAAATTAACCACCGTCAGCCTCTTATAGAGTTCTCGCCACTGTGGGTTTCCCAATGCCAGGCATGCTGATTGGTGCCCTGGGCTTTGCAACTATTGAACCTGCGGACACTTCCACCAGACACACAGCCTTAGCTGCAGCAGCTTCATGATAGTACATAGAGAAAACACTAACTGCCCCTGAGGCGGGCCAATCCGCCAGATTGGAGTGGAATCCGGATCTCTCCTTATCTTGCAGTGTTAAAAACAACAACGTTTCAGCATCTCTGTCAACAATTGACCACCGACTGGTGTAAATAAATGGTACAAATTACTAACAGTCATGGAGAATTAGGCGTTACTGCAGCCGGGTCTCAAGAACAAATCGATGCCTTTGGTTTCGGTTTTGAGGGAGTTTGTTGCAGAAAAGGTAGTTTTTTAATAGGATGAGGTTTTGGTTTTAAGTGTACTCTGTAAAGCTTTGCTCAGGGGTGGACGGCGATTCTGGAAGGGATTGAACCAGGGCCATGATACTATGTGATTGTCTCAGCCTCAGCGTGCACATTGCCCCCTCTCCAGATGCAATCTCTCCCTACATCCTTTCCTCCATCTCTCCTCTATTCTTTCCTCTCTGTCGCTCCTTCTCTATCTCTCTCTACCCCTGTCTCTCTCTTTATCCTCTCTCCTTTTCCCTATATCTCTATTCTTTTCTCTCTCCATCTCGCTCTATCCTTTTCTCTCCCTTACCCTTTTTCTCTCACTTTCTCTCTTTATATTGTTTGTTCTCACTCTCTCTATCCTTTTCTCTCCCTCTCTATCCTTTAGCCCCCCCCCACCATTCCAACCTTTTTCTCTCTCTCTATCCTTTTTTCTCTCTCTCTTTATTCTTTCCTCTCTTAATCGGTGGAATTCTTTACCACAGAGAGCTGTAGAGGCTGGGTCATTAAGTATATTCAAGGCTGAGATAGATTTTTAATCAGTAAGTGAATCAAAGGTTATGGGGAAAAGGCAGGAAAGTGGAGTTGAGGATTATCAGATCAGTCATGATCTCATTGGATGGCAGTGCAGACTCGATGGGCTGAATGGTCCTGTCTTATGGTCTCTCTCTATCCTTTTCTCTCTCTGTATCCTTTCCCCTCTCTCTCTCTCTCTCTCCCTCTGTATCCTTTTCTCTCTCTCTCTTTGTATCCTTTTCTCTCTCTTTATATCGTTTTCTCTCTCTCTTTATTCTTTTCTTTCTCTCTCTATCTTTTTTCTCTCTCTCTCTCTTTATCCTTTCCCCTCTCTCTCTCTCTCTCTCCCTCTGTATCCTTTTCTCTCTCTCTCTTTGTATCCTTTTCTCTCTCTTTATATCGTTTTCTCTCTCTCTTTATTCTTTTCTTTCTCTCTCTATCTTTTTTCTCTCTCTCTCTCTTTATCCTTTTCTCTCTCTCTCTTTATCCTTTTCTCTCTCTCTCTTTATCCTTTTCTTTCTCTCTCTTTATCCTTTTCTCTCTCTCTCTTTATCCTTATCTCTCTCTCTTTATCCTTTTCTCTCTCTCTCTTTATCCTTTTCTCTCGCTCTGTATCCTTTTCTCTCTCGATATCATTTTCTCTCTCTTTATCCTTTTCTCTCTGTATCCTTTTCTCTCTCGATATCATTTTCTCTCTCTTTATCCTTTTCTCTCTCGATATCATTTTCTCTCTCTTTATCCTTTTCTCTCTGTATCCTTTTCTCTCTCTCTTTATCCTTTTCTCTCTCTTTATCCTTTTCTCTCTCTCTTTATCCTTTTCTCTCTCTCTATCATTTTCTCTCTCTGTATCCTTTTCTCTCTCTCTTTATCCTTTTCTCTCTCTCATTACCCTTTTCTCTCTCTCTTTATCCTTTTCTCTCTCTCTTTATCCTTTTCTCTCTCTTTATCCTTTTCTCTCTCTCTTTATCCTTTTCTCTCTCTCTATCATTTTCTCTCTCTGTATCCTTTTCTCTCTCTGTATCCTTCTCTCTCTCTCTTTATCCTTTTCTCTCTCTGTATCCTTTTCTCTCTCTGTATCCTTCTCTCTCTCTCTTTATCCTTTTCTCTCTCTCTCTGTATCCTTTTCTCTCTATCTGTATCATTTTCTCCCTCTCTCTTTATATCCTTTTCTCTCTCTCTCTTTATCCTTTTCTTTCTCTCTGTTTTTTTTTCTATCTCTCTCTTTATCCTTTTCTCTCACTTTATCATTTTCTCTCTCTCTTTATCCTTTTCTCTCTCTCTCTTTATCCTTTTTTCTCTCTTTGTATCCTTTTCTCTCTCTCTCTATCCTTTTCTCTCTTTATCCTTTTCTCTCTCTCTCTTTATCCTTTTTTCTCTCTTTGTATCCTTTTCTCGCTCTCTCTATCCTTTTCTCTCTTTATCCTTTTCTCTCTCTCTTTATCCATTTCTCTTTGTATCCTTTTCTCTCGCTCTCTTTATCCTTTTCTCACTATCTGTATCCTTTCCTCTCTCTCTATATCCTTTTCTCTCTATCTGTGTCCTTTTCTCTTTCTCTGTATCCTTTTCTCTTTCCCTGTATCCTTTACTCTCTCTCTGTATCCTTTTCTCTCTCTCTTTATCCTTTTTTTCTCTCTCTCTTTGTATCCTTTTTTCTCTCTCTCTTTATCCTTTTCTCTCTCTTTATCCTTTTCTCTCTGTATCCTTTTCTCTCGCTCTCTTTATCCTTTTCTCACTATCTGTATCCTTTCCTCTCTCTCAGTATTCTTTTCTCTCTGTCTGTATCCTTTTCTCTTTCCCTGTATCCTTTACTCTCTCTCTGTATCCTTTTCTCTCTCTGTATCCTTTCCTCTCTCTCTCTTTATCCTTTTCTCTCTCTCTCTTTATCCTTTTCTCTCTCTCTCTGTATCCTTTTCTCTCTCTGTATCCTTTCCTCTCTCTCTCTATCCTTTTCTCTCTCCCTGTATCCTTTTCTCTCTCTCTCTCTTTATCCTTTTCTCTCTCTCTATCCTTTTCTCTCTCTTTATGCTTTTCTCTCTCTTTATCCTTTTCTCTCTGTATCCTTTTCTCTTGCTCTCTTTATCCTTTTTTTCTCTCTCTCTCTGTATCCTTTTCTCTCTTTCTCTTTATCCTTTTCTCTCTTTCTCTTTATCCTTTTCTTTTCTCTCTCTTTATCCTTTTCTCTCTCTCCTTTTCTCTCTCTCTGTATCTTTTTCCCTCTCTCTCTCTGTATCCTCTTCTCTCTTTCTCTTTATCCTTTTCTCTCTCTCTCCCTTTATCCTTTTCTCTCTCTTTATCCTTTTCTCTCTCTCTCCCTTTATCCTTTTCTCTCTCTTTATCCTTTTCTCTCTCTCTCCCTTTATCCTTTTCTCTCTCTTTATCCTTTTCTCTCTCTCTCTCTATCCTTTTCTCTCTCGCTGTCGCTGCTATTTTTCCTCAATGGAACAAGCAAAGACTTTCCCACGGTGACGTCATAACGTCACCCGGCAGCGTGATTGGTTATCGCCCGGAAGAACGGGCCAATCACTCCCGCCTTATCTTTTAACCTTTAGCTCTCGATTGGCCTAGACGGCGCTGGTTCTCCATTGGCTAGCCCGGCTGAGCAGGGCGTGATGACGGGGAAGAGGCTGTGATTGGCTGCCCTGGGAGAAATTGGAAGGTAATTGGCTGGAGGAGCCAGTGTTGGCTGGTCGGAGTCAGTTCTGGGCATTAATTGGCTATAGGGATCCGGGGCTGTGCTGTTATCGGTTGTCCGGGACGGTGCTCGGCGGTGATTGGCTGTAGGGGCCGATGCTGGGCAGTGGTTGTTTCCCCGGGCTGACTCTGTTTTGGTTGGCTCTCCGGGCCAGTGCTGGGTGGTGATTGGGTGCGAGGGTAGGTTCGGGGCTGTGATTGGCTTCACGGGCCCATGCAGTGCTGTGATTGGCTGCTAGGGCCGGCGCCGTCCTCCAGTTCCCCGGGATGGTACTGAGCTGTGATTGGCTCCCCGGCCTGTTGTGTATTTGGTTGTCAGGGATGGATCCTGGCGCTGATTGGTCCCCTGGGCCGGGCGGTGATTGGGTCACCGCGTCCCGGGCTGGGCTATCATTCGTTCCCCGGACTGGTGCTGGGGTGTAATTGACTCCACGTTCTGAGGCTGTACTTTGATTGGCTTGGCTGACCAGTGCAGGGCTGTGATTGGCTCCGCGGGCCTGAGCTGCACTATGATTGGCTTCCCTGGACGGTGCGGGGGGCGGGGTTTGATTCCCCCCCCCCCACCCAGGCGCATTGCGGTTATGTGATTGGCTGTGGGTGCCGGTGTCGGGGCTGTGATTGGTTTCTCGGGCGCTGGGCCGGCCTCTGGCTGTGATTGGCTGTCCGGGGCCCTGCGCCGCGCTGTGATTGGCTGGGCGGGCCGTGCCGGGCCGGGCCGTGCCGTGCCGGCCGGCTCTCGCGGCTGGAGGTGCTGTCCGCTGAGCGGCTGAGGGGCTGAGGGGGAGCGGAGCCGAGCGGGAGCGGGAGCGGGAGCGGAGCCGAGTGGCTTGCACAGTGAAAATGGTGGCCGGGGCGTGCGGGCGAAAGTTGGCGCGACGCTCGAAATCGGCGGCGATCGTGGCGCTGAGCATCCTCCTGCTGCAGACGCTGCTGGTGTGGAATTTTAGCAGCCTGGACGGCGAGGGGGAGAGCGGCGGGGAACAGAGAGGGAGACACATCCGAGAGGTCCCCAGGAGAGGAGCAGCCTTCCCCGGCCAAGCTTTGGTACGTGAACCGCCCCCCTCATCACCCTCACCCTCCTCACCCTCACCCTCCTCACCCTCACCCCCTCACCATCACCCCCTCATCCTCACCCCCTCATCACCCCTCACCCTCACCCCCTCCCCTCACCCTCCTCACCCCCCTCACCCTCACCCCCCTCACCCCCCTCACCCTCCTCACCCTCACCCCCTCACCATCACCCCCTCATCCTCACCCCTCTCACCCTCACCCCCCTCACCCTCACCACCCCCTCCCCTCACCCCCCTCACCCCCTCACCCTCACCATCACCCCCTCACCCTTACCCCTCTCACCCTCACCCCCTCCCCTCACCCCCCTCATCACCATCACCCCCTCACCCCCTCACCATCACCCCCTCACCCTCACCCCCCTCACCCCTCTCACCCTCACCCCCCTCACCCCCCTCACCCTCCTCACCCTCACCCTCCTCACCCTCACCCCCCTCACCCTCACCCCCCTCACCGCAGCGGCAGAAACATCCACACATAACTTGCCGAGTTAGAGTGACTGGAGTGAGGGAGGGATGGAGGGAGGGGGTGAGGGAGGAGGGAATGAGGGGGTGTGAGGGAGGGGGTGAGTGAGGGAGGGAATGAGGGGGTGAGTGATGGAGTGGGTGAGTGATGGAGTGGGTGAGTGATGGAGTGGGTGAGTGATGGAGGGGGTGAGTGATGGAGGGGGTGAGTGATGGAGGGGGTGAGTGAGTGATGGAGGGAGTGAGGGAGCCCCTGCTCCACTGGGAAGTTTGTGCTGATGGTGTAGCCTTGGTCCTGATGCTGACTCTCTGGGCTCTCCAAGCGGACTCTCCCTCACTTTAGATTTACCTCCTCCTCCTCCTCTGCCCCATTCCCTACCCGAGAGCCAGAGAATTCAAACCCCAACCACCAGCCCTCGGCCGGCTTAAAACCAGGACCTCCCTCCCCAAACCAACCTCATTCATTCATTGACATTCAAACAGGCTCTCAGTCCGTCTCTCAGTCTGTATCTCTCTCTCTCTCCCTGTCTCTCTCTCTCTCTCTCTCTGTCTCTCTCTCTCTCTCTCTCTCTCTCCCTGTCTCTCTGTCTCCCTCTCTCTCTCTCTCTCTCTCTGTCTCTCTCTCTGTCTCTCTCTCTCTGTCTCCCTGTCTCTGTCTCCCTGTCTCTGTCTCCCTGTCTCTGTCTCCCTGTCTCTGTCTCCCTGTCTCTGTCTCCCTGTCTCTCTCTCTCTCTCCCTGTCTCTCTCTCTCTCCCTGTCTCTCTCTCTCTCTCTCTGTCTCTCTCCGTTTGTCTCTCTCTCTGTTTGTCTCTCCCTGTCTCTCTCTCCCTGTCTCTCTCTCCCTGTCTCTCTCTGTCTCTCTCTGTTTGTCTCTCCCTGTCTCTCTCTCCCTGTCTCTCTCTCCCTGTCTCTCTCTCCCTGTCTCTCTCTGTCTCTCTCTCTCTGTCTCTCTCTCTCTGTCTCTCTCTGTTTGTCTCTCTCTGTCTGTCTCTCTGTTTGTCTCTCTCTGTCTGTCTCTCTGACTCTGTCTCTCTCTCTCTGTCTCCCTGTCTCTCTCTCTCTGTCTCTCTCTCTTTCTCTCTCTGCCTCCCTGTCTCTGTCTCTCTCTCCCTGTCTCTCTCTCTCTGTCTCCCTGTCTCTCTCTCCCTCTCTGACTCTGCCTGTTTCTCTGTCTCTCTCTCTATCCCTGTCTCTCTCTCTATCCCTGTCTCTCTCTCTCTATCTGTTTCTCTCTCTGCCTCTCTCTCTGTCTCTGCCTCTCTCTCTGTCCCTGTCTCTCTCTGTCTCTGCCTGTTTCTCTCTCTCTGTCTCTGCCTGTTTCTCTCTCTCTGTCTCTCTCTCCATGTCTCTCTCTCTGTCACTGCCTGTTTCTCTCTGTGTCTCTCTCTCTCTGCCTCCCTGTCTCTGTCTCTCTCTCCCTGTCTCTCTCTCTCTGTCTCCCTGTCTCACTCTCCCTCTCTGACTCTGCCTGTTTCTCTGTCTCTCTCTCTATCCCTGTCTCTCTCTCTGTCTCTCTCTCTCTCTCTCCCTGTCTCTCTCTCTCTCTCTGTCTCTCTCTCTGTCTCTGCCTGTTTCTCTGTCTCTCTGTGTGTCTCTCTCTGTTTCTCTCTCTCTCTGTCTCTCTCTCTCTGTCCCTCTCTCTTTCTGTCCCTCTCTCTCTCTGTCCCTCTCTCTCTCTGTCCCTCTCTCTCTCTCTCTCTCTGTCTCTCTCTCTGTCCCTCTCTCTCTCTGTCCCTCTCTCTTTCTGTCTCTCTCTCTGTCCCTCTCTCTCTCTCTGTCCCTCTCTCTTTCTGTCTCTCTCTCTCTCTGTCTCTCTCTCTGTCCCTCTCTCTCTCTGTCCCTCTCTCTTTCTGTCTCTCTCTCTCCCTGTCTCTGGTGTTATTTTTTTTTGCAAACGTGTCTCCTGTTTTCACGCTTCCTCCTGTTTCCCTTCCCCAGAATCGATAGATTCCTGATTTACTGATTTGTATTTGCTGGGTTGGGAGGGGGTTTATCATTGAGTGAGCGGGGGGTGGGGGGATAAAGCGTTGTTCCGCTGTGAGTGTTTCAGCAGCAGTTGATCCCCGGGTGATTACCTTGCGCTGTATATCCCGGGCTGAGCTCAGTATAAACTGCGGGATCGAATCCTCCTGCTCACATTTCAGGTCACATTGCCGCCACAGGACTGCAAATCGTGGAGACATCCAGTGTTTGGCATTTTATTGTCAACAGCGCGTCCAACTTGTCAAGACTGTGGCTCAGGGATGCCTGGCTCTTGGCTGTTGGATGTTTCCTGTGTGTTTGTCCACATCGTGTTTTCCCCACATTTCACTGCTTGTTTGGGGGAAGCGGCTTCAGAAATATCCAGAACAAAACCCTGAACAGAGGCTCATCCCCGGGTGGGTAATTTTCTGGACGTGTCCCCCCCCCCCCCCGCAATTATTCCCGCAGATCCCGTCCTTACAAAATGAAAACTTGCGGTTCATAATGAACCCCATTGTTATTCTGCAATAGCATCGTTAAAAAGCTGCTGGTTTTCTCCTCCGTGCCTGTGCCCCTCGCTAATGTGATGGGGAGGGGAGGCGGCTCTGACAGAGTGAGACTGGTCTCCCCACCCCCCCATATCCTCCCCCCTCCCTCCATATCCTCCCCCCCATATCCTCCCCCCCACTCCATATCCTCCCCCTCCATATCCTCCCCCTCCATATCCTCCCCTCCATATCCTCCCCCCCACTCCATATCCTCCCTCCATATCCTCCCCCTCCCTCCATATCCTCCCCCCCCATATCCTCCCCCCCTCCCCTGTCTTCTCCAGCTGCCCTACGGGCTGCTTCCTGTGCAGAATGTGAGTCCGAGACTCTCCCACACACACAATTCAGCACCGGCTGTGCAGCCAGAGCTGTTACAGACAGCGCTGGACCAACTCTCTCTCTCTCTCGGTTAAAGCTCATCCCTCAAAACCAGACGGGAAACACCAGAGCCCTGTCCAAAAACAGGGGGTGGAGTTGGGGGTGGAGGGGGGGGGGGGGGAGAGAACGATAGGAACTTACCCACTGCCGGGGGAGTGAGAGGGGGGGTGGGGGGGTCAAACACACCCTTGTAAATCCCACATCACTTCCAAAAACTAAGGAGGGTTAAAATGCAGCACCGCCAATGACTTGTGAAGGAGGAAAAGGAGACCCAGCTTCTGGGTGAACCTGAGTGACATTTGTCAGGTCACCAGGGCCAGGCAGCCCTTCTCCCCCCCCCCGGTCAGGTCAGGCTGAATGTCCCTGGTAAGGCTGCACAGTCACACCGGCTGGACCAGTGTCCCTTGGGGGGTGTCGGCATTGAACCCCCTCCCCCCGTGTACAGCATTGTGAACTGAAAACTAGCGCTTGATTTTACCCCAGTTCCCCCCGCCCCAAGAAGGAGAGGAGGCAGGGCCGCATGGTGATTTGTGAGGATGTTTCCCTGGAGGGAGAGCCCTGCGCTGAACCCCATTTCCAAGTATATTTGGGGGGGGGGGCGTGGTTAATGGATATTTTAGAGACAAGATGCTCTGTCCTTTATGTAAGTAAGTAAGAGCTGCACAAAACTCCCCGCGGTCTTACAAAGCTGAACCTGGCCCCTTTCCAGAAGGGAACCCAGGAAATACCCAGCGTGGAACCCACCCACCCAGATCATTTACCCCTTTCTAAGGTGCTAGCCCTCCCTGATCGTTCCCCATTCCGCATTCCCAGGGAGCAGGAAAACTCCATGGTGAACGGGGCGAGAAACAGCATTTTAAACATCAGTGAGGAAAGCAGTGGAAATCCCGCGCTGCTCCTTGAACCTGCCTCAAGGGTCCAAATTCTGGTGGATATCCTCAGTCAGGGAAAGCGGGAGAGATCAGCCTGGTTGTTTCACTCCGTGGTCGGAGGTGAAAAAAAAAGAAGCACACAGGTCAGAGAGGCGACTAGAAATAGGATGTAATGGTGCTAAATCGCAAAGGAAGATGTGGCTAGTACCACTGATAGTATCTGGAAGGCAAGTAGAGAGGTGGTTCCCGTTAGAGAATAGGTAAAGGTATGGCTCTGGCTGGATCCTGAAGACAGAGGTGGAAATAAGGTCCAGTCATTTCAAAGTGAAGGGTAGAAGTGGAGTGCCGTGGCTTTGCTGAAAAGAGGGTAGAATAGGAAAGTTAAAAGCAAAATACTGTGCATACTGGAAATCTAAAATGAAAACAGAAAATGCTGGAAAAACTCAGCAGGGTCTAACAGCATTTGTGGGGAGGGAAACAGAGTTAACGTTTCAAGTCCCTTTGACTCTTCAGAAGAAGGGTCTTACAGACTCAAAACGTTAACTCTGTTCCCCCCTCCACAGATGCTGTCAGACCTGCTGAGTTCTTCACCAATAGGAAAATGTTCTGATCTTGAGCCAGGCATTGGTAGAAGTGAAGAGAACAGCGAGGTGGTTGGAGATAGGGTTCTGGTGGATCTGGCTGTTGCGGAGGTTAAAAGTGGTGACAGGGCGGTGCGGACACAGGGTCCAAGAAATGGACAGAAACTGAACTGTCCTGACAGAGATGGTCGTGACTGTGATGTGGAGTAGGGAAAAAGCTGGGAATAGTTATGGACAGTGCTGGGACGTGGGCACACACGGACATGGTTCTAGGTGGCTTAAGAAATGTTGACACGAGATGGTGATGATTACAGTCGGTGCCTGTGAAAGTTAGAAGTGGAGATTTGTCATGGTCGTTGTTAGAGGGGGGGAAAGAGATTGAGATGGTTGGGATGGTGACAGGCAGGTGGAGAGAGATGGGTCCTCATGGTGAATCAGTCATGCTGGTTGCTTCCTTGCATTCAGTGTTGAACTGTTGAGATATGTTTTAAGGAAGTTTACACTATTTCACAGTTACCGTTTGATACACATCTGGCTATGAATTGGCTTTTTGTTGAGATCTTTGGTGGCGCATTTTAGCGCTCAAATGCAAAACAGTTTTTTTTGCTGTACATTGGGCAATGGGAGTTGAAGGTCTTGGTTGCTTGGTATGTAAATACCATGTAAAACGAGTCAGCAGTTTAATAGTAGGAGCGATTCATTCACATGACTGCTTCCCCCTCTTCAAACTGTAAAAGCATTGTGCATTTAACCATATATCATGCTGTTTTTAATGGAGTGAATTATTTAAATATTTTTAATAGAGCAGCTATTTTACTGGGTTATTATTATGGAACACCATTTCATTCGATGTGATTTTGCTCTTTTTTTTGTTCTTTTAACATCACATGTTGAAATGTAGTTTAAAAAAGTCTTGCTGTGTATGCCGCAGGGAATGTTTATTCACGGATTTTCATGACTATTGAAATGGTCCACACAAAATCAGGCGACTTGATACTTGTGAATTTGTGAAGAAAATGACCTTTTTAGAATAATATGAAGCCCTCAATGTTAAGTGAAATTGTTAGTTGCATCACTGATGTAGTAGATTGCATAGAGGGCTCTCTGACTCTAACTGGGGTCCTCAGCTAGACTTATGCATTCCTCCATGCTGAGCTTGGCCTCATTTTCCTAGGGGTAGCAGCATTTGGATTTTTATTCTTAAAAAAAAATATTTTTCAGAGAAAGCCATTGTTTTATTTCAAAGTGCTGATGCTTACCAGCACAGCTCTTTAATATTCCCTGCAATATTTAGCTGCAGACTTGAGATGGTAGTGTTGGAATGTTGGCCTGAGGCTGAGCGAACTGTGAAACCAACCTTTAGGTGATGTTTGATGAACAAGCTCTGGAGGCAGCTGCAGCTCCAGGGCTAGTCCTGTCACTCTGCCATGGCATTGCAGTGAGATACAGTCCTGCATAATAATTGTCTGGATGTCTTTCCCCCCAGCTCTGACCGTTACTGTGCAATCTCTCAACATTGAGCCCCTATTGGAGACTTCCCTGTCACTTTTTATTGGCTCTAATTGCTTAAATCTCAATTACCAAGTAAAGGTCAATGTCCTGAAAACCAATTTAACCCAGTACAGTGCTGTCATTTAATGTGAGAAAATAAAGTCACCATTAGAGGAGTATAGAAGGATCTAAGAGAATTGCTTTTTAAACCCTTGCAGTATTAAGCTGCAAATACAGCAGTTGTCTCATCAGATGTTATCATCTTAATTGTCAGAAGTATCTCTTTAAAAATAGTTAAACATCAGCAGCTACCTTTGTTTTGGGAATAATTAAATAATTGGAATAATAATTTTTAAAATATTTGGTGTTTTACAATGGTGTTGGCCTGAGACAACTGCTGGAGACAAAGTTTGTGAAGCCTGCTTGTCACTAAGTTGTATGTTACAAACAAATCTCGATCCTTTTTCAACTTAACTCGCTGTATTTTCTATTATTGATAATGTTTAAATGATAAGTCACAATGAGAATCGCAAACTTCACCACTGACAGAACCTCCTTTTAGCATCACTGAATAATCAGTAAAAAGAATGAATTAAGGTTTCTAATTAAATACTTGATCTTAGTAAATCAGAACGATTAAGGAGATATTTGTAGAATGGATTTGGAGTTTGTTTTCCAAAAGATTTCTTAAAGATCTGCTACACAATCTTGTTTTGTTAGTCACCTTGTTAAGCAAGCATGTTTTCTCCAAACCAAGTTTTTACATTCACCTAATTATGGTAGCTGCACAATTTAATTCAATATGTACAAATAACCTTGGGATGTTTCTTGGAGATAATGAGAAGGTTTGATATAAATGAAATTCTATCTGCGCATACATGCATTAAAGAGACGCAGCTATTACGAGAATGCAGTAGTGACTCGCACACGAGATGGTTAGGGCAACAGGGAAGAGAGATGTTGGGGAAACTTTTGTTTCAGTTTTTACATTTTTTGATATGGATTTGATATTTAAATTAATTTACTGATGTTAGTTTCAGGCTTAACTTTGTGCATTTAAAATCTCCCTTTCTCACCCCATTCTGGTATGGTGTTGAGTGGTACTCGAGATGTGCAATAATTAGTACTCATTTTTAAATCTACAAAAATCAATTATGAATTGCTTCTAATCAGACTTCAACAGTTACAAAATTGCTGGTGTTTCCTTCAGTACAAATGATGTGGCACACAGCTGCTACTGTACTACCATGGCTCCACAGCTAGTGGCAAGAATCAACTAATATACCTGAGACCACATTGCCGACGTATTATGTGATCAGATCACTAGCTATGAAAATGAGTTAATACTGGTGCATACCTGCAGCCTCTGCATTCTGATCAATCTGGTGTGGAATGATTTTCAAGACAATAATGCAATGTGCTGATATCTGATGGCAGCCGTGGCAGCCCATACTGCAGTTTTTCACGGACGCATGTTCCGACAGCAAACTGACTGTCTGAATACTCTTCCAGCACTGCAGGCTGAAGTGAATCAATGTGTTTGGTTGCACTTCGTTTAATTGTGAAATTGGGATCGAGTAAGCCATCCACATTAAAATCTCTTTAACATTCTTTATTTGTATTAGTTTAATCAGCATTAATGCTTGCATCTCTGCTAAGAACATAAACACATTATTATTTATTAACATACCAAGATATGCTTCTGGCCCAACGCCAATTGAAAAGCCTGACCTAGGTGTCAGGAAGTTATTGAAACATCAGAATATCACATTAAGCTTCATCCTGCCCTCTTCTGATGTCCAGACTTATCCGGAAATGGTTACTGAATTATCCATAGCAAGATTGTCTGATTGTCATCAAATCGTGGCTGATTCGAAACTTCCTCCGACTGAGCAGGGGGAAGACAGAACCCTTTAATTTTAGCCCAACAGCATAAATTTAACTCCTTTCCCATCTCTCTTCATGTCCAGTAACAAATATTTTGTCTGTCTTCACAGTGGAAGGCACAAGTTGCATACCAGAAATAGAGTGTAATCCAAGGTCGAATAGGAGCAATGGAATTAAGGTGATTAATATCAGAAGGGAAAAAAGTACTGGAGAAACTCAAGGGACTAAAATCCAATAAATCCCCAGAACCTGACAGCCTACATCCAGGGGTCCTAAAAGAGTTAGCTGCAGAGATAGTGGGCGTACTAGTTATGATTTTCCTAAATTCCCTAGATTTTGGAATGGTCCCAGCGGATTGCAAGTTAAGGAAGGAGTAAGAAAACAGGGAGCTACAGACCAGTTAGCCTAATATTAGTCATTGGAAAAGTGCCAGAATCTATTATTAACAACGCATGTAGATAAACATAGTATGATTAGAAAAGGTCAACATGGTTTTATGAAAGGAAAATCCTGTTTGACAAATCTTTTGCAGTTTTTTTAAGGATGAACTAGTAGAGTAGATAAAGAGGAACTGGTTGATATAGTATACTTGGATTTCCAAAATACATGCGGTGAGGTCCCACACAAAATGTTAATACATATGGTAAGGACTCTTGGAGTTCGGGGTGATATATTAGCATGGATAGAGAATTGGGGTAAACAGGGCATTTTCAAGTTGACAGACAATGACTAATGGAGTGCTGCAAGGACCAGTGCTGGGGCCTCAGCTATTTACAATCTATTTTAATGACTTAGATGAAGGACAGGTAGTAATGTGTCTAAGCTTGCTGGTGATACCAAGCTTGGTGGGAATGCAAACTGTGAGGAGGACACAGGCTGCAAAGAGATGTAGACAGGTTAAGTGAGTGGGCAATAAGGTGGTGCAGATGGAATATAATTTGGGGAAATGTGATGTTATTCACTTTGGTCGCAAGAATAGAAAAGCAGAACATTTTTAAAAATTATTACAAAATTTGTAAATGTTGATGTTCACAGAGACTTGGGTGTACTCATACAAGGAACACCATAAGTTGGCATGCAGGTACAGCAAATAATTAGGAAAGAAAATGACATGTTGTTCTTTATTGCGAGGAGATTGGAGTACAAGAATAAAGAAGTCTTGCTATAATTGTATGGGGCTTTGGTGATACCACACCTGGAAAACTGTGTGTGATTTTGGTGTCCATATTTAAGAAAGGATATACCTTGCATTGGAGGTGGTGCAGTGAAGGTTCACTAGACTGATCCCTGGGATGAGGAGGTTGACCTAGGATAAGAGACTGAGTTAATAGAGCCTATATTCTCTGGATATTCTCTTAGACGATTGAGAAATGATCTCGTTGAAACATTCACATTTATGAAAGGGCTTGACAGGATAAATGTTGAGAGGTTGTTCCCCTTTTTGGAGAATCTGGAACACTGTGGCCATTTTAGGATAAGGGGCTGACCATTTTGGACTGAGATGAGGAGAAATTTCTTCACTCTAGGGGTTGTGAATCTTTGGAATTCTCTACCCCAGAAGGTTGTGTATGCTCTATCATTGAATACATTTAAGGTTGGGATAGACAAATTTTTGGTCTCTCGGGGGAATCAAAGTTATGGAAACTGGGAATATTTATGCTGGGGGAGAAAACTCAGAGCAAATCTTATTGAGATATTTGAGATTCTGATACAGGTGATTTGAGATGCGGTAACATCTAATCACCAATTCTACAAGGCTCAAAGCAAGTGAAGGTAAATAGTTTAGATTTAAAAATCATACATACTGGAAGGTGAAGAGAGGAAACAGGATATGGGGAGCAGATGGAAAATTGGAGTTGAAGCCCAAGATCAGCCATGCCTGTAGTGAATTGGGGAGCAGGCTTGACAGCACACATCATCTTCAGCACCAAGACTGCTTAATGCCCACCTCAATCTTTTTGTCACCAAAGCCCATGCGTTTTCACCTCTAGGTTCACTTTCTGCACTATTGCCCTTGTTGACTCACATTTTTTCTTTACTCTATAATCTCCAATGTTCAAAAATCAACCATCCATGTCCTACCACTCACTACTTTACTCATGATCTACACTGCTCTCCATCCCCCAAAGTATAATGCAGTGCCCTCCAGCCTTGGTACCTTCCAGTCCTCCAACTCTGGCCTATAGTAAGTTGTCCCTTCCTCAGGTTACAGATCCTTTAATCATCTCTGCTCTAAGGAATTGCCTCCCTAAATCTGTCTGCCTTTCCACCATTAAAAACCTTCTCAATACTTACCTTGTTGGACCATGTTTTAAGTTGCCTCTTTTAAACCCTTTGCCATGGATCAGTGTCCATTCTGTTACTAGCTTTATCTGTTTCTTTCCCTCGTGTAAAGCAGCTTGGGACATTTTCTACGTAGGGAGTATTTATATAAATGAGAATTCTCATTATTATCTGTATCCACAGTCTCCCTAGGCAGCCTGATCCTTCTGTTGTCTCCACGGTCTCCCTATGTATCCTGTTTCTTCTCTTCATCTTCCTGTGTGTATGATTTTAAAATCTAAACTATTTACCTTCAATTGCTTGAACTTTGGGATGTATCCCCTTGTAGAATTGGTAATTACGTATTACTGCATCTCAAATCGCCTGTATCAGAACCTCAAATATCTCAATCAGATTTGCTCTGAGTTTTTTCCCCCAGCATAAATATTTCCTCCGTAGCTTCACCTTGTGATACTTAATTCTGTGTTGCTGCCCTTCACTGAATCCTTCTCAATGATGGGAGGTCATACAGTAGAGCGCATACGGTATTCCTGGTGGAGTCCAGGCAAGTCTTCCAATTTTTGCTTTTGCTAATCTTTCAAAGCTGCCAGAACAATAATTATTTGACTTGTGCCTGTAAAATATTTGTGAATAGTGTAAAGTTCACTGTAATACTGAGGCAACTGATGCTGCTGTTTTCTTTAGTTTGAGCAGAGACAAAGCCACAAATTGCCATCCATGGAGGCATAAGGCTGGAATATCTTTCATACTGTTAAGTATTAGGAGGCAAATCTTCTTAACTTCTGGTCTAATCCCCAGTAAGCCATATTAAAGTGTAAAGCAGCTTAGGTGATTAACCGTGAAATGCATTAAGATATATACTGTGAAGATTTGAAATCTGTACCCTTTAATACAAGCTAAAAGATATTATTTCAGGAGAAATACTGTTCATCAAATTGCTAATTGTTTTTTGCATTTTGAAACAACAAAAAAAAAGGATTTGACAACGTTCTTGGATGAAAATATGATTATTAAATTATTTGCATATTTTAATGAAACTGAATAGTACAGGCTACAGAAATCTATATCTGGCTGTTTGGTGTCATTACTGTGAGGGTGTCTTTTAATCTACTGATTATCATGCCAAACCTCATTAGTAAAATCACTCAATTAATGGTTGATCCAAATATGTGGACTAATATAGCACCGCCATTCAGCCTGTCATGCCTGTGGACCATTTTAGTGACATCTAATAACTTCATTTTTGTTGATGTGAAATATTATCCTCCTCTAAAGAGCTGCTCGTTTTGTCATACTCCCATGCCCTTTCCACAGAACCCTGCAAATTTTTCCCCTTCAAGCATTTTTCCAATTGTCTTTTGAAAATTATTACTGAATCTGCTTCCACCACCCTTTCAGGCAGTGCATTCTAGATCAGAACACTTGCTGCATTAAAAAAAAACATTTTTCACTCCATCTTTGGTTCTTTGGCTAGTTATTGTAAATCTGTGCCCACTTCTCAGGAGAATGCAGCATGTTTCCCAGATGCAGTGTTCTTCAAGCAGTTAGACACATTTTGTGACTGATTCCAATGATTAACTTATTTTTTCTTAATTACGCACCCCCACCCAAATTTTCTCCCCATCTCTCCTGAACGAGTGGACTCTAGCTGCTTCTATCATCTTTTCATCTGATTTTGCCACATCTTGGTGCTGGCTCGCACTGTTTGTGCTATTAAATCCATTTACCTTAGCCCAGAAGGCAGAGTTGTCTAGCTAATTTTGCGCTGCAGTAGCCCATAAATGATGGGCTCCTGGAATCCAAATTCAAAGAAGACACGTTAAATCATCTTTCTTTTTGTTAGCTGAGAAGCAGGTGTAGACTTTCTCCTTGAACTGCTACAGTTCATATGGTCTAATTGCTCCCAAATAATGTTAGGTAGGGAATTTCAGGATCTCGGCACAAGCTAAATTAAGGAATGGCGATACATGTCCACTTTGGGATAGTGTGTGATTTGGAAGGGAACTTAGGAGATGATGGTGTTCCCACAAGGTCTCTACTTTTGATCTTTATGGTGATAGATCCCTCAGGGAAGAGACGGATGCCCTCTCCTGCTCCTATTTCTTATGTTCTTATACCTCAGAGTCGTGGAGGCTAGATCACCTAAAGTATTTAAAGAGGAGGTAGATAGATTTTTGAAATATCGGGGAGTTGAGGGCTATGAGGAGCTGGCGTGAAAGAGGAGTTGAGGCCTGGGGCAGATCAGATGATCTTGTTGAATGGCGGGGTAAGCTTGAGGGGGGGCGAATGGCCTATTCCTGCTCCTATTTCTTATGTTCTTATATTCTTAAGTTTTCTCAAAGTAAGGCTGGAGAATTGCTGTGGTGCTTCTGTGGGTGGCACATACTACAACACGGTGTGCTGATGAGGAAAGGGTGGATCTTGAGTCCAGTGTTAAGGGTGTTGACCAAATGGGTTACACTGATGTGGGTTTCTTGATGGTTGCTGCGGTTACCACTGCCGAGGAGAGTGTTGAGCTTTCCTTCATGTCACGGTTGATTTCATGGTGCTGACACCGTTTGGAAACAGATCCATTTGATCTCATCATTCCCGATTGACCCATGACGGTGAGAGGTCAGTATTTAACCCTTCCATCCGTTAGAGAGGGTTAAAATTAAAACTGGCCTGCTGTGATGGTCTGGTCCATCCCTCTCCAACCTGCGATCCCGGGCCTTTTGAGCTGCAATCTTTCTTTCCCTGGTGATTGCGAGCCGTGATCCCACCAGTCGAACCCCCTGACCTTTCCTGATTGCTAGGAATGGATCCCAGCGGCCCCTGGCTTTCCAGCTAGCCGGCCTGTCAACTTGGCCAACTGCCAGGCGGGAAGCAGAATAAAAAACAATGATGAAGGCCTGCAGTTAAATTTGGCTGTTCTTGTCTCCCCGCCCCACCCTCCAGGATTTCCAGCAAACCCCCCATGTCCCCAGCTCTATCCCCACCTCTCTGAAACCCAGGGCAAAGTTGTGAAACTCTGTGTTACTCAGAATATCAATTAACGATTGATGATTTTGTTTTGCATTTATTTATGTTCGGTTCCTGACTGGCGCAAACAGCAGTCCAGTGTTTTTCTGTAAGTGGGACCGCCAGTTCAGGACATAGATTGAAAGCTCTGTCCTCTGCTTTTGCTTCTGGATGAATATCTGTACTCGTTAACCATCACATTGAGCAATCCAATTGCATTTGCTTAACTTTTATTTTCCCCTTTCCTCCAAATAATATGTAAAATAATATTCATTGTGGACAATGGTAGATGAAGTTGGACCCATTAAGTTCTATTGCATTTAGATGATTTGAGTAATATTCAAAATCAGTATATTTTATCAATATTTAAGTATCTGCAGTGTTCCTGCTCAGATTGGACCATTTTTAAGTAATGTTTTTACTCATGTTTATTCTAGAAAATCATGAAAGCTTCTGTTTGACATTTGAATTAATACATTCCCGCATTAGTGTTTATGCCCCTAATCCACTTGGCAGTGATTTTAATAAATTCTTATTTCTGCTGTCCATTATAATCCAAACACAATTCATTCACTAACAATGCAGTGACTTATAGTGTTGAAGGTCATTCTAGAGTAGCCCACATACTGCCAAAGAACTTCAGAGGGGTTCCTTTGTAGACCCTGACTACATTGTGACAGTTATATAGAAAACCTTCAATTTGCTTTTGATGTTGTATTAAGATTTGGAAATCATTTTCCTATCCATTATTTTATTCTGTAATGAATAAGTACAGTAGAACTGGGACGATCTTGCTGAAAGCATCAGATTGATTAATTTTTTTCAATTGTGGGCTGTTAGTGGCCTTGCAAAGAAAGATAGTTGAGGGAATATTGCGTCAGCCCCAGTTCTACGTGGCAAATCTAATGCAGCAACTTGCCTAAAGTACAGAGGGCAGAGAACATCATGTGGAAGTATGAGGCCGACTACAGATAGAGCTGGCTAGAGAGAAAAAACTCTGCTCAGTCAAATGATCCCCTAATCCTGACTCATGTCTAACACATGAGCAGAATGTTGGGATTGGCATGGCAATCTCCTCATCTTTTTGACCTTCTTTACAGGGGGCTTCATTTCTCCATCAGTGAGGGGAAGAAGCATAACTGTTTGCACTTTTGTGAGTGTGACAGCTAGCGTAAGTGGTGCAATGGTATGACTTCAGAACCATCTGTGTATTTGATCCAATTGTTGACAAGCCAACAGAAAATGATTGCCGAGCAATTCTGCATGAAGAGGGTGGTCCCGTCGAAAACAGTTTCTTTGCTGTTTAATTCTGAAATCTACTTTTCTAAAATGCTTCCATAATTTTTCAAAGTTTCTTTCCTGAATGAAACTTGATGGAGCACTCTTGATGTAGTTAAGTTCTTGGGTACCAACCTCCCAAACCGGAGTCAGATAGAATTGATATGTGAGTTTGGGTGTTTGCTTAGTTGAACAATAGTTTGGGTAATAAACCCCTTGTAAATTCATTTAATTAGTTTTTGGATCAGAATGAAAAACTTAATTGACTTTTTCTGTTGAATTTGGAGGCTAAGATTGGAAGAGATGATTGCCCACCATATGTAGTTCTTATAGCAACCAGTTTTGCAACCCATAATAGCTATCATCATCATCTTTACTCTGTTCCTGTGCTTGGGACCTTAGATGTCCCTTCACCTTGGTTTCTCAATGAAGAAAATAGTTGTACTGGCTCAAGATTACAAACCTGTCTATATTGTTCTGGTGATTTAAACTTTGTTACGGCTTAATTCAACAAAGTGTTAACCTGGATCATATGTCCACTAATAAAATTATAATTAGCCAGACTCCAGTTACCCAACTTTTAAAGTTAACCATTAACAGAAAATCCACTATACAGGTTCACGCTATAGTACTGATTGTTGTTGTTTCTCAAAGCAAGCATTGCCTTTCAACAATATGCTCAGTTTGGAATTATTTTCTAGGAATAGCTGTAATTCTGAAGAGGGCAGCGGGGGTTAATTTTCACTGTCTGATGAGGTGACAAGTCAATGAAGAAGAAACCAACATTTGGTTTGCTAGTGCATGCATTAATTTTGCACCATAATAGATTCTTTTTATTTTACTTTACTATGCAAATTCTGTAACTGTATGCACAAGGAAAGAAAATAAATAACGCTTTTTTTCACTGACAACGTGAAATACAACGACAGGTCCCGGAGGGACAAAGGAATCTGTGGTTTTTCACTTGTAACATCAGACAGCTGTTAGGCGTTACTTTAGATTTTCTGTTCCCTGGTACTTGCAATTCACTACATGAGCACGATGTTCAGCTGTCTTGCCAGCATCAGCATCTGCAGTCAAATTGCATATTGTGAAGCTGAGAAGGTGCTACCCAAGGCATGGATTTTGGTAACCATAGAACTACCGATATTGTATACTAATTCCTTGAAGATTTTGAAGCCATGTTTTAATCCTAAAATCTTTAACTATTTACATATTAGTGATTACCCAAGATTGGAGTTAGCAATTTAATTAACATACGGCAGATTGTGATGTCAAACAATTTCCTCTTGGCTTAACTACTTAATGTCGCAGATGGTAAGTATGTTACACATTCTAGCATTTAACTATGACCTTTTGCTAATTGATAACAGCCAGTGAACCTTTGCCAGGAAACTCCTCTGCGACCAGTATCTCCCTCACTATTTCAGCATCAATGCGAACTATTTAATCACAGACTATTGGACAACAATGTATTTCAGTTGTTAATTGTGTCCAATTTTGTCAAACTACCTTCCCAAACCAAATATAATCCATTTTCACCATCTTTTCAAAAAAGAATCCGTAATGTTCTAGAAGATTCTCTACAAATTTTTGTACTTCCAATTGCATAGTTACCACAAACTAATACAACTAGTTATTTTTAAAAATCAGTCTTTATTAAAATGGGGTTTTTCCATTGACTATGATGCTGATAGAAATGGCACGATGAGTAGATTTCTAATACACAATGCGTGTCACTCGTTATTTGCTGAAATTATTTGGTGAGACCACACCTGGAGTATTGAGTGCAGTTTTGGTCTCCTTACCTAAGAAAGGATACACTTGCTATAGTAGTGCTGTGAAGATTCACTAGACTGATTCCTGGGATGGCAGGGTTGTCGTATGAGGAGAGATTGAGCTGGCTAGGCCTGTATTCACTGGAGTTTAGAAGAATGAATTGTATAAAATTCTGACAGGTCTAGACGGACTGGATACAGGGATGATGTTTTCTCTGGCTGGCTGGGGGGGGGTCTAGAACAAGGGGTCACAGTCTCAAGGTACGGGGGAAGCCATTTAGGACTGAGATGAGGAAAAATTTCTTCATTCAGACGGTGGTGAGTCTGTGGAATTCTCTACCGCAGAAGGCTGTGGCAGCCAAGCCACTGAATATATTTAAGAAGGAAATAGACTTCGAGACTCTAAAGGCATCAAGGGGTATGGGGAGAGAGCGGGAGTATGGCGTTGAGACAGAGGATCAGCCATGATCATATTGAATGGCGGAGCAGGCTCGAAGGGTTGAATGACCTACTCTTATTTTCTAAGTCTCGATGAAAGTTTTTTATTTATATGGTCGCACTCTATGGCAGGATATTTCTCTTTTTAAATTTACTATTCATCACCATTCCACCCATGAGCAACAATTTATAACTGCTCTCCCACAAAGCATGTCCTCTTGGTATTCATGTAATAATAATTGAGATAGAAAAATAGTGTGATATTTACTTTGAGATCTCTCTCATACTAAGTCAACTTGTAGGACTGATCATTACACACAACCTGAGCTACAATGTCAACCCCACCTTACCAAAGGACATAAATTTGCCCCAAGCACTGGGATTTTGATTGTGTTGGGGAATCTAGAACAAGTGGGCATAGCCTTAAAGTTAGAGCCAGGCAGCTCAGGGGCGATGTCTTCACACAAAGGATAGTGGAAATCTGGAACACTCCCTCCCCAAAAGTGCTGTTGAGACTCGGCCAATTGAAAATCTCAAAACAGAGATTGGTAGATTTTTATTAGGCAAGGTTATGAAACCATGGCGGGTAAGTGGGGTGAAGATACAGATCAGGCGTAATCTAACTGAATGGCAGAACAGGCTTCAGGGGCTGAATGGCCTACTCCTGTTCCAATGTTTCTGAGTTAGGTACTTGTGCTGAAATGATCCACAGGTTGCACACTGATATCAAAATGCATTGCACATTATTTCTCAATCAGTGAAAAGTTTCAATCTACGAATAAGTGAAGGCAGGTTCCGCTGACACAATTAGTGAGAAAATACATGACTTGGTTGGAAAGGTTTCACTTTTTTGTGCTGAATTGATCACTATCCAGTGACCTGCTGCAAACTGAGTGCCGATTGGTTGGGAAGTGTTGATGTGACACCTTGTCTGTGGAATAAGGTACCAGCATTCACTATCTGGAGTCAAGGTGTGAAGTGGCCTCGAGTGAGGAATGTTAGTGGGAATGAAGCCAGTCATTGCCTTCGGGGAGGTAGAGGGGAGAAAACTGTGAATGGGGAAGTAAGGCCACAGAGGCTTGTATATTTAAAAACCTTCAGTGTCTTTTTATAACTAATACATTAGTCAAATATATCAAAACAAGATAGACTTACACTCTTCATCAGCTCATAGTATCTCAAAATGCTTATCAGCCAATTAAGTCCTTTATTTTGTAGTGTGGTTACTATGGCAATGTAAAAAGTGTACACTGCAAAGTCCAACAAACAACTGTGATAATGACCTGATAGCTTGTATCAGTGAAGTTGGCTGTGGGCTAAATATTGGCCCAAGACACTCTTCAAAATGGTACCATGGGATTTCTTTTTTAACATGAAAATCTATTGCAAGATACTATCAGGCCTGCAACTATTTTCAGTTTTATTACATTTTCACCTAGGTGCGACCCCACATCTACTGCACAGTGTGGATCTGTGTGGCTTTGGTGCATTGTTGACAAGGCGACACTTAATTAAACTGTTCACTGCAGGAGAATGATTCCTCTGCGTGCTTTGTGTAATGAAATTGTAAAGATCAGGTTTTTAATTTTCTTACCCACAATGTACAGATGAAACCTTACCCTATATGTTCTATCTTATAAATAGCTGGCAGCATGCTTCAGCAGGTGATATATTCTTGAGGTTTCTCTGCAGCTCATATACTGCTTGCATGTTACCCACAACACTCTTTGACGAACCACTGAACTGAAAATCTCACCACGATTTCTTTTCCTAATTAAAATTATTGACAGCTAGAATTTCACCCTTTGATTGAATTATATGTTCTTTGCCAGCTGTTCTTTATATTATATATTATTATGTCGTTTACAACATTTAAATTGAAGGAACAGAAGAAAAAAATAATATAGTACCAGCAAAGACCTGCAAAACATTTGTGATGTAATTAGTATCTTTATTGAAACAGTGCTTCTTTAAGTATAGGATTTCTAGTTATTCTGTCACCAAAGGCTAAACAGAATCAAAACTTCCCATTCTGGAAAAGCTACATAAAACTGGCCATGTGTAAAAATAGACCAGGAATATAAATACAAAGTTTGCCAAGAGTCTGATCTTGTGACTTGTTTATCGTCATTGAATATGAAAGTCTAATTGGGAACTGTTTCCTGAGTTGAAAAGGCAGGTTTACAATTGATAGGCTCATTATTATTCGGAGAATAAACACTCTGGGCTGAATTTTCCCTGCGTTGGTGGGTGGGGGGGTGGGGGGGTGGTGGGGGTTGTGTGAGAGCAGGCACGGGCACGAACCCGATCGGCGCCCCCGATTGGGGACATGCCATCATTTTACTTGGGCAGGCCTTAATTGGCCCATGACGCACACCCGGAAGTGCTGAGCGCTCCCTGTGCGGGCTGGGGGGGGGATTCCCTGAGTCGTTCCCTGCACTCTTTCATGCATGCGCGTGAAAGAGCACGGAGATCTCCCTGAGGCGCCTCGGAGATCGGTTTGACATGTGTAAATTTAAATAAAGGGAAAGAAAATCTTTTAAAACATGTCCCCTCATGTGACACTGTCACATGAGCCGGGACATGTGAAAGAATTATTTAAAAAATTTTTATTGACTTTTTAAACACTTCATGAAACCTCATTCAGCCCGTGGATGAGGTTTCAAAAAAAATGCGAAGGCCGCCTGGGCTCTTCGCCTGCCCCCCGCCAACATTAAGGTTGGACGGGCAGCTCAGCTAATTGAATTAATTACTATTTAAATGACCTTACTAGGCCTTTGACAGTTTGGCGGGCGCACAGCCGACTTGGCTGTGCACCCGCTGAACTGAAAATCTAAATGACGTGCGGTGACACCCGGACGCCCGCCCGACGTCACCCTGTCTTATTTTACATGTCGGCGAGCGGGCCCCGACCCTGCTTGCCAACCGGAGAATCCTGCCCTCTGTTTCTGTGAAATCTGCTTGTTATAATTTCAGCATCTATCATCAAAGCTTCCTAACCACCAATCTTGTTTCATGACAAAGTCCTTGTTTAGGATTTAAGTTTCACAGCAACATTACAATGGCTCCTCCCTTGAGTCTGAGCTTGTGCAAGCGGCATGCCCATTGAAGTTAGACTGTGTTGAAACTCTGGACAGTGTGGACTGTTAACAACTTCATCTATAGAATCAGTGATGAAGTATTCTTTTAATTCACCTGACAACTTTCTCAAACATTTTCTTTCAAATCTAGTGAATCCTCATTTTTGCTGAAGGAATAGCATTCAAATAATAAGTTGCATTAAAAAATTGTCCCTGCCATTTTGCCACACTTAATGAATTCCATCATCCCATTCTTCCCTCTCTCCTGTGCCATCCCCATCCTGTGCCATCTATCATGGCATCCTGATCCCATTCCTTTCATCCCTCCCATGCTATCCCCATCCTGACCTTGCGATCACCATCCCTCCCATCAATCCCACCCTATCGCTCATGGAAAGAATTCCTACATCCAGGGTTGCTTTATTGTTGGGCTTCCCTCACCTTCCATTGTTTCTGTTCTCTACCAAACCCTGTCCCTCTGCCCACCCTGCTGCTGCCACCAACCATTGCCAGCCACACATGCATCATGTGTCCCAGTCCTCCCCGCGTCCCACATGCCTCCACATGTGCCAGGCACTGCCCACCAAATAAACCCACGAACCAATGCGGTCCTTAAACTGATCAATCCGAGTAGTCCAGACAGATCAAAACTGTTTTAGTTCTTGTGCCACAGGATTTTGAACTAAAAAAGAAGCAACAGCTGGACAGTAAAGTGACAGGCCACTGCTCATTGTTCATCCAGCTAATGTGTCGGCGCGTACAGCACAGGCGGAGGCT
Organism: Cetorhinus maximus; assembly: GCF_964194155.1. NCBI lineage: Eukaryota > Metazoa > Chordata > Chondrichthyes > Lamniformes > Cetorhinidae > Cetorhinus > Cetorhinus maximus. The sequence goes on from NC_135893.1 coordinate 105,451,400, forward strand.
AAACAGCCAATTGTGCCCGTGTTGACTCTTAGGCCTGGATTTCCCACTCCTGTTCGCGGCAGGCGTCATGGTGAGCGAGAGCGGAAAATGTTGCGAGAAGGCCAAAAATTGGTTTTGCATTGTATTAAAGCCAGTTTGCGTTTGTGCACTCCAGCTTTTAATGGCAGGCCATGTTTCCTGCCCCGGCACATCAGGAATGTCATGTCAATAACTTGCATCTGTTAATGAGGACTCCTCGCTGGAATAGTCCGATCACGCTGGATCATCAGGGCACGTTGCGTGCAATTAGAACGACACGTTCCACAATGGGATATAAGCGACGTGCACCTGGCAACCTGCGCTGCGCTTATGACTTCACGGTTCATTCACCGACCTTGCATTGCACAGCACTCGTGATAATGAGCGCCAGGCTTCACAGGCAGCAACCACATCGCTTTCACAGGCAAATCTCTACCTATCAGACCAGCAGTAAGATGGGTAAGATGGCTTTTAGTGGGCTGCAGGGTTAGGGCTGTACTAGGGGCTACGAGTGGGGAGGGTTGCACTCAGACACATGACTGGGGGGAGGGTGCGGGGGCATTAGCGTCCTCAGTGCTAGGATGGGGAGAGAGTACATTACAGGTCGACATAAGGCACTTGGGGCCGGAATGGGAGGAGCGCTGAGTGAAGAAGCGCTTCAGTCTACATTGTTGAGCTTGCAAAGACTGTCCTTGTCCCAGTCCAGGGTGCCATCGACTGCACCCATGTGGCTATAAAAGTTTCCTGGCTACAGGCACTCTAACACATAAACAGCAAGGGGTACCGCTCGCTCAACGTACAGCTGGTCTGCGCCTGTAAGAAACTTTTATTAAGCAGGTTTGCGCCAGATGCTCAGGAAATGCCCATGGCTCACACATCTTGAGTAGATTGCAGATCCTGGACATCTTCAAGGGACCACACAGGATCCAGGATTGGCTCCTCAGTGACAAATGGGTACCCACAAAGGACGTGGCTGATGACACCTGGGCGATGGCCACAGAATCCTGCAGAGAGAAGGGACAATGAGGCTCATGCTGCTACCCGAACATTGGCGGAGCATACCATAGGGATCGTAAAGATGCGATTCCGATGCCTGGACCGATCTGGCGGAGCACTCCAGTACACTGCCCAGAGGGTCTCACGGATCATCGTGGCTTGCTGCACAACCTGGCACAGCAAAGGCGGGAGGACTTTCCAGATATCGACATGGAGGAGCTGCATATCTCCTCCAATGAGGAGGACATCGAAAGAAATGAGGGTATTGAGTTGGAGAAAGCCGAGGCTTAAGGGGAAGAGGCCATAGCATGGGCCAGATGAGGCAGGCATGTGCGTGAGGCCTTCATTGCCACCAGATTCCATAAAGATGATGACAAGTTGCAGTGAGTACCCTCTTGGACAAGTGCCATCCATCATGGGCCAGCATGAGCACCAGCATTGTATTCCTCTCGTTTCAACCATGCATTTCAATATGAGAGGGAATAGTTACACCTCAGGCTCACATTGTCCTGATCCTTTGAAGGATGAGGAAATCTCAGGAGCCTGTGTCCTTGCTGAGATGAGATGCTGTCTGGAGGAAGGAGGCCTGGCATCTGATGTCAGAAGGTGCCGCCTCTTCAAGCGCATCTCCAGCTTCCCAGTTGCAGCGGCAGACTACAAGAGCCAGGAGCTGTTCCACTATCCTCAGTGGGCTTGTAGCTGTGTGCCTTCAATGTGACAAAGCTCCTCAAAGAGATCCATCTCCAGCAACAGGACAATGCATTCTGCGTAACGTCGATGGTGAAACTGATAGGTGACGCATGGGCCAAGACAGCCGAGGTGTGCATCTAATCAGAGATGACTCAATCCTCTGTGTCACCTTCTCTATCACATTAACATCTGGCACTCTGTTAGTGATGTTGGCCTGCTTTTATCCTCACCTTACCAAGCATGTGGACCACCTGAGGATGACGACATTCAACAACTTGTGTTACAGACATTAAAATGCCTCCTCTTTAAGACACACATTGTGTCCTCATGGCCAACCCTGCCCTTGTAAACTCCAAAATTCTCTGAAACCATGAGTCATTGCTAATAAAGAGCAGACTTCAGCCTTCAGTACATCCTTGCTCCTATCCCATTGTTCCCCTCCACCTTGTCTAAAGCTATGATGTCTGCTTCCAGAGCATGCTCAAAGGCTCTACTGACCACCAAATATCACCATTTTCAATTAGCATCACTCATCTCGGCGAGTGTTTAGGTGATGGGACGCACTGCGCTGCATTCCAACATTGTGAGAAGAGCCTTGTGGCCTCAATCCAAACAATTACAGGTTGAGAAACGCTCAAGGTTGTAGGTTCAAACACCAGGGCAGTAATGTGGCTGAGAGGGGCAGAGCTTTGGCACCTTGAGGTGGCAAGGTGCCCCACTTATTGGCCAGCTTGGCAGATGTATACTCAAAGTTGGAAATGCAGTTGGCAGTCAGGACTGCGCATGAGCTCTGAGTTTGGGCTCATAGTATGAAAACCCTGCCAAAAGACAGGGAGCACATGGAGTTGCATGATACGTGACACTTCTCCATGTGTTAACACATCTCTCCTTGTACCCTACAGCTTCACCTTTCAAGGATGCAGACGAGATGCTGGAAATCCAAAACAAAAACAGAAACAGAAATACCTGGAAAAACTCAGCAGGTCTGGCAGCATCGACGGAGAAGAACACAGTTGACGTTTCGAGTTCATGACCCTTCAACAGAACTAAGTAAAATTGAGAAAGGGGTGAAATATAAGCTGGTTTAAGGGTGGGGGTTTGTTGGGACAAGCAGCCAGTGATAGTTGGAGATAGGTGGTTATCTCCACCTATCACTGGCTGCTTGTCCCAACAAACCCCCCCACTCCCCACTTAAACCAGCTTATATTTCACCCCTTTCTTAATTTTACTTAGTTCTGTTGAAGGGTCATGAGGACTCGAAACGTCAACTGTGCTCTTCTCCACCGATGCTGCCAGACCTGCTGAGTTTTTCCAGGTATTTCTGTTTCTGTTTTTGTTTTTTCATTTATTTGAACCTGGTCATTTGTGCTATACAGTGAATGAACCCAGAGACAGCAACACTGTACTGCTGGACTATTTAAAATCACCTTTAACATGACTGTGAAACTCATTAAGCTGATAAACCTTGATGGGTCGCGCACAATGTTCTCATGTTAAAAACGCTCTGGAAAATTTTCACCTGAAATAATTGTTGTTGTTCCAAATGCCTATCGAAGACCGAGCTTCCTAGCACCTGAATGACTGAACTTGAACCGTAATGAAATAAATTGTAGCCTTTGTTTTTAAAGTGGCTGCCAAAACAACCCTGCCTGTGTGACTTGTCATTAATATTCTGTGCACATGGACTCACCAAGCAGAATCATCTTAATGGACTCTGAATGAGCCCAACTGCCAGCTGTTGTTGGATGGAACGAGGCTACAAGCCCTGCCGATGGTGAGTTATAGCAGTGACTGTCTAATGCTGAGCCAGATCAGGGTCAGGAGGCTGCTTAACATGGCATCAATCAAGGTGGGCAAGACAGTGGAAACCTGCTGAGCTGGGATAAAATTCCCAGAGCATATAGGAAGGGTGGGTGAGTTAAACAACAACTACGGCACTTCCCAGATAAAGCTTTGAAGACAGAACTTTTCTCTGTTTTTCTGATAATTGGGAGCAGTGATTTAGTACATCCTAGCAAATACCCATCTAGGACACAGAAGATTTAGTCCTGTCTGTTGCCCAGATTGACCATTGTGGCTCCATTTTTTTTTATTGTTCAATTTCTTTGCATCACTGAGTTAGTTCATGTCGCTGTGGAAATTCCGCAGGGATTTTCCTGATCAACCCCACCCCGGGGAAGTGGGGCCGGGGTGAGGGTGGCGGAGGGGAGCGTGGGGGGAGGATGCGGGCGGTATGGTGGGTGGGTGGAGTGCTCTCGAAATAGCGTAAATAGCACAAGGATGGGAAAACACAGAATTTTAAAACTCTTGATTACTTAACTTTTTTTTGTCGTGTGGGCCAAACATGATGCACTGCAATCAGAAGGAAATGCTGATCATTTCTAAATGCCTTTTAGCAGCAAGCATAGAGGATCTGTTGCATTTTCATTTTTTTTTTCCCTGGAGAAGAAACCTGTCTCTCTGCTGGGTTTATTTTCTCCCTCTGTTGTACTCTGGCAGAATTTACTTTTCATTTAAAAAAGCATTTCCTTGAAATATCTCTACTTAAAAAAAAACGAATCCTCCTAGTTTCCTGGAGATCCCAATAACCATGGTACTTATGGGATATTCGGCCAGTCAGAGCTGTCAAGAGAGCATGATTAAGACAGAAGACCTCATTCTGACAGCAGCCTGTCAGCCTAGACCCTTGTGGTTGACTGGCAGCTCTGTAAATAAGGAAATGACACAACTCGTGCGCATCCGCTGTGCTGTTAAAAGGAAGCGGTGGCTGTTTCTTTTTTCAGTTGATTTGGGGAAGCGTTGGCTGTAAAGGAAACCCAGAGGACCATAGCTTTCAACAGTTATTTCTCCAAAATCATGTTGAAGATTAGACTGATTTCAGCTCTTTATCCTTGGTGTGAGATACTCTTGTTTATTGCAAGTTTCTGTGTTGCTCACTGTGTGTAGTTTTGGTCACCCTACTTAAGGAGGGACATACTTGCATTGGAGGCAGTTCAGAAAAGATTCACGAGGTTGATTGCTGGGTTTGTCTAAGGGGTTTGTCTTACGGAGAAAGGTCGAGGCGGTTGGGCCTGTACTCATTGGAGTTTAGAAGAATGAGAGGTGATCTTTATTGAAACATTTACGATTCTGAGGGGGCTTGACAGGGCAGATGCCGAGAGGATGTTTCCTTTGTGGGGGAATCTAGAACTAGGGCACAGTTTCAAAATAAGGCATCTCCCATTTAAGATGGAGATGAGGAGGAATTTCTTCTCTCAGAGGGTCGTTAGTGTTTGGAATTGTCTCTCCCAGTGATCAGTGGAAGCCCGGGTCATTGCCTAAACTCAGCCTTGAATATATTCAGACTTTTGATTGACAAGGGAGTTGAGGCTTATGGGGACAGGCAGGAAAGTGAAGTTGAGGCCACAATCCGATTAGCCATGACCTATTTACTGGCAGAGCAGCCTCGAGAGGCCAAGTGGCTTACTACTGTTCCTGTTTCTTATATTCTTATGGTCTTAAGCTTAAGAACCCAAAAAACCTGTGAACCCAGGAGGCGATAGAAGAAAGAAGGTCTGCCTGCCCCCATTATGTTGCAGAGGAAGTTTGGACGTGTGTCTGGGGCTGCTCCCTAGCTATCCCAGCAATTCTGTTCAGTTTGCCTCTGATAGGCCTATAACTAAACCCATACCCACTGAGAGCAGAGTGTCATGGACCCTTTAAAAGGTGTTTCCCCAAAGTCGCCATTGAACAATGTATTTGTGTATGTGTGTGTGTGTGAATTCGCCCTTGGAGTGAGTAATCCAATTTAAAATGACCCGGCAGCAAAGCTTTTTTACTTAAAAAGGAACAAAAAAGGTAGTTTATTTCACACTATTGCTCTGGGAGTTATTTAAGAATAGATAAAGTTGCTAACATATGCACACACAAAGCTAGTTACAGGTGAAGAAAAATTGATACCTATAAATGTGAATCAAATTCAGTCTATTGTTCGATGCAGGCCTGGTAGTTTTTGAAGTCAAAATGTTAGGTTGTCTGAAGTGAGAAAGTTATGAGGTTGGGGGCGGGGGGAGGGGTTGTCTCTGCAGCTGCGATGGTTCCCACTGTTGAATTGCCGGAGGTTGCTTTAACAGGTAAGCTTGTCAGGTGGACTCGGGTTCACAGGGAGGAGAAGAAGGTTCCTTTCTTCCCTGGTTCTGCAGACACGGCACTTTCGAAAATGCCCAGTTACATGCAGAAGATGTTACCTGTTTCTGGATGTTTCTCCCTCCCTCCCTGGGTTGAAGCTCTTGTCTACTTCTCTGTAGATGTTTCAAGATGGATCTCTCAGAAAAAGGTTTCGATGAGACTTTAAAAACCACTGACATACAATTGAGGCAGATAGGAATCTTTGGCACTTCCTTGTGCATAATCAGTTTTGGTAGCTCCCCTTTGTTACCCGGCAGCACTAGAGACAGGACATCTGATCTTGCTGTTTTGGGGTGAGTCCTGACAATAGTGGGTGTGGCAATCCACAAGGCTGTGGTCACTTTAATCCACTTTTAGAAGCTTCCAGAAGCTTAGCCAACTTGCAGTTCCAAAAGTCAGGTGATCTGTGACAGTCATTTTAAAAGTCCAACAATGTCCATTTTTTAAAAAGAAAATACAGTTTTTAATATTCTCATGTCTGCTCAGCATGACAGACTTTTTACAACAATCTAGCAGCTTTCACGATTATTTTTCCAGTACTAGCTCGCAAGTTGAATTTCACAATTTGCCTAATGGGATTTGAACTTCTGACCTTTGGATTATTAATTTTGTACCATAACCACTAGGCTACCATAACTGATTCAGACTTCTAGTTTTCCCACCACATTAATAATGAAGTGATAAAATACATTAAAATAAATGAATGTAAATGCTCCATCCTAAGAGGCAAGCACCAAGACGAGGAGGACCTTACACCCTCTACTCATTTCCATTTTCTGTTTATTTTAATTGATTACATTCAGTTAATTAGCACTGACCTGTGTGCACACGTCAGTAACAGACCTGCGGGCCGTTTGAAATTAATTTTAATTAATTTCTAGAAATTAATTTAGCAAGTCATATACTTTGAGCTACCAAGCTGCTCAACAGGATTTTAAATGCAGAAATAAAAGTACTCGGGCTTCTGTTACTATTGGGACCTGAACCGTTGGCAAAAACTTTAACTTCCCATAAGACCATAAGACATAGGAGCAGAAATTAGGCCATTCGGCCCATCGAGTCTGCTCCGCCATTCAATCATGGCTGATAAGTTTCTCAACCCCATTCTCCCGCCTTCTCCCCGTAACCTTTGATCCCCTTACCAGTCAAGAACCTATCTATCTCTATCTTAAATACACTCAATGACCTGGCCTCCACAGCCTTCTGTGGCAATGAATTCCATAGATTCACCACTCTCTGGCTAAAGAAATTTCTCCTCATCTCTGTTCTAAAGCATCTGTGGGGGAAATGTGCGTGGGAAAGCCTGAAGACAAGGGCACTGAGTTAACTCCCAAGAGTCACTCTGTTCTCCCTTGATGCCATTTTCCCTTTGCCCAATTTCAGGCCACCCGAGGTCCCCGTGACTTAAAATGCACAAGCATGGGCCAATGGTGTCATTGGTAGCACAGTGCTATTTTAACCACAGCGAGGTTGGGAACTTGCTCAATGGCAAATCCAGCAGAAAAAGCTGACGTGAGGCAGCAGAGTGGCCAGGAGGCTTGCGTGGTCTCTGGAACCTGCCAGATCTCCCTCTATCACTTTTTGGGTCTCCAACAGCTTCCACCTCAAACCCAGTTCCCGTACCAAGGGATCAAACCTAACCTGAGAACTAATTTCACCTGAATGCTAACAAGAAGATAATTCTTACGAGGAATGGTGGAGGGAGGAGAGGAAGGATCAAAAACTGGCAGAAAAGCAGGGAATAAAGGAGCGCCACTGTCATTTAGAGTGATCAAAAACATTCTTTTGAATTGATTCAGTTCTACTGAGATCCTATTGTGCTGTTGTGCAGAATACTCCCACACTTGTTAAGTGTTCGTTTCCTGAATTGTCCAGCATGAATGAGCGTCTTGATGGTGACCCTGAAAGTTAGTTTTTGGCAAAGAACTGAATAGGTACAACATTTAGCCTTTACTTTCTCCTCTCCACAGAAGCTTCCTACTGTCATTTATCCAGCATTTCATCTTGTACTTGCAACTTCTCTGTGCTGATTTCAAAATCAAATTGCAGAAACGCTTTCCTGGATTTATGCCTGTAACTGAAACATTTGCAGGACTTTTCTATTGCTAAGTTGGAACTTTATAGTTCAGCTTTCCTCCAGTTTTTTATACTTCTGCTCTGATTAAGATCGTTTTTCTGACCAATGCCGATGCAGGACTATTTACACAGAGTGCAGTCCACGGGGGCACTAGCAGGAACGCAAACCATTCGACAAAGTCAGTGCCACTCAGGTTATTGGCCTTAATGCACTGGAAACTAGCATTACAGAAATAGCGTGGAACATCATTTCATGAAAGGTCTGCGCAGAAATTAGTTTACGGCATTATTGGGAATGAGAACACTGCAAATGTGTTTGCAATCAATAAAGCGAATAGAAGGCTGAGCTGCTTTGTCAAGTTCGCAGGGTGCAGGGCCGATTTTCCCATCGAGTGTGGTTTGGCAAGGCTCAGTTCTTAAGTATAGATGAGAGGAACAGGGATAAGCGAGACCCACAACACTGAGTTCCCACCCCTGCGCCTCTGGAGCTTCCCAGGTATGAAGGAAAAGGGCTGGGGGAGCAGAGTGCTTATGCTTGCTGTTGGTGCCAATGAGGGTTTGGAGTGGCAGTGAGATAGAAAGGGGTGTAGGTATCCTCCTGCCCACAAAGGTGCCTATTTCAAGGGATGCAAGCAGAGCTGGGCGTTAAACCTTGCACCTGGCCCTTCTCTGATTGGAGGATTGTCAGGCAGCAATCAACAAGAATTTATAACCCAGAAAGAGGTAATACTCCTTCTTTCATCGTCATCAGTAGCCAGAAGTTCCTGCTGTCTGTGGCCACTTGCTTACCTGTTGCCAGGTGCAAAGACCCATCAGAGAACTGGGTCATACTAGTAGTAGTATCTGGCCCTGGCTGATAATCTGAACCTGGAATTTCAGGTGAGTTCAGATAATCTCCCCATCTGCCTAGCACTCAGGTGAGGACAGGGGAAGAAAATAAGATCTTTGACACTAGCATGCTGGACAGACAGTACATTTTATTTGAGTGCAGTTTTCATCAAGATACAAAGGAAACAAACAAACAATGTGAGGCAGAACATGAGACAGAGGAATGATAAGTGAGGAAGAGTTAGAAAAATTTGGTCTCTTTAGCCTTGAAAGGAGGAAAATGAAAAGGGATCTTACAGAACAATATGAGATGTAGGGGTAAATTTGTGGAGACTCCTTTCCTAATGTGGACTCTTGCTTATTGGTGAGCACAGATGCCAGAACTGGTAGCAGAGGCCAACCTCTCTGATTGTCCACCGGGAGTGGAGTCTTTAAAAACTTACCCCCCACCATTTGGGAAAAGGAAGGTTAAAGCAGTAGTGGCAGAACAAAGGGACAACTGGGAAAATTGTGAGGTCCGAACTGATGTTGAGAAACACTTGTTCATAAAGCGAGCAACCGATAGTTGAAATGATCACTTGGGGAGTAGGGCAGTTAGAATCCATGACGGGGGAAGCCGTGGGTTTCTAAGAAAAGAGGCTGAGCTGGATGAGTCGATTAGCCTCCCTTATCCGTACTTAGCTTTGTGAAGCTTATGTTTTATGCCCATCAAACATATTAGTGGAAGCACCAAAGAGTTACAATCTTTACTTGTAATGCTGGCTTAATTTGAGAGAGAATTCTTAAATTAAGGCCTGAAGCATATATGCGGTTATTAGTCATAGCACGTCCGCCTGAAGAAAGCCTTAATCCTCCTGGAACCGTCCAATAATAAAATATTTGAAGTGAGAAAGATAGATGTATGTTTATATAAAACTCTGCTAACCATTTTCTAATTAAGCTGCATTGCTGTAACAAATTATCTTCCCACTTCAGTGATTCCTGTACACTCGTGTAACTGGTAGTTTGAAGCTGAGCAGCTGCAATCTCGAAGATTGGTTGCATGTCAAAGTGAATTCAACAGTTAACAGCTAGAAAATGTCTGTTTTTTCCAATCATTGTTTAGTTGTCAATCCTTCCTTGTCCGTCTGGGGAGTTCCCAGATCAGACCGATCCCTGTCACCCGGTGGAATCCATGGAAGCCTACGTAACTCTGCCATTGTTATTCTGGTCCCACTCCATACTGCTATCTCTATAATTGGGCAGAAGTGATCTTACAAGCCCTCTTAGATGATGGCAGAGCGTTGCTCCCCTATACTATTCTCTAATTAGATATCCTGCCCCAACACTGCTGCCTGAGGGGTTTGGTTGGGATCGTTAGCAGGCACTGGCCACCTCCAGCAGAAAAATAAGCTAACAATAAGCAGAATAAAGAAACCCCAGAGGAAAGCAACAGACAGAAGGGAAGAATTCACCTATCAATGAGCAGCAGTCGAGCATAGGAATCTTCAAAGCACAAAGCTAAATGTGGAGGGTTGAAATTGGGGAGGCAGTGAGGGGAATTACATTCACAGTAAGAACTATAGGTGATTGTACATGTAGAATCTGGAAAATGTGCCAACTGTAGGATCTGTAATTTTCACTAAACCAGAGTCAATTTACATTAAAAGAAAGCATACATTTAATCACCCTTAGAGTAATGCTATACAGTATAAGCACTGGGATTTTAGAAGTTAGATAGAAGCCATAGAAAATATAAAAATGTGGGTTATCATTGTAAAGATCCTAGCTTTTAGTTCAATGTTAAGTAAATGCATGAATTTAATTTAACTTTAACTTTATGGTTTACATTCTGCTCATGGCTAGACCCTGGCTCTAAACTCTTTTAAGTAGCTTGGGGGAGGCAGTGATGTAGTGGTATTGACATTGGGCTAGCATTCCAGAGACCCAGGGTAATGCTCTAGGGACCCGGGTTCCACAGCCAATGGTGGAATTTGAATCCAATAAAAGTCTGGAATTAAAAGACTAATGGCCAAAAAATCATTGTCGATTGTTGTAAAAACCCATCTGGTTCACTAATGTCCTTTAGGGAAGGAAATCTGCTGTCCTTACCTGGTCTGGCCTACATGTGACTCCAGACCCAGAGCAATGTAGTTGACTCTTAAATGGCCTAGCAAACCACTCAGTTTCTCAAGGGCAATTAGGGATGGGGAATAAATGCTGGCCAAGCCAGAGACACCAATGTCCCATGAATGAATGAAAAAAGAAGCTCAGCTTTTGATAATTAGTCAGCTCCTTCATTCCACTTCCTTTTACAGTTGGGTAAATCAGGAAGGAATAGTTACATATTCAGTCTGTATGTGGCAAAGAAATGTCAAAGACCTGGGTGGTGCAAAGTGACAGAAAGTAGGTCTGCTGTTGTATTTTGCAACTTTGTGGTTGAGAGTTTTTCCCGAGATTGTACGTTCGATAAGAACTCACTGAGCTGCTGTTGGCTTGCACGCTACCCACACAGCACTGGATTCTTCGTGCTGCATTACACAATATTTAGGTTTCAAAGTAAATCATACCAGTTTGATGAGAAAATGTGCAGAGTGTTAGGGCTGGATTCCCGTTACTGGGGCAGGTAGCTTGAGTCGGGAAATTTCTCAACTCAGCAGACCCGCCTCGGTTTAAAATGCCCGGTCATGCCTCAGTTTAAAATGCCTGGTCACACACAATCTTTGCTCTGGCGGGGGAATGGGGTGGTGGTGGTGGGGGGGGGGGGGGGGGGGGGGGGCGCGGTGGGGGGAGAGGGGGAGGGGGGTTTGGGGCATGGCGGGGGGCACGTCTGCCAGATGGAGTCGGGCCTGCTGACCTCGTAGGCTGATCCTAGCAAGCTGCGGGGGGTGGGCGAGTTCCAAGGTGGGCTGGTTAGAAGGCCCGTCTCAGTTGCCTAGAACTTTGACCCAGTGTAATAAAAACAGTTAGGCCCTCCGGACCTCACCTAGTATTCACCATGGAGTGACATCAGGAGCCGTCTAGAGATGAAATAAAATAATCTGTTTCCCCCTCCCCTCTGTTTAGAGGTGTTTAGTAGCTCAGGTTCTGCAGTGTTCTGTTCTGGTTTCTATTTGTCTTTAAAATGTAGATGGCAAATAGGATTTCTGCAAATTCTTTGAACAGAATACTATGTGTTCAGTGCACTGAACTCCCAGTGCTTTAACACTGGTGTCCAATATTTGTGCAATATTTTGATTGAATGAACTTCAAATACTGACAAAAGCCGTTTTATAAGTCGTAGCATTTTGAGCAGCTTTCGCCTTGTCACTGTACAGTCATTGCAGCAGATTAACCAGAGCCAATGTGTTGCTCCAAGAATTGGGCTTTGTCGGCATCACGCCTCACTGAGAAGCCACATGAGTAAAGTCTGTCAAGATTGGCAACAGCACTAAATGGGCTTCTTTCATCAGAAGTGCAAAACTTGGCTAACAGGCTACACCATTTGGAAATGGACACAGTGCCGCACTATAGTGAGAATAAACGTCACTCTTCAGGGATATGACAGACTGACTGCTGTGGTGCCAAATGTTTTAATCGGTTAGCCTGTTGAATACAAATCCTCCTTAGAACTGCAACTTGTTTCCAAACAGCAGTCAATTGTAGGCAACCAGGAGGAGGCCAAACTCTTTTTCTAACCTAATTGCTATCTTCGTACACTACACAAAGACATTACTGACAGAAAATTTTTGTTCTTTTTTTAAAAAATATACCTTTGCCCAGGCATCTCTTTAAGTTCAATAAATGCTTGGATGATTATTTCTTCAATAATTATTAATGGTGGCTGGCAGTGTACCGAATATAATAATCCTCAAATGATACCTGAGGCGTGAGCCATGGGCCCTGATGTCAATGGGGAGGCAGGGAGAGTTTGTGAGTCGGAGTCATGTGGCCTGGAGGGGAGAATGGCTGAGTGTCAGGGGAATCACTCCTGCTCCTCCTGGCCCACAAACTGTGCTGGAAAGGCACTTAGATTTTTCACACAGCAGTCCCTGCATCCCTTGGGTTTGCTGGGGCTTGGGAAACACGACCACCCAGGATTCAACCTTAAATGGAGGAAAAACATTTGAGGTGTGCGCAGCCTCATGAAAATATTTAAATGAGCAGCCCGCTTCCTGGGAGGGAGTGGATTTCCAGCACCTGCATTCCCTCTGATAAAATTGGAATTGGAGAGAGAACTTCTTTGCGCAGTGATTGGTTGAGATTTGGACTGCGCTCCCTGATTGGGGGGGTGGAGATATATACAATAGTAATTGTCAAGGGAGCATTGGTAAATACATGAAGGGGAAAAACTGCAGAGATATGGGGAAAGCACAGGAGAGTGGGGCTAATTATATTGCTCTTTGGAAGAGTCGCAAAGACTTGATGGGCTGAATGGCCTGCCGCCTTTCAGTACTATTCTATGATTGAAAGTGGATCAGGCTCTGGTTAGAGATCTTTAACATTTTTGCAGCCCACCCCACCCAAACCTACCTGTTTTGAGGGTAAAAATCCTGGACTCCTGAGTCTATTGTCATGAATGATTTGTTTTGATTGTAGTACTATTCACAGGTATCTCGATCCAGTTTACAGCAGCTTTAGATGATTTAGTTACAACACAACAGCAATGTTTATGGTATTTCACAGAAACAGCCATCCTGAATTAGGAAAAATATTTTCTCTAATATGCTTGCATGCTAGCCTACTAAATGTGTTTCTTATTTTAGTACAATCTTATTTTAGTACAATCTTTGAATGGAGTATAAATAAGAGCTGCTTGTGCAAGTTTACCATTGCTGAGTTTTAATTCAGAGTTCTTAACTGCATTGATTAATATTAAAAGGAGCACACGTGCATACATATCTCCATTTTCGTTTGAGAGCAGTCCACATAGGAACAAATGGAAACCTGCAGTATGCCACACTGGGTGCTGTGGTGTGACATCAACTCTGTGAAGGGACTGTAGAGGATACAAAAGAGGGGAAACCAGAGTGAGTGATTGAACTGGAGCTCGAACTGAATGCTACAAATGGTCTTGCATTATCCAAGGTAACGACATCACAACTCTCAAAACAGCCGCAGCATTGCACTCATTTGATTGGTTAAAAACCTGAAATTCTAACATTCCCCAAAACAAGTTGGGGGCGGGGGGGGGGAAAGGAACTAATTTAGTCACCAGTACAATTTTAACTTGAGTCTATGGCTCTGTTCCAAAAGAAAACAGTATCTAAACTTTTATTTAGAAGCCAAGCGCTCCAGGCAAAATGATTAACAGTGTAACCCAGCTGCAGAGTCCTATGGTTTTTACTGTATAATGTGTTTCCTTTGGAGTGCTGATTAAAGAGAGGAATCCTTACCAAAGATGGAATTTTCTTTAAAATATGAAAGAAGTACAATTGATAGAGTGGTGTTTAGTGTCATTAATAAAAAGTGGATAATGCGTATGCAGAGCTGCTGTTAGCAAAATCCCCTTTATGGTTATTGTAACCGCACAGTAGCCTTTGGGTTATTTTCCAAACTCGCTTTGTGCTGCTTTTACTGCTTCCATGTGGTGTCGGGGCAACAGTGGCTGATCTTTGAAACCATTTGACAAGCCATTTATTTCTTTATTGCATGAAACATGGATGTTGTTGGGAAATCCAGTTTTCTGACATTGAATTAGCCTGGAGGTAAGCACTTTCCCAGTTTAAAATCAGATGGGAAACATCAGTATAAACCAATTCTGCAACATGAGGGCTGGTTTTGTGCCTGCAGATGAACATGGGTGTGCGGTTTTCTGCCAGTAGAAAACTGCATGTCATAAAATTACCATTAAGTATAGCTTATAATTATGGGTGAAAAATTATTTCAAATAAATGAAGATTATGGGTGTTTAATACACAGCCTGGGTTTCTCTATCATGTATATACAAATTCAAAATGTGAGAGCCAGTAATGTTGTTTATCTTTTTGGAAGGCTACACATTTTTAACTGTTTCCTATTCTTTATAATATGTAAGTTGTCTTTTTTAAAATCACATATATGTACGTATGTATACCTTCCACCTCATCTCACATGCAAGCTCCCCCATAACTGCAGTGGAAATCACCACTATTAATAAGCTTGAACCCCCCCCTCCTTCCCTGTCCCCATTGCTGCAAATGAAATTATTACACATTTACCAGTGGAGTTTGTATATTAGGACCTGAGAGGTGGTAAGGTTTTCTGTTTGATTATTGTGTCACGTACAATGGTCAATGAGTGGAAAATCTAATCATTTTTGAACAAGATTGTGGTAATCATTTTTGAACAAGATTGTGGCTTCAGACCAGAGTGGTCAATTGAGTAGCTGACAGGAAAAGTGTTGTTTTGAGGAATTTGTGTTTTGCAAATAAAAAGTCTTCTATCTGGTACTTGTAGGCTCCACACCATAAATCTGACTTAGTCATGATGCAAACCAATTGTAGAAGCAGAAAAATCCAGTTGTTGAACGGCAGCATGAAATTTATAATTATAACTGTCCTCTGAGCTTAAAAGTTCAAAATCATTTACAACTTCCTTGGTTTGCAAGTTCAGAGCAGAGGCCTCAAAGGCGTAAGTGAGCTTAGCAACTAAACATCACGTCTATATTCCAGATCCAAGAAATATCTGCGAGCAAGGCCATGGTAAATGCACTAGTAAAATATTAAAATTGTGCACAATGTGAATTATAGATTGCAAATTTCCTGCAATGTTTCGATGTAAGATTGGAGTGTCTCTTTTATTTCCTCCTTGTTAAAGATTGGCTCGGCCAGTTTCCTAGATTTGCATGAATAATGAGCCGGCATAGATTTACACCTTAAAATGTAGGCATAGCATGGCCTGAAGTCACCTGATTTCGGAATAACTGATTTCTGGAGGTTGATGGCAATTTTCTTAGAGAGCCCTGCACTCTACTTTACCAGACTGCTGCTGGTCTCAGTGTGCCTGTGATTTTTTTTGAACCCACACTCGCCCCCATTTGGAATGTTTAGGCCACTGATAGATTAGAAATTCCCCCTCGGGCGGTGGTGTTGGTGGGGAGGGGTGGGGGGGTGGAGCAAGACTTGTTAGCGCGATATGAATAACATTGCATTGGCTGTCTTTTCTCCAATCGCCCTGTATTCTGTTTCATTGCCATCAGTGGAACTGACGATCAGACGGTGCATGTAACAGGTGGACAGCCTGATACCATGCATTCTGTGTTAGCACCACCCCAAACAAATCTCTACTCCCCAATGTCATTCTAATGTAAATACCCTGTACAGCATAAATATAGGGGTGAGAGTGAGGTACCTTAGCAGAGGACAGCAGCCTGATATATTTTTCCTGTTGGTGTTGCTGCTCTTGTTTTCTATATTCTGTTACAGACAAATGAGCGCTGCAGGAAATCTGGGCATAAAATCCCTCAGGAGAGATTGACAGAGAAACTGGTATAAATTTCAGTGTAATTTCTGCATTAATGCCTCTAGGAAATTCTGGTTATTTTGTAGGAAAAATAATACTCAAATATACTAGCTTTTCTTTTTTAAGTACTGAGTTGTGATTTTGCTTATTTCTAATTCTTCCTCTACACTTTTTTTTTAATATCCTTGGTCAGGTGGTCTAGCTTTTCTGTAATTTCTCTGGATGATATCAACCCTGAGTCTGTGAGGAGGGATACATGAGCGATAGCACTTATGAACCTGGATCCCTTCCTCCTTCACAGTCAGATGGAGGCTGGGGAAAGTCAAGTCAAATTCCCAGGTGGATAAGTAAATGAGGGAGAAGAGGGAGAGAGGGTTATTTAAAGTAGTATAGGAGGAGGGTCACATGGAAGTTAAAACACCAGCAGGCCAATTGGGCTAAATGACCTGTTTCTGTGTTTTAATTTCCATGTAATTAATGGGAACAGTTTCAATACAGCTGCTAGAAATCTAATGTTCCAGCTGCTTTGTGCCTTCCGCAAAAAAATCCAAATCCATTTTAGAGTAAATATTCTTTCAAACATAAGCTTGGAAAAATTTGGCCGTTTCATCGAAGTATTAACTGAGAATTCTTCTCTAATTTTGAACCAGTGGAAGTTGTACGTTTTTAATTAGGAAAAAAGGTGAGAAATGGCTTCAGAACACATACGGCCTAGATTCTGTTGAATGCTCCATCCATGTACCTCCATTTGTGCTATAGGTCCACGTGGCACAAAGAAGAGGGGGTTGATTTTTCAACTTGCTGCCCGAGCATTAAAAAACTGGCGTTGAGGTTCATCCGTCTGTTGCAGAAACTGGACCGTTTTCCCTTCCACTGAAATCGATGGTTTCTATAATGGGCAGCTGATCTGTGATAACGTTTTTACACCCCATAGGATCTAGATTATCACAGAAAGGAACAGAGAGGGACCACTTTGAGGTTTAATGTGAATTTGGCACTTCTGTATTGCTTAGAGTTGTCATGGAAGAATGAAGAAAACCAAGGAAGTGAGAAAGGAGAAGTGGTTATACATTTTTTAAATTTTTTTTATCCGAAATGCTCTGTGAATTAAACATTCTCCCCTGTCTTTAACTCATGAGATTTCTGACACCCGCTGGAGTCAGGTTCTGTGTCCACCTATTACTCTTAGGTACTCAACCAACTGGCCACTCCTCTTATGAGCTTAGAGAGTGCTAAAGGCTGCTTGACTGGTTTGGGAGGCGGGGTATCAAAGCTGAGCCCAGTCCTGCCTTGACCTACCAGCACAGGCGCTCACTTTACTGTACGGATCTCAGGAGGCTGGTCTGATTTTTTTGACCTCCCTTCTCCCCCACCCACAGCTGCTCATGGCCTCGCTAAAGCCTGAGATCAGAAATGCTCGATGAATTATGAGGTTATTTGTTTTTCTCACTGGTTTCCACACAATGAATATAGAATTGTTAATGTTTTGATTGAACCTAATTTGGGGGCCAGTAAGGCCAGTTGGTTTTTTAAAAATATTTTGTCATATGTTAAATTCAAATTATTCAATTAGTTTTTCAGTCCATGTATCGTATTTGTTGTTAATTAAAGCTCGTCTTTCCAGCAGCAGCCACAAGAATGCAAAGCCAGCTTCACTGTGCTGTGCAACTCCAATATTTTAACGGACAAGTGGAAACACGCTTGGGGGTTTTGTGTCAGTAACTGCAAATCTACAAATCCTATTTGCTCTTGTTTTGGTGAGGTAGAATTTTCAGTGCTTTTTTAGTTCTTGAGCTGTTACAATGAGGTCTGAAAAAAAATACAGCTGGTTGCAGCCAGACTTGTGGTTTTAGTTGCTCAGCAATGTGCCTCTGTTCACTTTATCACCTTCATTTATTCCAGCCTTTAGTACCTGACTGCTATACGCCAGGGAGTCCAAAACTCCCAAGTGTTCCACTCCATTCAGCCATCTATGGATTTCTTCACTTAACTCCCTAGCTGTAGTTTAAAACAGAAGTTTTTCATTCCTTTTCTCTATCCGTAATTCACAGCACAAACATAAGGGGCCAAATGGCTTCCTTCTGTGCTGTAATTTTCTGTGTTTTTATTTACACTCACTATATTTACCTCAGAACAATCAAATTACTGAAATATCTGCAATGAGAGCACAGCTTCCATTAGACAACATGGAAGAAACAGGCTGGGATTTGCTGGGATCTGCCTTACTGAGGATCAAGAACCCAATGTGTATCAACTTTAGCACGTCATAATGGCTTAAATCTCTGTTAAGTAGTTTTATTGACATATGTTGAAATATAAACTAGCCTTGGACTTTTGCTAAATAGGAATTAGGTGGCAGCCTCTGAGTTGGAACATTGTGGATTCAAGCTCCACTCTAGAGATGTGACCATTTAATCTAGGCTGACACTTCATGCAATGCTAAGGAAAGGAGTGCTGCACTTTCAGATGAGACGTTTGCCTGTTTGCCTCTCAGATGGATGTAAAGAATTCCACGTACCATGGTGCTAGTTAAAGAAGATTGATTATGCTCACTGCAGTCTGTAATGGGAGAGTGCTGCAAAGTAGATCATATATATAGTAGGAACAATTCCCCTGTACTTTAGGGTCCAGACTTTTGGAGGATAAAAAATTGCTGTAATGGCTGGATTCAACTTGCTTGGAGAATGGTGAGGGAGAGGTTGTGAAACCTTGTAGATACTTGCTATTCTATGATCAGGCAGACAGCTGGAGATGGTGAGGAGGCTTCCTTTGGCATTGGAAATCAGGGACTGGCACAGCAGCAGCTGGCTGACCGTCATGTCAAGACCATTCTGTGCTTCAGAAAGCAACCAGCCCATAGTAGCTGCAGCAGAGGAGATCCTACCATTGATGCAGATCCAGCTGGAGCGCTCATGTATATATCTCCATTGCTCCTGTGGCAATTGATTACGTACCTGTAGAGTAAAGGATTAACATCAGAAGCACCTGATGCTGATGTAACTATGATGTAATGACACGTGACTAAATAACAGAGATCTGGAGGGAGGCGAGTCCAACCTTGTGTAGAGTTCCTAAGATGTACTTAAAGCTGTAAATAAATAATAATCATTTTAACAACGTACAGTCTTGAGCAGCTTACTTAGCAAACCCCATCGAGATCTTGTCGAATACACAACAAAACGTGGTGGCAGCGGGCAGGGAGTAAAAGACGCAGAAAAACTCCAAGAAAAGATTATAGACCTGACAAGCTTTCAGATCCTTGAACGAAGGAGGAAAACTGCGGACTGAAAACTCACCAAAAAGGTTGGAGCATTGTGGGTGCAGCAGGTGCAAGCTGAGACACAGACCCAGACTATGGACAGTAATGAGAACAGACCAGGATCAACAGACACCACCAGTGAAGCAGCAAGAAGTCCAGAGCTTGGTATAAGCTTGGAATCTACACTTGCACTCACAGAACCTTTCCGAAGCACTGAAGGCTCACAACAGGCCCAGCAGTGGAACGACTGGAGAAAGAGGTTTTCCAGATATAGAACCGTTTCTGGTTTGTACAAAATGGAATAAAAGGATCATGTCAGCACTTTATTCTATGCAATTGGAGCTATTGCCAATAATGTAATAGCGAGACAGGGAGTTGATGAGACTTCAAGCTCTTACGAGGAGGTCCTCCAGGCTTTTGATTCGTATTTCAGCTTTCGCAAAAATTTAGCTATAGAACGGGCAAAATTTAACAAGTGAAAACAAAGACCAGGTGAAAGCATGGATTCGATCATCAATGATTTTTACAGGCTGGCAGAAAATTGCGACGATGGAATGTTGAGGGATAAATTCATTTGTGATCATTTAGTAGTTGGGGTCCTAGATGAAGCTCCATCAGATCTCGTGCAAACAAGAGAAGATCTAACTCTAATTAAGACAAATCATGGAGCAAACTGAGCTCAGGAAGCAAAATTCGTGGGGAAAGTGATGTCCCAAGGAAACAAATGAGTGAGGCTGTTCAATATGTAGGCCTGAAGAGGGAAAGTGCATCAAAACAGAAGTCTGCGAAAATGGGGAAAAGTGTGCCAAACACCATCTTGAAATGCTGTTGGTGTGGCAGGTAAAACTGGCACAAGTAGGAAGAATGCCCAGCAGGGGAAGCAGAGTGCCACAACTTTGGGAAGTTAGGACATTTTAAAATTGCCTGCTGATCTGAAGCACAGCCTTCAAAAAGAAAGAAACAATACTAAGGCCAAACCACATACAAGAAGTGGAAGAACCACAGAAAAAGGAAATAACTTTCATAGGAGAAATACATGATAAATTACATCTATTCACTAAATTAGATGCAAACAGCAGATTTTGGCACTGTCTCTGGACAAAGAATCCAGACTGCTGACCACTTTTATAATGTCATTCGGTCGATATTGCTTTAATAGATTGCCATTCAGAATTGCATTAGGTCCAGAAATATTCCAGAGAACAACATCTCAGACCCTAGAAGGCAGGAATGGAGTAATATACCATATGGATTACATAATTGTACACAGCTCCACGAGGGAACAGCATGATTGTAGAGTGAGAGCAGTCCTGAAAGTTCTACGGGATGCAGGTTAGACATTGAATGAGAAATGTGAATTCGCAAAACCTATGATTAAATCTTTAGGGCACATTGTGCAAATATCAGGAATAGCAGCTGACCCACGGAAAGCAAAGGTGATTAGAGAGTTTCTGCAACCCAGGAACATTATGGAGCTATAGAGATTCCTAGGAATGGTCAACCAAGCAGGCAGGTTCCTACCAAATTTGGGAGAAACCAATGAGCTGCTGAGACAGGGTCAATTGTGGTGCTGGAATGTAGACTAGCAAAATGCTTTTGAGAAGATCAAAAATCTTCTAATTTCTCCTGAAATGTTAGTGCACTACGATCGAGAACTGCTGACATTAGTAGCAGCAGATGCATCATCTACTGGTCTGGGTACAGTTTTATCCCAAGTACAAGAGATGGTAAACGTCGGTCAGTTTATTATGCCTCAAGATGACCCACAGACACAGAATAAAGATGTGCTACAATTGAGAAGGAAGCATTGGGCATGTGAGAAGTTCTCAGATTTCATGATGGGATTGTGATTTAAAATTGAAGCTGACCGTAAGCCATTAGTTACTCTTCTGAATTTGAAAGAGATTGTGAAGATGCTGCCTAGAATACAATGCTTCAGACTGAGACTCGTGAACAAAAACAGAAACAGAAATACCTGGAAAAACTTAGCAGGTCTGGCAGCATCGGCGGAGGAGAGCACAGTTGACATTTCGAGTCCTCGTGACCCTTCAACAGAGACTCGTGAAGTTTGATTCAGTAACTGAGGATGTTCAAGGGAAGTACCAGACCACAGCAGATGCATTATCATCAGTTGAGGGAACTAAAATAGAGGATTTGAATGTCATCGAGGAGGTGGAGGCGTATACATTACTCATTACTAAATACATACCAGCTACTGCAAAGAAGAAAATTGAGATAAAACAAGCACAACAGCAAGATGACGAATGTGTCCAGATAAGAAAACACTGTCTGGAAGGATGGCCAGTCTATACTCCTAATAACCCAATACTACAGCAGTACTTTGAACAGAGAAATCAACTCTCAATCATTGATGCTCTCGTAGTTTTTAATGACAGAATCCTAGAACACTTTGGCTTGATATTGTCCAAAAAGTTCATCAAGGTCACTTAGGGATAACAAGGTGTTGAGCAACAACCCCGCAGTCTGTCTGGTGGTCAGGCATTACTTCTTCTATTGAAGAGCTCATTTCTAATTGCCTCATGTGTGCAATGAACAGCTAAGAGCAAAAAGAACCACTGTCACCCTCCACTTTTCCATCAAGGCTGTGGATTTTAAAGGCAAGGTATTTCTTCTTATCATCGATTACTACTCCAGATGGATTGAAGTGAACAGATTGCACAGCTTCACGATGGAAGCAGTCATTCAGTCACTGAAGAGAATTTATGCAACACTTGGCTTTCCGGACGTGTGGTGTCAGACAATGGTCCACCATTTGATAATGGATTATTCTACAACTTTGTGAAGGACTATGGATTCATTCACTTGACTAGCTCACCTCAGTATCCTCAAGTGAATGGAGAAGCTAAAAGAGGCATTTGAACCATCAAAAACTTGAAGAAGAATGAAGATCTTAGCCCTTCATAGTTACCGAACCTCACTGCTAAAAAATGAGTTCTCACCATGAGAGTTGTTAATGGGAAGATGACTGAGAACGCAAGTTCCAGCTCTGCAACCAAAACTAGAACAAATATCACCTCGAATGACTGTGAGAGAGTTAAAAAATTAAAAAGCATGAGGAGGAACAGAGTCACAAACAGGCTTGTAACTTCAAGTTCAGGCACTGAGCACGAGATTTATCAGAGTTGTAGTCCGGGAAGAGAATATGGATATGAGATCAACAGAAAGAAGGCATAATAATAGAAAGAGCTCCACAACGAGATCACACAGGATTGAGATGGACTAGGGAAATATAAGGGGAAACTGCAGTGCTGAAGTATCCTTGGAATGAAAACCGGCAGAAACTTAGGCTTACTATTCAGTTCCTGATGGAGATGAGGATCAAGAAACAAGACAAAGCTCTACAACTACCCAGGAGAAGGACACACATATCGAACAAAGAGTGTACAGAATGTCCTCAACCTCAAAGAGATAAAAACAAAATCAAGGAGATTGGTCAAGGCACCTCAGAGACTAACCCTGTGAAGTCTAAGACTCTGAGGGGAGATGTAGGAGGACATATATAGTTGGGATAAAGACTTGGGGGGAGGGGGGGAGCTGTAGAGTAAAGGGTTAATATCAGAAACACACGGGGCAGAATTTTATGTCCTGCGGGCAGGCGCCTGACCCAATTGGGAGTAAAATAGTGTGCGATGACGTTGGGCAAGCGCCCTGACCTCGTTGCGCACTCATGCGATATTTTGGTTAGCAGGTGTGAGTGAGAGTCGGCGGTGCGCCCACTGACAATCACGAGGCCTATTAAAGCTATTAAACTAGCAATTAATTTGTATTTCTCGCTGCCCGTCCAACCTTACCACGGGCGGGATGAGGTTTCCAACAGTAATTTTTAAAAAGTAGAAATTTTTAAACATCATTTTTAATATGTCTGGACTGAGCCGCATGTGGGGACATGTTTCCCTTTGCTTTTAAAATCTTTATTTTTCATTGTAAAATTCTTCAGCTCCCTGAGGCAGCTCTGTGCCTTCTGGGAACTTTCAGTGCGCACTCCCCCCCTGCGCATGCGCAGACTTTAGCGCTCCCACATCCCCTGCCTCCACCCCGGCAGCGCAGACTTTAGCGCTCCCGCTTCCCCTGCCCCCACCCCGGCAGCCGTGAGGTTCTCAGCCCGCGTTTCATGCTGGCCAGCCAGGGTGAAATCGCGGTTGGGGCCAGATCGGAGGCGGCCGTCCGTCCGTTTCGTGGCCTCTCCCTGGCCTGCCCGCTGAGCCCATGATGCTGATGTAACTATGATGTAATGACACATGACTAAGTAACAGAAACCTGGAGGGAAAGTCTTCGTGCAGAGTCCCTAAGATGTACATAGAGCTCTGGATAAATCATAATGGTTTTAACAAACTACAATCTGGAGCAGCTTACTTAGGGAAAGTAGACAAACCCTGAAGAATCCCATCTAGAGCCCAAACACAGTACGAAACAGTACCCACCCACAGTGCTACTCCCTCAACGAGGGTAGTATTTAGTTGTTGTGCAAACAGTAAACCAGTGTAGAGAAGCTCAGGACAATCTAGCAAAACTCTCAAGCTTCAAAGGTCCTCAGCCTTCTGACATATTCTGACTGTTATTTAGACAGGTAGGATGCTGAGAGGATGTTTCCCCTTGTGGGAGAGACCAGAACTAGGGGCACATAGTTTAAAAAATAAGGGGTTTCCCATTTAAGACCGATGAGGAGAATTTTTTCTGAGGATCCTGAATCTGTGGAACTCTTCCCCAGAGAGCACTGGAGGCAGGGTCATTGAATATTTTTAAAGCAGAGGTAGATAGATTTTTGACTAACAAGGGAATAAAAGAGTATACTGGGTAGGCAAGAAACTGGCATTGGGGTCACAGTCAGATCAGCCATGATCTTCTTGAATAGCAGAGCAGGCTGGAGGAGCTGAATCGCCTACCCCTCTTCCTCATTCATATGTTTGTAATAACTGGAAACTAAGGCTGGGACCTGGATATGCTGGGTCCTAATCTTCCACAGAGGAATTGGATGGTTTTAGAATGGCAGGGACCCTCCAGATTAATAAAGATAGAGGTGTCCCATATTGACAGCCTAATTATGGAATCTTCCCCAGCCCTCAAAGTCCAAAGGAGCCATGGATGAAAGTTCATGGTAGATGCAGCTCCTGATCTATAGTGGTTATCCACTACAAGCACTGCAAAAGTTAATAAATTTAATTTCTTTTTATTATGCCTTTGATTCTTTCATTCTGCAGAAAATAATAAAAACAGTTCACTTTTTTACAGTGCTTTTTATGACCAGGGGACACTCCAAAGCAATGAAGTGTAGCCTCCGATGTAATGTAGGAAATGTGGCAGCCAATCTTTGATCAGCAAGCTCCCACAAACAGAAATGTGAAAATGGCCAGTTTTTAAAATTTGATTGAGGGATAAATTTTGTCCAGCAATGTATATTGGCCAGGAATAACTCAATGCTCTCTTGAGAGGGCAAATGGGATTTCAGTTTAACATCTCATTTGAAAGATTCTGACAGTACAGCGCTTCCTCAGTATTGCACTGGAGTGTTAGCCAAGATTGTTGTATTCAAGCCCTTAGTGAGACTGGAACCCACAACCTGACTACCCGCTGAGCCAAAGCTGACATTGTTGTTTAAAATTTATTTAAAATGCAAGCATACAATATGATTGACCTCTGAGAAGTTCTTTGAACATCTGAAAGAGCCTAGTGTGCTAAAGTTGAGAGAGAATTATATTGCAGATCATGATACTGAATGGGCTCAGCACATTTAACAGGCCAACAGCAGAAGTTGAAGTGAATGACTGAGTTTCTATGCACTTCCAACACCCGCAGCACCAACACTGAGTTTATGTTAAGGTCAGTGAATTGATCCGAGAATTGAAATGTTCCATCGTTGATGATATCACAAATAATTTCGCTCAATTGGAAGATCTACCTTGTGAAGTGGGAATGCATTCCTGAAAACACAATAAAAATAAATTAGAATGCAGTTCATTTACTTGTTTTTGCCTTTCAGAAAAATGAAAAACCATTCCCAACACATCTACCAAGTAAAAATTTAAAATCTAGTGGGGTAAATGCATCTATATCCACTGCACTCTGTGAACTTTGGTTCAATGTTCAGTGTAAAGCAACTATTCCATTCAGATATCCACTGTGGCCAATTGATTTCCTAACTTCATTTCAATTATACTAAATCGTTTACTTTAAGGCAATCTTATGTAACGGTTAAAGTCCTGTGGCATCCATGACCTCAATACGCTGCTATCTTCTTCTAAGCTGCCAATGCTCTAATTATAGAGGCAAGCTTCTCAAGAGACATTTTGTGCATATCTGGGGAGGGTGATATAGTAATGTCACAATGCACAACGTACTGGTTCCTTGTATTTGCAAGAGGCGTGGGATCCAACCAATTTCTTATTGGACAACTATTCCTTCCTGAACTGAAACTGTCTCTGAGACTAACAATTTCTCCTTTTTAAAAAAAAAAATGTCTCCGTAAAACTTACCTTTTTGTGCACTCGTCTCCAGTCCTCCTCCCACCAGCTCTTGGGGCCCATTTACTTTTTTGCCTCTGTGAAATTCTTTGGGAGATTTTATAATTTTAGTGGCACAGTTGAAAGGACAACTTGTTTGAAGCATCCTTGTGGGATTGCAAAGGTTTAATATTTTTTATCCTCTGGTAACAGCAGGAATATCATATTGCTGCACGGATGGCATTCTCAAAATGTTTTCCACCTATATTATATCTGAGCTCCAGTAACTACTGAGCACACTACATTACATGTAATATCTGTATTTTAAACTGGTTACTAGAACAAATATGACAGTTCTATCATGCAGCTTACTATTGTTGACAGTAACATTAAGGCCCCAGGAAGCTGAGCTAATTAGCAGGTAATCATATTTCTGCACAAACCTCTCAGTTTCTTGGGGAGCCCCAGCTGACTAGGCAGCTTCAAGACTCTGCAAGTCTATTAGTCGTCTGCAGAGTCGCTTTGTTTTCAGTCTGTTCATCTCGTCAACTTAGCAAATACATAAACATAAATTCAAATATTTGTAAAGCTGCCTGCAGCATTTCTAAGATTTGTGTGGAATTCCATAACGTACTTTATTGATCCTCATATCTTTTCTAGATGTTTATCATTCGAAGAATATTACAATACAACCACACTACAACAAGAGCCTGACACAACTCTGTAGCTTGTGAGACTTTGATGTTTGTAACAAGCAGAGCACATGTAGAGGACAATCGGAATTTGTGAATATTGTCACGTCTTTTTCATTTCAGCTCCTCATGTCTAGTGAAGGCATTAAATTCTGTTCAGGCTTTCTCTTCTGTTTTCTGCAAAAGTGAAATGGAGGCATAAGGAGCATCCTTATGGGGCTTTGTGTTGTACTATGCTGTGAGTGGATAGTGTGGGCCATGGGGTTAATTAACCGTCCTCTTATGCAATGCACTGGAGATCACAGAACTAAAAGAAGGAGGCCATTAAGCCCATCATATTTGTGCCGACTCTTTGCTAAAACAATCCGAAATGAATCCCAGTGCCCCATAACCGAGTCCTCCGCTTCAAATGGTTATCTATTATTCCTTTAAACTATGTTCTGATGTTTGCCACAATTGCCCCTTGTGGCAAAGAAACTCACATATTAAGACCCTAAAGAAATTTATTCTGACTTCTCTCCTCATTGCCTTAGTGGCATTGCTTTACAACCAATGATGTATTTTTGAAGTGTAGTCACTATTCATGCACAGCAAGCCCCCACAAACAACAATGGCTTAATGACCAGATAATCTGTATTTGTGATGTTGATTGAGGGGTAAATATTGGCCAGGACGCACGGGACGAAGTCTCCTGCTCTTCCTAACTGGTGGCACAGGATCATTTGCATCCACCTGAGAGGGCAGACATGGTGTCTGATTAGCATCTCATCCAAAGGATGGCACCTTTAACAATGCAGGACTCTCCCGGTGTTGCACTGGAGTGTAGCAATACCAGAATGATTGGAAACTGCTCTTCCTATGTTGTAGGTTTTACTATATGCTGTAGCCTTGTAATATACTCCCCTGCTCCCCACCACCTCCGTCAAAGCTCATTCTTTTCATGTGTTGACAGGGCACAGTACATCAAGAGCAAAATATATAGCCTAAAAGAGTTAAATGAGAACCTTCTTACAAGTTGAGGTGTGTTCGGAAATGAAAATTAACTCCTCTTGACCTTTGTGGATCGGTGGGCTTTCATTATTTGCTAATAGTGGCAGCTTTGTAATTGCTTTGAATTAGTTAGGAAATAGTCTTCTGCACTTTCATATCGTTAAGGACCTGTTCCATGGAAAGGAAATGTACGTTCAAAGAAATTGTAAGAGAAGCATTTAATTGTCGCGTGAAAGGTTTCCTCTTAGGTGATCAGTGTTGCCTACAGCATGACAGTCTTTTCAAATTATACCCATTGAATATTGAAGCGATTTTTCTCCAGTAAAATGGCTGCAGTAGTAAAGTGCATTTCAGAATTTCGGAAAGTATTGAAAAACAGGCTGCCCCCTTCCTAAAACACTTAACTATTTCATGTTGATTATGCTGAATGTGCAGTTTTCACTTTTATCAACTCAACCGAGCTGTATTGGTGACAAATGATTTAACGCTTGCGAGTTTAGAAGAAACATGGTATTGTTGTGAAATTTGGGCACCTGTATGTTTTTGTAGTATAGCGCCAGATCTGAGGATTTTGTTATATTGCCCTCTTTGTTGTGCTTTGTGTCGAGGAGGTATAAATAAAGTTGGTGCAATAACAGGTGCTTGCTGAGAGTCCAGTTGTCAGTCTTGGTGGAAGACACAACAGAATGATGGCTGGGATAGAATTCTCTTTTACATTTCATTTGCGACATTAAGGACTGAAGAACATTGTGACACATTTTTGGGAACTCCTAAGGTTGATTTTAAGGAAGCTTGAGCAATTTGAAAGATACTTACCCAAATACAATGTGCAATGTGCACACGGAAATATCTTTCAAATTCAAACAGTGAGTCAACTCGATACGTAACTGAAAATAATGATATGAAGGCATATTTGGGGACCACGGGGGAAATTAACCCCAACAAAGAGGATTGGTGTAATTATGAATTAAGGTTATAAATTTGGCTGAAAGGGAATAAGATAGGAGATGAGAATAAGGTAAGTGTGTTTTCCTCACTGTGATGAGGCCAGATGCTTTTGAGATGGTGCCTAACCAAGGTTGCCCCGAGACCCCGATACTATGGGCTATTCTGAAATTAATGGGATCCTGGACTCATGGCATGACTAAGAATGAAATTGCACTGAGAGTTGCATTCTGTGAAAGGAAACAGTTGCCAACTGAAACTGTTGCAGATTACGTTCTCGAATTAAAGAAATTCTATTGTCACTGTGGGTATGGCACAAACTTAGAACCTTGGAGACACTCTCAAAGGAGGCCTGAAGGAGAATACAATCCAGACCAAACTTTTGAGCAAAGGCAATAACCTGATTTGGAAGGAGACCTGCAATGAGGCCACAGCCATGAAAATGGCAGAAAGAGGATAGTTGCAAACTGTAAGGAGGTTCTTTTCCTGAGCCGGCAGGGTAGGCCGGCCAGATTTCAGTGGGGTCCAGACCGTGGCAGCTGAGTTCATGGTCTCAGAGTCAGAAATTTAGATGCCACCGTTGCCATGGAAACCACCAACTATTTAAATGCCCCCTCTTCCAGTAAAGTTGCTAAGCCTTTGGCAAATTTGGTCATATCCCAATGGCATGCAGGAGTAGAGGAAACAGGAACTTTCCAGGTCACGTAAACCTCCTGCCCTTGATTCAAACAAGGATAAAAGAGCTGAACTCCCAAGGTGAGGTGAGAGTGACTGCCCTTGACATCAAGGCAGCATTTGACCGAGTGTTGGCATCAAGGAGCCCGAGCAAAACGAATCAACGGGGATCGGGGGGAAAGTTGGTTGGAGTCATACCTAGCACAAAGGAAGATGGTTGTTGGAGGTCAGTCATCTCAGCTCCAGGACATCACCGCAGGAGCTCCTCAGGGTAGAGTCCTTGACCCAACCATCTTCAGCTGCTTCATCAATGACTTTCTCTCCGTCATAAGGTCAGAAGTGGGGATGTTCACTGATGATTGCACAATGTTCAGCACCATTCACGACTCCTCAGATACTGAAGCAGTCCATGTCCAAATGCAGCAAGACCTGGACAATATCCAGATTTGGGCTGACAAGTGGTAAGTAACAAGTGTCAGCCAATGACCATCTCCAACAAGAGAGAATCCAACCATTGCCCTTTGATGTTCAATGGCATTACCATCACTGAATCCCCCACAATCAACATCCTGGGAGTTACCATTGACCAGAAACTGAACTGGATTAGCCACATAAATATTGTGGCTACAAGAGCTTGACAGAGGCTAGGAATCGCGCAACGAGTAACTCACCTCCTGACTCCCCAAAGCCTGTTCACCATCTACAAGGCACAAGTCAGGAATGTGATGGAATACTCCCTACTTGATTGGATGAGTGCAGCTCCCACAACACTCAAGAAGCTTGACACCGTCAAGGACAAAGCAGCCCGCTTGATTGGCACCACATCCACAAACATTCACTCCCTCCACCACCGTCGCACAGTAGTAGCAGTGTGTACCATCTAGAAGATGCATTGCAGGAATTCACCAAGGCTCCTTCGACAGCATCTTCAAAACCTACGACCACTACCATCTAGAAGGACAAAAGCAGCAGATAGATAGGAACACCACCACCTGGAAGTTCCCCTTCAAGCCACTCACCACCCTGACCTGGAAATATATTGCCGTTCCTTCACTGTCGCTTGGTCAAAATCTTGGAAATCCCTTCCTAACAGCACTGTGGTTATACCCACACCACATGGACAGTAGCGGTTCAAGAAGGCAGCTCACCACCACCTTCTCAAGGGCAACAGCCCCTTCTCAAGGGCAACTGGGGATGCGCAATAAATGCTTGCCCAGCCAGTGAAGCCCACATCCCATGAATGAATGAAAAAAAAACCTCCAGGCCACGTAAACCTCCAGGTCACAGTCCTACACCAGGTCAAGGTTATGGTCGGTCTAAAGCTCGTTCTGGAGTCTTGGAACCTTTGAATGCGAAAATGATAGATGTTAACAGAAGTTAACATTATAGAGCAGGAGGACCAAGAGTTCTACTCAGTCAGAGAGCAAGAAAAACAGCACATGCAATGTGGGAATAAAAGAGCTGAAGACATAATTCCAGTGCCCACAGCAGAAATGAAAGTCAGAGATTCACATCATACTTTCATCATTGATACAATTGCAGCTGTGTCTGTTATTTCAGAAGGAGAGTACAAGAAGTCTCTAAGTCACATTCCCTTACACAAAACTGGTGCAAAACTGGCTAGCTATTCCAATAACAGTATTCTAGTGCTAGGTGAAGTTAGTGTTAGGGTGGAATATGATGACAAACCCTATCCCTTGTCATTGGTAGCAGTAGGAGGGAACAAAGGGAACAATTGACTTAAGAAGATGCGGTAAAACTGGGCTGAGCTATTTATAGTAGGGATCAGGAAGAGTTTACTTGTCATTGAGGAAATGCTCAGAGAGCAGAAGGTAGTCTTTAAGCAAAGTGGACCAAATGATAAAATTAGTCATTAGTACGCTATTAAATATGATAGGTCAGCAGATCATGTAAATACAGGCATTCTTTCCCAGTTTCCCTTGAATAGTGATTTATTTTCAGCCAGCATTACCTGTGAATTACTTTACATGCACAAATGACATGCCAGTGTCTGCCAGAGAAATCAATGAAGAAACTCACAAGGATGAGGTGCTCAGTAAAGTGTTCAATTATGTCATCAATGGCTGACTGAAAGAGAGTGATGATGAGAAATTGCAGGAGTATTTCACACATAGAAATGAACTGAGTGTAGATCAAAGCTGTCTTCTTTGGGTTGAATAGTCATTAAACCACCAAGATTTAGAGAAAAATTATTGGAGGAAATTTTTCAAAAGCACAGAGGGATAGGCCATATGAAAGCAGAAGCAAGAAGCTATTTTTGGTATCCAAAGGTAGATAGAGCTTTGGAGAGTTTGTGAAAAGTGGTGAAGTGTGTCTCAGAATGAGAAATGATTCAATTTTTCATTCCATGGTCAAACCCAAGAAAACTGTGGGAATGAGTACATGTCGATTTCTCTGAGGTGGAAGGGAGTTACCTTGTTTTGGTTGATGGATTCAACATTTGTCCACTTACTGTAGCTATGCCCAATACCACAAGTACCAAAAATATTTTGTTTTGAGAAGTTGGTTTGCAGTTTGTTTGCCAGATGTGTTTGCGTCAGATAATGGTCCACAGCTTGTCAGAAAAGTTTGAAATATTTCTTAGCAAGAATGGAGTCAAACACAATCTAATATCACCATATTGCCCAGCATTGAACGTTGCTGCAGAAACAAGTGCATAGATTGTGAAGAGGTCTTTGCAGAAGTATTTGTTAGGTGACAAGCTGGGCAGTAGTTTCCATGTTTCTCTTCGACACAGGCTAGACAATTTTTTGTTCTCTGATAGAACAATTTCACAGCCTACAGCAAGTTAGTGTTTAAACATGCTCCTGGGACAAGGTTTAGTTTGCTTAGGCCTGATGTCAATAGCAAAATAAGAGAAAATCAAGACAAAATGAAGATGAGTCACGATAGATGAGGCATGAAACTTAGAGTTCGATGCTGGTCAGAAGGTCATGGTGAAAAGCCACTGAGGTGGTGAGAAGCATGTGATTGGAGTTGCTATAAAGAGACTAGGCGCATTCACATGTCGAGTGAAGATTGGAGAGAGACTTAGGCCCAGATTTTTGCCATTCCGTCGTGGTGAAAATAGCCAAAAGTCCCGCCCCTGAACATGGCACTTCCTATTTTGACAGGTGTGGGACTGGAGTCGGGCCAGGGTTTACACATGCATGGCTTATGGAGGCAGCTGGGCATTTAAATCACTAGCTGCCTCCAGTGAAGTGGTATTTTGGTAGGCCAGGAGTGTGAAACCCAATGTGTACAGATTAGACCGGGTAAGAGCTGGTCTGAACTCGGTGGATTTGTTTGGATAGCCACGGTACCCCTCTGGAGAGGTAAGGTACCCCTTTGAATATGGTCCCGGGATATCTTTATGAGAGGTAGGGCACCTTTTTAGAAAGGTAAGGCACCCTTGGGGATAGTTAAAAGTAAACATGATTGTATATAAAAAGTGCATAAACTCATTGGAACTGTCAAGCTGTCAAAGAACTGTCAAATGGCCAACTGTCAAAGGATACTAGGTGAGTTGCCATGGAGGGAGTAAGGGCAAAGGATGGTGGGTCGCACTTGACCTGGGAGCAAATCCTGGATGTTAATTAGTGTCATGTAGATCATATGCTTGAAAGACAAAATCTGACAAAGGGAGAGCATGAGAAACATCCTATAGTCTAAACTCTTCCAACAGAAAGAAAGGGAAAGTCGCAAAGAAACTGAAAAATTGCTGGTATTACAGAAACCACCAGTAGGTCAAAGTGAGTCAAGGTCTTTGATTAAGACAACTCAATCAATGCCACAGTCCCAACCATTAAGTGGAGTTGGCAGTCAAAGACAAAGTTCAGATTTGACAGAGTTAGAGATGAGTGTCAAGCTAATGGAAATGGAAGAAGACAGAATGAAAAAGAAGCCAGGTAGGTTAATAGAAAATATGTAGGAAGGAAGGAAAAAAAGTTGTTTTTAAATTTTTTTTCTTGTTAAGCACATGCCGATGTTAAGGGAAAACATTTTTTCTTACATATAAATTACTCTGGCAGTATCGGTCATGTATGTTTTTGTTGTGATTACAGTAAACAAGTATGTCTCCCCAAACTGTTAATTTTTCAGTAATTGTTGATGTTGGTTTAATCATGTTGTATTCTGGAAACTCATATACATGTACCATTTTAAGATGGGGAGGGAGTGTAATATATTGCAAGGTCTGATTATTTTGTTATATTGCCCTCTCTGCTGTCCTCTCTGTTGGGGAGGTGTAAAGAAAGTTAGTTCAATAATGGCCACCTGCTCCGAATCCATATGGTGAGCTTTTCTCAGTGCAATGTAGACGTTTTATAGAACTAGAACTATTGGATCTCTTAATCCTACCAAGATTTAAAAATCAAGTATTTTCCTGAAAATGTAACCATATTGTCTGTGTGTACTTCTCATTCTGTGTGCATTTTGACATATTTCTACCACAGCACTGCATACCAAAAATAATAATTTTCAGTTCTGCGTGAAGGGGCACAGTTAGCATTGAAACACTGTAGCCTAGAAGTGGTTCAGGAAAATCTCGTATTAGATTGGATGGTTTTGATTTTCCACATCCGATGAAATGCACAAAACCCAAATAAAATTGAGTTTCCTGATTCGTATTTGGAATCTAACCTCAGGCATTCTCTGCTGCTCTACAAAATTCAAGATTGCAGCCCATTTTGTGAACTTTTTCCACATTTGGAGAGGATGCGTTTGTTAAGCCAAGCATCTTTCCTCAGTATTTGTAAATCTTTGTAATAAAATACTGTGATGCTCTTGTACCCTGTAGTTTCAAGAATATGACACAATCCCTTGCACCCTGTCAAAAAGACCTTCCGTTTATGTACCATCTTCTCCAACCCCCCAAAACACTTCACCTATATGAAAGGTATCCTGCATTGTGCAGTTCTTATAGTTGTGTAGTGGCAGCCATTTTTCCCCAGAAGGTCCCAAAATAGCATTGAATTAATAACAAATCAATCTGCCAGTGTTTTTGGTTGGGGAGCGGTAGGGTGGTACCAGAACTCTCTGTCTCTTTTCAAGTGGCGTTTAGACTTTTAACAGCAATCCAAACCACAGAATGGGGCACTGGTTAAATGCCAAATTGGATCCTAGGAGCCAGTTTCAATTTGTTTAAAATTCCTGCATCACACTGTGAAGCACAAACCTGGTTCAATACTTTATGCTTCAGTCACTTCTTGCTCATTGTGCACGAGGGTGAAATGGAACCCAGCCATTTTTCCATGTATATCCTTTCATCTTACCATTAGTGGAACATAGTAAAATATTTTATAATGGCATAGATTTTGTTTAATGCTAATGGCAAGGCTGTCAGCATTTGCCATTATTATGGGGTAATTCTGACAGCATTTCTAGCATCTGCACTTGTACAGTTAAATGCAGAAATCCAGAAATTTTTGTCAGAGTTAACCTGCTTATCCATGGACTACACTATTGCAGTGCTCTCTGGTAAACTCTGCATTGAAATCACTAATAGCAGGAACTTGCAGTACTTTCCAACTAGTTCCACACTGAAGATATCTGAAAAAGTTAGAGCTAGTACATTTAGGAGTGGGTGAATTTTTAATGGCATAATAGTGATAGTTACAGCTGAACAACCTATCTGACCCTGAAAAATTAATTTTACAACTGCGGAGTTCATTCCCTCAGAAGAGAATGATGCTGACTTTTTTTTTAAAAGTTGCTCCGTTGCACCTGCGAATTTTGTACCCCAGTGGAGGAACCATATTCAACAGGGCTCCCAGTGAGAATATCCTCAGCCACA
This sequence comes from Cetorhinus maximus, assembly GCF_964194155.1. NCBI lineage: Eukaryota > Metazoa > Chordata > Chondrichthyes > Lamniformes > Cetorhinidae > Cetorhinus > Cetorhinus maximus. Next base: position 105,486,389 of record NC_135893.1, read on the forward strand.
CAATCCCCAAGACTTCCTAATTTCCACTGCTTGTAACTTTTATAAGAATGGCAGAACCATTTGCTGGATTTATATGATGCTGAGCATCAGGTCAGAGGGCACTGTTACATCTTCGTGCTGGGTAATTGGTTACTGGCACAGGGAAACCTGGACTTTAGAAGGATAAAACGAGCTATTCAAAATATTGTCCTTTCACTTACAGCCTGGGCAATACTTCCAGCAGTGACAATTCTCTTATCGGAATGCAGCTTCGACAGACTGTTTGAACAGGTTCCTCAGTGTTAATATGAATGTGTGCACAGATAGAAAGATTTAAATGAACTCTGTATGACAACGTATTTATTTCTAAGTCAGGACAAACATTTCTCCTATCTTCAATTGATCCCTTTGTATTTCTCTGCAAAACAAATTAAGGCTCAGAATTTTGCTTTGGAAGTCTGTGCGCTTCTGCTCTAGGGTCTTGGAAGCATAGACAGATAGATTTTTCGAACGCTAGCATATTTCCACAAATGCAATAGCGTAAAAGAAATTCCTTCAATGCTGCAGGGCTCAAAGTGAATTTTCAGTGTGAGATCTGTGATCTGTTCAGAGAACGCACGGACACATGAATCTGAGAGATATCTGGCAACTGTAACGATTTCATACTTCAAATGAACAAAATTAATGGCAAAATGCTTTGAATATTGTTAGTGTATCAAAGTTTACTGATAGAGAAGAAAAACAGCTCCTATATCAATGCACTGGAATACGAATAGTGCAGCAATGTGTCATGTACAGTGAAGAACTCTACCCATCAAGATAAGCTGAAGTTATGAATCAGAATTATTTTACATTTTAATTTTAGGCTCAGCAATATTTGTTGTTCATTCAGACCACGGTCTTTTTGGTGGTTCTGTACAACAGCAGGGAAGGGGACTGATACAAATTTTGAATGCGTCTTTGACGTTCTCTTGGGTTCACTTCTATAGCGGCTCTTGAGTTCCCCAGCCCACCCACTATCGAGCTGTGCAATAGTGTGACCTTGGGGAGGGGTTGGCATGTAACCACGGGAACCCCTTATTTTCATCATTGGATAACATGTCCTTTTCAAGTGCTCTCACTTGCACTTCTCCAATCTTCCAGTAGGTGGACTGATTAACACTTTAGGGGGACCAGGTCATATAAGAATCATTAAATTACTTCATTTTATAGTCAACAAATGAATGCATAGAGTGACAATTGTAGCTCAGATTATTGACTTCAAATTAGTTTTGATCCCTCCTCATAATATACATTGCCATAATATAAAAGCAAAATACTGCAGCTGCTGGATGTCTGAAATAAAAACAGAAAATGCTGGAAAAGCTGAGGCCTGACAGCAACTGTGGACAGAGAAACAGAGTTAACATTTTGAGTCTGCATGACCCTTCTTCAGAGCTCTGATATATATAATACATATTGCCACCTTTTCTCGGTTAGAAAACTAAATGTACTGGCTTTCAGTCAGTTTTTGCAATGAATCAATCCAAATAAGCTGAGTCTGCTTGGCTCCATTGTTGAGGTAAAGCTGCCTGAACCTTTTCTTGGTTTTCTCTCGGGAGACCTCATCAACTGCCTTTCAACATGTGAGAAGCTTTGCTAACTTGTTCCTCGCACTAAAGGAAGTGGGGTGTGGGAGGACTTGGGGGTAGTGGTTGGGGGTGGGATGATTTCTGATTCCTCCTACTGTTGGTGGGGTTGGTTAGGAGAGTTATCAGTCGCCCATTTACTGCATGTGCCTCCTCTTTGAAGTTTGCCTTACGCAGAACTCAACAGCAAGGGACATTCCAAGTCTCTTAAGGTGTGAATGTTTTCTGGAAGAACCTGGGGAGAAATAATGAGCTTAGTCTACCATGTAGCGGCATCATAAGCACATTAGGGCTGATTTTAACATCCTGCCCCGCCCCCAACCATTCCCTGATGGAAACGGGGTGGGCAAGGTGGGGTGAGGTGACAGTGGAGTTTTCATGTTTTATTCCTGCCCCCTAACACTTTTACTTGACTAAATTAAGGCATGCGAAGGCTGTCCACCCCAGAGGAGCAGAAGTTTCATTTAAATAACAGTGCTGCATCCCGATTTATGGCATCGGAACGTACACGTCATTTGAACCGCAAATCCAACTGTGGCCTACACGGTAATAAAAACAGAAAATGCTGGAAAAACTCAGCAGATCTGACAGCATCCGTGGAGTGGTATCTAAATGGTATAGATTCCATCTCATTTCCACTTCTCTTTGGGTTCTGAAGAAGAGTCATACGGACTCAAAACGTTAACTTTGCTTCTCTCTCCACGGATGCTGTCAGATCTGCTGAGTTTTCCCAGCATTTTCTGTTTTTATTTCAGATTTCCAGCATCTGCAGTCTTTTGATTTTTCACGGCCTACACGGTCTTTGGCCTAGGTACATTTTTTTTGGTACGTTTTAAAGGCTCCTCTGCCTAAAGGCATGTTGCATCTTTGAAAAACATCCAGTTAGGAGCAGGACTTAAAATCTCTAGGGCCCTTGTGCTCTGTTGGTCCTGATTCCCGACTAATATTAAAATCTGCCCTCGTTATTTTGAATATCTGTCCACTGTCGGTATTGATAGTGTCCAGCATGTGTCTGTCCCCTCCCCTGGCCCACAGACTGAGTGAGTGTTTCAGTGTTGTTATGGGGAGTTAAACATTTTCATCTATTTCTAGAATAGTGGAAAACCTGTGTCTGGATGGCTTTATTTAAAAAAAAAGATCCATTATGGAACAATGAATTCAAACAGTTCCAACAATGAAAATGCAGTTTAAATGATGTATGCCTATCCAGACACATGGGGGAATAATTCCTACAGAAGCTTGTGGTGCATATTTTCCATAGTTCAGTCTAAAAGGATTAATGAAAAGCGACTGCTCAATTGTCAGATGCTTGGTTTTCATGGTATGTTTTCTCTGGTGAAAGCAAGCTATTAGTTTTGCTTCAGATTTCTGACTAAAGACAGCTGATGAGATTCTGACACTGTCATGTGAGTAAATTTCTCAATCTCCATTAGATGGTTAGTAGTAATGAACTGACCAGTGCCAGATATTGTGATACATTGAACTTGTTATAATCATCGGGGCGGAGGGGGGGTGTTCTTTTAGCTATCGTACAGAGAAATGTAGAACCTGTTTTGGCTGTTTGTACATAATATATATATATGCCATAAGGGAGTAACTAAAACTAATAAAATATAAGCAGAGGATTTCTTCAGTGTCTAAAGCTCCTGAGCAAAATGAAATATGGAAATGATAAAATATGTTTATTGTGGTTGTAAATTAGAATTCAAGTTGATGGGGATTGTCACTGCAGCTGTAGAATGAGAGAGCTTGTATCTGTTAAACCTGTGGTTAAGAAGAACAGCTCCCAAATCCATTCAGCAGTGTTGGTATATCAAGTGCTCTGTGGGAGTCTCAAGGGGCTCATAAAGTGACACAGGAGCACTTGCTGTACATAAAATGTTTAAAAATCTGGACAAGTGTGTAGATGAATGAATCCTTAGTTGAAAGTAGTACTTGTGACCCTGATGCCCCTGCTTACTAACTGCACCAATTAAAAGCTGTAGCTTAACAATAATTAGCATTCTGGACCTCTGCCTATATGCATGTTGCATCGTTGGAAAGCATCCTGCTAAAGTGAATGGGCTTAAAAGCTCAACTTTGTAATGTATGTTGAAAAAGCCTGGAGGGAATTGTGAAATATGAGTGAAGCACTGAATTAAAACCAGCCCATGTGGCACCGTCTGAAGCAGTCCTTCATCCCAAACTGAAGCAACACCGACCGGCGAGATATAGGGATGAGCAACAAATGCCGGCTTTGCCAGCGACGTTTGCCTCCCGTGAACGAATAATTAAAAAACTGTCTGCAGCTGGATAAGGTGAGGAAGATATTGTAAAGTGCCACTCTTCAATCCACGTACCCATGAGGAAGCTTTGGTCTCGCCTGAGGATTGAAGAGGCTGTCAGGAATTTTCACTGTGGTTAATGGCTTCAATTTGAGCACAGGCTGCATGGGCCTGACAGTTTGGTAATTCTAAATGATTATTGTTCGCAAAACAAGGACCTTTTTTTAAAAAAAACTAACTCCCAGGCTTGTAGCCAATTCAAACTTTAAATGCTGCACAAGATTATTGTTTTCAGGTGGTAGTGGTGGGGGAGGGGCAGGATAGAGCCGTGAATTCCAGACCCTAAACGCTGCTGCCCACGCTCATTAGGTATCGTTCTGTCAGTTCTCATTTATGCTACCCTGCGAAGGAGGAGCAGTTAGGATAAATCTTGGCATATGGAAGGGTACCTGCTCTGACTAACCATTAAAGAGGCAGGGAGACTGCCTGCAGAGCAATTGGCAACCCAGACGATGGAATCTAGCCTGTAGTAGTGCATCATGCCAAGGCACACGTACAGAATGAGTGGAGCACTTTACGCGCTTTACTTGAAGGCATTTTGGAGGATGCGAGGAATTGGGAGATTTCAGCCAATAGTTCAGAAAAGTCATTCTTTCCGAAATACAATATCACACTACATTAAGACTATAAGACCACAAGGAGCAGAAGTAGGCCATTCGGCCCATCGAGTCTGCTCTGCCACTCAACGAGATCAAGGCTGATCTGATAATCCTCAACTCCACTTTCTTGCCTTTTCCCCATAAGCTTTGATCCCTTTACTGATTAAAAATCTGTCTATCTCTGCCTTGAAAAAACATAACGACACAGCCTCTACAGCCCTCTGCGGTAAAGAATTCCACAGATTCACTACCCTCTGAGAGAAGAAATTCCTCCTCATCTCTGTCTTAAATGGGTGGCCTCTTACTCTGAGATTATGCCCTCTGGTCCCACGCTCTCCCACAGGGGGAAACAACCTCCCAGCCTCTAACCTGTCAAGCCCCTTGAGAATCTTATATGTTTCAATAAGGGGTCACGTCTCATTCTTCTATACTCCAATGAGTACAGGCCCAACCTACTCTACTCCCCCTCATAAGAAAATCCCTCCATACCCGGGATCAATCTAGTGAATGTTCTCTGGACTGCTTTCCATGCCAGTATATCTTTCCATAAATAAGGAATAACTTTCAATTTTTAACCCTCCTGATCTCAACACTTTAGTGTAACAGGCTGTCTTTTGCTGTAAGTGGTGCAGTTTTACTGATTTGATAATCCCAACCAATCTACAGGTGTAGAGATTGAGTAGTTTTGTGTTGTTATTAATGCACACACTGCAATTTTTTTTATTCTTTCACAGGATGTGGGCATCGCTGGCTAGGCCAGCATTTGTCACCCATCCCTAATTGCCCTTGAACTGAGTGGCTTGCCATTCCATTTCAGAGGGTAGTTAAGAGCCAGCCACATTGCTGTGGGTCTGGAGTTACATGCAGGCCAGACCAGGTAAGGATGGCAGATTTCCTTTCCTAAAGGACATTGGTGAACAAGATGGATTTTTACGACAATTGATTATGATTTTCAATTCCAGATTATTAATTGAATTTAAATTCCACCCGCTGCCATAGTAGGATTTGAACTCTTGTCTCCAGAACATTAACCTGAGTCTCTGGATTAAAAGTCCATTGACATTTCCACTATGCCATCATCTCCCCCTGTTGTTGGAGCTGCACTCACCCAGGAAAGTGGAAAGTATTCTATCAGACTCCTGACTTGTGCCTTGTCGATGGTGGACAGGCTTTGAGGAGTCAAGAGGTGAGTTATGTGTCGCATGATTCCTAGCCTCTCACCTGCTCTTGCAGCTACAGTATTTATATGGCTAGTCCAGTTCAGCTTTTGGTCAATGGTAACTCTCAGGATGTTGATAGTGGGGGATTCAGCGATGGTAATGCCATTGAATGTAAAGGGGAGATGGTTGGATTCTCTCTGGTTGGAGATTGTCATTGCCTGACACTTGTGCGCTGTGAATGTCACTTGCCACTTATCAGCCCAAGTCTGAATATTGTCAGGATCTTGCTGCAAATGTACACGGGCTGTTTCAGTATCTGAGGAGTGTTGAATAATGCTGAACATTGTGTAATCATCAGTGAACATCCCCACTTCTGACCTTATGATGGGAGGAAGGTCATTGATGAAACAGCTGAAGATGGTTGGGCCGAGGGCATGACCCTGAGGAACTCCTGCAGTGATGTCCTAGATCTGAGGTGATTGCCCTCCAACAACCGCAACCATCTTCCTTTGAGCTGGGTATGACTCCAACCATTTGAGAGTTTTCCACCTGATTCTCATTGACTTCAATATTGCTTGGGCTCATTGATCCACACTTGGTCAAATGGTGTCTTGATGTCAAGAGCAGTCACTTTCACCCCACCTTTTGAGTTCAGCTCTTTTGTTCATATTTGAAGCAAGGCTGTAATAAGGTCAGTAGCTGAGTGGTCCAGGCGGAACCCAAACTGAGCTTCACTGAGTAGGTTATTGCTGAGTAAGTGCTGCTCAATAGCACCATTGACGACACCTTTGCTGATGATCAAAAGGGGGCTGATGGGATGGCAACTGGCTGGTTTAAATTTGTCCTTGCTATTTGTCCTTGCTTTTTGTGGACAGGACATACCTGTGCAATTTTCCACATTGTCAGGTAAATGTCAGTGTTGTAGCTGTACTGGAACAGCTTGGCTAGAGGTGCGGCAAGTTCTGGAGCTCTGCATTCAAGAGAACTTTTTAGCCAGCACGTAACAAGCCCAATGACAGTGAGTGCAATTCTAGAGTTAGTATTAGAAAATGAAGCTGGGCAAGTGGATGAAGTAGCAGTGGGTGATCATTTTGGAGGTAGTGACCATAATAGAGTTAGATTTATTATAATTATGGACGTTGTCTACATGGATTTTAGTAAGGCATTTGATAATGTCCCACATGGCAGACTGGTCGGAAAAGTAAAAGCCCTTGGGATACAGGGGAATGTGGCAAGTTGGATTCAAAATTGGCTCAGCGACAGCAAACAAAAGGTAATGGTTGATGGATGTTTTTGCCAATGGAAAAAGCTCTCCAGTGCTGTTCTACAGGGCTCAGTGTTGGGTCCCTTGCTATTTGTTGTATAAGTTAATGATTTAGACTTAAATGTGGGCAGCATGATTGGGAAATTTGCAGATGACACAAAAATTGGCAGTGTAGTTGAATGTGAAAAGGATACTGTTGTTTCCAGAATGATATCAATGATTTGGTTGAGTGGGTGGAGAAGTGGCAGATAGAAATCAACCCAGAGAAGTGTGAGGTAATGTATTTGGGGAGGTCAAACATAGCTAGGGAATACACAGTAAATGGGAGGATATTGGGAGGGGTAGAGGAAGTAAGAGACCTCGGTGTGCATGTCCACAGGTCCCTGAAGGTGGCAGGACAGGTGGATAAGGTGGTAACGAAAGCATAAGGAATGCTTTCCTTTATCGGTTAAGGTATTGAATACAAAAGCGGGGATTTAAGGTGATTGGTAGAAGGATTAGAGGGGACAGGAGGAAAAACATCTTCACCCAGAGGGTGGTGGGTGTTTGGAATTCACTGCCTGGTTTGGTGGTGGAGGCAGAAACCCTCAACTCATTTAAAAGACACCTGAATCTGCACCAGAAATGCTGTAACCTGCAAGGCTACGGACCAGGTGCTGAAAGGTGGGATTAGAATGGGTGGCTATTTTTTTTATTTTTTTTATTTTTTGGCCGTACAGACATGATGAGCTGAATGGCCTCTTTCTGTGCTGTAACATTTCCATGGTTCTGTGGTTCTAAGTTTTCAGTATTTTTGCTGGAATGTTGTCAGAGCTCATTGCCTTTGCAATATCCAGTGCCTTCAGCTGTTTCTTGATATCATGCGGAATGAATCAAATTGCTGAAGACTGCCATCTATGATGCTGGAGACCTCAGGAGGAGGCTAAGATGGATCACCCACTTGGCACTTCTGGCTTGAGATGGTTGCAAATGCTTCAGCCTTGACTGATGTGCTGGGCTCCTTCTTTAGAAACTTCTTTAGCCAGAGAGTGGTGAAACTATGGAATTCATTGCCACAGAAGGCTGTGGAGGCCAGGTCATTGAGTGTATTTAAGACCGAGATAGATAGGTTCTTGATTGGGAAGGGGATCAAAGGTTACGGGGAGAAGGCGGGAGAATGGGGTTGAGAAACTTATCAGCCATGATTGAATGGCAGAACAGACTCGATGGGCCGATTGGCCTAATTTCTGCTCCTATGTCTTATAGTCTTATGGTCTCCCCCATCATGGGGATATTTGTGGAGCCTCTTGTTAAACAATTAACAATGCCCACTACCATTCATGACTGGATGTAGCAGGACTGCAGAGCTTTGATCTGATCCACTGGTTGTGGAATCACTTAGCTTTGTCTATCGCATGCTGCTCCCGCTGTTTGTCATGTTAGTAGTTCTGTGGTTGACACCTCATTTTTAGGTATCCCTGGTGCTGCTCCTGGCATGCCCTCCTGCACTTTTCATTGAACCAGGGTTGAACCCTTGACTTGGTGGTAACGGTAGAGTGGGGGATATGCCAGGACATGAGGTTACAGATTGTGGTTGAATATAATTTTGCTGCTGCTGATGGCCTCCTCACCTCATGGAATCCCAGTTTTGAATTGCTAGATCTGTTCAAAATCTAAGATAAAAGCAAAATACTGTGGATGCTGGAAATCTGAAACAAAAACAGAAAATGCTGAAGGGTCATACGGACTCGAAACATTGACTCTGTTTCTCTCTCCACGGATGCTGCTGGGCCTGCTGAGTTTTTCCAGCATTTTCTTTTCCTGTTCGAAATCTATCCCACTTCGCATGCTGGTAGTGCCACACAACATAATGGAGGATATTCTGAATGTGAAGATGGAACTTCGTCTCTACAGGGACCGTGCGGTGGTCACTCCTACCTATACTATCATGGAGAGATGCACCTGCGACAGGTAGATTGGTGAGGATCAGATCTAGTAGGGTTTTTCCTCTTGTTGGTTCTCTTATCACTTGCCACAGGCTCAGACTGGCAGATATATCCTTCAGGATTTGGCTGGGTTCGTTCATAATGATGCTACCTAGCCACTCTTGGTGGTGGGCATTGAAGTCCCCAACCCAGAATGCATTCTGTGCCCTTGGCACCCTCAGTATTTCCTCCATGGAGAGATTTAGCTTGTCTGTTTTTCTGCTTTGGCAGACCTCAAAATCTCAGTGCAATGAGCTGGTGGTGAACGAAAGGGCAGCATGAGTTATTACCTGCTGAATGTCTCTCGCCGTGTTACATTGGGTTACTGACACTGAGTGACAAAGTAAATGAGCACAGTTGGTGTACAATTGCCACTTGGGTCTTTACAGATAGCAATTGTGGCAGCAGCCTAATTGTTTCTGGTAAAACTGCCTTATGTGTTATCTTTCCAAGTCTAGATTTATTCTCTGTTGTTGAAGCATTTTGCTTCCAACAGGGAATGTCTCACGGCTGAAAAATGCAACAGGATTATCAATCGTGTTGACTAGCTCTATTTCCAAATGACCCCTTCACTCGGTGTTGAGAGGTTTTGGTAACCTTGCCTCCTTGCTGACTGATGAGGAAAGGAAAGCAAGAAGGAAAACCAATGAATCTCAGTGAGTACAGTGAAATCGCAATTAGTCAAACTTAGATGACACAAAATTCCGGTTAGGTCAAAGCCATCAGCTATTCCCACTGGCAGAATAGCAAATTCCATAGAATGATGCCCATGATAAAATGAAATTCCACACTGGTAACTCCGGATTAGCCGAATTTATGTAAGCTTGCCATGTGACTGCATTGACCAATCGGAGTGGAGTTAGACCACACAGGAATGTGAAATCAAGGTGCACTGGACAAGTCATCATTTGACATTGAGATCTCCCTATGAAAGGACATGCAAAGCCTGCGACTATGGCTAAACCTGTGAGAAAGTTAAAAGTGTTGTCGATCAGAGAGAAGGTGAAGTTGATGCAGCAAGTGGAAAACAGTGGCGCGATGCTCCAGGGTTTCACACTGCAGCACGAAAACATGTTTGACTGCATCGACAGGATGGTGGACTGGATTGCACACGTCCGAAGATAGCACACCAAGCAGAAAAAGAGTACAGGGTTTTTCCGGAGCTATCTCCTGACATTTTTTAGTGCAAAGCTCTGGCCTTTTAGAAAGTCAGGCAATGGTAAGGTGTGAACAAATTGAGCAAAGACTTTTTCACACATTTACTGTTTTACACAGAGATACATCGGGTTATATAGAGATGTATTCATGTGGGAATGGGGTTCCTCGGCTACCATGAAGCTTCGCTTAACGAATTTGTGGGTGGATCCTCTGGGATTTGACTAATTGAGATTTTATGGTATCCTTTTTATTCACGCACGGGATATGGGCATCACTGGCTAGGCCAGCATTTATTGCCCAACCCTAATTGCTCTTGTTCAGAGGGCATTTTTTTTAAGAGTAACTACATACAACCAGACCAGCTGTGAGTGGAGACCTAGGAACACATTGGGCTCTATTTTTTGCAAATAAGAGGCCTGTTCATTGTATATTAATGGAGTGTTTAATTGTTTTCAGATGGTGGACACTAACTGCAGATTCACTTGTGCCCCTGTATATAGGAGCAGACTGAAACTGTGGTGGTTGAATTTGGAGGTGCATGTTTAAGTACTGTGTCTCTGTAAATGAAAGCTTTTAAATGTATAAAAATTGGGGACCAATGCTATCCTTCAATTCCTGGCTATTGATAATAGAATAAGGCCTACTCCATACCTGAGTGGAAAATGTGGGCAGGAAATGCCTAGTTCTCCTTAAAGTACCATGTATTAAGCCAATCAGGGGCCTCCTCTAATGCTGCTGGAATGCCTGAGCAGCAGCGCAGTCACTGGCCCACACAAAAATATTTAAATTGTAATTTTGGGTGGCTCTGTCTTTATTATTGGGACACTCCTAGTTAATTGCCAACTTTTGCTGAGTCTTTCTATGGCCAGGTCTTAATAGAGAGTTTGTGTTGACTAGTCGAAAAGGATGATGGTAGAAGTGTTGGAACTGCAGCCCTTCCCTTTCTACTGATATCTGATATTCTGGCCTCCAACCCACACAGCATTCTCAACACACCTTTACTGGATGTTTCTCAAACATACTTAAATGAACTGACTTGGCATTACCCACTTGGAAAACATAAATTTATATAATAGTATTTGCGGAACATATTTCCTTTTTAAGTCATTTTTAACCCCGGCCGTATCTGTCTGGTGTGTAATGATATTTACTGTGGCATGTGCTGCTGTAATAGTGAGTCAGATGCCGCTGAAGCTGAATGTTCCTTCTGGCAAGAAATCCTGGTTTGCTTTCAGTATACAAACCAAACTATTTTCACCCTCTGTGCGCATGTGCAGCATCGGGAGCTGGTTCATCTTATTTTGATATATTTGGTGACCTGACACCAGGTTTTGGGCTGAAATGACCAAAGCAGAGAGGTTTCAAATTGCCCTGTTTCAACACAAGAGAGGGGGGAGGGGGGGTGCGGAGTGTGGCCTGAGCAATTATACGGTGATGCAGCTCGTCTAGTGACTGCTTCATTGCATCCTGCCATAAACTGTAACATGCCAGCTTGTTTTATTGAAACCACCGTGATCACCATTTAGACAACAAAACCACATATCACACTGCACTGCAATCTTATTTCTTCACGTACCAGAGCCCCACTGGCTTTAACAAGAGATAAAGCAATGCCAACAGAACCTTGTTGTCTTCAGTTTATATTAAGGCCAACCTGGTAATGATCTGTACCATAACCTGCAGGATGGTTTACTGCATTGTAACAGTGCAGTAGTGATCTGCCTAAGGCAGGATCTCGGCTCATCTCTCCACACCTTGGGATCTTGCACTCACCCGTAGGACTTGCCCATAGGAGCCTCCCATTTTCAATTTCATTGGGAAATATGACTAGGGAAAAGTATACATGATGTGGTTTCCTGTTACCTTCCTCGTGCTTCAAGGAAACACAAGTCCTCCTCCGAAGGATCCTCCCTCCGCCTGTAAGCAGCCACTGTCCCACTGAGATTCTAGCTCTTCCACCATCACCACCCGAAAATGTGTTGGGTCAGCCTTTGGCCATCGCTCGTAACCTAGAGTACGGGACTCTTACCTGGGCTTAGGGCAACTCACAAAAAGACCGGTGACCATCCCTTGAGGTCTCAGATGACCCTGTTACCCTGGTTACTACACAATGCTGCATATAAGCTTTGGAATCTTACAGAAGGACTGTACTGTAATTGGTCGCAAAGCTCACAACTTTCATCTTTCTCCAGAGAGCTCTCCAGTATAGTGATACGCCATTACCTAGTTCCAGTTTTTCTAGGAGTTGAAAAGCAAGTTTCTCGGACATGATTTTCCACTCATTTGTAGTTCTTTCAGCTTTTTGGATTCTGAAAGCTATTACTTTGAATCCTTGGCGTTTGGTGTTGCACAGGATGTGAATCTAATTTTAATCCCTCAGCCTCAACATGGATTAATAAATCCAATTCAAGGTACCTCTGAAAATCTCTGCGATTCTGACCGTGCCAGCTGGGCTCAGTTACTAGTTGTGCTTTCAAAGTTTCCCTCCAAGTACTTGAGCATACAATCACTGCTACTTCAATGAGGGGCTAAATGAATGTTGCACTGTCAGAAGAGGGTGACATGTTCAACTGAGGCTCCAGCCACTTACCTGGGTGGATATAAAGGTTTTCAAGACACCAGCAGGTTACTTTCCTAGTGCCCTAATCAATATTACTCCCCACAACCACAGCTGCCACTCAACACTGACTGTATTCCAAAGATGATCTATTGCTTATAAAACAACTTTGGAAAGTTCGGAAGATGTAATAAGATGGTATATAATGCAAAGCCTTCCTCAATATGAGGAGTTTTGGGAGTGGAAATACTTTGCCCCCAAACACTTGCACTCCCCCACCAAAGATGGCTGGAGCTACACATTTGCTACATGTCAGGATCCAGGCCTAGATTGCACACCTCTGCCAAGAGGGCTTTGTGTTGCTCTAAAGTGCATTTGAATTCTATCCAAAACCATCAGTTTTATTGATATGGTTACAGTCAGCGAGCTGATCAACGCATTGTTCTGATAGAGAGTTAGATATTTGACCTCAGGTAACATACAGCTTGACACAAGCTGTAAAGAAACACAGCAAACCTTTGTTTCATTCCTTCAGAACTCTTAATTTGAGCATAGATCGCAAAACTTAGGCTTAATCTGAAAGTAGTTTGATTATTAAGACATGTTGTAGACGGAGTTAAGCAATCCTACAACCAGTGAATCAGATCAAAGCTCTACAGTCCTGCCACATTCAGTCAGGAACGGTGGTGGACAATTAAACAGCTAACTAGAGGAGGAGGCTCCACAAACATACCCATCCTGAATGATATCGGAGCCCAACATGTCAGAGTGAAAGAAACATTTGCAGTCATCTTCAGCCAGAAGTGCTGAGTGGATGACCCATCTCGGCCTCCTCCTGTAGCTCCCAGCATCACAGATGCCAGTATTCAGGTAATTAGCTTGACTCCACATGATATCAAGAAATGGCTGAAGGCAATGGATACTGTGAAAGCTATGGGTCCTGACATGTGCTGTGGTAGAATACTTCTGAAGACTTGAGCTCCACAGCTAGCCACACCTTAGCCAAGCTGTTCTAGTATAGCTAGAACACTGGCATCTACTTGACAATGTGGAAAACTCCCCAGGTATGTCCTGTCCAGAGAAAGCAGGACAAATCTAATACAGCTAATAACTGCCCCATCAGTCTACTCTCAATCATCAGCAGAGTGATGGAACATGTCATTTACAGTGCTATCAGGTTGCACTTACAAAGCAGCAACCAGCAACCTTCTCACCATTGCTCAGTTTGGGTTCTGCCAAGAACATTCAGCTCCTGATCTCATTACAGCCTTGGTCCAAACTTGGATGAAGGAACTGAACTCAAGAAGTGATGTGAGAGTGACTTCCCTTAGCATCAAGGCAGCGTTTGACTGAGTGGCATCAAGGAGCCCTAGCAAAACTGGAGTTAATGGGAGTCAGGGGGTAAACTCTTCAATGGGTGCAATCATATCTAGCACAAAGGAAAATGGATGTGATTGTTGGAGGCCAATCATCTCAGTCCCAGGTCATCACTGCAGGAATTCCTCAGGGTAGTGTCCTAGGCCCAACCATCTTCAGCTGCTTCATCAATAACCTTCCCTCCATCATTAGGTCAAAAGTGGGGATGTTCACTGATATTAGACCATGTTCATCATCATTCACGACTCCTCAGATACTGAAGCAATCCCTGTCCATATGCAGCAAGACGTGGACAATACCTGGGCTTGGATTGACAAGTGGCAAGTAACATTCACGCCACACAATGGCCAGGCAAGGACCATCTCCAACAGGAGAGAATCTAACTATCTCCCATGACATTCAATGGCACTACCGTTGCTGAATCCCCCACTATCAACATTCCTGGGGGTTACCATTGACCAGAAACAGAACTGGACAGCCATATAAATACTGTGGCTACAAGAGCAGGCCAGAGGCTAGGAATCCTGTGAAGAGTAACACATTTCCTGATGTCCCAAAGCCTGTCCACCATTTACAAGGCTCAAGTCAGGAGTATGATGCAACACTGTCCACTTGCCTGGATAAGTATAGCTCCAACAACACTCCAGAAGCTCAAAACTGTTCAGGACAAAGCAGCCTGCTTGATTGGCACCCTATGAACCACCTTGAGCTTTCACTCCCTCTGCCACTGGTGCATACAGTGCCAGCAGTAGGTGCCATGTACAGGATGCATTGCAGCAACTTGCCAAGCCCCCCTCAATGGCACCTATCAAACATGTGACCTTTACTACCTGGAAGAACAAGGGAGCAGAACCACAGAAACATCACCACCTGGAGGTTCGCCTCTAAGCCACACACCATCCCGGTTTGGAACAATATCGCTGTTCCTTCACTGTTGCTGAGTCAAAATCCTGGAACTCCCTATCAGCACTGTGGGTGTTCCTACGCGATATGGACTTCAGCGGTTCAGAAAGGCAACTCACCACCACCATACACTCTTTCGGTGTATTAGAAGATTAAATATTTCATCTGCTTGGCCCTTTTCAAATAGGGGTGACATCAGCTCTGATATTAATATCAATGCTACTTAGGACAGCAAAATTTCAACAATATTTCCAGTCACTCGCATGCAGAATGCCATTGCCAATCTGAAGTCAACAGGACAAATGCTTCCAAGGCAAAACCCTTATGAGCATTGAGATTTGAGGGAAAGAAATATCCTGGTTCAGAATGAGTAGAGCCGGGAGTATTTTTTACCAATGAGAATTTTTATGTGTAATGGTGAACATGTCTAGGACTAAGTAGAATTTGACGGCTCTGAATTCACATTATCAGACAATGATTCATATCTACAGTCATGCTCTGCCTGATTTACCATTCTGCAAACATTGATTCATTGGATCCAAATTTGAACAAAATCTTTCTGGCTGCAAATCTAATTCTCCCCTCCCATTCACAATTTTCTCCCTTTCTCTCCTCATTGCTGAATGTGCTAACTCCGACTGGGATGTGGTTCCTCAGATGCAGGAAATCATCAAGCATCTCCCCAAAGGGGGCCATTCTTTTTTTGAGCTTCGGCACTATGCGTTTATGGGCTGTTGTGTGGTATTGCAGATGAGGCCTGACCTGCCTTCACTCAGTATGCACCAGTAGAGGTCACAGGATAGATACTTGGCCCTCCCACTGTGGAATGATGAGACCTATTGGGCTACCCCAACTGCTGTGTGGTTAAGATTAACAAACTCGCTTTCAGTTAATGAACACTGGCAACACAAAACCATTGTTGCCTATTCCGTTAATTAGGAAGCTGCAGCGATGGACTATCAACATTCTCTTCGTACTGTTATTTTCTGCTCTATCCACTGACTCCCACCAGGTGTTGAAAACACATTAAAATTGATCCGACAATAAGGTGCAGCTAATTATTGACATCCACTGGTAAATTTATACATGAATTTTTTAAAACATCCTTGGCAGAGTAAAAATGGAAAGATCTGTGAAGATAAAATCTAACCTCAAGTCAACCTTTTTTTTAAACAGTCTCCAGAGCACGCTCTATGCAGAGTTATCACAGATTCTGGCTATAGATTTGTTATTGTATTTTGTCCATTTTCATTCTATCTGGATTTTTTTAATAAGGTTGAAACTAAGAATTTATCGGAATGTCCCAGAAGGAAGTGAACAGACTTTATTGAACAGTAACAGGAGAAAATAATCAGAGCTGGACCATTTCCTATTCCTGAGTATTTTCACTAAACTTGACCTAAATCTCACTGAAGGATTATCGTCTGGGCTAGTTTCAGGTTAGTTTTTACATAGGACAGTGGAGTGGTGACTGGCTATGGTGCATTATGATTTATATCATTCGATGCCATTAGTACATTTTTGATTTATGCAATATTTACTGTGTGTGCCAGTAATATTTAGCAGTCCAAAATGGACAATCCAAACAGCTATAAGCTGTCTGGCTGTGGTTGCCAGAAAAGGCACAACATTTCTTCAACAAAACAAAGGGAGATACCATTGTTGGTCCTTCATAGTTAATGATCTGTTAATGAAATTACAAGTCTGCAACTTTGAAACATGGGGTGGGGGATGTTTTCTTACTTTTGTCCCTGGCGAAACAGTGGGGACCATTAGCGGGACAGGAACCTGTTGAACTCTGCAGCAGGCTTTGTTGAGGTTCTTTAACTGAACCTCAGCATTAACACCTGAATCTCTGCTCCCTGACCAATCAGAAAGGGTGGGTGGAATCACATGTCAGATCTGTCAAAGGAAGGATTTCTAATTAAAAGGAGTATTTGTGTTCTCGGTGTACAGGCCAATATTTACCCCTCAACAAACATCACCAGTGCTGAATATTAAAGTACTTGTACAGTCCGCACCTGATAATTCAAAGTAATGTTTGCATAAAATAATTGAAATATTCAGCAATTCCAAGTAAGCAGCTGGAATAAAACACCACTAGAGTTTATTTTTAATTCAAATTAATTTTTCTCTATTACTTATTAGAAGCATGGAACTCCGTGAAGGTCCTTGAATCCTATTCAAATGGCCTACTGACAGTGACATCCTAGGCTCAAATATGAGAAATTGCTACTTTGCCATATGGCAAGTACTTGTGGAACAGCACAGGTAATGCTTCCAGATGAAGAGGTGGGAAAATTTGGTTGTACGTGGGAATAGAGGGGAAATGGTTTTATTGACCTTTCATCTCTGCAGAAGGTGCAGGAAGAAATGAAGAAATGACTAAAGTCACCAGCACCAAAGGTGAAGTTGAGTGTGCATGTGCACAGCTCCATCATCACATAGCAAAACCTGGCACTACCTTCATGTACCGATACACAAGTAGAGCTGGTCCTGTACGAGCAAGGCTGACATTGGGAGGTCACAAAAGGGTAATGAACCCCCTTTATTAGGTAACTTTTGGGACTTAACTGCCCCAGCATTCCATTGACTTATTTTTCTAAGGGTTGGCCTGTTTTCTCTTCTAAGGGTAGCTTCTCAGGAGCTGGACTGTACCAGGGATCTGGAGTTCAAAATTCATGATACTATGTGAAATGTCCCTGCCCCCGTCAAATCCCATTTAACTTATATCCTTGTTGCAAACTCGATTAGACTCAATAGCAATAAAACCTTTTAACCCGCAAACAAGTCTAAGGTAATTAATAATGTAAGCGTTTTGAATATATTGTAATGAGTTAACTTTTGCAATACAATCTATTAAATGACATAAGGCGTCAAGTAACCAGGACAGTATCTGTAGCAAGCAAGAGAAAATGTACATTGAGTGCAGCAAGACAAGTTGGCGGCACAGTGAGTGAAAAGAACTTTGTGTTACATGGGGAACCTATACACGGCATAATGTGAACTATTGACAACATCACTTCTAGGTACAGACGCATACAGTAGCTGAATATTAGTCATCATATCATTGTGGTCTCTTGGGGAAGTCCAGGATGTGAAACTGGAAACCACCAACATTTGCAACCGTTACTCCATGAACCAGGCATTGAAAGTTGAGAACAGGATTTGTTTTTTCTCATGGGATACGAGAGAAGCTGGCATGGTCAGCATCTGCTGCCCATCCCTAATTGCTTGAACTGCTGCTGTCCATGTGGTGTAGGTACACCCAAAGTCCTGTTAGGAAGGGAATTCTAAGATTTTGACCCAGTGACAGTGAAGGAACAGTGATATAGTTCCAAGGCAGGATGGTGTGTGGTAGAGGTTACAGGTTTGGGAGGTGCTGTTGGAAGAGCCTTGCTGTGCTGCTGCTGCTGTGCATCTTGTAGATGGTACACTCTGCTGCCACTGTGCGTAGGTGCTGGTGGGAGTGAATGTTAAAGGCGGTGGATGGGGTGCCAATTGAAAAGGCTGCTTTGTCCTGGTCAAGAGAGTATCAAGATTCTTGAGTGTTGTTGGAGCCACACTCCTCCTGGCAAGTAGAGAGTATTCCATCACATTCATTCCTGACTTTTGCCTTTGAGATGGTGGACAGGTTTTGTGGAGTTAGGAGGTGAGTACCTGCTCTTGTCACCACAGCATTTATAGGTCTAGTGCAGTTAAGTTTCTGTTTGATGGTGGGGCATTCAGCAATGGTATTGTTGTTGAATGTCATGGGGAGACAGTTAGATTTTCTCTTGTTGGAGATGGTCATTGCCTGGTACATTTGTGATGTGAATGTTAATTCAGCCCAAGCCTGAGTGTTGTCCAGGTCTTGCTGCACGTGGGCATGGACTAATTCAGTATCTGATGAGTTGCGAATGGCACTGAACATTGTGCAATCATCAGTAACCTTATGTGGGAGGGAAGGTCAAATGCTGCCTTGATATCAAGGCTAGTCACTCCCACCTCACATATTAGGAATGAACAATATAAAATTTGTTGCTTTAGACCAGATGATGAATAAACTTGCATATATATTATTTGTAAATTTGGAAAGAAAACCTTTTGCATAATAGAGCAAGTATGTTTGTCAGCTCATATATTATTCAAATTAGTTCAGTTTAATAAATTTAACATGTTATATTCGAATACATTCTCTAATACAGGGAACCGTACAACTGATTTATTTATCATGGAGAACAAGAGTGCACAAAAGGTTTTGAGCAGTTGCAGTGATTTTCTAAATTAAGGGTGCAAAATGCAAGTGGCTTATATGGTGCTATGTTGTGGCCCAATTTTAACTGGGGGCCTTATTAATCTCTGAGTCTTAATTAAGTTAGGGCCTGACACCCACTGTAGCTTCATCACAGAATTGTTAGTGAAGAAGGAGGCCATTCAGCCCATTGTGTCTGCACCAGCTCTCCGAATGAGCATTATGACTCAGTGCTATTCTCCTGCCTTTTTCCTATAGCTCTGCACATTGTTTCTATTAAAAGAATCACCTAATGTCCTCTTGAATGCCTCGATTGAACTTGCCTCCACCACACTTCCAAGCAGTGCATTCCAGACCCGAACCACTCGCTGTGTGAAAACGTTTTTTCTCACATTGCTTTTCCTTCTTTTGCAAATCACTTTAAATCTGTGCCCTCTCGTTCTTGATAATTTTACGAGCAGGTACAGTTTCTCCCTATCTACTCTATCCAGCCCGCTCTTGATTTTGAATGCCTCTATCAACTCTCCTCTTAGCCTTCTCCTCTCCAAGGAGAACAGTCCCAACTTCTCCAACCTATCTTCATAACTCAGGTTTTTCATCCCTGGAACTATTTTTGTAAACCTCTTCTGCACTCTCTCTAATGCATTCACGTCCTTCCTAAATGGTGACGCCCAGAACTGTACACAAAACTCCAGTTGAGGTTTAACGAGTGTCCTATACAAGCTCAGCATAACCTCCTTGCTCTTGTACTTTATGCCCCTATTAATAGGATACTGTATGCTTTATTAACTGCTCTCTCCACCTGTCCTGCCACCAATTAATGACTTAAACACATATATACCCAGGTGGCTCTGCTCCTGCACACTCTTTAGAGTTGTACCCCTTATTTTATATTGTTTCTCAATGTTCTTCTTACCAAAATGAATCTCCTCACACTTCTCTGTATTGAACTTAATCTGCCACCTATCTGTCCACTTCACCAACTTGTCTGTCTTTTTGAAGTCCTACACTGTCCTCACAGTTTACAATGCTTCCAAGTTTTGTATCATCCACAAACTTTGAAATTGTCCCCTGCACACCAAGATCTAGATCATTAATATGTATCAGGAAAAGCAAGGGCCCCAATACCGACCCCTGGGGAACTCCACAACAAACCTTCCTCCAGCCTGAAAAATATCCATTGACCATTACTCGCTGTTTCCTATTACTCAGCCAAGTTTGTATCCACATCCCTTTTAATCCATGCGCTATAATTTTTCTCACAAGTCTATTGTGTGGCACTGTATCGAATGCCTTTTGGAAATCCATGTACGCCACGTCAACAGCAGTACCCTCATTAACCCTCTCTGTTACCTCTTCAAAAAAACTCCATCAAGTTAGTTAAACACAACTTTCCCTTAAGAAATCCGTGCTGGCTCTTCCTAATCAACCCACATTTTACCATGTAACTATTATTTTTGTCCCGAATTATTGTTTCTAGAAGCTTCCACCACTGAAGTTAAACTGACTTGTCTGTAATTGCTGGACTTATCCTTACAACCTTTTTTGGACAAGGGTGTAATGTTTGCAATTCTCCAGTCCTCTGGCACCTCCCCTGAGATTAGGGAAGACTGAATTTCCTATTTTTTTTTTGAACTGCTGCAGTCGATGTGGTGTAGGTACACCCACATTGCTGTTAGGGAAGGAGTTCCAGGATTTTGACCCGGCGACAGTGAAGGAACGGCGATATATTTCCACATCAGGATGGTGAATGGCTTGGAGGGGAACTACCAGGTGGTGGTGTTCCCATCTATCTGCTGCCCTTGTCCTTCTAGATGGTAGAGGTTGTGGGCTTGTAAGGTGCTGTCTAAGGAGCCTTGGTAAGTTCCTGCAGTGCATCTTAGAGTCATAGTCATAGAGGTCTACAGCACAGAAAAAAGCCCTTTGGCCCATCGAGTCTGTGCCCGTCAAACAAGTACCTAACTATTCTAATCCCATTTTCCAGCACTAGGCCCATTGCCTTGTATGCCATGGCATCGCAAGTGCACATCCAAATACTTCTTAAATGTTATGAGGATTTCTGCCTCTACCACCCTTTCAGGCAGTGAGTTCCAGATTCCCATCACTCTCTGGGTGAAAAAATTCTTCCTCACATCCCCTCTAAACCTCCTGCCCCTTACCTTAAATCTATGCCCCCTTGTTATTGATCCCTCCACCAAGGGGAAAAGCTCCTCCCTGTCTACCCTATCTATGCCACTCATAACTTTATACACCTCAATCATGACCCCCCTCAATCTCCTCTGCTCCAAGGAAAATTACCCCAGTCTATCCAATCTCTCCTCATAACTAAAACTCTCCAGCCCAGGCAACATCCTGGTAAATCTCTGCACCCTCTCTAGTGCAATCACATCCTTCCTATAATGCGTATTCCAGAACTGCAGGCAATACTCTAGCTTGTAGATGGTACACATGCTGCCACTGTGCATCGGTGGGGGAGCGGGGTGAACATTTGTGGATGGAGTGCCAATCAAGTGGGTTATTTTGTCCTGGATGGTGTCAAGCTTCTTGAGTGTTGTTGGAGCTGCACTCACACGCAAGTAGGGAGTATTCAATCAAACTCCTGACTTGTACCTCGTTAATGGTGGACAAGCTTTGGGGAGTCGGGGGTGAGTTACTCTCTGCAGGATTCCTAGCCGCTGACCTGCTCTTGTAGCCACAATATTTATATGGCTAGTCCAATTCTGTTTCTGGGGTCAATGGTAGCCCCCAGGATATTGGTAGTGGGGGATCCAGCGATGGTAATGCCATTGAATGTCCAAGGGTCAATGTTAGATGCTCTCTTGTTGGAGATGGTCATTGCCTGGCACTTGTGTGGCGTGAATGTTACTTGCCACTTGTCAGCCCAAGCTTGGATTTTGTCCAGGTCTTGCTGCATTTGGGCATGGACTGTTTCAGTATCTGAGGAGTTACGAATGAGGCTGAACGTTGTGCAATCATCAGTGAATATCCTCACTTCTGACTTAAATGATGGAAGGAAGATCATTGATGAAGCAGCTGAAGATGGTTGGGCCTAGGACACTACCCTGAAGAATTCCTGCAGTGATGTCCTGGAACTGAGATGATTGACCTCCAACAACCACAACCATCTTCCTTTGTGCTAGGTATGACTTCAAGCAGTGGAGTGTTTTTACCCCTGATTACTATTGACTCCAGTTTTGCTAGGGTACCTTGGTGCCACACTTGGTCACATGCTGCCTTGGTGGCAAGGGCAGTCACTCTCACCTCACCATGATTTTAATATCCCACAATAATGTTTGTCATATTTAAGTTTTCCCATGTTGCTTCATGCATTATCATTTCTTCACTTTTCCATGCTTTTTTTCCAAGTTGAGCCCTTCTAGTTGCCAATGGGAATATTTGAGCCATTTGAGTAGGAAAGGGTTAATATCCTGCGATACTGATGAGACTAAAAAGTGAACACCATGTGTGACATCATTCCATTAACAAAACAAACTATCAGAATCCCAATGACCTTTAAATCCATATTAACATTCATCAGTGGGATTTTAAGCTGTGTATATTTGTTTGAGTGTGTGTTCATGTGTAAATGTACAGGCCTCTGTATGCTTTTCCTTCATAAATTGCTTTGTTTTCCTGACATATTTCATTTGAATGCCTGATGAATGATATTTAATCTCTCCAAAGTCTAGTCTTGCACACAATTTTGACAGAGGATAGGCTTTTTGGTACAAATCAAAATAAGGTGCATTTTTGTGTTGATTTGCTCCCACGCAGGAAATTTCCACACATTAATGGGTTGGCTTTGCTAGAATTCCTGCAGTTTGTTAATCGTGACCAGGGGACACAATCACGTCACTGGGCAATACATAGGAGGGTCATATCCTTAAATTTCCAATAAAGGAAACAATCAGTTCCTAGTCTTTATTGAAAGTGATAGGAAACCTCTTCCTGCGGTACAAAAGGATTGGAGCACTGACTATGTAAAGGTTCACTAGAATGCAGATGAGTGTTCCAGCGGTCACCCAGGATACAGAAGGAAGAGATCAGTTAGAATGGTAAATCAATAGAACCACGTCAGCTGGTATCAAGTACACTATAACCTTTGCATTTGGACTGAAGTCTTTTGTTGACTGACAAGCCAGTGAAGCTGGTGGCGCTGATTGCCTGAGAAAGCAGGTTATCATCGCCTGTGTTAAGCAGCAAACCAGTAGATACAGTGTCATCATTTCCCATAGTTTGAATGTTCACCATACAAGGTTCTGCTTGATGGGTAATTATAACCATCCATCAACAGAATCAGTGATGCTAGACACAGTGCAAGTAAAGTCATGATAATGGAACTACTGTCTATTACTCCAGTGGAAATATCCCTGTTCTACCCTTGGGCCTAAATGGAATTTATTTTGTTTTTAGAAAGATAGCACACTGCTTTAAAAGTTCTTGTCTTCCCTTTTCAACATTAGGTCTTTTTAGCCACCAGCCAAGAAGCTGGGTGGCCAATCCGCTCTCAAGTCTTTGCCAGTGCTGCTCTGTCTGGTTTTTCCTGCCTACCGGATGGAGCTGCCTTGCCTCTGTTGGACTTGCCAGCTTACACATTCAAACTGGTGTTCCATCACTTTGTGGCACGGTAGTGCTTTTTAACAGTTACTTTTTAGCTAAATATCCCTCCCTCACCAACATGGCAGTGTTTCATACTTGCATTATGACATTGGTTAATTGCTTTTACTCTATTGAATACAAAGTTAAATATCTTGGTTACACCAAATTTGAACTTTAATATCATTTTATTAATGTCACTATATTTTCCAATTTCTAATTTACTACTTTGTGCTCACAAACATTCAAATTCTCCATTTAAAATTTCAGATGCAACTTTATTTCTTCCACAAGGAGGCAGGTGGGCTGGGGAGCCTTTGTCTTCCTGCTACCTTGCCATTATCCCACCGGCAGAAAACAGTTCACCCATTCAACTGAACTACTTAAATGGCCAGTTAAGGGCCTCTTCTTGTCTCAATTGGCATTTTACCCAGGTTGGGAAGGCCTGCAGCCATGTAGTGAGACTGCCAGGTAAACACTGATCGGCTCCGGGCTGCAGGGGGAGCCTTCTTTTTGGACATTCTTTAGCCCATAGAGTTGTCCCTGGTGGCAATGGCCACCCCTGTGGCAGCAGCGCTGCCTGCCTGCAGTGACCCACCATCACCACCCATGCCCTGCCAGGGCCTGCTTGAGTGGCCCCTGCGTCTCCACACCACACTTGCCTGTCTTCAAGGGCACGTATCCATCGATGCACTCTCTTGCTCCAGGTGCAGCCCCAGCATATATCACTGCCAACAATGGCACTGCTGAGCTACCAGCCCTCTGATTGGGCCAGCAGCTCTTGGAGATGGGCCGCTGTCCTTAATGCGGATGACAGCTTTGGCGGTGGCCACTTAATTAGTTGTCACCAGCAAAATGCAGCCCCGGGTCCTACTGCCCACTGAAGCGGGGTCACCACCTGTTTTCGCCCCTGGCAGAGTGACTATTGCCTCCTCGTCGCATTCCGGCCAATCTACAAGTCACTTTGTGTTTCTAGGAAAGCTGAGCATCAAACTGGGCGTAACTTTAAGCTTCCCACCTTTAGTTTACAGAAGTGGCAACGCAGGAGCTGGAGCTGGTCTGGCCTTCCTGAAAGGGCTCAGGATTCCTACAGAAAGAGTGGGTGTGCAGATTACATCGTGACATGCAAATGTTCAAGCGGGCACTCGGGAATACCTTTTTAAAAAAAAAATCAGGGTAAGCCCATAATTTCACAGAGGTTCCCAGACTGCATGAAGGAGATCTTGTAGGCACTAATTTCTTCGATTTTAGCCTTTCAAAATTAATGCCTCGTCTAAAATTTAAACAACTCTTTTCCTCCATCTCTCGACAGACCAAAACAGTTTCCTATCCCTCTGCAGGCTTGAGTACCAAGTCTCTCTCTGCCCTTCAAGTAATTTTCCATCATAATATTCAACCTCCTAGTTCTCTTCATTAAAGTTCCCTTTTCTTTATCCTGCTGCTTTGTGGCAAAAAGAACTTTGCCGCTGCTCAAACTGTCACCTGGAAGTTTGAAGCTTTGGCTCAGTCTCAGTTATTACTTCTAGATCCAGAACCAACACCACATGCCACCTGAATATTCATGCTGATGCTGAGAGATTTGAAAGTTGGAGAGATCCAGCAGTTTCCATCGCTTTGGCTGATTGTGTTACTCCTGGTCCATCATTCGTCAAACTGGTCCATCAAACTGTGACCAGCTATGGAAAATGTTATGATCATTTATCACTGAGGTGAAACCAGTGTATTTCCCAGTCCACATAAACAGGGTTGGGAAAATCTGATGCCCATTCCATAAATCCACGATCAGCAACTGCGCAGTTATCTTGTTTAAGTTTGTCGGCCTGATTGCTGACAATTAACATTTGCATGGAAATATTCTGACCTGGAACCTCTGCAGACCCGAGAAGGGGAACCAAGAAGTTTGATCATAAGTCATAGCATTGAGAGAGAGAGAGAGGGCCTCTTATGATTGGAGAATACTTAGTTTTCAAGATGTGACAATGTATTTTGTGACATTCTTACTTGACTTTTGCGCAGTTTGCCTTCCACCTGGTCCCCTTCATTCAACAAAGTGATGGAAGATATTGTTGACAATGCTATCAAGCAGCACTTAGCAAAAATGTGCTCTCTGATGCTCAGTTTGGGTTCTGCCAGGGGCACTCAGTTCCTGACCTCATTACAGCTTTGGTCCAAACATAGAAAAAAGAGCTAAACTCAAGAGGTGAGGTGAGAGTGACTGCCCTTGACAGCAAGGCACCATTTAACTGAGTGTGGCATCAAGGAGCCCTGGCAAAACTGGAGTCAATGGGAATCAAGGGGAAAACTCTCCATTGGATGGAGTCAAACCTAGCACAAAAAAAGATGGTTGTTATTGTTGGAGGTCAATCATCTCAGCTCCAGGACATCGCTGCAGGAGTTCCTCAGGGTAGTGTCCTCAGCCCAGCCATCTTCAGCTGCTTCATCAATAACCTTACCTACACCATTAGGTCAGAAGTGGGGATGTTCCCTGATTGTGCAATTTTCAGCACCATTCATGACTCTTCAGTTACTGAAGCAGTCCATGTGCAGCAAAACACGGACAACATTCAGTCTCATCACCACCTTCTCAAGGGCTGATAAGTGGCAAGTAATATTCACACCACACAAGTGCCAGGCAATGACAATCTCCAATAAGAGAGAATCTAACCATCTCCCCTTGACATTCAATGGCATTACCATCGCTGGATCCCTCCACTAACAATATCCTGGGGGGTTACCATTGACCAGAAACTGTATATAAATACTGTGGCTACAAGAGCAGGCCAGAGGCTGGGTATTCCGATGAGTGTAACTTACCTCTTCCCTTACCACCTCAGAGTAACAGAGTTAACGCTTTGAGTCCGTATGATTCTTCAGAGCTCTGAAGAAGACTCATACGGACTCGAAACGTTAACTCTGTTCCTCTCTCCACAGATGCTGCCAGACCGGCTGAGGTTTTCCAGCATTTTCTGAGTAGTAAGCTGTTTTAGATCCCAGTACCCTGGGATATGTTGCCTTTCGAAGAGAACAATGCTAAAATGCTTGGTAAACTGAGTCTTTGTGCCTGACTGATGTAGCTATTGGTGTGGTACTGTACATGAAGACACAGCTTCTGGTTAGACAGAAATCGGAGCTACACGAAGGAGTATGCAGTTAGTATGATCAACTGTAATTATATTTGATCTGTATTGAGCGAGATATTGAGTGCATTAACACTGTTGTGGTTTCTTTCACTTAAAGTGCTGCTTCATAAATATATTCCACCGATATCACCTTTCAGTTTAAGTCCTTTACTCAGCTGTGTACTATAGTTGAAAGCAGAATTTGTTTCCACTGACAAGATAAACAGACTTTCCCTGGTGCAGGGAAAGTTCGACTCTTGGCATTGTGCCATTCTTCTGAAATAAAGCTGAAGGTAGACTTTCTGCTTCTGCATTTTCTGTTATTTTTATTCCTCTAACATTATCCCCTCCTCTTCAGATATTGCTGACTCATGCTGGAATATAGCTTCCAGTGTACCAACTGACATCCAGTACATTACTCAAGTGACTCTTTTTCACATGCAAGTTTATATCAATGTACTGGTAGGCTGTTTAACAGCCACTGACATTCTCATCAGCATAACATCAGTGACAGCCCACTCTTGTAATTCAAGTTCCACATTGATGTGGGTTGGACCTTTCCTCACTGCATTTGCCCACATTACTACAATGACTACACTTCAGGAGTATTTATTTTCAATGCAGATGTCCTGGAGATGTGAAAGGCATTATTACAATGAAAGTTCTTCCTTTTATTACAGCTTAGTCCTCGGTGCGAATTTTCCAGCATGAGTCACTGGGGAGTCATCAGGAGTGGGAAATGTCTTGATATTTTGTTCCCTTTACCTAGTTCAGAAGTGGTGAAGTCAACTGTGGAGTAACTCACTCAGCACAGACCAAAGATTGAATAAAAGAACATAAGAAGTGAGCCTGAGTAGACCATTCAGCCCTTGGACCTGCTCTGCCATTCAGTACAATCAATGGCAGACCTTTTACCTCAACTCCACTTTCCCACGCTATCCCTTAATTTCCTTTGTACCCCAAAACTATTGTTCTTTCCCTTGAACATGCCCATTGACTGAGCATCCACTGCTCTCTGAGAGAATTATAAAGATTCACAACATACGAACATATGAATTAGGAGGAGGAGTAGGCCATTCGGCCCCTTGCTGATCTGATTGTGGCCTCAAATCTATTTTCCAGTCTACTCCCTATCCCCTTTGATTACCTTGTTAATCAAGAATCTAACTAACCCAGCTTTAAAAAGATTCAATGAAACTGCATCCATTGCTCTTTGGGGAAGAGAATGCCCCAGGCCAATGACCCTCTGAGAGAAAAAATTCTCCTCATCTCTGTCTTAAATGGGAGACCCCTTATTTTTAAACTGTTTCCCCTAGTTCTAGTCTCTCCCACAGGAGGAAACATCCTCTCGGTATCCACCCTGTCAAGACCCCTCAGGACCTTTTATATTTCAATAAGATCACCCTTCATTCTTCTAAACTCCAAAAGATGCAGGCTCAACGTGTCCAAATTTCCTCATCCTGGGAATCAGTCACGTGAACCTTCTTTGAACTGCTTCTAATGCAAATGTATCCTTTCTTCAGTTAAGAGGCCAAAACTGTACACAGTACTCCACGGGCAGAATCTTGTCCTTGACGGGCAGGCTTGGTGGGGGCGGTCAGGAAGCTGACTGCCGCACGCAATCGAGACCGGAAGGCGATTTCACGCTGGCGCCCAGCGTAAAACATGAGCGGCAGTGCTCAGCTCTGTCTGTGCGGGCGGGAGGAGGAGGTCGAGCGTGACCTTTGTGCATGTGGGCGAGTGCGTGCTTCATAATCTCCCTGAGGCACGGAGCTGCCTCTGGGACATGAAGCATTTTCAAAAAAAAAAATGAAGAAATAAATAAGGGAGTAAAACATGTCCCCTCATCTGACTCTGTCACATGAGCAGGGGCATGTTATTTATTCAATTTTAAATTTTTTATTTTATTTCTATTTGCTTTTGGAAACCTCATCCCGCTCATCGATGAGGTTTCCTAAAAAGTGCAAAGGCCGCTTGGCCTTTTCGCCTGCCCGCCAACCGTAAGGTTAGACGGGCAGCGAAAAATTTAATTTAGTTACCTTGTTAATGGCCTTAACAGGCCTTTTAATTGTTGGCGTGCTGCCGACTCCGGCGTACGCCTGCTAAACGAAATATCGTGGGACTGTGTGTTGACGTCGGGACACTTACCCCAATGCGCATCACCTGCCCGCTGAGCTAAACATTTTGCCCCAGATGTGTACCCTTTAGGTGAAGAAATCTCTTCTAATCTCAATCCTAAATCACTGACCCCTACTTTGGAGACTGTGACCACGTGTTCTAGATTCCCTAGTGAGGGGAAGCATCCTCTCAACGTCTCTCCTATCAAGCCTCTGAGGAATATTATATTTTTCAATTGAGGCACTTCTTATTGTTCTAAATTTCTAGGAATAAAGGTCTAGTCTACTCAATCTCTGTTTATAGGACAATCTTTTCACCCCAGGAATCAGTCTAGTGAAGCTTTGTTGTACCCCTGCTAAAGTATGTATATCCTTCCTTCGATATGGAGACAAAAGCTACCTGTAAGGCTTTGTGCCATGAAGATTTATGAATTGAACTATTGAAGGAGCTTTCCTTCCATAATATCTCAATAACTCGAGGACCTTGAAATAGTTTAGGGTAAGCCAAGGTATGTGTGTGAGTGTCAACGCAAATAACGCTGCAACATTAAGTGGAAATGTATAATTCCACATTCAATGCTAAGATTGGTTGGCTTAACAGGGCATGTAAATGGGCCTTGGCAAACTGTTTACCCCGCTATCCTCCCAATCCTAACGATCCAAATATTCTCCACCCCTCTCTTCCCATTCTCCTCTTCCCGCTTCTCTCTGTCCATCCATCTCCAATTACCCTCCCCTCCTCATAGTCTCTGTCTCATATGTACGTACCCCTTTCTTGTCTGGATCCAGTTAACCCTTTAACTATGCCTGACCTGAGCATTGCAGTCAAACTTGATTCTTTGCCTGCAACACCACTGGAAATTGCCGAGCTTATTTGAAAATGTCACTGTGTATTTAATATCTCAGCATTTCTATTAGTAGATGTCTCTGTGAACCATGTAATGTCACTGTAAATCTTCTTAGTGCACTATTGCTCATTTTCCTTCAGTCTGTTGTGTTTTACAAGATTCGAGCATCATTACAAGAAACAGGGCTGCAATTATGCTTCACGAAGTGATAAGCACTCCTTGACGTAGTCAGCCCTGTGTTACGCATCAGTTTCCCCTGGGGCATCACCTCAGTGGCTTCTTCAACATTCCAGGTTGTTGAGGACTGCTTGGCAGATTTCTTGTATTCCAGCCAAATCCTTTGTAGCTACTGTTTGAAGAGGAAGTGGCTGACGGTGCTTGAAATACATTTGCTGCTCTGCCTGAGGTGCAGCAGGATAGCCGACTTCAAAGGAACCATGCAGTAAAGCTGTTGGTTTTTTTTTGTGTGTGTGTGATCTTTCTGGGCAAAAGGCAGAGGCCATGTTAATGTAGGTGCAAACACGTCAAACCAGATTTTGATATCTACATTTAAGTACGCAGAAACTTCAAAAAGGGGACCATCGAAATTTTAAAAAGCACACTTAATCCTTTGTACCATATTCGGGACATAGGAACTGAAAGGTGGAAAAAGACCAAACTCTATCCAGCTCCCCCCATCTACTATTCTGTTGATTACACGATACATAAATTATTAGAATATTAATGGAGACACTAATCATAAAAATCATATTTCTATCAGTTAGTCCGACAAACGCAGAAATGGAATGAGGAAAGTGGGGCAAATCTTTGGGAACCAATAGGTTTACAACTGAAAAGAGGATAACTACAGAATTGTATCACTACCTGTTAAGGTGTGTTAAGGCAAACTGCTCATGGGACAACAGTTGGGAGTGAGTATTGGGAGATTGATGGAGGGTGTCAGAAGAAACTGTTGCTAGAGGGAAGATTTATTTTGTAGTGGAAAGGGCCTTTTTTTATGTAGGGCAGTATTGAGAGAGGCAATGGCGTAGTGGTATTGTCACTGGAGTAGTAATCCAGGGACCCAGGTTAATGCTCTGGGGACCCGGGTTTAAATCCTGCCACAGCAGATGGTGGAATTTGAATTCGATAACAAAAATCTGGAATTAAAAGTCTGATGGTAACCATGAAACCCATCTGGTTCACTAATGTCCTTTTAGGGAAGGAAATCTGTCGTCCTTACCCAGTCTGGCCTAAACATGACTCCACAGCACTGCCCTCTGAAGTAGCCTAGCAAGCCACTGAATTGTAACAACGTCACAAAGAAGGAATGAAACCGGACGGACTACCATTGGCCTAGGCACTGGAAATGACAGCGGCAATCTCAGCCCTGTCGACCCTGCAAAGTCCTCCTTACTAACACCTGGAGACTCGTGCCAAAATTGGGAGAATTATCTCACAGACTAGTCAAGCAACAGCCTGACATAGTCATCCTCACGGAATCGTACGTTACAGATAATGTCCCAGGCATCACCATCACCATCCCTGCGTATGTCCTGTCCCACCGGCAGGACAGACCCAGCAGAGGTGGTGGCACAGTGGTATACAGTCAGCTGGGAGTTGCCCTGGGAGTCCTCAACATTGACTCCGGACTCCATGAAGTCTCATGGCATCAGGTCAAACATGGGCAAGGAAACCTCCTGCTGATTACTACGTACCGCCCTCCCTCAGCTGATGAATCAGTGCTCCTCCATGTTGAGCACCACTTGGAAAAAGCACTGAGGGTGGCAAGAGCACAGAATTTACTCTGGGTGAAGGACTTCAATGTTCATCACCAAGAGTGGTTTGGTAGCACCACTACTGCCTGAGCTGGCCGAGTCCTAAAGGACATAGCTGCTAGACTGGGTCTGCGGCAGGTGGTGAGGGAACCAACAAGAGGGAAAAACATACTTGACCTCATCCTCGCGAAACTGCCTGTTGCAGATGCATCTGTCCTCCTGGGGACCTCCGGAAGAGGCTCAGATAGATCATCCACTCGGTGATTCTGGTTAAAGATTGTAGCAAATGCTTCAGCCTTGTCTTTTGCACTGATGTGCTGGGCACGCCCATCTTTGAGAGTGGGGATATTTGTGGAGCCTCCTCCTCCAGTGAGTTGTTTAATTGTTGTCCACCATTCACAGATGCCAGTCTTCAGCCAATTCGATTCACTCTACGTGATATCAAGAAATGGCTGAAGGCACTGGATACTGCAAAGACTATGGGCCCTGACAATATTCCGGCAGTAGTACTGAAGACTTGTGCTCCAGAACTTAACGTGCCCCTAGCCAAGATGTTCCAATACACATACAACACTGGCATCTACCTGGCTATGTGGAAAATTGCCAGGCATGTCCTGTACATAAAAAGCAGGACAAATCTAATCTGGCCAATTGCCGCCTCATCAGTCTACTCTCGATCATCAGTAAAGTAATGGAATGGGTCATCAACAGTGCTATCAAGCGGCATTTACTTAGTATTAAACTGCTCACTGACAGCCAGTTTGGGTTCCGCCAGGGCCACTGAGCTCCTTATTACAGCCTTAGTTCAAACACGGACAAAAGAGCTGAACTCCCGAGATGAGGTGAGAGTGAGTGCCCTTGATATCAAGGCCGCATTTGACCGAGTGTGGCGTCAAGGAACCCTAGCAAAAGTGGAGTCAATGGGAATCAGGGGGAAATCTCTCCGCTGGTTGGAGTCATACCTAGCTTAAAGGAAGATGGTTGTGGTTGTTGGAGGTCAGTCATCTCAGCTCCAGGACATCACTGCAGGAGTTACTCAGGGCAGTGTCCTCAGCCCAACCATCTTCAGCTGCTTCATCAATGACCTTCCTTCCATCATAAGGTCAGACGTGGGGATGTTCGCTGATGATTGCACGATATTCAGCACCATTCACGACTCCTCAGATACTGAAGCAGTCCATGTCCAAATGCAGCAAGACCTGGACAATATCCAGGCTTGGGTTGACAGGTGGCAAGTAACATACGCGCCACACAAGTGTCAGGCAATGACCATCTCCAACAAGAGAGAATCCAACCATCACCCCTTGATGTTCAATGGCATTACCATCAATGACACCCACACTAACAACTTCCTGGGGGTCACCATTGACCAGAAACTGAACTGGACTAGCCATATGAATACTGTGGCTTCAAGAGCAGGTCAGAGGTTAGGAATCGTGTTCCTGACTCCCCAAAGGCTGTCCACCATCTACAAGGCACAAGGCAGGAGTGTGATGGAATACTCCCCACTTGCCTGGATGAGTGCAGCTCTCACAACACTCAAGAAAATCGACACTGTCCACGACGAAGCAGCCCATTTGATTGGCACCGCATCCACAAACATTCACTCCCTCCTCCACCGACGCACAGTGGCAGCAGTGTGTGTACCATCTACAAGATGCACTGCAGGAATTCACCAAGGCTCCTTTGACAGCACTTTTCAAACCCATGACTATTACTATCTAGAAGGGTAAGGGCAGCAGATAGATCGGAACACCACCACCTGGATTCTCCCCTCCAAGTCACTCACCATCCTGACTTGGAAATATATCACCGTTCCTTCACTGTTGCTGGCTCAAAATCCTGGAACTCCCTCCCTAACAGCACTGTGGGTGTACCTATATCACATGGACTGCAGCGGTTTAAGAAGGCAGCTCACCGTCACCTTCTCAAGGGAAATTAATGGTGGGTAATAAATGCTGGCCCAGCCAACGAAGACCACATCCCATGAATGAATTAAAAGAAATCAGTCCTTCCTGACCCATTTCCTGTTCCTAAATATATTGCCTGCTTTGAACAATGAGCCAAATCAGATTAACTGCCTGATATACACCTTGCCCAATTTTGGTCACCGTTAAGATCAGAGATTAGGTAGATTACTAAGTAATGGGTCATTACTTGTGTAACAATAAAATAGATAAGCAGAGGGTGAGATGGTGAAAGAGTTAGAAGTGAAAAGTGAGCACAGATTCATCTAAAAGCACCAGAGCGTTACAAACACAAGAAGCACAAGGCCTCCCTAATACAGGAGCAATATTTACAACTTAGGTGGACGGGTAATGAAAGGCTAAATGGCAGCCGTCAAGAAGTGGTAGAAGACAAGAATTTCTTACTTTTAGTTTTTATTTTTTGATTTTAAATGTATTATTTTGAATGTTTTTTTAATTGCTGACGCACATGAGCAGCTACATTCCACCTATTCGGGTATGATTATTAGCATTCGTGTGCAGATGACTCAAATGCAGCAAATCAAATATTATGATGATCGCCAAGGATATGTGAGATCGGCCAGGATATTCAGCTGAGCACTTCTCGCACATGCTACAAGTTCATATCGGGAAATTCCTTATTCCAGATTCACGTGTTTTTGAAAGGTCGGAAAATCACAAGTACTGAAACAGAAAATCCTGATCAAAGCTAAACCTTTTGTGGTCCCAAAAATATAAATAACAGGCAAGAACCTAATAATATATGTACCACTGGAAACCCAAGTGCTCCAGTCCCTGTCTGAGCATCTTTATTAATTTGCACTCTGGTTCAAATCAGTGGTTAGACTTGTACCTGCATCGTGCAGAGGTTACATCAATAACTTTAACAAGCCCAACACTTCAAATTATTCACGGATTGTACACAGGCAACCACAGCAGAAAATACAGGTCTTTCAGTAAGAAAAAGCAAACAACATTAGCTATGAATTTTCAGCTACACTTCTAGCCACTTGCTCAATCCTCCTTCCTAGTTCTGCTTGGATCTGACCTGACTATTAAATATCATGAGACATTATGTGTTAAATGCCTGTAGTTTGTTGCTTGCTCCATTAAGCATATTGAGGGGTCTAGGGAGGTGGTGTGATGGAAAGAACCAATCAAGTATGGTTGGTCTGTAACAGGACATTCCTGTTCTTGCTGAATATTTTGTTAACATAGTAATGTGGTTTTCTATCCTATATAGGAAAAACAGTTAGTGGTTTACCAAATGGGGAGTTGCCAAATCCAACAAGATTGTCTCAGGCTTTGTGGCCAGCAGAGTCAAAGCGATCATCCTAGAATGGGAAGGAAAATTAGCTCATGAGTCAATTGGGGACAGCAAGAAGCTGGCGATAGGGCAGCTTGAGTCACTCCATGGGAACTTTATTAATACCTGATACCCACAGAAAAGGATTGAGATGTAGTGATTCCCTCAGGAGGGAAGGGCTAGGCGGGGGATGGTGGGGTGGGTGGTGTGGTAGGGGTGGGGGGGAAACATTGGTAAGAAGAAAATAAGAAAAGGCAGTGGAATTGACAAAGAAATTAGAACTTTTTTTGAAAACAAGAGGGGAAATGCTTTTGATATTCAGCACAATCGGTACTTCTGGAACACTTTTTAGTTTTTAGCAGTAACTTTTTACCTTCCAGTTCAAAAACTACGGAACAGTCCATCAAGTCTGTGCTTCCTTTCCTTAGGAGCTAATCTGCAGCATACAGCACCAGGAGCTGACAATTACAGCATTTAAATTTTACAAGGGTTGCTGAGTTAGAAATGTCCTGCTGGGCAGCTTGAGTACACCTGGTAAGAGCACACTGCGCTGCTGGAGCTGCTCCAGAATGTGCTGCACCATTAGCACCAGCATTAAAGTGAACCAAGAAAACGCTCATCTCTGAGAAGCAATGAGAAGTTTCCAAAGTAATCTTTGTAGTTCAGAGACAGAAGGGTAGATTTTGACTTTGTGCGATAGTGTAATATGGATGATAGAGAACTAACAGCCTGTTTTACACCACTCCCCAGTTTTTATATCTGTTAACTTAAATAGCAATGAAAGAAAATCGCAACA
Organism: Cetorhinus maximus; assembly: GCF_964194155.1. Classification (NCBI taxonomy): domain Eukaryota; kingdom Metazoa; phylum Chordata; class Chondrichthyes; order Lamniformes; family Cetorhinidae; genus Cetorhinus; species Cetorhinus maximus. The sequence continues at coordinate 105,522,042 of NC_135893.1, forward strand.
GATGTAAAACTGCACAAAGTTAAAGTCTACGGCAATGTGAGATTTGATGGCAATCCTACACCCTCTGCATTTAGTTACTTTTTGGATAATTTTGACTGGTTAACACTTTGTAAAATTAGTCGAGAAAGTTTGCCATTATCTTCTGGTCAAAATCATATTGCGTTTCAAGAGAAATGTTTCATTGGCCATAAAGAGACAAATTTCTCAAGTGCATTATTCCCAATGTATGTTGTGAATTTGTTCAAATGAACCCATTCTGTACATTAAGGTTCATACCTAACTTATAGCAATGCTTTAAATTGCACAATTGGAGCTTAGAGACATTATTTAGGTGTGCAGAGAGAAACAAACCTGCCCTAATTAGAGACTGTATTTGTCTCAATGATAAATGCCATGAAACTAACATTTTTTTCATTATATTATTGTAAAGTAGGTTTCGGGTGAGTGTGTAGATTTTTCTGTCTGTGTGATTTAATTTAATTAGAGTCAGATAGACTGCAAACTTGAAATTATCAAAAGAAGTTAGGGGTAAAAGGCATTTGAAATGCCAATGAGTAAACATTATTGAGGGCTTAGCATGTAGGGTGTGAAGGAAATTTGCATTTTTAGATAAGTGAACGGGTTGTTTAGGTTTCAAAGGGATGATAGGATGTTTACAACTAACAAGATAAGCAAGGCCAAGCAGTATGTTTATTTTCCCCCTAAAGGTACTGACCATATTGGCAACATGAAGGAGTTTTTTATTATGGGAAAAGCAAATTTCCAAAGACACATAGAACAATGGAAGTTACAGATTAAAGAGAGAGAAAACATATATAAAGAGGGATGGAAGACTGCGTAGGGGTGTGGCCATGTAAAATCCTGAAAGGTACACCATGTGACTGTCTTGGAGGAAGTCTCTGGCCACTTTTGCAATAGTCTGCTGTGACAAGTAACTAAAGTTGTACTAAAAAGCCTTTGGAATTCCACTGTCAAGTGGATGCTGTGGTAAAATTGCTGGCTTGCGTATTTAAAGTTAAAATCTATTTTGGGACTGTTGCCTTAAAGGGATTGTGTAGTTGGGAATCGGGTTAATTAAAGATTTTGGTATTTGTTATAGTATTAAGTAGCTGTAATCTTATGTGTGTGCTTGAAGTTGTTTCATTTGCTAATAAATGGTTTAATTTAATTTTTTAAATCGCTAAAAGTGTTAGTGAACTCATTACTTCTTAATTCAGTGCACAAATCTTCTCGTAATAAATACAAATTGCAAAACCGTGTGATAGCGTGGCCAAGTTTCCCTTGTGGATTTGGTCCACCTGGCACACATCACCTGCCACATCATAACATATAGTACAAGCACAGGCGGAGGGCTGACACACAGCAAACTGAAGAAACTCAACCCCGTTATTGTTACAGCAAAAATACTTCTTGACATCTGGGTTTATTTTCCTAACGTTATCCCTCAATAAACCATTTGGTTGAATTCACAGTGGCTTCTGATATTTCGGTTGAAGGAATGACTAAAATTTGACTAGATATCCTTTTTGTGTAACTTTATAAACACAATTGTGGCATGTGGGGAAGGATCATTTTGTAGTAAACGCCTATAATTGGGAAATTTGAATGTGGATCTTCTGAAAATAATGTTTTTGCAAAACCCAAGATTAAATCTGTACTGGTGAGTGTCTTGTAAATGTCCATTTAGTTTCTGTGAATCATTTATTTCCTATCAGTTGTGTACAATAAAGTTGAGTAATGTATGAGTCATAAAAATCTGAAATCTGGTCAAATCTAGTTTACTGAAACAAAAGATACAAATATCCTTCAGTAATTGAATTTGTTCTGTCTTGAATCTCTGTGCTACTTTAACCAAAAATAAAAAGTGTCCTGTACAATTTTCCAGCGGTAGTCATGTATATTTGCTCCTCAAGCTGTCTGAGATCAAGGGTGGATTTTCTTTCCCCCATCAAGTAACATGTCCTGAGTTCCTGCTCTTTGGTTGCCGTGGCACCCTGACAGAGTATCTCAAAGATGCTTTGTTGGGTCAAACATTTCCAAGTGTTGAACCCATGCTGCATCTGGTCTGAAATGTATTCACCTATTCATAAGGCACCAATAATGTTTGATTTGTTAAACTGCTGGCAGTGTATTTTAGTCTGGCATGTTTGTTCTTCTATCTAAGCAGTTTTTACAGAGCCCATCTTATACTGGGAAGACTTGCAACTAAGGAAAAGGGAGGCAAGCATGTCTTGCTTCTCGCATTTTAAAAACTCTGTACTGTCAGCTCGCCGAGAGCTGAAGTGCCTTTTTGTTCAACACAGATCTGCGTTGGGATGACAGAAACTGTAGTACAATTACTAACCAAGCCGCAATATCCACTAAGAATAGCATGCACTGCGTTAAAGCATTGTAATGTGGCTTTTAATTTTTAAATCAGCGATTATGCACTAAGTAAACACATGCCTATTACACATGGAAAATTTGAAACAAAAACAAATATTTTTGCTGTATAAGTGCACATTTCTCTTCTGTAATACTTCAGGTTTTGGCAACACACTGCATGAATTTTGCTACGGATGCGTATGCAAATCAGCCAAAAGAATGCCACCTTTCTGCTTTATTGTAAATCTCATTTTAGAACAAAGACAGGTCTAAAAACGGGAAATGTTAAACTGGGTCACTGTAGAGTCAGCAAAGGTTTGTGCACTTCAGCTTGAGATGATAGGAGTGGAAGATGTTTGATTGTTTCAATTTGACTCATCTGCAGAATGCACAATACTGTATATGCAGTGGCTGAATTTTGCTTCGCATCTGCAAGTACTTCAAAATGTAGCTGTGCTGGTAGCCTCAATCCAGCTGTCACACTAACTGTGCAGATTGAAAATACACAGTAGTTCTGGACACATTAGTATGAATCAAGTTTTAGTTTGGAGCAGTGTTTGGGTTTGAAAGGGGGCTTTTTTTAGTTGTTAGAATTTATTTAGCCTTAAATTTAGGAACAGAATCCAGTAGCTAAGATTACGTTTCTTTTTGATTACTAATGTTATCTGTCATTTTAATCAAACTGCTGCAGTTTGCACCACATCAGTTATTTTTGTTTGACAAACAAGTGTCTACTGTACTCAATGGGCTGTAGAGAAATCAGGTTTGTTGTTTGAATTATAGTGCAGGCACAGGTTTTACTTGCTAAAAGCCATGGAAGGAACCTATAAAGAGACAAAGTAATTGGATAAGCATTTAAACTGTTCATAAATACTCAGAATTATGCTCTAGTGTGAATATATATTCCCATATTTCAAATCTTCATGAATTAATAAAATCAAAACATTTCTTTAAAGGGACTATGAAATTCTGTGACATGGTGCTTGCTATCAATGTTCCCAGTTGTCCTTGGAGTTTTTTTGTGATACTTTAGGTTATCACATGGCCATTATTTGGGATCTCCATGGACTTACCCTTCAACCCTCAAATCTCTGCACTCTTCCAATTCTGGCCTCTTGCAGCCCTGATTTTCACTGCTTTACAATTGGCAAGCTGTGCCTTCCGTTGCCTTGACCCTTTCGAGAATTCCCTCCCTAAAGCTCTCAATCTCAATCTCTCTCTCCTTCATTAAATTGGTCCTTATAACCTACCCCTTTGACCAAACATTTGGACACCTGTCCTAATATCTTTTCAAGTGACCCTGTCACATTTTGTCTGAAAACTCTCCTGCGAAGCACTTTAGCATGTAAAGGTGCTACCTAAATGCAAATTTCTGTTGTTGGTTTTCAATTTGGCATAAAACTGCTGTTGTGGATCTGCTGTCTGATTTTAGTTTTCAGTAGAGGTGAAAATCAGGTGATTTTATAAGAGGCAGTTGGTCGGCAGTGCTGGTTTGACACCAGGTGGTAAACTGAAAACCTAACTCTACCTCATTTGTATCTAATTATTACCTTGGTTTTAGTGCCAAGGATTCACAACTGTTTTTATAATCTGGAACAATACAAAAGACAGTCAACGCGTTTACTCGTAGCACCATGTTTAAATTCAACACTTTTTTCTTTAGAAAAGTGCCTTGTACACAACAGACCAAAGTGGCGCCCATTGATTGTATCAAGTAAGGTGGAGGATTTGTGGTTCAATGTATTAATCATTTCAAAGGTCAGAGGTAAAATTTTTAGCTTGCCGAGCGGGCACGTGCCCAACCCGACTGAGCGTTAAAAGACGGGCGATGATGTCAGGCAAGCGTCCTGACGTCATCGCACACTCGCGTGATATTTTGGTTCACGGGCGCGCTGCCTACTCCAGCGCGCGCCCACCAACAATTAAAAGCCCTATTAAGGCCATCGCAAAGTTAATTGTAAGAAAATTTTCGCTGCCTGTCCAAGCTGACGGTTGGCGGGCAGGCGAAAAGACCAAGCTGGATAAGGTTTCCAAAAGCAAATAAGAAATAAAATAAAAACTTAATTTTTCATTAATAACATGTCCCTGTTCATGCCACAGAGTCACGTGAGGGGACATGTTTTATAACATTTATAAAATCTTTTTTTTTTTAAATCTGTTCGTCTCCCTGAGGCAGCTCTGTGCCTCGGAGATTCGCAAATGGCACTCGCGCACATGCGCCAAGTTTGCGCTTGCCCTCCTCCCCCCGCCCACACAGGCGGCGCTGAGCGCTGCTGCTCGCGTTTCATGGTGGGGGGGGGCCTTAATTGGCCAGCCAGCGTGAAATCGTGGTCCAGCCCCGATCGTGGGCGGCGGTCGGCTTCCCGACCGCCCCCACCGAGCCCGCCCGACATGGGTGAAGTTCTGCCCCAGGTCTTTATTGCCACCATTGTCATTCAGTATTAGAAAGAACGTGACAATCTCAAATGTCAGCAATAGGCAGAGTACAAATTTGGTCCTTTAGGTCTGATTTCAAATTGGGGTAATTCAGGCAAAGCAAGCCTGCAGGAACCTGAGTGATTAGGACAAGAGAAGGGCCTAGAACTCTGCTGAAGGCACAAAGTAAAGGCACAGAAGATCTGTTCACGAGACAATGAAAAGGATTAGAAACCTGAGGCAAAGATTAAAATAAAATTAACACGATATATTCAACTTTTCTCCTGTCAGGCTGTGCAGAGGAACAGGTAACAACCATTTAGTCCCTTCTTGAGCTTGTTTCAGCATTCAGTTAGATCGTAGCTGATTTGCACCTCTGCTCCATTTACCCACCTTTGCTTCATCTTCCTTGGAGCCATCATCTCAGTTGATCAATTATTAATTGTAGTCTTGAAACTTTCAATTGATCTAGCAATCACAGTTTTCCCCAGAGTTCTAGGTTTATCACCTTTTGTAATAAACTGCTCCCTGATTCTGCTGCTTAATAGTCTAGTGCAAATGTTATGTCCCCTTGTTCCCTGAAGAAATGGTTTCTCGGGATCTACTCTATCAAATCCTTTTATGATTATAAACACCTCAATTAGATCATCTCTCACCTTCCTTCATAGATATAACCCACGTGTTCAACAAGCCAAATAAATATTAGTCGTAAAAACAGAAAATGCTGGAAATACTCAGCAGGTATAGCGGCATCTATGGAGAGAGAAACAGAGTTAATGTTTCATGTCAAAGACCTTTCGTCAGATCCACGAATAGTTCGAAATGTAATAGGTTTTAAATAAATCAAATGGGGGTGGGTGGAAAAAGAACAGAAGGGAAAGTCTGTGGTAGAGTGGAAGACAGGAGACATTACATGACCTAAGAGTTGCTGGTGCAAGGCCAAAGGGAGTGGTAATGGGACAAGTAAAGAAACAAAAGATATGCCCAGAGGGAGTGTGAATGTCAGAATAATGCATGGTTACCTTCCAAAGGCAAAAATAAAAGAAAAACAAGATTAAGAACAAAACGTGCAAAGAAAAGAAAACCAAATAGGGGCCAAAGTTTCAAGTCTGAAATTGTTACCCACTGTTAGGAGGCTGTAAAGTGCCTAATTGAAAGATGAAGTGCTGTTCCTCGAGCTTTATTGGAACACTGCAGTAAGCCAAGGACAGAGACGTCAGCGTGAAAGCAAGGTGGAGAATTATAATGACAGGTCACTGGAAGCCCAGAGTCATGCTTGCAGACTGAATGGTGTTGCTCCGAAAAGCAGTCGCCCAATTTGCATTTGTAGAGCAGGCCACATTGTGAGCAGCGAATACAGTGTAGTAAATTGAAAGAATCACAGAATTGTTGTGGTGCAGAAGGAGGCCATTTGGCCCATTGTGTCTGCACCAGCTCTCCGAATGAGCAACTCACCTCGTACCCTTCTCCAACCTTCTCCCTGTGATCGTGCACTCTCTTCCTTTTCGAATAACAGTCTAATTTCCTTTTGAATTGAATCAATTGAACCTGTCTCCACCACACTCTCAGGCAGTGCATTCCAAACCTAACCACCCTTACATAGAAAAGTTTCTCCTTATATCACTTTTGCTTCTTTTACTAATTCCTTTAAATCTGTGCCCCCTCATTCTTGATCCTTTCACAAGTGGGAACAGTTTCTCCCTATCTGCTCTGTCCAGACCCCTTATGATTTTGTAAACCTCGATCAAATCTCCTCTCAACGTTCTTTACTCTAAGGAAAACAGTCCTAACTTCTCCAATCTATCTTCACAACTGAAGTTCCTCATTGCTGGAACCATTCTCTTGAATTTTTTCTGCACCCTCTCTAATGCCTTCACATCCTTCCTAAAGTGCAGCACCCAGAACTGGACGCAATACTCCAGCTGAGTCGAACTAGTGACTTATATGAATTAAACATAACCTCTTTGCTCTTGTACTCTATGCCTTTATTAATAAAGCCCAGGATATTGTATGCTTTATTAACTGGTCTATCCACCTGTCCTGCCACCTTCAATGATTTGCACTCAGGTTCCTCTGCTCCTGTACCCCCTTTAGAGTTGTACCCTTTATTTTATATTGTCTCTCCATGTTCTTCCTACCAAAATGATTCACCTCGCATTTCTCCACATTGAACTTCATCTGCCACCTGTCTGGCCATTCCACCAATTTGTCTATATCCCTCTGAAGTTCTACACTAACCTCTTCACAGTTTATAATGTTTCCAAGTTTTGTATCATCCGCAAACTTTGAAATTGTGCCCTGTACACCAAGGTCTAGGTCATTAATATATATCAGTGATATATATTAATGCCCTAGAGAAAGAAGTACACATTTCACTTGGAAGGACTGTTTGGGGTTTATTAATTTTCTAACTTTCTCAGTTCTGATGAAAGATCATCATCTGTTTTTGTCTCCACAGATGATGTCAGAGCTGCTGAGTATTTGCAACATTTTCTGTTTCTATTTCAGTTTTCCAGGATCTGCAGTATTTTGCTTTAGAATATTAGCCGTGTCCATCAGACTGACTGACACAGCCATATCTATACAAAATTAATCTTAGAAATAATCTTCATTGAAGTATATATAAATGGACACAGCCATGCTCATTCTCAACGACAAAGTGCCTAGGCATCAGCTTTGGAATTCCCTCCCTAACCATCTTCCCTTTTAAGAAGCTCCTCAGAACCTCTGCCTGTGACGAAGCTTTGGTTACCTGTCTGAACATCTCTTTATGTTACAAAATGCCAAATTTTGTTTGGTAACGTTCCTGTGAAGTACCTTGCGATGTATTATTACATTAAGGGCACTATATAAATGCATTGTTGGACTTTGGTAGAAATGTGAGAAGACAATAGAAAGGTGATAACTTAACTGCCACCTAAATGAAATTTCCAGGTGGGATTCAGGAGAAACTTCTTGACCCAGAGATTGGCTTGAATGTGGAACCTAATGCCACAAGGGGTAGTTGAGATGACTAGCTTAGATGCATTTAAGGGAAAGCTAGATAAACGCCTGAGGGAGAAAAGAATAGAAGGATATGCTGATGGGATTAGTCTAAGAGGGGTAAGAGAAGGCTAGTGTGGAGTGTAAACATTGAACTGGACCAGTAGGACCGAATGGTCTGTTTCTGTGGCTGTCCATTCTATGTAAAAGATTACCTACTAGGTAGGCCCGCGTGATGCAACGTGTGAGGGATGTGGCAAGCAAAGTACAAGGCAGCGGTTACTGTGACCATCAAAGACTGAGCTGTCCAAGTCAAGTCAGGGACTGCAAGTCTCTCCCTTTTTCAGTGATGGTCTCCTAAAGGAATCATTATCTCAGTCTGTTGCATAGAATTTACAGCTTAGAAGCAGGCCATTCAGCCCAATATGCCAGAGTATATGCTCCACACGAACTTCTTCCCGCCCTACTTCATCTAACCCCACCAGCATCTCTTCCTGTTTCTTTCTCCCTCACGTACCTATCTAGTCTCTCTTAGCTGTAGCTATGCTATTCACCTCAACTACTCCATGTGGTGGCAAGTTCCACTTTCACACCACTCTCTGGGTAAATCAGTGCTGAATTCCTTACTGCATTTATTAGTGACTATCTTATATTCATATTCATCTTCTATCATCCTGAAGCATTTTCAGGCAGAAATGCCTCCCTCATTGCAGACAAATATTGCCCTAAGGACAGATGGTAAATAAGGGCAGAAAGATGACAGCTCTGGTTCTCCTTGGCAAAAGGTGTAAATATGGTCCAGTGCCCAGAGCAAAGCCTGTGCAAGGCAGACAGTACAAAATCTCCGTAAAGAATGGGGTTCAGGTTGTACATGTAATGCAGTTTGAAGGTAATTTTACACATTCAAGTCCCTTTGTAGCTAAGCAGGAGAACTCAAAAGGTCACCAACCAGTAAAGAGTTTTTGGAGTGATGAAATTTTACTTGATACGGAAGAAAAAGCATGAAGGCAAAACAAAATGCTGCTCACTTTAAGAGACCCTTGGAAGCATTTTTTGAACAGGCATCCTTTGAAGCACCTTTTTCAAAAGGGCACTGAGCGTGTAGAACACTTAATAGGCATCAAGCTGTATTATGAGGCTTTTCCCTAACTTACACAGGGCCTTAATGAGCCCTCTGCACAGTGTGCGTGCAGCCTCTACACTTAAGCTTTGCATTGATGTGTGCAGTGGATTGAATTATCATACAAGGGTAACATGTGTCCCTGGGAAATATCTGAATTTTAGTGTATTAAAGTTTGCCATCATGTCACAAGTGTGACATGTTTTCTGATGTGTTGAAGATTCAATATATTGATAGCTTTTTCCCTGTGGTCCCTTCTACTTCACTATGATCTTTGTTTTATAGGTAGCCCCTTTCTTAAGAGAGAGGCAATTATGTTTTTTTTGCAACTTGATCTCTAATCCTGTGATCTCGACACCCTGTGTTGCCTTTATAGTTATTTTTTTTTTAATTGCACAAGATGTTTAGCTTGACAGTTGCTTTAGCAAGTTGGATAATCTTGACTGAGTAATCCCTGCTTAATTATGAAGCTGTGGGAAAGTTCTCATGTACTCTGAGCTAACGAAGGCTGCATGACAGTGAGGTTCTCACATCTTTGTAATGACAATGTTGCATTTTAAAAAAGTGTTTGTGTAACTTGCGTCAGGGACAGGGAAGAGCGAGGTTCTATGGAGTTTGTGTACTGGTGAAATCTGAACAAGATATATTGGGTAGTTTGAAAAAATCTCACTGGAGAAGACAATCTTCTTGTTCTGCAGTGGTACAAAAATACCTATTAGTCTGATTAATTTTGTAAGCTTTTAGATTTTGATAATGCCTTTATAAGGAGGAACCAAAAACATGATATGCCCACTATATTGGAAAATAAGCAATTGTCAAAAACCAGCGTTATTAACTAACCCGTTGTCAGGAACCACAATCGCAATTAACATCTTGCTTGAGGGCCACTCTCAGATGCTGCAGCGTGCTGACCCATACTTCTGTATCTGAGATTTCCCTACACAGGGGATCACGCCGTAAAGTGTTTTTGACAAGCGGAGGCCAAGCATTTCTCCACAGGCACAAAAAAAAAACCTGCTGGATCAATAGTTCTATTAAGTAACGAGCACTGGTGTGATGGGGCCATTTCAGTTACTGCATTAAACTTGGCATAATTCTGCTGTATGGCATTTCTCTATCTTCTGTTGCTGGAATGAAATAAAGACTTGCATTTATATAGTGTCTTTATTGACCCCAGGATGTCCCAAAGCACTTTACAGCCAATGCACTACTTTTGAAGTTCATGAGCCGATGTAATGTAGGAAATAGAACAGTCAATTTGCACACAGCAATGTCCTACAAACAGCAATGGCATAATGATCAGCGAATCTTTTTTAGCATTGTTAGTTGAAGTCAAGACACCAGGGAGAACTCCCGGCTGCTCTTTGAAACAGTATCATGGACTCTTTTATGCCCACCTGAAAAGGTAGATAATGCCTAGGTTTAAAATCTCAGCTGACAGTGCAGCACTTTCAGCACTGCCCTGGAGTCTTTGTAGTCAAGTCACCAGAGCAGGGTTCCCACTGAATCACAGCTGACAGCAAAAAAAGGATACAGAACGCCATTGAATTTCAGGTTGGTTAACATTGTCTCCTTGGCTGTGGAATGAACAGAGGATGTGATGTATGTGGATGGTGGAGTGATAGGTCTGCCAAGGCCGATGAGGAAGAGGATGATAAGTGATGCCTGAACTGCATTATGAACACATTCAAAGTCCAGCAACCTCTACTGATTGAAATTCTAGCTACTCAAGCTGTGTGGCTCATATTTCTTTTGGTTATTCGGGTAAAGGAACTGTACTGTCACAAATGGTTTTGCCTCATCCTTTCAGTATAGCGATATGTATGTCTTTTTTTAGTGGGCGTGTGTTTTGAGAAGATGCGGCTTCTCTGCTCATGGCGCTGACTTCCACACTTCACTCTTGGGACCTGATTTCATGTCTGGGGCAAAGTGTGCAACTTAAAAGCACAAACCGTCAACACCTGAAAAGTAGAATAAAAGTTGCCCTAGGAAGAATCTTGATTTTTTTTTTGGCAGATCCACACCTTTAATCCCACCCTTAGGCAGGATTTTTTGCTCGGTGTGCGGGTGCTCTTTTGCTTGCGAGCACTAAGTGCGTGCTTGGTCCGCTCGCCCTCCTCCTCCCCCCGCCTCCCCCTGCCCACACAGGCAGCACTGAGCACTGCCACTCGCGGTCCATGCTGGGCGGGCCTTAATTGGCCTGCCTGTGTAAAACCACCGTGCGGTGCCGATCACTGGTGACGGCCGGCTTCCCGACTGCCCCCGCCAAGGGCAAAATTCTGCCTCTTGAGTCTGAAAAGAATGAGACAACCACAGGGCGAAAAAAAAAACCTTAATTCCAAGTGGAGCTCAGTTTTCAGGTTCCGACTCATTTTAATTTTCATCTTTGAATGTTCTCTTCAACTTTATACAATATTTATGCATGTTGGAAAATTACATTAAATGTGAAATTGTAGAGATGCACTATCGAGAGGCTTCTTTAGTTGAACAACGAACTTTATTTACAGAACTATTGGATTCGCTGCAGGCCCCTTGCAAGGCTACAATACATTCTCTAGGTGAGGAAAACTCCGCCCCTTATAAGATTCCCCATGCTCGGTATTGATTGGCTGTTATGACCATGTGATCCTTAGTAAGGCTGACTTGAAAGCAACAATCACCACAGAAATCATTGCTTTTTAGTCTGGAAACCTGTTTGCTTTATACTTTTTTTCAGTTTAGTGTAAGCATCTGAAGGATGACGAAACATAAAAGAGATATTCTCAAAGCATCTGACAAGGTGTAAACTCAGGCTAATGTTTGACAGCATGTCTTTGTAGAACACCTTGATCTTTTCCTTTTGAACTAAAGCTGTTTTGAGGTTTTAAAGCAAATCTGAAAGGTTGCAGGTTGCCATGAGGGCTACTGTTACAACATTTTAATGGGCAGAAAATCGAAAGTCTCATGCTCAAATTTCCAGAGTGCAATCTGGCTGGACGTGCAATTTTCATAAGTCGTACTGCTTCACGGTCCTATTAATGGTAGCAACAGTCCTTTTTATGTATGTTGAAAATATTGGCAGATGGAGAAGTTGAATGCTCAGTGCCACATTATGTACTCCTCATGAAGAACAATATTTTTTTTCTCCTTTCCATCTTTGTTCATCAGTTTTTGTTCATCTCCCCTTCCTTTCTTCTCCTGTTGAACATGTTGACTTCTGCTGGTCTAGAGTTCAGTAAGCTCAGGGCTTCATGTGTCAGCCTCAGTAGGGAGTGCCATCCAAGCACTCAGCTGCAGGGCATCAAGTCCGAGCCATGTCCTGATATTCACACAAGTGCATTCCCAGCATTCTTCGTTGGACATCAATAAAGAACAGAAGTCCTAAGTAATACTTTCCGTCTTCCTAACCAAGTGGTACTGACTGTTAAAGTCCTGATAGCCAGTTGGTGAAGGGTGAAACCAGAGCCAATATTTACTCAGTTTAGATGTATTCACAGAGTGAAACATTACAAATGTATACCTCTGAGCTCAACCTTCACCCCAATGTCAGTAAATGTTCCTTTACACTCTTTTGAGTAAGTGTTCCTTTATATATGCTCAAGTAACAACCTAATCAATGCCTGCCACCTGCATATAGTTAACCATAATTGACTTACAATTAACATTGACAACAATTTTCACAGCATTGCCAAAGTCCTGACTAAGAATAGCTATCAAACCTGGATCCTTCCCTACCTGTGTGGTTTAGTTATTCGCTGGAAGAGCTCTCTGAGTCACCTGGGGTACCTAGGTTACAATATGTTATGTATTAACTCACTCTGAAACTGCATTGTATCAACTCCTACCTGCACTACCAACTTTTCCTCGCAGAACACAAGCACAGTTTATTTAGAGAAAGCTGATGTAAGCATTCTAGAAAATGAGCATGCTCCCCAAACTCCACAGAATTGCCACTGCTTTCCTTTCCACTGATATTAAAAAGGAACTGAGAAAATTGATGTTTACAAATAGGCTGATGGATGATGAAATTTAGAAACTTAAGGAGTTCCCACAATAACTTGTGCCACATTGTAAGTTACAAGTAAAGTGGGATTTCCCATAATCTCAAAATAATACATATATTGTTGAACTATTGATGTTACTGAGGAATGAAAATTCCCTTTTTCTCGGCTACATTCACTCTAAGTGCGGTTTCTAAAATTCATATTCATTGTGGAATTTATATCTTCAATTTATCCGAATTTATTCAAAGATCATTTATGTTATGGGGAGCAGAAGAGAGTTTTGTAATTATTTTAACTGTCTATTTACATAGAAACATAGAAAATAGGATCAGGAGTAGGCCATTTGGCTCTTCGAACCTGCTCCGCCATTCATCCGCCAACTCAATAGCCTGCTCCCGCTTTCTCCCCATATCCTTTGATCCCTTTCGCCCCAAGAGCTATATCTAACTCCTTCTTGAAAACATACAATGTTTTGGCCTCAACTACTTTCTGTGGTAGCAAATTCCACAGGCTCACCACTCTCTGGGTGAAGAAATTTCTCCTCATCTCAGTCCTAAATGGTCTACACCATATCCTCAGACTGTGACCCCTGGTTCTGGACTCCCCCACCATCGGGAACATCCTTCCTTCATCTACCCTGTCTAGTCCTGTTAGAATTTTATAGGTTTCTATGAGATCCCCCCTCATTCTTCTGAACTCCAGCGAATATAATCCTAACCGACTCAATCTCTCCTCATATGTCAGTCCTGCCATCCCAGGAATCAGTTTGGTAAACCTTCGCTGCACCCCTCTATAGCAAGAATATCCTTCCTCAGATAAGGTGACCAAAACTGCACACAATATTCCAAGTGTGGTCTCACCAAGGCCCTGTACAATTGCAGCAAGAAGGCAAATCCCTGCTCCTGTACTCGAATCCTCTGGCTATGAAGGCCAACATACCATTTGCCTTATCGCCTGCTGCATCTGCATGCTTACCTTCAGCGACTGGTTTACGAGGACACCTAGGTCTCATTGCACATTCCCCTCTCTCGATTTATAGCCATTCAGATAATAATCTGCCTTCCTGTTTTTGCTACCAAAGTGGATAACCTCACATTTATCCACATTATACTGTGTCTACCATGCATTTGCCCACTCAGCTTGTCCAAATCACACTGAAGCATCTCTGCATCCTCCTCACAGCTCACCCTCCCACCTAGCTTTGTGTCATCTGCAAATTTGGAGATATTACATTTAATTCCCTCATCTAAATTATTAATATATATTGTGAATAGCTGGGGTCCCAGCACCAATCCCTGCGGTACCCCACTAGTCACTGCCTGCAATTCGGAAAAAGACTTGTTTATTCATACTCTTTGTTTCCTGCCTGCCAGCCAGTTTTCTATCCATCTCAAAACACTACCCCCAATCCCATGCGCTTTAATTTTACACGCTAATCACTTATGTGGGACTTTGTCGAAAGCCTTCTGAAAGTCCAAATAAACCACATCCACTGGCTCTTCCTCATCAACTCTACTAGTTACATCCTCAAAAAATCCCAGTAGATTTGTCAAGCATGATTTCCCTTTTGTAAATCCATGCTGACTCTTGTTTTCCAAGTGCTCAGCTATTAAATCTTTTATAATGGACTCTAGAATTTTCCCCACTACTGACATCAGGCTGACTGGTCTATAATTCCCTGCTTTCTCTCTACCTCCCTTTTTAAATAGTGGGGTTACATTAGCTACCCTCCAATCTGTAGGAACTGTTCCAGAGTCAATAGAATCTTGGAAGATGACCACCAATGCATCCATTATTTCTAAGGCCACTTCCTTGAGTACTCTGAGATGTAGATTATCAGGCCCTGGGGATTTATCGGCCTTCAATCCCATCAATTTCACCAACACCATTTCCCTACTAATACTGATTTTTTTCAGTTCCTCCCTCTCACTAAACCCTGTGTTCCCCAACATTTCTGGTATGTTATTAGTGTCCTCCTTTGTGAAGACAGAACCAAAGTATGTATTTAGTTGGTCAGCTATTTCTTTGTTCCCCATTATAAATTCCCCTGTTTCTGACTGTAAGGGACCTACATTTGTCTTCACCAATCTTTTTCTCTTCACATACCTATAGAAACTTTTACAGTCAGTTTTTATGTTCCCCGCAAGCTTACTCTGGTACTCTATTTTCCTCTTCTTAATCAATCCCTTGGTCCTCCTTTGCTGAATTCTAAACTGCTCCCAATCCTCAGGTCTGTTGTTTTTTCTGACCAATTTGTGTGCCTCTTCCTTGGATCTAATACTGTCTCTAATTTCCCTTGTAAGCCATGGTTTGGCCACCTTTCCTATTTTACTTTTGCGCCAGACAGGAATAAACAATTGTTGCAGTTCACCCATGTGCTCTTTGAATGTTTGCCATTGCCTATCCACCGTCATCCCTTTTAGTAACATTTCCCAATCCATCATAGCCAACTCGCGCCTCATAACATCAGGACCCTGGTCTCAGAATCAACTACTATCTGATTTGACATCAGATAATGGAATACAAAGTGACAATTTGAGAATGAAATACAAATCGATAAATTGCAGCAAGACTTCAAGATGTAGCAGCTTTTTATTCCTAAGTATTGGAGATGTGAAGTCTTTTATTAGAAAATGCGAGAGTTTTCATATTAATGACTGGGATCGACATATGGACTTTCCCATCTTTATTCTCAGAAGGCTCTGAATCATGCTGGCACTCAGAATTTTTACAGACAGTGCTCCAGTATTGTGCCCAAATTCTGTTCCACTTGGGCTTCATGGACTGCTCAGCTTGGGCACATAATAACAGATTGATCCTATGCTCAGCTGGAAGCCCTACATTGATTGTAGGGGGGAAGGGGAAGGGGGAGTCAGTCAGTTTGAAAGGGTCCTGGGATTGTTATATTTCCCATCAAGAAAAATTGCTGGAGAACAATTAGGAACAGCAATCCTATATAATTTACCCCCACCTCCCTCCCCTAAATCCCACCCCAGGGTGCTGAGGACAATTGTAGTTACTATTCGAGTATGGCTCGGGTCAGCACGTGAAGTTGTGCAAACTGAATGGCACACATCAGGATGAAATCTGGAGCAGCAAGTACAAAGTGCACTGTACAGAATTCTAGAAGACATTGGTATTTTACAGCCTGGCTGGTCACAGTGGGCTAACTCGATCCTGGGAAAAGTGCATAGGCTCAGAACATGTGGCTGACTTTATAAGCAACTCCAAAATTATTTGGATTAGTCACCTTAATAAAGAAGCATCGCTCGTGTATTACTAATGTGCCATGCTATTATTTGAACAATTTGGTACTGTACTTGGAATCCATGCGAATGCTGCCAAGTAGTTCTGGCTTCTGCTCAATTGTAATATTGTCAGTTTGCTTTGAAAATGAACTGCTCCCATTTAGTTCTGAATGAATTTGCTCACTGCTGCACACAATTCGAAAATACCTTCCAAATCTATTCTTTGTTAAGCTGTGTTTTATGATGTATGAAATTTTGCAAATGGATTAACCCGAAGGAAAGATTAAAGACTTTGTACTATTTCTTAGCAGGGGAACAGTGCCCTCCTATACTTTACGGTAACTCAGTTTTCAGGCAAGCTGGGCTCAAAGCAGGAGATTTTCCTATTATTTGTTAACCGATATTTGTCTTTGATTGTGTTGTGTGTTTGTTGCTCCAGTGGCTGTTCTCCTGTGACTTGTGGGCTTTAATGTGGATTCTCCTTGCCTGCTGCTCATCACATTTGCAGCCCGGCCTCACACAGAGCAGTTCCCTGGGCCAGCATTTTCTCCAGCTGCAGCTTCTTCCTGTAACACTTGTTATAACACAAAATACAATCAGCCTGTGGCAGCCCACTCCAGACTAACTCTGGCTGTGAAGCAACCAAAGGCTTTAGACACCACCATGAACCAGTGTTGAAAAGAATACCATCAGAACATAAACCTGCAATTCCTGTGCATTTATGCCGCAGAGATGTGCGCAGTTGTGGTGCAAAGCAAACCTAAAAAGATTGCGGAAATTTGGACACAAATGCATTCCAAGCGCAGGTCCAATATGGCCAAATCTTCTTGATCTTTTGTATTTGTCCATCAATCCACTTGCCTAAATGTCTTATGAGGATAGGTTGGACAGGCTGGGCTTGTTTCTACTGGGGTTTAGAAGAGTGAGGGGTCACTTTGAATTATATAAGATCCTGAATGGTCTTGACAAGGTGGACATGGAAGGGATGTTTCCTCTTGTGGGTGAGTCCAGAACTAGGGGGCACTGTTTTAAAATTAGGGGTCGCCCTTTTAGTTCAGAGATGAGGAGAAATTTTGTCTCTGAGGGCTGTGCGACTTTGGAACTCTGCCTCAGAAGGTGCTGAAAGCGGGGTCGTTGAATATTTTTTAAGGCAGGGGTAGACAGATTCTTGTTGGGCAAGGGAATCAAAGGTTATCACGGGTAGATGGGAATGTGGAATTCGAAACACAAACAGATCAGATCTTATTGAATGGCGGAGCAGGCTCGAGGGGCTAACTGGCTGACTTCTGCTCCTATTTCGTACGTTCGTAACATTGCCACCCCTCCAAGTTAGAGAGCTGTACACGTGTGTTTCCCAGGATTGTGGCTTGTTCAAAGGCTTGCTTCAAATTCTGACAAGGTTTTCAGGTGCAAATGGAAACAGTCTTTTCTTTGTGCTTAATTACAAATCTTTGACAATTTTGCTCTTTAATTCATTCTTGCTGAAAGCTGCTCTGCATTCAAAGAAACCACAATATTTTAATGACATCAGTATGCCACATTAGAAATTGAAAGGCTTCCTCTATTGCAAGTTCTTAAACATGCTGTGCCTGATGTGTATGAATGATGCGTTGAAACTAAAGACGAAATATATGATGAGAGTTTGGCACTTTTCTTGGCTACTGATTCTTTATACTGATTTACACCATTTTTGTGTCATTTATGTCCAGCTGATTCTAAAGGATTGGCAAGAAATTTGAGTGCAACTTGAATGGACACATTTTGAGGTCTAACTTCTGGATTTCACCCGCAAATGAAATTCTAAGCCATGACAATATCTCCTTAACAACATGCGTGAAGCCAATTATCATTTATTTTCTGATTTTCTCCCTTTTGCTCCTCGCTTTTCCTGAAGCAGTTGGCTTCTGACAGAGTATGGTTCCATGAATGTTGGTAGTCAGTTGACATCTGTGACCTGTAGCAGGGGGCATCACACCAACCTCAACACTACTTTCATCCAATATCTGCCAACATGCGTTTTTTGAGTAGTTATTTTGGGATATGGACATCGCTGAAAAGGCTGGCATTTATTGCCCATCACTAGTTGCCTAAGAGGGTGTCAATGGGCCAACTGAGTGGCTTGCTTAGTTACTCACTTCAAGGAATCACATGTAGGTCAGACTCGGTAAGGATGGTAGGTTTCCTTTAACTCAAGCACATTTGTTCACCAGTTAGGGTTTAATGACAATCTAATGGCTTTGAGATTTTTACTGATACCTTTTCTTTGTTTAAGAATTTGAATTTAGTTTACAGCCACGTGTCAGATTTCAGCATGAGTTCTCTGGATTGCTTGCAATTACCAAACTATCTTACTACACTGAGGACAGGCACATCAGCTAATTTTTCTAGGCCAGTTTTGCTAGGCTCAATCATAGCACCTGATCTGCTGCTCCGGCTGAGGTTAGCTAACTAAGCACAGACCATGAATGGTGTTATCTTTTGCCTCACTGCCTTGGCTCCTTCAGCTCCCTTTTATAATTACAGGAACATTCAAATTACGGAGCACAACAGAACAAGTTACTGTCCAAAAGTACAAACTGAGGTAACGCAGCCTCCCTCATCATTTGCATTATAAACCCAATCATGTAACTATGAGTGACTGTCATGAGCTGGTTTTGGTTATTTGGCTCACGAATGGTACAAATATCATAAGGAAGTTAGCAGCAGCTGCCTTTATTGTTTATGCCAAGTGCGGAAAAAGTGCTGATTTTTTTTATTTTCAGTGCAGAATATGCAAAACACAGCAGGATTTACTGAGGAATTTGTAGATGCAGAAGGTGAAGCAATTTCCATTTTTTATGATGAAAAATTGCTTTGTCGCAATATTATGGTCAGCTTTAATTGTTACAGATACTCTGGGCAAGCTATAGTAGCAGAACATTTATGATTAGTAAGATAAGAACATATAAAAAAAAACAAAAATATCAACACCAGCACCACCTCCCCCCACCCTCCCATCCCTTTACTTCTCAGAATTCCATCTGATTTTCCCTGGATCCCATTTATGCTGAATGACCATTTCTTGGTTACTGATTCTACAAGTTTAGTGCTGACTTTATCTTGTAAAAGACTTGGGTCCGTGCTTTTCTGTTTCTGGGCTTGGGTTGTTGGACCATCTGGGAGGACAGTGAAGGAAAAGCTGTGGGGAGGAAAGAACAAAGTGGTTCCATCCCACCATTTTACCAAATGGAGAGCGAGCCCCACAGGCTTTTTGAAACGCTTTCTGGAAAAACGGATGTGTTGGCGCACATCTGTAATTGTGAACATTTTTGAAGTGTTCAAGGGAAAAGTCTTAGGGGAAAAAAAATTGAGATTTTTCCTTCGCTCGTTATGCTTCAAATTTCAATGTTCAGTTTGTTATGTTATGTGGAAGAGTTCCAGTCAGGCAGATAGTTAAACGATGTGATCCAGCTAAATTATCCTGAGGGAGGAAAAAAAAAATCCAAAATCATTATTATTTGGAGGTTTAATAAGAGAGCTCTGAGCTTTTCTTATCTTAACAATTTAAAGCAGCTGCCTGAGGTAAGCTTAATTTTAGACCACTCATTATGCCTGTATTTATTGCAAAATTCAGCTAAAAGTTGCGCATTTAATAACCCAGCAATTGCAGGGACATGTCTACTCTGGAAGGATTTAATAAGAGTTGTGGCCAGCAGCAAAATATGATAAATACCTTAATGAAAGCTGATTTATAATCTGTATTACCCGTAGACCAGGTGCTATAACACTTTCATGGTGTTCTTGTTTACTTACTGTGTAAGCATTGTATTGTTCTGGTACCCATGCCCCTCTCCAGTTCTTTAAAGAGCTATTTTTTAAATCAAAATTCCTTTTATTCGGGATGAAAGCAGTTAATTTGTTCAATGAGCCGCAAAATCTCTTATTGGTGATTCACTTGAGCAATCTAGGAAACAAAAACTTCCATTATTCAAACAGTGTCAATACATTTCTATGATTGTACAGTACCTTGCAATCATTCTTGGCAGATTCTGAAAATACCGATAATTCTGATTCTAGATACAACATATCTAATTGAAACAGCATTTTGTTATTGTCTAAAAGTTTTCTCCTAATCATGGCTCCATCTTGTTTAGTAAACGGATGATTAGAGTAAGTTGAGGTAGTGTATAATTAGTACTAAATAGCTCCATCACAGCTAAACAACAGTGATAGCTGGCAGATTTAGAACCAGTTTGCGAACAGATTTTTTTTTAGCATAAACTGTACAAATACATTATAACCTCTCCAGCTTGGAATGCTTGGGACCAAGTCATTTTTGGATTTTGGAATTTTCTGTATTATAGAATGACGTTAGAATGCCTATGTAAGTGCGTAAACCTTAAAACAGCGTTAATATAAATATTTACCCGAAGCATAAAAAAGTGATAAAACTTCATAAGACAGTGATAAAATTGTTTCACTTATTCAAATATTTTATCATGCATGTTCCACACTGCTTCTTGATGTCATAAATTGTTGAGACACTCGCACCATACACCTCACATTGGACCAGAAATGTACTGCTGCAGAAAATTATCTTGAACACAATCCAGGAACTCTTGCCTCTCTTGTCCCTTTGTACTATTCATATCCCACTATTTATTTGGATAATTGAAGTCCCCCATTATAATTGTTATATAATTCTTGCACCTCTCTGTAATTTCTTTGCAAATTTGTTTCTTCACATCCCCCCCCCACCAACTGGTTAGTTGTCTATATACTACATCAATCAATGTTATGGCACCTTTTTCATTCCTTACCTCTAGGCAGAGAGATTCCATCCTTGACCCCTCTGAAACATCCTCTCTCTCCAGTACTGTAATGCCATCTTTAATCAACACTGCCACTCCCTTGGCTTTTTTTCCTTTCCCGTCTCTCCTAAATACCTTGTACCCAGGAATACTTAATGTCCAGTCCTGCCTTTCTTTGAGCCAGGTCCCTGTTATAGCAATAATATCATAGTCCCATTTCTCAACCTGTGCCTGCAGTTCACCAATCTTATTAACCACACTCCGTGCATTCACATACATGCACATTAATCCTGATTTAGGCTTTTTAGCATTCCCCCTTGCTCTGACCTCATCTAATGACTTACTATAACCAACTGTAGTTCTATCAAACTCTCCAATTATTCTATTTATCTTGATTCAACTCTCTGATTATATATCCTCCTTATCAGTTAATACTTCCCATTGCCAGTTTTTCTCCCCTCCTCTCTGAATTTACCCTCAGGTTCCCATCCCCCTAGCAAACTGGTTTAAACCCTCCCAACAGCACTAGCAAACCTTCTCGCGAGAACATCAGTCCCAGTTCTGTTAAGGTGTAACCCGTCCTTCTTGTGCAGATCCCACCTGCCCCAGAACTGGTCCCAATACCTCAGAAATGGGTAAAGCGCTCCCTCTTATTCCATTTCTCCAGCCAAGTATTGAACTGCTTTATCTTCCTATTATTATGCTCACTAGCACATGGCACTGGGAGTAACCCTGAGATTACTGCTCTTGAGGTCCTGCTTTTCAATTTCCTTCCTAACTCCCTAAAATCTGCTTTCAGGACCTCATCCCTTTTCCTGCCTATGTCATTGGTCCCAATGTGGACCATGACCGCTGACTGCTTGCCCTCCCACAAAAGAATGTCTTGCAGTCATCTATGACATCCTTGACCCTGGCACCAGGGAGGCCAACATACCATCCCGGAGTCATGCCTATGGCCGCAGAAACGCCTGTCTCCTCCTTCAACTATGGAATCCCCTACTACTACAGCACTTCCACTCTTCAATGTCCCCTCCTGTGCAGCTGAGCCACCCACGGTGCCACAAACTTGGCTCTTGCCACAGTCCTCTGAAGAGCCATCTTGCTCACCAGTATCCAAAGTGGAAAAGTGGTTAGAGTGCGGGATATCCTTGGGGAATCACTGCACTACTTGCCTGTTTCTCTTAGATACTCTGGTGGTCATCCTTTCCCTCTCTGTCTGCATACTTCTTAGCTGCGGTGTGACCACCTCTCTAAACATGCTATCCACATAATCCTCAGGCTTACGGATGCACTACAGTGACTTCAGCTGCTGCTCATACTCCACAACCCTGAGCTCAAGTTTCTGTAGCTGGTGACACTTCCTACAATTGTAGCCCTAGACGGCACCTTGTGCCTGCACAACTTCCCACATCCTGCAGGATGCACATTCTACATGACTGAGCTGCACTTACATACCTTAAACTTTATATAAAGTATTTACTTACCTGTAACTAACCAATCGTCTTGTCCTCGCCCTCTAAGCTCTTTATGAAGACTCGCTGCTATCTCCCTCTCGCGTCTCCTTATGAAGTCTCACTGCTCTCTCCCTCTTGTACATTTTATGAAGTCTCGCTGCTTTTTCTCTCTCTTCATCTAAGTCATTAATAAAAATTGTAGATAGCTGAGGCCCCAGCACTGATCCTGTGCATTCCACCATTTACAGCTTGCCAACTTGAAAAAGCCCTGTTATGTCCACTCTTTGCTTTCTATCTGTTAACCAATCCTCTATCCATGCTAAATTATTACCCTCAACTCCATGAGCCCTTATCCTGTCTGTTAACCTTTTGTGTGGCACCTTACTGAATGCCTTTTGGAAATCCAGGTATATTACATCTATTGGTTCCCCTTTATCTACCCTACTAGTTACATCCTCAAAAAACTCTAATAGTAAAACCATGTTAATTTGTCCTAATCGTACAATGCTTTTCTAAGTGCATTGTTAAGACTTCCTTAATAATAGATTCCAACATTTTCCCAACAACTGATGTTAGGTGAACTGGCCTGTAGTTTAGTTTTTACTGTCCCTCCTTTCTTGAAAAATGGTGTAATATTTGCCAACTTCCAATCTAAAGGGACCATTCCCGAATCTAAATAATTTTGGAAAATCATAGGCAGCACAGCCACTATTTCTGCAGCTACCTCTTTTAGAACCCTAGGATATAGGCAATTAAATCCTATCAAAATGTTGGACTTTAGTCCCTAACGTTGCTCCAATACATTTTCTCTGCTGACATTAATTTCCTCACTCTTTGTAGCCCTTAGGTTATCATCAATTTCGGGTTTGAAACTTGTGCCTTCTACTGTGACTACAGACACAAAATATTTGTTCAATCCCTCTGCCATTTCCTCATTCCCCATGATAATTTCTCCTGTCTCTGCTTCTAAGGGACCAATGTTTACTTTAGCTACTCTCTTCCTTTATATATTCTTATAGAAACTCCTACAATCTGTTTTTATATTCCTGGCCAGTTTACTCTCAAGCTATTTTTTCCCTTTATATCAACTTTTTGGTGGCCCTCTACTGGTTTCTAAAACACTCCCAATCCTCAGACTTGCTGCTGTTTTTTTCTTTGCAACAGTGTAAGCCTTTTGTTTTAATTTAATACTATCCTTAACTTTCTGAGTGAGCCATGGATGGGTCCTGTTTGCTGAAATTTTGTTTTTCAGTGGAATGTATTTTTGTTGAACATTTGAATGGTTTCTTTAAATGTTTCTCACTGTTCACTTACCTCCATACCTTTAAGTCTATTTACCCAATCAACCTTAGCCAGTTGTCCCCTCATACCTATATGTGGCTTTGTTTAAGTTTAAGATTCTTGTTTGCGATTGGAATGTGTCACTTTCAAACTTAATGTGGAATTCAGTGGTATTCTGATCACTATTTCCCAACGGATCTTTTACTACAAAATTACTAATTAACCCTGCTTCATTACACAACACTCGATCTAAGATAGCTTTATCCCGAGTCAGTTCCACAACATATTTATCCAAGGACCTGTCACAAAAACATTCTACAAACTCATCTTCTAGACCACTCTTGCCAATTTGATTGTCCCAGCCTGTGGGCAGAATTTTACGGCCTCTCCCACCGCCGAAGTCAGTGGACTTTTGAATGGCCTGCCCCATTTTCCGGCCTCGCCCCCGTCGTGATGGGGCCATAAAATGCTGCCTCATATGAAGATTGAAATCCCCCACAATTATTCATGTTTTATTAAACTTGTTGTTTAATGCTCTGCCCAATGGTAGAACTATAGTTACGGGGCCTATAAACTACTCCCACCGGCGTTTTCTAACTCTTGCTATTCCTAATTTACACCCATGCTGATCCTAATTTTGGATCTTCTGAGACCAGATCCTTTCTCACTAATGTCCTAATGTCACCCTTTACTCTCAGGGCTCCACCTCCTCCTTTGCCATTTTGTCTGTCTTTCCAAGTGAGATTTTTGTAAAGCAATATTACTGCAAAATTTAATCACAAATTAATTTTTGTTTTTTGAGATAAAATATAATGGAATGTATTGTTAATCAGTAATATTTATTTAATAGTGTAGTGCCCAAATAAACTTAGAGGTATTTCGCAGAGAGAAGAAAATGCTCCTGATCACGAGTGCTTTGCAGTTTGCAATATGTTGATTGGGGACTATTGGTGTGCACTTTTCCACCTTCATCTTTGAGAGTAGCTACAAAATATCATATTCTTTTGCTTGATTAATTTTCTGAAATAAAGTTGAATATAGTTATTTCAGTTTTTCATTAGACAGAGTGTTGAGTAAATGGTAAAATATGATACATCTGCTTGGGTCACGTACAGTTATAAGCAGCAGAACTTTTGTAAAAAATAAAATTAATTTACGGTAAATAAAGGGGATAAATAAGTGTTACTGATTTGGGAATGGTGGAGTTTGAAAAATAACGCAGTAAATCAACTTAGGATTCTGGGCCCTGAGAAATTACTTGATGAGTTATTTTCCCTCACTCCACTGCTTCTGCAACACTATTAATTTTAACGTTTGGTATAATTTGTCTTTTACTTGGGGAAAAAAAAAGAGCTTTTTTAAGAGGAAATAGCATCAGGCTGAAAAAATTGAACTTGAAATCCAGTACATCACCCCATTGTGATCTAGAGTAGCACTTTCAATCATACGGAGTGCAGGCAATATTCACTGTATTGTGTGAGAGAGTTCACTTCATCCGTTTTCTTCACATGTATTTAAAAGCTCCCAAATGTTACCATTATATGTGATTGAGTGTGCAGAATGGAATCCTGTGGTTTGCTGCATTTGATAATGTCTCTTTTCTTTTAGTTTGAGTCCGTAATGTTTAATTATGACAGCTTTGGAAGGATGTCAGGTTATTCCACAGAGGTGGCTTTTAAATGTTCTCAACCTTGGGCCGACTTGTAAAATTCAAATGTAAGATGTTACTTTGAAATGTCAGTAAATAAGCAACTTTAGGAAAGTTAAACTCTCAGCATTCTGAGTAAACCAAATCCAAAGGATGTGCCAGCTGGTAAATTCGTGCTAAACCAATGGATCAGAAAGATGCTTTATTCCTAGTGGTGCCTTGTTAAATCACAGAATCACAGAATTGTTAAGGTGCAGAAGGAGGCCATTTGGCCCATTGTGTCTGCGCCGGCTCTCTGAGCGTTTTAACTTAGTGCCAATCTCCTGCCTTTTCCCCATTACCCTGCACATTGTTTCTATTTAAATCATCATCCAATGCCCTCTTGAATCCCTCAGTTGAACCTGCCACATTTCTAGGCATTCCAAACCCTAACTACTCACTGCGTGAAAGATTTTTCTCACCTCGCATTTGCTTCTTTTTCAAAACAGTTTAAAACTGTACCCTCTGGTTCTTGATCCATTTACAAATGGCAACAGTTTTTCCCTATCTACTCTGTCCAAGCCCCTCATGATTTTGAAAGCTTCTCCTCTTAGCCTTCTCCTCTCCAAGGAAAACAGTCCCAGCTTCTCCAATCTTTCCTCATAACTGAAGTGTCTCATCCCTGGAACCATTCTCGTAACCCTCTTCTGCACTCTCTCTGATGCGTTCATATAGTGTGGTGCCCAGAACTGTACACAATACTTCAGCTGAGGTCTAACCAGTGTCTTATATAAGTTCATCTTAACCACCCTGCTCTTATACTCTATGCCCCTAATAATGAAGCCTAGAATACTGTATGTTTTAGAAGCAGCCCTCTCTACCTGTCCTACCACCTTTAATGACATATGTACATATACACCCAGGTGTCTCTGCTCCTGAACACTCTTTAAAATAGTACCCTTTATTTTATACTGTCTCTCCATGTTTTTTGTACCAAAGTGTATCACCTCACACTTCTCCACATTGAACTTCATCTGCCACCTATCTGCCCACTCCACCAATGTGTCAATGTCCTTTTGAAGTTTTACACTGTCCTCCTCACAGTTTACAATTCTCCCAAGTTTTGTGCCGTCTGCAAACTTTGAAATTGTCCCCTGCACTCCAAGATCTAGATCATTTATAAAGATCTAGATCATTTATATCTATATATATATATATATATAAAAATCAGGAAAAGCAAGGATCCCAATACCGACCCTTGGGGAACTCCACTACAAACCTTCCAGCCTGTAAAATACCCATTAACCATTACTCTCTGTTTCCAATCCCTCAGCCAATTTTGTATCCATGTTGCTACAGTCCCTTTTATTCCATGGCCTGTAACTTTCCACACAAGTCTGTTGTGTGGCACTATTGAAGACCTTTTAGAAGTCCATATACACCACATCAACAGCCTTTCCCTCATCAACCATCTCTGTTACCTCTTCAAAAAACTCCAGCAAGTTTGTTAGACACGATTTTCTTCTAACAAATCCATGCTGACTCTTCCGAATCAATCCACATTTTTCCATGTGACTATTAATTCTATCCTGAATAATTGTTTCTGGAAGTTTCCCCACCACCGAAGTTAAACTGACTGGTTTGTAATTGCAGGGCAGATCTTTACAACCTTTTTTGAACAAGGGCGTAATGTTTGCAAATCTTCAGTACTCCAGCATCTCCCCCGAATGCAGGGAACATTGAAAGACTATTGTCGGTGCCTCTGCAATTTCCACTCTCACTTCCTTCAATATTCTTGGATGCATCTCATCCGGTCCTGGTGCCTTATCAACTTTAAGTACCAACAGCAAATCCAATACCTCCTCCTTATTAATTTTAAACCCTTCTAGTGACTGAGTTTCCTCCTCCGTCACCATGGCCTGGGCAGCATCTGTCTCGTAGGTAAAGACAGATGCAAAGTATTCATTTAACACCTCAGCCAAGCCTCTTGCCTCTGTGTAAATCCCCTTTTTGGTCCCTAATCAGCCCTACTCCTCCTCCTACCACCCTTTTACTATTGATGTGCTTATAGAATACTTTGGGATTTCCTTTTATGTTAGCTGCCAGTCTTTTTTCACAATCCCTCTTTGCTTTTTGTATTTGCTTTTTCACATCCCTTCTGAACCTTCTGTATTCAGCTTAATTCTCAATTGTATTTGCTACCCGACACCTGTCATAAGCACACTTTTTCTTATTTAACTTAATTTCTATCTTCTTTGTCATGCAGGGAGTTCTGGATTTGTTTGTCCTATCCTTCCCTTTTGAGGGAATGTACCCTGACTGTGCCCAAACCATCTCCTCTTTGAAGGTAGCCCATTGTTCAGCTACTGTTCTTCCCGCCAAACTTTGTTTCCAGTCTATCCGATCCAGCTCCATTCTTGCCCCATTGAAGTCCACTCTATACCAGTTGATTATTCTTACTCTGGATTGACCATTGTCATTTTCCACCGTCGTCCTGAACCTTGTGATACACCTTATATGACCTTAAACTGCCGACTGCGGTAATGTATTTAGGCATTGACCTTTAGTGTCCTCGGGGCAACTATGGATAACCAATAAAAACTGCCCCTCTGGCCCACATCTCAAGATCAAATTTTAAAAAGCACAGGGCAGGGAGAACTGGAGGCAGAACAAAAGAGAGCAGTTAGTAAAACTGCCAACTGATACTGCTGATTTGCTGAAGAGTTTTGAAATTCATTGAGTGTTTGCTTTCGATTCTGACTTTAGCAAGCCCTTTTTTTTTATATTGAGGTCACTGAGGTTATTGTTGCTGATCAAGCAAATTCAAATGACCTCCTTTTTCAAAGTCATCGGTGATAGCTTGTATTGGACCTTGGCTAGACCACACTTGTTCACAGTTCTAGTCTCCATTTTATGAACAGGATCCAGAGATACGGGAGAAGGTGCAAAAAAGATAAGAGGGACCAACAGATATATTTTCCTTTACAAATATTTAAGCACATTTTAAAAAAGGTATTATGGATTCTCATTTCACTATTGTTTCTGGTGGGACATTCTATTGCCAGAACTGAGAGTGTTATGATCATCAGGTTGGGGTCTCTTGTTACAAAAGGGAAGGCTGAAAGGTGACCCAGTAAAAGCTATTAAAATAATGAAGATTATTGGTAGGTTAGACATAGAGAAATATTTCCACTTGTGGAGGATTGGAACAAGGTATCAGTTGCCCAGTGAGGACATTGGAGACTAGATCGTGGCGTTGAAAAAGCTGTCCGTTAATTGTACTTTTGGAGAATTTCAAGAGGGAGCACTGCGGGACAGATTTATGTGCAATTCAAAAAGTGAACGCATTTGCAGTAAGTTGCTGACATTGTCAAAGTTAATTTTCGACATGGCTTTCCAAACAACATTGTCCATGGGCATGGTGGAACGTGACTCGAGAGAAGTCAGAGTTGACAACTGAGGATCATCTGCTGAAGTAAATAAACTGCAGCTGGTTAAGACCCCAATGAAGGCCGTTGGTAGTAGCAGTGGTACAACAAAGTCCTGTTACCTGTCCCTACACCAACATTGGGCACAGAATTCCCCATTTCTGAAGGCTACAGCTGCAAGAAGAGTCATCTTGCTAAAGCATGTCAAAGGACTGTAAACAGAGAAAACCCTAGCTAGGGGAAACAGCAGTCACTGTGTTGAACAGGAGCTGGTCCATGAGGGGTCAGTTAAGGCACATACGATCCAAAGCACAAGGAAGTCCAGTGGAAACTCACAGAGTATCGTAGTCCAAGTCGTGTTGGATGGAGCTCCGGTAAATATGGAGATCGACACAGGGGCATTAGTTAGCGTAATTCCTGAATTGCTATACCGTGAAAAGTTGAGCCACTAGCAACTGTAGATATCGCACATAGAATTACAAAGCTACGGAAGAGAGAAGATTCCCATAATGGGAAGCATGTCAGTTCCTGTTACATACAAGGATTAATGTGCAAAATTACCCATCATTGTGGCGAAGGGAGAAAAACCAGCCTTGTTAGAAAGGACGTGGCTAACAGCGCTTAAGTTAAACTGGAACGAGCTATTTCATGTAGATGGGAAATTCACAATGCAAGATGACTTGATCGCCAAGTACCCTAAGGTAGTTAGTGAAACCAGCAAACCTATTCAAGGAGAAAAGACCGATGTACAGGTTCAGAGGAAAGCAAGACTAGTTTATTGCAGTGCTCATCCAGTGCCCTATGCTCTAAGGGAAAAAGTAGAGCAAGAACTAAAAAGACTTGAGACTGAGAACATTATCTCTAAAGTGGAACAGAGTAATTGGGCTACACCCATAGTGGTAGTACCAAGTCAGATGGCAGTGTAAGAATATGTGGGAATTATAAGTACACCTGTACAGCTGGTACTGGAATGTAATCCACCCGATACTTTGCCAGATTTGGAGGATCTGTTCACAATGTTGTCAGGAGGCCAGATTTTTTCAAATTTAGATCTGACAAATGCCTATCTGCAACTTGAGCCATATTGACCCAAGTCATATTTGACTATTAATACACACATGGATCGATCAGTTTCATAGGCTGCTATTTGGTGTTTCTTCAACCCCGGAATTATTCAAGGGGTATTGAACTAAATTTTGCAAGGAATTCAGGGAGTGGTGTGCTTTTGAATGACATACTTCTTTCAGTTCCAAACAGACAGACCCATGACAACAGGGTGAATAAGGTGCTCCAACATTTGGAAAAAGCCTGGAATTGCGCCAAAGGTACACACATGTGAAATGTTTCAAAACTCTGTGGAGTATTTGGGTTACATCCTACCAAGAGTAAGGCTGAGGCAGTAAGAAATGCGCCACACCCTCAGAATATCTCTGAGCTCAGATCTTTTTTGGGCTCAGTGATTTACTACAGTAAATTTGTATCAAATTTGGCAACTTTATTGCACCCACTGAATGAACTCTTGAGGAAAGGTGTTCTGTGGAATTGGACAAGAGAGTGTGACAAAGCATTCAAGTTGTGTATAAGTCAGTTGGTAGATGGCACAATGTTTGTACATTACAAAGTGTCCAAAAACATTAAACTAGCATGTGATGCCTCCCCTTATGGAGTAGGTGCTGTGATCTCATGTGTTGGATAATCGTGAGGACAGATCAATTGCACTTGCTTCACGGACTCTTGATGACAGTGAGCAAAATTATGCTCAGATAGAATGTAAAGCATTGTCTTTGATTTTTGGAGTAAGAAGATTTCATAAATACTTGTAAAGGTCATAGTTTCACAATTAGAACTGATCATAAGCCACTGATGGCTATTTTGAATCCAAAGTCTCCAGTATCCACTTTAGCTGCAACCCAGATGTGGAGATGGGCTTTGATTTTGCCTGTTTATCAGTACGACATTAAGCACAGACATTCAGAAGATCATTGTGATGCCGCTGCGATGCCTAGATCACCATCCCCATCAGAGGTAGAGTCCAACAGGAAAGGTGTCTTTTTCTTTACACATGTAGATGAGTTGCCAGTCACAGCAGATGGCATTGGTAGAACAACTAGGAGGGACCCTGTATTGACAATGGTATACAACTATATCGCAAATTGGAGGCTAACACAAATACTGGATTTAGAAATCAGGCCATTTCTTATGTGTAAGAATGAGTTGTCAGTTGATAAAGGTTGTATTATGTGGGGAGCCAGGGTTGTAATTCCTGTAAGGTACAGATCGCAGTTGCAATATAACCTCCATGACCAACACTTAGGGATGAGCTTGATAAAGAGTCTAGTGAGAAGCTACCTTAGATAAGGACATGGAAGACACAGTGAAACAGTGTAGAGTATGTCAAGCAGTAGAAAAGAAGCCACCATTGGTACCTTGGCAACTATGGAAATGGCCAGCTAGAATGTAGCAGTGGCTGCACATAGATTTTGCAGAATTTGAAGTGCAACAACTATTCTTTGTTATGGATAGCCATTCAGAATGGGTTGAGAGGTAATTCCAATGAATCGAACAATAACGAGTAAAACTCCAGATATTTTGGGTAGTTTGTTTGCTGCTTACGGGTTCCCAGAGGAAATTGTGTCCGACCTCAGTTTTTGTTCCGAAGAGTTTGTAAAATTCATGAGAATGAATGGGTTAAAACACACTAGAGTTCCACTGTATCATCCCTGCTCCAAGTGGAACAGCAGAGCACACAGCACAAATTGTTCAGTGTGCTCTTGTTAAGTGATCTCCTGTTAAGCAAATGCTAGATACAAATTGAAAGAAACGTCAGATGGTATTGAATCACAAACTGGTGAATTTTTGGTTTATTTACCTCGCCCTACTACTGGCAGAATTAAAATACAAGTAAAATACTGCGGATGCTGGAAATCTGAAATAAAGACAGAAAATGCTGGAAAAACTCAGCAGGCCTGGCAGCATCTGTGGAGAGAGAAACAGAGTTAACCTTTGAGTCCGTAGGACTCTAGTTCAGAGCTCGGTTGTTTCTTGGAAGGTAGCCACGAACGAGGTTTTCAATGCTGAAGCCACATTTACACAATCAGTAGAAGAGAAACAATCCAGGGAGAAAGAGAGCCACGTTAGGGCTAGAGTGAGAGAAAGAAGTCTGAAGTCAAACCAAATAGTTAAGGTGAAAGGGCATCATCATAAGTGGTTGAAGTGGTTACCAGGAAGAGTTGTAAAAATGTGCTCCTTGCATATATTTTGTCAATATGTTTGGTGATGTAATGGTTAGGATTGTACATATAGGTCATGTTTTACCTTCAGAGGTTCACAAAGAAGAAGGGAGTTGGGATGAGTCTGATGAATTGGGTAGTTGGGATATGAGTAGAGTACCAATAGTTACTGCAACACAAGCTGTGCCTGAAACCGGTTCAGATCGGAGTCAGAGCCAGACAGACATGCCTGATGAAGTGGAAAATTCAATTGAAGGTCAAGGGCAAAACCAGTCTTTATTGGAGAAAACCTCTCCTCAGACTCGGTCCAAAATGGGTCAAGGTCCTTCTCCAAGATTTGAAAGTTTGGGTCAAGAAAGGAGATACTCTAGTAGGAAGAGGAAACCAGTGGTTAAGTTGGATTTGTAAATAAATGGAAAGCAAGAAATGTATATAAGTTGTACAGAATTTGAACATTGTGTCACTTTTTTATTAAGCAGGGTGGAATGTAATAGCATTCTCCTGTGTCCATTTGTGTATGTATGTATTTAAGTAAACTGGAATAAACCAGTTTCAGTTGGGTACTTGAACTCAATGTACATGCACCAGTCTCTTTTTGTGCTGCAAATATATTACAAATAGTATGGCTGTTGTAAACCGCTATTTTCTACCTTTCAATCGACCTGCACTCAGGTGATAATTGGAAGCTTTCATTCATAGTAACAGTGTAGAACTTACCTCTGATTCTGGACGCAGCTGCAAGTTGAAGCTATGTCAGCACTAGAGTCAAAGGTTGATCAAAAGCCAGCTGTTTCTGTGCTGGTCTTTTTTTAAATTCATTTGTGGGATGTTGGCTTCGCTGGCTTGGCCAGCATTTATTGCCTATCCCTAGTTGCCCTTGAGAAGGTGGTGGTGAGCTGCCTTCTTGAACTGCTGCAGTCCATGTGGTGTAGGTACATCTACAGTGCTGTTAGGAAGGGAGTTCCAGGATTTTGACCCAGCAACAGTGAAGGAATGGCGATATTTTTCCAAGTCAGGATGGTGAGTGACTTGGTGGGGAACATCCAGGTGGTGGTATTCCTATCTATCTGCTGCCCTTCTAGATAGTAGTGCTCGTGGGTTTCGAAGATGTTGTCGAAGGAGCCTTGGTGAATTCCTGCAATGTAACTTGTAGATGTAACACTGCTGCTACTGTGCATCGATGGTGGAGGGAGTGAATGTTTGTGGATGTGGTGCCAATCAAGCAGGCTGCTTTGTCTGGACGGTGTCGAGCTTCTTGAATGTTGTGGGAGCTGCACTCATCCAGGCAAGTGGGGAGTATTCCATCACACTCCTGACTTGTGCCTAGTGGATGGTGGACAGGCTTTGCAAGTCAGGAGGTGAGTTACTCATCACACGATTCCTAGCGACTGACCTGCTCTTGTAGCACAGTATTTATATGGCTAGTTCAGCTCAGTTTCTGGTCAATGGTAAACCCCAGGAAATTGATGGTGGGGGATTCAGTGATGGTAATGCCATTGAAGATCAAGGGGTGATGATTGGATTCTCTCTTGTTGGAGATGGTCACATTATTTGCCACTTGTCAGCCCAAAACCTGGATGTTGTCCAGGTCTTGCTGCATTTGGACATGGACAATTGTGCAATTGTGCCAACTGAACATTGTGCAGCCATTAGCGAACATCCCCATTTTTGACCTTATGATGGAAGGAAGGTCATTGACGAAGCAGCTCAAGATGGTTGGGCCTAGGACACTATCCTGAGGAACTCCTGCAGCGATGTCCTGGGACTGAGACGATTGACCTCCAAGAGCCACAACCATCTTCCTTTGTGCTAGGTATTTCTCCAACCAGCGGAGAGTTTTCCCCCTGATTCCCATTGACTCCAGTTTTGTTAGGGCTGCCTGATGTCACACTCGGTTAAATGTGGCCTTGATGTCAAGGGCAGTCACTCCCATCTCACTCTTTCTCTGTTGGTTGAAATTTGTTTGGCCTTTGGTTCACAACTCAGAAGGCTTTTTAAATGGATTTTTTCCCCCTGACCACGCGAATAACACATTGGGCTGGATTTTCCCCCCGTTGGGGGGAGGGGAAGTTGATGGGCAAGTGCACTTCCAATTGGCGCCCCCGATTGGAGGCGCGGCGCCATTTTACATAGGCGGGTCAATTAAGGCCTGCCCAGCATGACGTCCCCAGGGAAGCGCTATGCGCTCCCTGTGCGGGTGGGGGGAATATCTAAAATCAAGAGTGCGCTCTTTCGCGCATGCGCACGAAAGAGTGCATTCATCTCCCTGTGGCTAAGTGCTGCCTCAGGGAGATCTCCTGTACTTTCAAAAATATTAAAAATAGAGAAAAAAAAATTCCCTTACATGTCCCCTCATGTGACAATGTCACATGAGTTGGGACATGTTCATAATTTCCAAAAAAACTTCATTAAAATTTTTAAAACCCTACGTGAAACCTTATCCCGCCTGTAGATGAGGTTTCATGTTTTTCCTACTTCCCTCCGGGGCTCCTGGCCGACCCACCAACCTTAAGGTTGGACGGGCAGGTCCACTAATTACTTTAATTGCTTTGTCAATGGCCTCAATTGGCCATTGACAGGTTGGCGGGCGCACAGCTGATTTTGCTGCGCCCCCGCCTTCCTGAAAATTTAAACGGGGCGCGGTGACGTCGGGAGTTCCGCCCGGTCGCTGACAGTAAAATCCAGCCCATTGTTACTCAAAGACTTGGCAATGATTTGAAGTGGATGATCTGCGAGCAATAATCATCTGTGGGAATTGCTGCTGTTTTCTTCACTTGTTCAGTAAGATGTGTTGCAGAAATTACCTTCTATTTTGAAGTGATTTTGGATCCTTCTAAAAAAGCTGTTCAGTTCTCTGTCTATAAATCAGGAGGACTCAGCAATAAATAGGATCAGAGAATTTTACAGTGCAAAAGGAAATCATTCGGCCCTTTGTGCCAAATGCTAGTTGGCTGAAAAAGCTACCCATATAGTCCTATTCCCTGCTCCTACCCTTAAGTCTAAATTTTCCTTTTCAGATATTTAACTACATTTTTAAAGATATTATGGATTCTGATTTGGCTACTTTTTGTTTCTGGTGGGACATTCCATTTTCCAACAACAATGGTTTTTATAAAAATCTAATCTCTGACTTTGCTATTTTAATGATCTTAAAATTATGCCATCTCGCCATTGACTCACTGATTAATAGAAATAAATTTTACATGTGTACATTATCAAAGCCTCTCGTAATTCTGAGCACTATCGGATCTCCTTTTAGCCTTCTCTGTTCTGGTTAAAAGTTGCCCCAGATTCTCCAGTCCCCTCATCGTAATTAAAGGTCTGTTACTATGCCAGTAAACCTTGTCTATGCTTTCTACGTGACCTTGGCATTCTCCCAAAAGTATGATGCTCAAAACTGGGTACAATATTTTTACTGTAACCAAATCAGCAATTTGCATTAGTTTACCCGTTGGTTCTTCAGATCAGCCATGACCTTATTGAATGGTGGGGCAGGCTTGAAGGGCCAAATGGCCTAGTCCTGCTCCTAAGTCTTATGTTCCTATGTTTACTTTCACTCTCTTTTTTCCAATGTCCTGGCCAATATTTGTCCAGCACCCAACATCAGTTTGGATTAAAAAAAAACCTGGTTGTTATCGCAATGCTGTTTGTCAGAGTTTGCTGTTTCCTACGTCACCACAGTGACAACTGTGCAAAAGTACTTTATTGGCTGTAAAGCACTTTGAGATGTCCTGAGGTCTGGATGAGTGCAGCTCCAACAACACTCAAGAAGCTCCACACCATCCAGGACAAAGCAGCCTGCTTGATTGGCACCTCATCCAAAAACATTCACTCCCTCCACCACCAACACGCTGTGGCAGCAGTTTGTACCATCTACAAGATGCACTGCAGTGACTTGCCAGCACCTTCCAAACCCATGGCCACTACCATCTAGAAGGACAAGGGCAGCAGACACATGAGAACACAACCATGTGGAAGTTCCCCTCCAAGGCACTCACCATCCTGACTTGGAAATATATCGCCGTTCCTTCACTGTCACTGGGTCAAAATCCTGGAACTCCCTCCCTAACAGCACTGTGGGTGTACCAACACCACATGGACTGCAGTGGTTCAAAAAGGCAGCTCACCACCACCTTCTCAAGGGCAGCTAGGGATGGGCAATAAATGCTGGCACAGCCAGCGAAGCCCACATCCCATAAATGAATAAAAAAAAGTCACATGAGATGCTATAGAAATGCAAATCATTCAAATCTTTATTTATAAAACCAAAGATCCCATGTGCATTTTTTGAATGCTTTCTCAATTTGTCCATTGACTTTTAAAGATCTGCACATTGCTCTACTCCATTTAAATTTTTAACACCTCGTGCATATGTCCTCCTATTTTTTTTCTCCAAAAATGTGTAACCTTATATTTCCCTGGTTTAAATTTCATCTAACTTGTATTTGCCCATTTTACCATTGCAAGTCACATACAGTCTTGCAGAGGACTTAGGAGCAGGAGTAGGCCAGTGTGCCCTGCGAGCGAGTCTTCTTCATAGTTAACTAGACTTTGATGTAATTGAGCTCGCAACTTCATTATTTTTGTCATAACCTTAGTAAGAACTATTTCAAACTCTTTGGAAAATGCTGTGCTCGATTCACAGTTTCAAGAACTGTACAGAACGGACTTCCCGCAGGAACCATAAGAATAGCACAGCAGTAAGAGTTCTCCAAATAGCCTGTTCTGGGGACGGAACTTAATGAACTGATGACGCCTATTAAAGGACTCGAAAATAATTCATTGGGGAGAATTTTCCGCTCATCGGGCGGGCGTGCGCCCAATCCAACCGACCATAAAATGACTTGCGATAATGTTGGGTAAGGGTCCCGACGTCATTGCGCACTCGCACGATATTTCAGTTGGCGGGTGCTCGCTGGAGTCGGCGGTGCACCCACCGACAATTAAACGGCCTGTTAAGGCCATTAAAAGGGTAATTGAATGAATTTTTCCGCTGCCCATCCAACCTTGCGGTTGGCGGACAGGTGAAAAGGTCAAAGCGGCCTTTGCATTTTTTTAGGAAGCCTCATCCACAGGAGGGATGATGTTTCCAACAGCAAATAAAAATAAAACATAAATTTTTAAATTGAATTAATAACATGCCCCTGCTCGTGTGACAGAGTCACACGAGGGGACATGTTTTATAACATTTTAGAAATCTTCATCTTTAATTTTCAAAACTTTTCATCTCCCTGAGACAGCTCTGTGGCTCAGGGAGCTTTTCCTGTGTGAACCGTGTGCATGTGCAAAGTTCCCCGCTTGCCCTCCCCCCCGTCGCCCGCACAGGCAGCGCTGAGCGCTGCAGCGTGCGACTAACGCTGGACGGTCCTTAATTGGCTCGCCAGCATGAAATCGCGGTCTGGCCCCGATTGCAGGCGGTGGTTGGCTTCCCCTGCTTAGCCT
Organism: Cetorhinus maximus; assembly: GCF_964194155.1. Classification (NCBI taxonomy): domain Eukaryota; kingdom Metazoa; phylum Chordata; class Chondrichthyes; order Lamniformes; family Cetorhinidae; genus Cetorhinus; species Cetorhinus maximus. Next base: position 105,559,406 of record NC_135893.1, read on the forward strand.
GCCCAATCAGGGAAAAGCCCTCCCCATTAACACTGTAGGAGAATTATATAACATGACAAAGTCTGGCTTTTCCAACTGAATTTGTTTAATTACATTATTTGGCAATCAGATATTTTATTATATATTACCATGATTATCTGAGTATGAAGATATATTAAAAGCCAACTAGAAAATGGAGTACCTTCCCACTCAAAAGTATATTATACAGTTTCAAATAAATGAGGTGTTGAATACTCATATCTTTCACATGGTATAGTATCTCTGTGAGAAAGAAAGTAAACCGTGTTTTGAGTTTATGATCATTACTATTCTGCCAGGCTTAGAACATAAGAAATAGGAACAAGAGTGGACCATTCGGCCCCTCGAGCCTGCTCCACCATTCAATAAGTTCATGGCTGATCTTCCTGTGTTTCAATTTCCACATTCCCATCTACCCCGGATAACCATTGATTCCCTTCCCTGTCTACCTCTGCCTTAAAAATATTCAATGACCCTGCCTCCACTGCCTTCTGAGGCAGAGAGTTCCAAAGTTGCACAACCCTCTGAGAGAAAAAAATTCTCCTCATCTCTGTCCTAACAGTGCGACCCCAATTTTAAAACAGTACCCCCTTGTTCTGGACTCACCCACAATAGGAAACATCTTTTCAATGTCCACCTTATCAAGACCGTTCAGCATCCAATTAGGTAGAAGGAGTCTAAATGATATATAAATAAATAATATTTTCCCGTGCTCCCCGTGGCTGGGTGGATGACATTCTGACCGATTAGTGCCTTTCAAGATTCTAAGAACAGAGATGTAATTAATGAATCATTTAAAATTGATTGACTGAAATGACTGCAAAAGTGGTATACTGTGTATATTAGTGTCAAAAGTGCTGTGTCTGTCTGGGTTTGTTTGTATCAAAATGAATTAAATGTCTTTCAATATTGGGTTTTTTGCTTTGATATTTTCTGTGAAAACAGGCACATGAGGTAATCTTTACGCTATTCAGCCCCTTTAATTATTTCCCTGTTTTTCTGTTAAGTGCAGTGCGGAGACAAAATTAAATGTTTTGTGTAGAAATTGTCTTGTGATGTGATATGAAATTGAACTCCGCTTGTGCAGCTTACTGCATTAATACCTAAAGTCAGTCGGCCTCTATAAGAACTGTAGAAACCATACAGAGGATTTGACTTAGCACTTTTTTCATCACCAATACTGCATGCATTTCAGAAAGTTATGGTGAGGGACTTGTGTAGTGAGTGGTAGATTTGTCTGTTCATATTGGACCAGCTAGGCACAGTCCATAAATATAAATGGGGTGAGGAGGATCATACAGCTGTAACATCCTAACCAATTTCCTGTCCATAATTTAATGATAAATTGGGTGGGCTTCACTATCATTATATAATCCTCTACACCCTTTTTCCTCCAAGTGCTGTGTGTTGGCCATTTAAATATACCCACATGTAGTAACAGGAGCATCTGCTCCAGAGTGTCAAAAAGCTTGAAAGTGAAGTTTGTTCTTTAGTTACCCTACTTATCAATTTGCTAAAGGATTAGCTTTTGGATACTAACAGCTTGGTTTCTGTGTGTCTTTTTTTCCCCCAGGATGTGCTTCTTTCTCACAAGCCAAAGGAAAAAAACCGGATCGACAGTAATAATGAAAACTCTGTCCCGAAAGACTTTGAAAATATTGACAATAGTAATTTTGGGCCAAGATTGCAACGGCAGAAGTTGCAGTCGGAAGTGAAAAGTAAAGCACCAATTGTGCAGAAAACCAAGAATGAACAGGTGGGCAAAGCCAAGGACCATTCATTGTTGGGGAAGAACACCAATGAAGTCCTGAAGTATGGGAACTATAAGGTCAAAAATGCCAGCAATTTGCCACCAAGCTACAAGACTGGTAGCTTGTACAAAGGTGGGGTGATTGGAAAAGGTTCTCAAGAATTCCATTATGAACAGACTCCCAGATGTGAGATATCGGGCAAGGAAGCACTGTCAGCACTCTCCAGGGCTAAAAGCAAGCATTGCCGACAGGAGATTGCTGAGCTCTATTGCCTTCATAAAGATGGAAAGTTAATGCCGGAAAAGGTACCTCGATTGTGTCCATTGGAGGGTAAGGAGCTCTGATACAAATCTAGTTGTTAATGTAATAAGCAACGTGAGGGACTAAGAGCTTTCTCTCTATCTTTCTGTCTGTCTGTCTTCCTCTCCACCTCTCTCTTCTTTCTCTTTCTCTGTCTTTCCCTCGCACTTTCTCTCTTGGTCTCCCTCTCTTCAATTTTGATACATCTGTGTCACACTTCAGATATACTCTCATACATGGAAATTTCCATATCACTTTTCAAAAAGAAGTACAATAAGAATAAAGCTGATGGTTTTCAATCTACAAAAAAGGTTTTGCAGCAAAAGAAAATTGCTCCTACTTCCAGAGGGAGAGAAGAAAGATAGACCTGATCCCTGCCAGCTTCCAAGTAACCTTGAGAATATCACACCTTGCAAAGTTAAAACAGTTAAACTTGGAGCATTGTGGCATCCAACCTTCATGTAGCTGCATTTCAGTAGTTGATTAAAATATTAAGCTTTTTGTCTCGCAGTCTACTGTTAAACTAATACCATATACTATACCTATGACATTAAGCAGCAAAACATAATGACACAAAAATAATTATAAACTCTAGCTAGTAAGATTAATCCCACAGATTTTTTGAATACTGTTACTAGATAAATTAATTTGCACAAACAATTTGTTTGATCTAAAGAACAGGCATGGATGAAATGATGAAACCTGTGTTATTAAATTGTTACAGCTTATATGTGATACTACGTGGGTGTTCAGAAGAGGTCACAGAATGCTAACATGCTCAGAATTAATTTGGAAATGCCCTAGTTATTAGTGTCTACATTAACTGTGTCTTTAATGTTGAGTTGGAAACCCTGAGATAGTAAAAGCACCTGATGCTTTGACCAGTATTCTGTCCCCTGTGCCAGGGGTGTAGTGCTGCTGGAGCGTGCCTGAGTGCCACTCCACCACCTCTTGAGCACCACCAGATGTTAAACTCTCCTTTGCCGATCGGTCATCCGTTCTGCTGCTCCATACTGATTGTGATGGCGGCGGTGGCCGGGGCAATGTGACTGGATGTCCAGCTGGATCTGTCCGAGCGGCGGCAGGAACTGGTGCAGTCGGGCCCAGAGTTGGCGGTCTGGACCCTGGGCTGCCGCTGCTCAATCACCTGGGGCTGAGGGCCGGCCTGTGGCAGTTGTCACCTGAGCTGTGCAGCCTCAGCCAGCTCCAGAGACTGGTGCTCAGGTCAAGCCGACTGGCTGGCCTCCCCGCTGAGCTGGGCCACCTGCAGGCCCTACGGTTCCTTCATGTGCCTGCCTGGGAATGAGCTCGGCTCCCTGCCCGACAGCCTAGGCCTCCTGGAGCAGCTCAGCAGCCTGAACGCGAGCGCTAACCGCCTGAACCAGAAATCACCCCACCCTCAGCCACTGCTTCCGCCTCAGCAGCCTCAATGTGTCTGGGAACCAGCTGCAGGCCCTTTTCAGGGACATCTTCCAGCCTGGCCTCAACCCTCCTGAACTCCATCACCACCTCCAGTGACCTGAGCAAGGAGCCACCGCCTGGAGTCAGTCACCTAACAGCCCTGAGGGTGGATGTCAGCTCAATATCCACAGCCTTTCTATAGCGATAGAAATTATTCTTATATAATTGCATATATTTAATAACCTTTAAATCGTATGGCAGCCAAAACTGTGACCTAACCTCTCAACATGGCCCACAGTGCTTTCTTAGAGTTTAATAACTTTAATAACCTTTCTATGTAATTATATATAAAAAACTATATAATCATTTGTAATATTTAATAACCTTTCTATAATGTAGCAACTTAAACCCAATCCTCTCAAGGTGGCCTCACAATGCTTTGTTAGAGTTCTTTATTCTTTCATGGGATGTGGACATCGCTGGCAGGGCCAGCATGTATTCTAAAGAAGAGCCATATTGGACTCGAAACGTTAACTCTGTTTCTCCCTCCACGCATGCTACCACATTTGCTGAGTTTTTCCAACACTTTTGTTTTTATTTCAGCATTTGTTGTCCTAACTGCCCTTGAGAAGGTGGTGGCGAGCTGCCTTCTTGGCATCTGAGTGTTAGGGTTAGGGTGAATGTTTTGCTTGCCTATTTCCAAGGGTAGATGTTGGGATGTTTCCTTTCATGAGGCAAATTAGAACCAGAGGGCACAGTTTAAAGACGGGGGTTTCCCATTTAAAATGGAGAGAGGAGGAATTCCTTCACCGAGGGTCATTAGTGTTTGGAATTCCCTTTTTCACAGAGAGCAGTGGAGGCTGTGTCATTGAGTATATTGAAGGCTGAGTTGACAGATTTTTGATCAACAAGGGAGTCAAGGCTTATTGGGGGGGGGGGGGGAGGCAGGCAAGATATGGAGTTAAGGCCACAATCAGATCAGCCATGATCTTATTGAATGGCGGAGCAGGCTCGATGGGCCGAATGGCCTACTCCTGCTCCTATATCTTATGATCATATACACCCCACTTGATTTTTCTTTCCACTGATCTCAGTGGAATCTACCCCATTAATTGCCCGACTGTATTTTCAAACTGTAAGATCGGTGTTGATTTTAATCCTCACTGCCTCCAATATTGAAGCGACTTGTTTCCAGGAGTAACACACGTGGGGCGATTTGGCTCATTGATGGTAACAATCAGAACTGGAGGGAAACCCCCTCGCAACCACTTGGGACTGCATCATGTGTGATGCAGAGGTGGCCGGCACGGGGGGCCATGTTGAGTGAATTCTACCTGCGTTATTATATGGGGCACAAGGGCAAGTTTAGCCATGAGTTGTGGAGTTTGAGTTTAGGCCGGACGGTAAGAGTCTGGACCGGAATGTCCGGAGCTCTAAGTGTGGCTATGAATCTGGAGCCTGGGGAGATTAAGAGGTGGTAGAGTGAAGGCCAGGCCCAGGGTCCTGGACCTCTCGCTGCTGCTGCTGAATATCTCTGAGTCAATGTGCAGCAGCAGCAATAACCCTCCTGTACAGCTCCCTGACTGTAAAAAAAAATACAGACATTACAACTCCCTGCATACAGCTTTCTCATAAACAGGCATTTCAGGGTCTTTGATGCTCAGGGTTCCCAGGATCTAAAGCAGTATCGATATCCCTAGACATCCTGCTGCATTTGCCTACGGAACATTAATTCCTTGACTGTGATGGCCTGAGGATGTGAAACACAGTATAGTGTTTGTATTCCCTGCTGGCAGCTCTACATGGAATTTACAGCACAGAAACAGGCCGTTTGGCCCATTTCATCTATGTTGGTGTTTATGTTTCACACAAGCCTCCTCCCTTTCTTCTCGATCACACTATCAGGGTAACCTTCAGCTTCTTTCTTCCTCATGTGTTTACCAAGTTCCTTGAATGTATCTATACTAGAATCATTGAATGGATACAGCACAGAGGAGGCCATTCGACACATTGTCTTTATGTCAGTTCTCTGCAGCAGCGAGTCAGCTAGTCCCACTCCTCGACCTTTTCCCTGTGGCCCTGTAAAATATTTCCTCTTAAGATAATTATCCAGTACCGTTTTGAAAACTGCAATTGAACCTCTCTCCACCACATGCTCAGGCAGTGCGTTCCAGATCCAAACCACATGTTGCATACAGAAGTTTTTCCTTATGTTGCCTCTGGTTCTTTTGTTAATTGCCTTAGGGTTCTTTCCCCTCTGCCGATGGGAAGTTTCTCCCCATTTTCACTATCTAGACCCCTCATGATTTTGAACATATCTAACAAACCTCCTTTCAACCAAGGAGAACAGTCCCGGCTTCACCAATCTATCCACATAACTGAAGCCTCTCATCCTTGGAACCATTCTCATAAATCTTTTCTGCACCCTCTCTAAAACCTTCACATTCTTCCTGTTGAGGCTGAACCAGTGTTTTATGAAGATTCATAACTTACTTGCTTTTGTACTCTGTGCCCCTATTTATAAAACCCTGGATTCAGTATAATTTATTAACTGCTTTCTCAACCTGCCCTGTCACTTTCAATGATTTATGCACATATACACCCAGGTCCCTCTCCTCCTGAATTTCCTTTAGAATTGTACCCTTTATTTTATGCCACCTCTCTTCATTCTTCTGACCAATATCACTTCACACTTGTCTACATTAAATTTCATCTGCCACATGTCTGCCCATCCCACCAGCCTGTCTATATCCTCTCGAAGTCTATCACTATCCTCCACACAGTTCACAATACTTCCACGTCTTGCATCATCAAATTTTGAAATTGAGCCCAGTACACCCAGATCTAGGTTATTAATATAAATCAAGAAAATTAGTGGCCCCTCCATATACCATCCCCCAGTTAGTAGTAAGTAAAGTTTTCTGTAATTCATGTTTTAATAGGGTTGAATTAAATCAATAAACTGTTGCATAATGAAATTCTACCTATGCTAAGGACTAGTGATTCAAAATACCATATGGTTTGAAATAAAATGCCTACCGGCACTAATATTTTTCACTTAAAAAGCATTGTTTGACTGATGTTTGGGGACTCAAATGATTAATACACAGGAAAACAATGTAATAGCAGATTTAGAAATTATATGGCCAACACATGTTCTTGGAGCTTCTGCACCTCAAAATTTGGCACTGCACCCCTGCCCTGTGCCAGTACAAAACAAGTCAGAGTATTTGATCAAACCTGGGGTTTGTTAATGGCTCCTCAGCCATTGTTAGCAGCACCTCTTCGATTGCAAAAACACATCTCAACTCTTTGAGTCAGCAGGAAAGAAAAGCAGAACTGGCAATTAACCTTCTGGAAATAAATTCCAAATTCATTCTGTCATCAAAAGGGTCCAGCACCGATGCAGTCATTGTCTAATGACAAATTGAGAATTCTTAACTGTCAACAGTTAAGTGGAGCAAAAATATGAGTTTCAGCTTCTGAACATTCCAGCACTGGCCACAGTGAACCACTCAGCAGCTTCTGTGCTGGAACAGGGGCCCTGGCTGCTCATCTCCTGTCATCACTTCAGTTCCCAATTGGAGTGTCAAATTTGAAAGTCATCTGATTTTAAACCCAACACCAAATACTCTGAAAGTAATAATCTTTCAGGAATTCAAGACTGTTTCTGAAGGCTAGATGCAATGATCATTTCACATTCCGTTTTATTGTTTTATTATAGCATGTATCAAAGCAGCCAATTTTAAGGTTGCGTTTGAAGCCCTGTTGTTCTCAAGAAATTTTAATCTCCATGGGGAAGAAATGAACACAATAATCCAATGACAGGATCCATTCAGTTCTTCTTAAACCATGAGGCCCAATTCCATATTCCCAGAGCACATCATTGGAAGCCACCAACTGTGTATCTGTGACTTCCCCTACGGTAGTTCCTGGGAGAACTATCATGATGCATCAGAATCAGCTCTACAATATTGTTCTTGTTATTTCTTATTGTTGTGGTGCCAGACTTGGTTCGGTGGTGGCATTTTTGTTTCTGAGTTAAGAGGGTTGTAAGTTCACCTGCCATACCAGAAACTTCAGCGCTGTCACTTCAGTGCAGGATCTAGGGCAGGCTGCACTCACAGGCGGATCGACTTTGTGTCGGCTTTCTAAGGTATATGCAAATGATCGCATGGCACTTTTTTGAGGAAGACCAACGGAATTATCTCTGGCGTCTTGGACAATATTTATCCCTCAGTCAACATCGTAAAAAACAAATGATCCAATCCTTATTACATTGATGTTTTTCGGTCCTTGCTGTGTCCAAATTGGCTGCTGTGTTTCCCACATTACAACAGTGACGACACTTCAAAGCTATGTCATTGGAAAAAGCACTTTGCGACATACTGATATTGTGAAAGGTGCTATATAAATGCATGCTTTTTTTTCAAAGAAGAAACATGTTAAATACATTAAAATAGGGCACTTGATCGGAGAATCGTTTTGCAACCCACCTAACTGGGCTATTGTAATTCAACAGAGTAGCAAACCAAGGAACCTGGACTTGTGAACATAAAGAGGTCCTCAGTCAGGGTAAACTTTTTTTGACCTTTCTGACTCCAGTGAAATGTTTGCTTTGCCAGTAATTCACCAACAATCAATGTGGGTGGTGCCAAAGGGTTTCCCCTAGGAGAGTGTGTGGCTGAAACAACAAAAATTGAAAACTGCCTGATAATTGGATTGATGTTGAGTTGATCTGTTTTCATGGTAGTGACTAATGTTAAAAAAACTCTTCTGTCAGCCGCTGACTATCAGATCATCTCCACTAAAGTGCTTCTGAAACCAACAAATATTTGACATGCAACAGAGTCAATCCAAGTTATTAAAAAATTGAAAACAAGAAACACAACTTTTATCTCAATGAAGAGTGTCCTCATTATTCCTGTTCCCTTTACTAAATGTATTGGATCTTTATTGTTCAGTGTTTAGCGCTGGTGATGTTTAGTAGTCTCTGTTGTTTGGTTCAGCCACAACTGGAGTATTGTGTCCAGTTCTGGGCATCACATTTTAGAAAGGATGTGAAGACATTAGAGAGGGCGCAGAAAAGGTCCACGAGAATGGTTCCAGGGATGAGGGACTTCAGTTATGTAGATAGATTGGAGAAGCTGGAGCTGTTCTCCTTGGAGAAGGTTGAGAGGAGATTTGATAGTAGGTATTCAAAGTCATGAGAGGGCTGGACAGAATAGATAGGGAGAAACTGTGGACGATTCGAACCGGGAGACACCAATTTAAGTGATTGTGAAAAGAAGCAATGGCGACATTAAAAGATTTTTACGCAGCGAGTGATTAGGAACACATTGCCTGTGGGTGTGGTGGAGACAAACTCAACTGTGGCTTTCAACAGAGAATTGGATTATTATCTGAAGAGGAAAAAATTGCAGGAAAAGGAAGGGGAATGTCTATGAGTGAATTGGTCTTACAGAGGGCTGGCACAAACTCGATGGGCCATTCTACGGTTCAATGTTTCTCGTGTTTGGTACCCTGGGCCATAAAGATATGTGGCCCTCCGGCAGTTTCCTGCCAAAACTGAAATGCATGTCCAACCTAAAACTCGGTTTAAAAGGAGAGCTTTGGTGTTTGATGCTGCACGTGTTCACTACTCCTGATTTTAATGCCAATATTTAGTACTCTTGGACGTGGAAATTCCTGATATTCTTTTATTTTTGAAGTGACAATATTGCTTTCCTAATGGTAATTGATCACTTTGCCATTTAGAAGCTGGGAATGTGGACAGTATGTCTGCCAGGAAATCCTCCTAGAATAATTTCCTTTGGCAAACAAAGAGGAATTTGTGGAGTGTTTATAAACATACAAACATACAAAATAGGAACCAAAGTAGGCCATTCAATAAGATCATAGCTGATCTGTCTGTGTTTCAAATTCCACATTCCCATCTACCTCAGATAACCTTTAATTTCCTTGCCTAACAAGAATCTATCTACCTCCGCCTTAAAAATATTCAATGACCCCACCTCCACCGACTTTGGAGGCAGAGAGTTCTAATGTCACACAACTCTGAGAGAAAAAATTCTCCTCACCTCTGTCCTAAAATGGCGACCCCTAATTTTAAAACAGTGCTCTCTAGTTCTGGACTCACCCACAAGAGGAAACATCCTTTCCACATCCACCTTGTCAATATCGTTCAGGGTCTTGTATACTTCAATCAAGTTCACCCCTCACTCGCCTAAACTCCAGTGGAAACAAGCCCAGCCTGCCTAACCTTTCCTCATAAGACAACCCGCTCATTCGAAATTTTAATCTAATAAACCTCCTCTGAACCGCCTTCAACACATTCAGATCCTTCCTTAAATAAGGAGACCAAAACTACACACACTATTCGAGATGTAGTCTCACCAATGCCCCGTATAACTGAAGGTAACATCCTTATTTTTATGTTCAATCCTTTCATAATAAAGGATAGAATTCCATTAGCCTTCTTAATTACCTGCTGTACCTGGATGCTAACTTTTTGTGATTCATGCACCAGAACACCTCGATCTCTTTGCACCTCGGAATTCTGCAGTCATTCTTTGTTTAAGTAATGCTCTGCTTTTTTATTCTTCCTGCCAAAATGAACAACTTCACATTTTCCTACATTATATTCCATCTGCCAGATTTTTGCCCACTCAATCAACCTATCTATATCTGTCTGAAACCTCCTTATGTTCTCTTTTTTTTTCATTCATTCATGGGATGTGGGCGTCACTGGCTGGGCCAGCATTTATGGCCCATCCCTAATTGCCCTTGTTCAGAGGGCATTTAAGAGTCAACCACATTGCTGTGGGTCTGGAGTCACATGTAGGCCAGACCAGGTAAGGACAGCAGATTTCCTTCCCTAAAGGACATTAGTGAACCAGATGGGTTTTTACAACAATCAGCAATGGTTTCATGGTCATCAATAGACATTTTAATTTATTTTTTAAAATTCCAGATATAATTTAAATTCCACCATCTGCCATGGTGGGATTTAAACCCAGGTCTCCAGAGCATTACCCTGGGTCCCTGGATTACTAGTCCAGCGACAATACCACTACGCCATCACCTCCCCCTTCACCTCTTCAGAATATACTTTCCTACCCATCTTTGTGTCATCTGCAAATGTAGCTACCATGCCTTCACTCCCCTCATCTAAGTCATTGATATAAATTGTAAGAAGTTGAGGCCCCCAGCACAGACCCCTGCGGGACTCCTGTCATCACATCCTGCCAATCAGAAAAAGACCAATTTATGCATACTCTCTGTTTTCTGCCAGCCAATCTTCTATCCGTGCTAATATGTTACCCACTACATCATGAGCTTTTATTTTCTGCAATAACCTTTGACGTGAATCCTTATCAAATGCCTCCTGGAAATCCAAGTACAGCAATTCTACAGGCTCCCCTTTATCCACAGCGCATGTAACTCCTTCAAAGAACTCCAATAAATTAGATAAACATGACTTCCCTTTCACAAAATCATGCTGACTCTTCCTGGTAACATTATAACCTCCTTAATGATCGATTCTAACACCTTCTCCACGACAGACATCAAGCTAACTGGCCTCTAGCTTCCTGTTTTCTGCCTCCCTCCCTTCTTGAATATAGAGTTATATTTGCTACTTTCCAATCTGATGGAACCTTTCCAGAATCTAGGGAATTTTGGAAAATTGACACCAATGCATCTACTACCTTGTTAGCCGCCTCTTTTATGAACCTAGAATGAAGTTCATCAGGACCTGGAGACTTGCCAGCCTGCAGCTCCATCAGTTTTCTCAGTACTGTTTCCCTAGTGATTGTAATTTCACCAAGTTCCCCTCTCCCTGCCACTTCCTGATTTACAGCTATTACTGGAGTGATTTTTTTTGTATCTATAATGAAGACAGAAGCAAAATATTTGTTCATTTCATCCGCCATATCCTTATTATCTACTATTAACTCTCCGCTGTCACTCTCTAGAGGACCAACACTTTACTCACTCTTTTCCTTTTTAAATACCTGTAGATATTCTCGCTATTCATTTTTACATTTTTAGCTAGCTTCCTCTCGTACTCTAATTTCTTTCTCCTGATTAACCTTTTAGTCATTGTCTACTGTTCTTTATACTGTGACCAATCATCTGATCTGTTGTTGTAGGGTGTTGCCATCCTGCCTCCTCCCCAATGAAATGGTCAGAATTTCAGAAACAATAAAAGAAAGAGACAGAGACTTGGTAGAATTAGCCCCTCCCCAAATGCCTTTCTTGCTCACCTAAATAATGGCAACCATGTGTCATCACAGGCCAGATCTTTCCTGCACCTAAGTCCCTAATGTATCTTGTTGCTTAGTGTTTGGTACTGCTGTTACCTAGTACTGTATGCTGTTTAGTTTAGTGGTGGTTACCACTAACTGATGCCCAGTACTGCTTCAAGAATACATACATTAAACAAATCTGACTTTAAGATCTAAAAGGACCAGTTACGCATTAGGCACACAACTATGTCTAACACTTTGTTTGTAATCTTATAAACTAACCTGCACAACTGGGGCAGAATTTTATGCCTCATGGGCGGGCACACACCTGACCCGATCGGGCATAAAATAGCGCAAGAAGACGTCAGGCAAGCTTCATTCTTAGCATTTCTAGGCTTTATTTCAGGACTGATTGGTGTCTCCAAGGTCCCCGGGGCATTTTGATACCCTTCCAGGTATCAGAAAACCTTCTGTTACCCTGGTAATGGGGATTGTGGTCTCCTCTGGTGGAACCTCCTCTGAGGAAGAAGAGAGGGGCAGAAGGGAGAGGAGGCCAGGTGTCCCCATTCAGCTTCCAGGGGAGCAACCTGTGGGAGGAGAGGCGCAGGCACAAGGGGCACAGGGCAAGCAGGAAGTCCAAGGCGGAAGGGGCTGCAGAAGACGCCATTATCCTGCTGCCAGGGTTTACAGGCAGCGATGCAGCTACCTCAATATGCCCGAGGTGCAATGCCAAAGGAGGCTCCGCCTCTCCAGGGAGAGCGTGACCTCCATTTACCAGATGGTTGGGCCTGAGATCAGCTCCGACTGTGTGGGTGGACACCCCATGCCAGTGGCTCTGAAGGTCACAGTGGCCCTTAACTTCTATGCCTCTGGTTCTTTCCAGGGGTCAGTGGGGGTATCTTTGTGGAGTGTCCCAATCAGCTGTCCATAGTTGCGTCAAGCTGGTGACAGAAGCTCTGTTCAGGTGGGCAATGGCATTTCTTCATTTCCGTACAAACGAGGCCAGCCAGGCTGAGCGAGCCAGAGGCTTTGCAGCGATTGCTGGGTTCCCCCGCATCCAGGGTGCTATAGACTGCACACACGTGGCCATCAAGGTGCCAGTGGGTCAGCCCGGTGCCTTCGTCAACAGGAAGGGCTTCCACTCCATGAACGTGCAGATAGTGTGTAACCACAGGATGCTGATTCTACAAGTCTGTGCAAGGTACCCAGGCAGCTCCCATGATGCTTACATCCTGAGACACTCCCAGGTGCCGAGGCTCTTCAGTGCTCCAGCCCGGCTGGATGGATGGCTGCTGGGTGCCAAGGGCTATCAGTTGAAAAGGTGGCTTATGATGCCTCTCCGCCTCCCAAGAACAGAGGCAGAGCAGCGTTACAATATGAGTCAGGCCTCCACAAGGGTGGTGCTAGAGAGGACCATAGGTCTTCTGAAGATGTGTTTCCAATGCTTGGACTGTTCAAGGGGAGCACTACATACCCCCCAGAGCGGGTGTCACTGATAGTGGTCACATGCTGCGCTCTCCACAATCTGTGCTGGCAAGGGGCAGACCCACTAGAGAAGAGGATCTTGACACAGCTCCACAGGCCACAGAGGATGAATCCATAGTGAGTCAGAAGAGGAGCACGGTGAGGAGAACGCTGAGGGTGTGAAGGCTGACCTCGGTAACCTCCAGGGAAGCCGGGACGCCTTGATCCGACGCTCCTCCAGCTAAAGATCTGCTTCCACCTCATGCCAGGGCTGCCACCTCCATCCCGGATGTCTGAAATGACCCTTTCATTTGAACCCAAAGCTCACTCAGCGCCTGTGCAATAATGTTCAGAGTCGCTCATGTCCAGCATTACACACTGGCATACCCTACAGCAAAAAAATAAAAAGGTGAAGCATACTCAGGCCATGATGACAAAAACAAAATTTATCTAATTTTGATAAGCCAAAATAATTAACATAACCTTCTCTGGTCTTCATTCCCAGACCAGTAAACATAATCAAGGCATTGCACAACAGAAGATCACCCGTGAACAGTCCCTCTTGTGCTCATGGTGCCTTAAACTTGCGTTTGCGAGTGCTATGCCTTGGTGCCCCTCCCCTCACTGGCACCAGCATTGGAGGCAACCTGATGACTCTGGTGTCTTCTTGGCCTTGATGACTTTGGCGGTCGTCCTCTGGCCAGTGGAGCCTGTGCTAGCCCTGCCTCAGAAGGAGCAGCCAGTGCCATGGCTGGCATCTCCCCAGTCATCGCAGCCTCATAAGATGCCACGGGTACTGTCAGAGGGGTGGAGGAGCCGCTCCCATCATCCAGAGCATCCTGAAAGGAGCCTGCAGAGACGACAAGCAGCTCGTGCACCAACGTGAGGTCACTCTACACCTCCCTGCTCTCCATTGATGGACGGGCACCTAGCTGGGATACTGGGTGCCTCATCCATCTTTCGCACTGGCACTGACCACCTGAGGTCATTGCCGGTGCGAGGGCTTGAGGGTCCGAGCACAAGCTCAGAAACCCCTGATTCTGTTCCTGGAGCTGTCATTCTATGAGAGTCACCACTCTCTCAATGGAGGAGGTAGTGCGCTCGGCCATGAGGGTCAATGCAGTGATTATGCTCCACATGGACTCCTCCACAACAGAGACCATGGGACGCATACCCTCGTGAATCTCTGCCAGATCCTCCTGCGCATCCCGCTGGACATCCAGCATCTGCTGCCTAATTGACGATTCCAGAGGTGGTTCATCTGCCTTCGACTCAGCATCGTCCTAGTCTCGGACTGCCAGGCACCCTGGACACTCTCAGTCTCCGCCTACTCCTCAAGCGAGTGTGAAGTGCTCTCACCACTGTGCTCTGACATTCTAGCCCAGGATCTAATGCCCACCGAGGTGCTGGTATCTGCGCTGGTGCCTGGTTCAGAGAGTGGGTGTGACGTAGGTGCATGTCAAGCCTGGTGGTCCTCTGGCACCAGGGTTGGCTCTTCGGGGTCCTGCGATTGAGTATGTGCTGGTGAATCTTAGGGAGAACAAAAACATGTCATTAGTTAAATTCGTCACCCTGTCACTGTGCCAGGCACCCTGGTGAGACCATGGAGATCTGCATCATGGTGCCATCATCTTTCAATGCTCAATGGGGAATCCAGTTTTGAGGTTCCCATCAATAAAGAGACTACACAAGAATGTTTGCACCATCTGAAACTTTCACCTCTGTGCACTGCACTCTTACCTTCATCTGACACCCCAGCCTCTCTGCGGCCGGTTAACCGAGGTGCGTGGAGCCTCTCCAGTTCTAAGGCGTCCTGCTTGAATCTGAATAGGATTAGGAGGCTTGGAGACCTCCGCCTGTCCGTGACCTTTCAATGTTCTTATGGGTTGTCCTCTCCTGAAAGGACAGAGGAGCATTAATTAGTCCACTCTCTACCTGCAGCACCATTGCAGCCTGGCCAACCCTACCTGGGGAACACCTTGTAAGTCATGGCCCTCGAGCCACAAGGCACTCAGTCCAAGCAGCCAGGGCTCACCCCCTTGGCCAGCTCCAGTGTCATTGCAGTTGGCACTCAGACTCTAACACCTCTGAGCTCCACGGAGTGGGGGAAGCGCGGCCAGACCTTAACACTTCAACACACTTCTCCGTGCCAACACGGTACTCACCCTTCCCGAACGCAGCAGGTCGTTAAACATTTTGTGGCACTGCACCCATGTGCGCCGCACAGCTTCGTAGCTGCTGACCTGGACTGCCACCTCCTCTCAAGCTCTTTTTATCAGGTGCGGTGGCCTCCTCCTTCAACCTCTGGGGACAAGGATATCCCTCCTGACACCCACCTCCTCCAGGAGGACCGCGAGGCACTCGTCCGAACACCGTGCGGCTGAGTGCCCACCCAATCTGCCCTCCCGCTTGGCGTCTCCAGCTGCACTTGAGGCCATAACTTCGGTGTTCAGAATGCTGCAAATATTTTCTTCCCTGGCAGTCTTCAAGGAGCTGCCTTTGTTGTTTTTAAACCGGCTGCCGGGTCGCCATTGGACCCGGCGGTCCACAGGCCATCCATCCCCCCGCCCAGCCTTTCCTGACCATTGGGAAGACAGGTTTCATGCTGGGTAGGCCTTAATTCGCCAACCAGTGTGAAATCGCAGTCGGGGGCCGATCGCGGGCTGTGGACCATTTCCCGACCGGTTGCGGGCCCAGCGATCAAGGGTGAAATTCAGGCCCTCGTGTGATGGTGGTGATGAGTTCATGAGATCAGATTAATAAAGAAGTATGGTCATTTTAGAGATTATTTAGTTGATGCATTAATCAAGAGCCTTTTTTAGGTTAATTGACACTTTGGCTGAAAAATTGGCAGCTGGTGTTTGGCATAAACACACTGCCTGACTTTCCATTCTATTGAAGTCAGTCAGGTGAAATGTTTGACTGATACTTGCCTTGGGAGGCCTAGGTTTAGGAACGAGTCTGGGGGTAAGTGCTGGATGTAGGCGGCGTTGGGTGCTGGATGGGAAGTACAAATGGCACCTCCCTAACTTCCAAAAGAATCTATCAGCAAAGCTTCTCTGAACTTTGTTCGAAGTTAGAAGTGTGCACAGTTTACATCCAGACCTCCCCACCACCGCCCAAGGATCATTGTTACCCATCCCAAATTCATCACACTTCAAAGTCTCAAACTTGGTTATAGAGGCAAAGTGATCTTTAAAGAAAAGTTAAAAAAAACATAAATGAAACGCCCAGTTTCCAAATAAATTAGAACATAAGAAATAGGAGCAGGAGTAGGCCATATGGCGCCTCAAGCCTGCTCTACCTCAGCTTCACTTCCCTGGCCTATCCCCATATCCCTGGATTCCTTTGACTGTGCTCTAGCTGGGGAGTTAGACCTGGAATGCTAGAGAAACTGGCCAGATTACACGGTTCCACATTGTGCATTACCCCTGTCAGCATAAAACTGATTAGCTTCCAATTTAGCATGAGCAGATTTACTATGGCAGGTTCATTTGCCTTTTAAAGGAAATCTATTTTGAGTATGAAACAGATTCAGAGTAAAGGTTTTAATGAATAATAAGGTATGTGTACATATTACCAGAGTATTCACTATACCAAACATTTAACTATAACAGGAATTGTATTGGCACAACGTGAATCATGTCCTAAACCAGTTGTTAGTATGGTAAAGCTCTAAACCACATAACAAATGTCATTAAATCATGAAATTGTCACTTTATAAATGGAAATGTATTATAGTATTTGCATTTAAATAGGGGAACATTGCAAGAAATTAAGTATACTAGAGAAGAATTAAAGGGGGTAATTATAATTGGATTAAAATTCAATGCTATACTGCAGGTGTATCTGGGAGCTTTACTAAGCCTATATATCTAATGATAATATAGGTATTATCTGAGCAATGATCCAGTGATTATTAGGCAGCTTAACTCATCTTTCAACACAATGAGGGATATCCTCCCAGATTTGCATTAAGTGCGATAGCGGGCGAGTAAAGCAACGTTTTACCCACTGGCCACAATGACAGTTTCTCCTCCCATATCATCCCAGTCCCACCGCATTAACTATCATTCCCGGGAAACACACTGTTTCAATGCGGGCAGACACTCATTCACCCGCCAAGCCATCACCTCATCACTTCATCATGCCAGGTGCCATATTTAAAGGGCAGCCACGTGCACAACTCTCAGTGCTTCCATCCCACGACTGCTGCATGGAATACCTGGCCCTAAAAGTCAAAAAGACTGCAGCCTCCAGGTTTAATGACGCATCCCTCAACCGCCTTTTGGACGCAGTGGAGGCCTGCTGTGATGTCCCCTACCCCCGCTTTGGCCACAAGATGCGCAGCAGCATCACCAATCTGGCTTGGGAGACGGTGGCAGCGGTGGTCAGCACCAATGCCCTGCAGAAGAGGACAGCCAGCCAGTGCCACAACAGGATGAATGACCTCCTCCATTCCGCCAGGGTAAATCAATCTTCTCATTACTCTCAACTCATACACTCACAAGCCCATCACACATCCACAGGGATCTCACACCACAAAGGACAACTAACTCTCACACCCACTCCCACATCTTCCTCCTCAGACTCATATCTTCTCGCGTCCTCATCCCGTCCATGGCTCCACTCACCACACAAACATTCCATGCAGTGCCATGTGTCCTGTTCACACCTTCTCCATCTGTTTTCATGCGGGAGAAGCCTGCTCATATGAGCAGGGAGAGGTCCCAGACTGGGAGTGGAGTGGCCCACATTACGCCTCTCACTCACTTTGAGGAGCGTGCCATCGTGCTGACTGGTGAGGATGTAGACCGTGCCTGCGGTGATAATGAGGTCGGCGGCGAACTCCGTTCTGAGGATCCTGCACAAGATCATCCCTCTTTCATCGCAAATATGAGTGCTCTCTCTCCTGCTTTTGACTGTGCTGCCATACAGTAATTATCTCTACTTTGGTTCACAGGGAGCTCTGCCAAGCGGCTAAAACCCTCAGCCAGCCAGTCCCTCAGCTTCATCCACGTTCTCATCTCCAGCCAGGAGGACTTCTCCTCCATTGAAGAGCTGGAAATAAGCAGACTGGAAGACCCATCACAGCGCTTACCCACACTTTGCACCAGCACAAATAGGGGGACCTAGGTCTAGAGCAGGCTCAGGTTCACAATCTGGTGGTCACTGCAGGGACACATGTCCACAGCAGGAGGAGGCAGGTTCAACCAAGCTCCCGGCACTCGGATGACTGCTGGAGAAGAGGCACCTGTGAGGTCCGTGTCAGATGATGAACCTCTGGATTTGGCCTTTTAGCTCACAGTGGAGAGTCAGCAGAAGATGGGGGAACATCACGCAGAGCTGTTGGAAGCCCTCAACGGAATGGCACGTGAGTTAGAGGAATGTGTCCGCCTGCTCTCTGATGAAGTGGTGCCCACATATGCGCACATGGAGGTCTCCAGGGAGGATGGAGGACGCCATGGAGACCCTGTTCCAGCAGAACACGGTGATGTATGCACACCTGCCCTCCATCATGGGAGCCATGGTTGAGTTCCTACAGTGGCGACACAAGAGAGAAACAGGGCACCTCGATGTCCTCCCGGGCTACTCAGTTTTAGGGCATGAAGGAGTCAGGCTGGGGCCCCCGGGCAACCAAAGGGAGGAGGAGCAGGAGCTGGACATCCCTGGGCCATCCACTCACGAATCTCAGAGGCCATCCTCTCCCTCCAAGTCCCTTCTATCTATGACACCCTCAACCTTGTCCTCTGTCACCGCAGAGGGAGCAGATGGCCCACAGGAAGATAGCCAGAGCAAGTCGGGGCCCCCAAAGCCTCGGCTCTCCAGAACACCCACGCCAAAAGCAGCAGAGCCAACCATTGCATAGGCTGTCTCCACCCCTCCTGTGGATGTCAGGGCAGCACCTAGAAATCTAAGGCATTCAAAAGTTAAGAAATTCTGATCCTTTCACCTCCCCCAGTCACCCATTTCCTTGCCCCCATCACTGTTGATACTCCCAGCATCACCCCCTACCAGCCACAACCCTTCTCTTTTGGGGATGTCCAGGTGAATGTGCACATTGCCTTCTTTCCTGAAAATCCCACCCCCATCTACATTAAACTCCCCTCCCACCTCCTTCCCACCCCCAGGGTCCATGCTGCCTCCAAGTCTCCACCAACCACCCTCGCCGTCACTTCTACTGCTACTCATCCTGCCACCCTACCACCTCACTCTGCCCTTAGTCATTCTCAACATTCCCTCCTACCACGCCTACCCTCAGTTCACTCCCCAGGAAGCAGTCCTAGACTCATCAGAACCCTCCCTTACATCTTCACCTGGACATCCACCCTCTGGACTCCTTCCCTCCTCTTGGAACTCCTTCAACACCGCCCCCAAACCCCACCTTGTCCTTCCCCCTTCCTGACCCCTATCTCCAGCCTTACTTCTTCCTCCAGCCTTGCTCCTCCCTTGCTAACTTCTTCAGACACACTTACTTCTTCCTGCACCCTTACTCCCTCCCCGCAAACTCTTTCCTCCCTCTGGACTCTCTCCCCTCTCTGCACTTGGTCCCCTCACCAAAACTCCTTCCCCCTTCTACACTCCTTCCTCCCTCCGAGTTCCTTCCTTTATACCTTCCACCCACCTTACACCTACCACCCCGGTTGCAGTCTTCACCCCCCATTACCCCTTCCTCCCCACTGTAGTCCCTTCCGCCGACACCGTCATTCCCCCCCTCCTAACCTCACCCCCCGATACCTTCGTTCCCCACCCCCCCAACGTGATCCCCCGAAAAGCTTTGTTGCCCCCCCATCCCCGGATCCCGATGCCTATGCCTTTCCTTCTCCCAGTCGATCCTAGACCTTCCTCTCCCACCCCCAGGTACATCTCCCTCTTCCAAACACAGCTGGACCTTCCGCTCCACCCCCTTAACCATCATACATGATGAGCAGACCCTCAATGGTGACTTTCCACCTTCTGTGAGCTGCTTCGTGGCAGAGCCATGTCCATGAGAACCCAGCCAGCATGCCATGGACGTTCCTCCTGGGTACTGTTGCTGTCGGGCTCCAGCATCTTCTGCTCCTCAGTTGGCCATGATGTGAGCAAGGCCCTGGCGGGTAGGCCCCGAATTCTGCACATCACACTTGTCAAGATGTGTTCTACACTGGTGCGTTTTCCTGACAAGGTGGGTGGATGATCCTGTGTGGGGTTGGGGGGATGATTCCAGCAAGCTGGCCTTATAATGATATGCAGATGTATTACAATGAGGCACCCGACATCCGACGGCTTGAAACGCAGCCAGCCATCGACGGGCTGAGTGGACAATCGCAAACTGGTTTAACGATGCCATGCAACCGATTTTTGGCCTTCTCGCCATATTGTCCACTCATGCTGCCAAACAAGCCCAACGCCAGTGGGCACAGAAAATTCCACCCTATTACTTTTAATATCTATATTTTTATATGCCAAGTGATAGTTTTACCTCGGAGTCATTCACTTGTGACTTTTAAGCTTTGTAGAAACCATGTTTTAAATTGGAAGTTGAGTTTTAAGCTTCAGAATGAAAATGTTGGTTTGGAGCAGATAGATTTGCTGTAGACCAGTTAATTAAAGTTTGGTTTAGCTGTCAGTCCTTGTCACTTAAGGCTAAGCAAAGTCTGTGGTTAAAGCAATCTCCCTGCCCAGTGAAATCCTAGATGTCATTCCCTGAGCATGTGAATTTGCAAGCCATGAAGCCTGCTGATTGTGTGACAGTGATTCCTCTCTATGCAGTTAGTTAGCCTAAAGGTGTTTTTTTAGGGCCTTGTTAAACAACTATACTGCTTTACTGCATGCAGTGAAGCTTTAACCTTCCCGCTGCTTAATGCTTGGCTATAAATTAAAGACTCCTGCGCATTTCAGAAGCCAATCAGAGGTGAGATGACATTGAGCACATCCGCAGCTCAGGAGGGGAATCCTGACTTTTTTCAGCATCTGGGATTTCTGCTGTTTTACCATATTAAAATATTCAATGTTGAAAGTTTTGATTGGAGTGAATTGCTTGTAATTATCAGACAGTAGTTTGGGTACAATGGATTTTTTTTTTCTGTATTAGAAGAATAATAATTTTCATGTATTGGGATGCTTAGCATTTGGACATGTTACGGAGATTATATTAAATACCAAAGACTTGGTTACTCTGGATCTTGTTACTTGGTTCAGTAATTTCTGTTGCTGGCAAAAATCATCAATCGCTAACATCCAAGCTGCCTCCGAATCTCCCTTGTAGCTGCTCCATTGCTGTTCTACTCTAACTGTTTTCTGGAGGTTTATTTCTCTATATACCAGAGAATTATGGTTGTGGCGTAGCTCCAATCTGATGCCACCAACATAGGGAATATCCTGCTTTCCACTCATTTATAAAAGGCTGGGTTATATAGTCCAGACTCAGCTGTCTTCCCTGCACACTGAGAATGAGGACAGGAGCTATAGAACAACAGTGTTAGCCAGAATGGGCAGGGAAACAGACATCAGCTGGGGGTACAGTGATTGAGAATTTGAAGCCATAGCATGCTGTAAGTGGGTGAAACCCAGGGGACAAGGGTGGAAGGGTGATTTAGAGCTGTTTAGGAGAGGGGAAATGAGGAGAGATAGGATGGACTGATTATAATCGCTCTGAATTTTCTTGTTAGGGTTCAAATTTCTCTTCTTTTTTTGTTCGATTTAAGTTGAACAGTTCAGTTTTTGCTTCAGACATCCTTCTCCTTTCTTGCCTGTTTTTCCTTTTCCTAAATATTTGGGTTCTCTTATTAAAGCATGGAAGTTCTACTAAACATTTATAAATCATTGGTTAGGCCATAACTGGAGCACTGTGCCCAGCACACTTTAGGAAGAATGTCATGAGGACGCGGAGGAGACTTGCTAGAATAGTACCAGGGATAGAAGATTCCAGTTATGTTGAAGCTGGGGCTATTCTTCTTGGAGCAGAAAGGATTAATGAAGGTTTTTAAAATTATAAAGAATTTTAATAGAGTGAATAAGGAGAGATTGTTTCCACTTGCAGGAGGGTCAGTAACCAGAGGAGACCAATTTAAGGTGCATTTACTGCAAAGGAACCAGAAGTGAGGTGACGAGAATCTTTTTTACAGAATGAGTTGTTATGCACCGCCTGAAAGGGTTTGGGAAACAGATTCAATAGTAACTTTCCAAAGAGAATTGGATAGATATCTGAAGAGGAAATATTTGCAGGGCCATAGGGAAAGAGCAGGAGAGTGGGAACATTAGATTACTCATACAAAGAACTGGCACATGCATGAAGGGCCACCTTCAATGATTCTGATTATGAAAAGCACACAGTGACATTCTATAACAAAGAGAAAGAAAGAACGAACAAACTTGTGTATTGCTGTAAAAAGAGACATATGTTTGAAACATAGGTGACTTTTTTAATTGAACAAGAAGTTAAAAGTTAGAGAATTTTTAAAGATTTAACATGTATCATTTTTAACTCCATGGGAAGAATTTTCCCCCTGTTGGGGGGGAAGTGCAGGATCGGGCACGGACAGGCGCGCCTCCGATCGCACCGCCATGTTACGTGGGCGGGCCAATTAAGGCCTGCCCAGCGTGACTTCCGCCAGGAAGCGCTATGCGTTCCCTGTGCCGAGGGGGGTGTGGGATTCCCTCAGCCAGGAGTGCGCTCTTTCGTGCATGCGCGCAAAAGAGCACACAGATCTCCCTGAGGCTAAGTGCTGCCTCAGGGAGATCGGCATGGAATTAAAACTTTTAGGACAAATGTATAAAAAAAATTTCCCTGACTTGTCCCCTGATGTGACACTGTCACATGAGTTGGGACATGTCCATCACTTTTCTGAAACCTTTATTAAATATTTAAAAACCCTCATGAAACCTCATCCCGTCCGTGGATGAGGTTTAATGCTTTTTCTTAAGCCCGCCAGGGCTCCCGGCCTGCCCACCAACACTAAGGTTCGACAGGCAGCCCTGTCAATGACCTAAATTGGTTTATTAATGGCCTCAATAGGCCGTTGATCGGTCAGCGGGCACACAACTGACTGGGCTGCGCTCTCGCCGACCTGAAAATGGAAATGATGTGGGGTGACGTCGGGAGTTCTGCTTGACATCATCCCGTGTCATTTTACGCATCGGCGAGTGGGCCCTTTACCTTGCTCATCCTGCTTTCTACCCTTAATGTCACCTTTTATCACATTCCTTAGATAATATCACCACCTTCAAACCTCTTTGTCCTTTTGTCTATGACATCTTTTGGTTATCTCCACCTATCACTGGCCCTCTATCCAGCTCTACCTGTCCCACCCCCCACCCCCACCCCCTTAAACCAGCTTATATTTCACCTCTTTTCTACTTTTCCTTAGTTCTGTTGAAGAGTCATACGGACTCGAAACGTTAACTGTGTTCCTCTCCGCAGATGCTGCCAGACCTGCTGAGTTTTTCCAGGTATTTTTGTTTTTGTTTTGGATTTCCAGCATCTGCAGTTTTTTGCTTTTAACTCTGGATGGAGGCTGGTAAAGATGGGCCCAACATGAGCAAAGGTTTGCAGGTGAGGAAATGATGGTCAGGCAGGTCAAAACGATTGAAGATATTGTTCCTGACAGCCCTGGCATTTCTCTGCATGGCCCTGACGCCTGGGAGAGATACCACAAGATCTCTGTCCTCCTCAAAGTTCTTATAGGGCTCGAGAGGGTAGATGCAGGAAGGATTTTTCCCCTGGCTGGGGAGTCTAGAACCAGGGGACACTGTCTCAGAATAAGAGACAGGCCATTTAAGACTGAGATGAGGAGGAATTTCTTCATTCAGAGTGTGGTGAATTTTTGGAATTCTGTATGCCAGAGGGCTGTGGAAGCTCATCCATTGAGCAAGTTCAAAACAGAAATCAATAAATTTTTGAGCAATCCCATGCTGTGCTCTGTGATTGCCCTTGTTGAGCAGTGTGCAGCGATGTAACACTCCTCCGCAGGGCTTTGGGGATGACGCGCCGGTATTATGAGCCACATACTGAGGTGATAGCCCTTGTCACTCAGGATTCAACCCTGCACTTGGGCAGGGGCCTCAAAAGCTGTGGCAGCTGGGAGTTCCTTAAGATGCATGCA
This sequence comes from Cetorhinus maximus, assembly GCF_964194155.1. Classification (NCBI taxonomy): domain Eukaryota; kingdom Metazoa; phylum Chordata; class Chondrichthyes; order Lamniformes; family Cetorhinidae; genus Cetorhinus; species Cetorhinus maximus. Next base: position 105,583,673 of record NC_135893.1, read on the forward strand.
TCATGAGAGCTCCCTGGAAAATGAGCACACACCTGCTTAATTGTTTTCTGGTGGTCACAGACAACTTGAACATTAAGTGTGTGAAAGTCCTTACACTTTACAAATGCAGCCGGCTGTTCCCAGGGTGTCCTAGTGGCCATGTGCGTGCAGTCGATTACATCCAGTACCTGTGGCAACCACATGATAGTTGCCATGCCAACTGCTCTAGCAGCCTGGACTATCAGCGCCTGTTGAGAATCTGATGAATTTTTCACCGCCAGCATGCACCTATGTGTTGCAGCTTGGGAAATGCCACACAGGTCCCCCATGGTGCCATGAAATGAGCCACTGGCATAGAAGTTTAGAGCTGCAGTTACCTGAAGGTGACTGACACGGTGTTCCCTCCAAAGCCACGGGATTGAAGGTCTTGTTCTAGGAGTGTACACAGGTCAGTAACCACCTCCCAGGAAAACCTTATGCATCTCTGGTATTGCCTCTCAGACATCTGAAGGTACTTGGTGAGCATTCTGAACACATGCAGACCTGCCAATGCTCTTCAGTGATGAAGACAGCTCTGGTTGAGTTCCTGCTGACCTCCCTCCCCCTTGGCTGCTGCTGGCTGATGGCCATGTGGCCCATGTTGTTGTGTGACCATGGCCCTCCTCTGGCAAATCCCCCTCCTCCACCTCCCAAGGTCGAAGCAAGATTGGGAGAATGAGACCTGTTGCACATCCGCAAAGTGAACCGTGTGAAGAAGGGGCGCAAGGATATGAGCACCTCTGTTGACATGGCTTTCATTCCTAAGCAGCTGCAGTTGACCAATTTGGTTTGCTTCCCAATTAATGAGCGTTCATGCTATACAAACAAATGGTAAATAGGTTTCCGCCACCTGGCGACTTGTTGGCTGCTCTATCGTTGAGACGCAGTCGATTTTATCTCACAAACTCAACCTGACGTCAGGAATAGGAGATTTTGGCTCCTGCCTAATTAAGTCCCCCCAACCTGCCATGTTTCTTGCTCTTCCAGGCCCATTAAATACTGCCCAGGGATTAAGAAATCAAAGCTATTAATCTGTAGCTCACTGATAAGCCTTGTGCTGTGTGTGCCATAGGATGTTGCTTTGTTTAATAATCTAAATGGGTTTCAGCATGAAATGCAAACCAAGGAGAGCATGATGTTTGATGATCCTGCTACACTACTTAAAATAAATTGCTTCGTCAAATCCCTCAATAAGGTTACATTTGAGCTGTCCATTGTTTTATATCTCTGCCATTTCAATCTTTCAGAAGAAAATTCAGATTTATTTCCAGGTATTTGATGTGTTTTGGGGGATTAAGGTGTCTCGCTTAAAAGCCTTTTGATGTTTGAATATTGACAGAGTAATCTGCTGCATGAATCTTACCCAGTGAAGATACATTGATGCATATGAAACTTGTCAGTGGGGTGATGTGTTTGGATACATTTTTCAAATGTCAATTGATTGAACAAAGTAAATTGCATTCCTCACTTAGAGATAGCTACTAATGCTTAACACGATGATTTGCAATAAAGAAATTGCATTTTTGCCTTTCATATTAATATTCAAATTGTACTTCCCATGAGAAAGGACATTTAATTTTAGAATTCTGTATAAAAATGCTGCACCCAACAATGCTTCCAAAAACAACAGGGCAAACCTTCTTACCGTCTACTTGTCGGGACAAGTAAAGAAGCTTCAGTTACCTGATTTAATTTCCTGTCTCAGTAATGGAAGGAAATAGGATTGCACAAAGGATACTATGCATCTTTATCGGCACAGTATTTATGAAAATCTTCACCGGGATGAGAGAAATATTGATAGATGCTTAACCATGACTTGCAAATGGTCAGAAAATCTAGCATTACAAAAAAGGTTTTTAAATGGAAATTTTTTTCATCAACATTTAAAATTGAAAAGTTAGTCCTATATCTGGCAATAAAATACCCCAGAGATTTTACTGCAACTTTTGTCTGAGGCGTAATCGATGTTCACTTTAACCTTGCATCCTTAACAAACACCCATTAATGTCACAATAAGGCATTCAGAAGCTTGTAGTCAGCTTCCAAGTGAATTGTGCAATACCTAATTTTACTTCTGCAATCCTCTATTGATTCAAAGGTGGGTTAACGGCCAGCATCGCTGGATAAGCCAAAATATTTTCCAGCTCAATATCAACAGAACTCAAGCTAACCCATTTTGTTACCTGTCAGTAGCTATGTGGCCTTAACTCCATCAACAACTTGGCTGGCACTTCAGGGATGCGCAGAAGCTTAGTGTATGACTCAACCCCAAACGTAGCTTCTTCTTCAGCTTCTACTTGAACCAAGCCCATTTTCTTTCATCTCTACATTACTAAGCTCAATCAGTTACTGCCATCTGCGCCCTCACCCATGCCAAGTCCTACGCACATCATTCCTACTCTGAACAATCTCCAACTGCTCTGAGTCACAGCTAATTGACTTCAACATTCTCATGACTCTGCATGCACACTTAGCTTCTCCTTGTTCCCATGTCTGCAAATTCTACTATTGGTGGCCAGTTGTTCAGCTCCCGCCCACTGGAGATTTCTCCCTGGTCCTCCCCACTTGATACTCTTTATCCTCCTCTTCAACCCTCCTCATTATCCTTCTCCTTGACTCTACCTTATTTTGCCTCATTTTCTTTAGTTTGAAACTAGTTATATTTGCAATCTAACTGGTGTAGCATGCAGTTACTGTTGTTCTCTGCTGGAGAGGATTTGTGGCACTGATGACTGCATTGTGTCAGTTTTGTGATTGAAGTCACCCTGTGTTGGAATAGTAATCATGGAACCCATTAAAGCATGAAGCAATCTGCTATTCATCTCTAGCCACAGAGAGAATGCATAACTGCACATTATAGAGAGGAGACCCAGAAGTAGCATCTCATTGGTTTTCGCAAATCCAAGAAAACACGCAATCATCTTTGGAAAAGGTAATAAATCCTCTCCTGGAGTGATTATCTTACTCCAAGAAAGGTCTGGGGCTTTTTTTGCAGGGCCCAAGCCAGCCCTTCACTTGCTTAAGTTCCATTGATATTAAGGAGGCCATCAAGGGCAAAATTGCTGGGGTATAAAAATAAGATACTGCAGATGCTGGAAGTCTGAAAAAAAAAATATGGAAAATGTTGAAAGTACTCAGCTGGTCAGGCAGCATCTGTGGAGAGAGAAACAGAGTTAACGTTTCAGGCCTGTGAAATGCCTGATGAAAGGCCACAGACCTGAAATATTAACTCTCTTTCTCTTTCCACAGATGCTGCCTGGCCAGCTGAGTACTTCCAGCGTTTTCTGCTTTTATTTTGAATTGCTTGGAAGCTCTGCCAGTCACACCCCTTGGCATAGGTAGATCGGGCAGAAGATTCACCTTCACGCCCCCAGAAAATGGCAGCACAGAAAACTTGAGGCGGAGTGGCAGAGATACTGGGCTCCTCCCTATTTGCTGTTCCCCAGTCTGGAGATTCACTGGAATTGTACCTTGGTCCCAATCAGAATTCCAAAGCTAAAGCATTTGGTTACCATCTAACACGTTGATTCTTGAGAGATTTATGAGCATCAGCTTATTCTGTGATTGCAATGCAACCAAGAAATGCTCCCAGCCAGTGGGCACCTTTTTGCAAAATGTAATTCTTCTCATGCCTCTTTTATTATACTGTAATTACTGGAAGTGGCTGATGTACCATTTCAATACATCATACTTTAATACATTTCCTTAGATTCCTGGAGAGCCAGAATTGATGAGACATAAAGCAACTTAACATGATAATCAGGAATTATTTCTAATGGTGCCAGCAGAACAATGACAAATAAAATCCCTTAAATTTTTTAATAAATAGCTTCTGAAAATTCACATAAAATTCTTTTCAAGTAACAAGGATGGAAGTACATTTATTAATACTACCGGTAAATTCAAGTTTTCTCTGTTTCACACACAGGAACAAATGTCTGCAGGTACAGTCAAAACTGTAATTGAAAATGGACTGAGATGTTAGATTTGAATAAGTCATGTGCCTGAGGATTAAAAATGAACACTAATGTAATTATTCCATCTTCATATTAGTTGTCTATATAAAGATATATATTTGTATGTCGACTAATTTAGGTAAATTTGCTGTTATTTATCATAGAGGAGAATTTTGCTGCAAGTAAATTTCTTTGCCATGTTATACATTAAGAACCCAGCTTCACTCCTCAGGGCAGTGATTCCCATCCTTGTGTGAACCGTATAACGTGTATAACTATGCAATTTTCTAACACTAAGTATTTCAGGTTATAACTAACGATTGGAAACTTTCGGGTGACATTGAAGTGAAGCTGTAAAAGGCGGGGGGCAGATTTATCATTGTGTGATTGATTCTGTTTCTACAAAGGTCAAAGGCAAATTTCAGGCCTGTGCAGAAATTGGAATCCTGTTGCTCTCGGCCCAGAATTATGAGGTTACCTTCTAACAACCTGCATTGTGTTTGTCTGCGAGGCACCACTGCAGTTTCTACTTTGTTCGGGTTACAGTGACTTTGCAAAAAAGAACTTCACAAGGTCATGTGCTGGACGCCGAGGGTGAAAAGCATTTGATCCATCTCAACCTTTATATACATGCTCCCATTGGGCCTCTGTTTCAGAATGCGCTGCACTACAAGTTAGAAAATGGACCAATCACTCATCAATTAAGAAAACCTACCACTGTAGCTTCTAAGAGTTTCCTAAATGATTCCTCCATTGGTGGAGCAAAGGTAGTGGAGGATACTTGAGAGGCCAGAGTTAGAGGAATGCTGGGTTTTCTGAGGGTTGTAGGGCTATAGAAGGTTTTAGAGATAGGGAGGATCAAAGCCAAATGAACACTAGGATGAGAATTTTAAAATAGAGATGTTGCTGGACCGGTTGCCAGTGTAACTCAGCGAACACAAAGGTGAAGGAGACTTAGCGTGAGTTAGGATTTGGGTAACAGATTTTTAGATGAGCACAAGTTCCTGAAGGGAAGAAGATGAGAGGCTGGCCAGGAGAGCATTGGAATAGTTGAGCTTGGAGTTAACAAAAGCCTGGATGAGAGTTTCAGCAGCAGATGGACTGAGGCAGGGGCGGGGACGGGTGATATTATGGAGATTGGAAGTATGCAGTCTTTGTGATGGAGAAGCAATGGTGTCAGAAACTCAACTCAGGCCAAGGAAGACACTGAGGTTACAAACAGTCTGCTTCAGCCTCAAGCAATGGCCAGGGAGGGGGATGGAACCAGTGCCTATGGAACAGAGTTTGTGGCTGCGATTGGTATGGCTGTGCAGGTGATCCTGAAATTTACTCAGGACATTGGGTCTGTTTCTGTTTTTTCACCCTGAATTTGGGCACCACATTAGCTTGTTTCTAAACTTCCCCAATTCCGCGTAATGCCAATGCTTCATAAATCTCTTCCCTAGTCATTTTTAGCACTTTGGGGATTTATTTATTCTGAGCCCGAGTAGCCTGCCTTGACCTTTCATCTCATTTTTAACCAAGAAGATGGAATCCTCCCTGTGTCTCACTCCTCATCCGCTGTTTCAAAAGCATGTACTGAAATATTGGGAGGAATTTTAACATTGGTGAGTGGGGCTGTGTTGAATGCAGGTGGGGGGGAGGATTAAATGGACAAAGATTTTGAGCATTTCAGAGAGCCGGCTCCAGCCCATTGACTTCTGGGTTTTACTGAGGGGGCGAAGGGGGGCGGGGAACAGCCTCACTCCCAGGAAGCGAGTTGGTAATTCAAATATTTTAATAAGGCTGGAAGCCTGGGATTTAACCTTCTGTTTAGGGTTAAAAGCGGCTGGCCCAGTTTCCCAGGCTGCAGCATGTCGTGGAAAGAATTGGGGAGAAGGCAAGTGGCTTCACCGTTCTCCTTGTAGGCCAGAAGGAGCAGGGGTGTTTCCTCCCAGCCCCACAATTCCCCATCATCAGAGCTGCTCTCCGCAAGCCCCTTCCAATCTTCCACCCCACTCAGACTCATACCCTCCCACCCCCATGGGATCAGAACTGCCCCCTTGACAGCTGAAAAACAAGCCTGTCTCCTGGCAGAGAACCCTTGGGACCAATAGTCACACACTGTGGATAATTAACTTAGACTTCCAGGCTTCTTGCACTCTACCAGACCACCGGCACCCCTCCTCCACATCCAGCACGTTGGTAAGTAACTACCCCCATTGGTTTAACTGGACAGTAACCAGATACGGACAGAAATGCTCTTCTGTGAATGTTCACAGAATGTTGACACTATGGGGTAGATATTCCAAAGTGAGTGCAGTTTCCAGTCGCTTGGTTAGAAATGGATTTTGCGTGACATGATTGGACATGTGCTGCTTGCACTTGATTTTCTGAGGCCTGTGTTTTTCAATAACTCTGATCAACTCCTGTGCCGATTTGGATGTCTGCAGACAATCCACTAACAATAACAGTGAGCAAGTGCGTGCAAGTAAAATTTAAAAGAATAGGACCAATTGAAAGAGAGCGCTATAGGATCACAAAAATTTTGAAAGGCTCAGATGGTATTTCAACCCATTAGCACCTTTCTCCAAGGTTGTAAGCATAGAAATTGGCAGGCAAAAACGAAGGGAAGGGGAAAAGGAACTAGCAATGGGGCAGCGCTTCAAACAGTGGAACAGCCACCAGTCACCTCATCTCCACTTCCCCAGTTGGAATTGTCCAACATGCAAAAAAAAAAATTCAGAAAATCCACACTAACGTGCGCAGACAGAGAGATTTTTGCCCTGCTCTACATCTGTACAACTGCTTCAAATCGAACGTTTTATTTTCAGATTTGGTCACTGGTGTCAATGAAGGAGAAAACACAGAGCTCGGTGTCAGTGCAAATGCAAGATTTGCTGGGATTCGACTCTTAAAACCGTGACAAGCAGATTGTGCTTTAATCCTTTTGACTGTATTTCGCTGATGAAAATGTCAGCTCTTAATTAAGTGTCATTTTTCTGCTCGACAGGCAGTGCACAATGACAAATGAGAAGTGAAGCTCCCATGTACTGAAAAGGCTGGTTTTATTAATGCAGGGTTTCGAAAATCACAGGGTGCTTGTAAAACGAAAAAATTCAGCAAAGGTTCAAAGCCCCTTGACCTAGATAATAATTCTGGATTTTCAAACATGCTTTGCCAGGGAGCTGTTATCTGCAGGGATTAAGGTTTTAACAGTTGGGTGGCGGGGGTGGGAAATGGTGAATTTCCTCATCGAATTCTCCCGTCCATGCGAGGTCTCACTGTTAAAGTGAAATGATTTGCCACCGGTGCTCAGTGTTGCAGGGATGGCAGAACAGATTTTCCAGTCAGTGCACAAGGCCGTGTGGATGTTTGCACATGGTGCAGCAAGATGTTGGCGACTTGTGTGTCCCTACTGGAGTTTCTACTCATTCACAGGTGTAGAAACCAGAGAGAAACTGTTAGAATTCTGGCCACACGGCACCTGTCTCCTTCCAAGTTGACTTAATGGGCAATATAGTGTATACTATGGTGTTGTACTTGAAGGATATCTCTGGGTTCGTAAGCAGACAAGAAGAAATAAGCCTCTGATTGGGAAAGGGCCCTGGCTTCACCCACCATTATCCTCCTTATGCTATCATTGGCAACAACTTCACCAGCTTCAAACTCAGGAAAGGAAATTGCCCATTGTTTGCTGACTTGAAGTGGAGAAGTAATGTTGAGGTGCTGCAAGTCCTAAGGGCATATAGTGTCACCCAAGTGTCCCATCCTACACCCCAGCCTGTGGGTGAGTAAAGTTCCACATGTTATGGAGTTGGAGAGGGTTCCCATGGCATAATACAGACTATCATGCTTTGGTGCTTCTCTTGTATAGCCTCAGTTCAAAATCACAAAACCTTTCATTTTTTTCCTCGACTTGGCTTCACTTTAAAAATTGCAGCCCCTGCACCCTTTAATTGTGAAACAAGTGAACTTACCTTTAAATCCATGGTACAGCCCTTTATATTGCTGGGATTCAAGGGTCATGGTAACAGTTTGAGCTTGTTGGAGTTAGACTCACATCAGTCCATGTTCCCAACAGCTATCCTGCAGCAAATTAATGTTGGAAGCAGCGTTAATTGCTTCAAGGCAAGATTCCTAACCCGATCTCTGGAGGAAGCCCCATCTTAGAGAGCTGCCGGCCAATCGGATTGTCTGACAGCTCTGTAGTCCACCAGCACCAGTGGGAGTTATGGCAGCTACTGTGATTATGGGCCATTGCACCACGCCAAGGAGCCCAGGTTAGTCGGGGGTCTCGGCAAGGGGGGTGGATGGGCCGGGTTCAAGACACCAAAGAGAGGGGAGAGTGTTAAAGGGGGCGGGGGAGGGTGTGGGGGTGGGGGTGGGGGTGGGGGTGGGGGGGGGTGTGTGCAATGATCTCGGGGTGGGGAGTGCCTCCAATGGGCCCAGGGGTCTTGTAAAGGAGGTTTCCCCCCGCCTTGCCCAAGACCAGTCCACACAGCTATGCTGCTGAGCCTCCTCCCACGTGGCGTGGGCCTCCCTATGTTACAGGTAAAATACTGGCAGCAGCAGGATGAGGCCCTGAAGTGGCCATTTGTTGGCAGGAAGCGCTGCCCACTGGATTTCATAAGCTCTTGCTTTCGAACCCACCAGCCCCATTTCCACTGGCAGGAGGGTCAGCAACCAGAGGACACAGATTTAAGATCATTGGCAAAAGAAACAGGGGGAACGAGTGAGGACTGTGATGAGAAGTTCTTTTTTTATCCAATGAGGTATGTCAATCTGGAATGTAGTGCCTGAAAGGAATGAAAAGAAAGCAAATTCAATTATAACTTTCGAAAGGGAATCGGACAAATACTTGAACTATAAAGGTTTGCGGAGAGAGCGGGGGAATATGAGTAACTGCAGAGCTTTTTCAAAGAGGCAGAATGAATCAAATGACTTCCTCCTTCTGTGCTGTATGATTTAACAGTTTTGGCCTCACATAGTGTTTTTAGTTTATAGCTGTGCTTACAGCGTATCAGAATGTGAGCTTGCATTCATTACTGATTACATCAAGCCCACTATTATTGTGTCAGAGTAGTGACTGAACAACTGAGGTGTGATTAGTTTGTACAAAAAAAAAATCTTTACGTTTAATCTCGTTGGATTTGACAAAGTAACAAAGGTCATTGTGACAGAAGCTTCTCTCCTCAATTAATTCTATATTTGGATTCAAATAGAAAATCTCCTGGAAGGCTTGAATTGTTGTTGCGCTATGAGCCAGTTTGCATGACCTTTTCTATATCAAAGTATTAATGTCTGAACATTGCTTATCATTTACTGTATTTAGTCATTGAAATTTTAATTTCTTGGCTTTATCGAATGCTCTAATTAAACGGTTTTTATTCATTCACGGATATGGGCTTCGCTGGCTGGGCCAGCATTTATTGCCCATCCCTAGTTGCCCTTGAGAAGGTGGTGGTGAGCTGCCTTCTTGAACCGCTACGGTCGATATAGTACAGGTGCTGTTAGGGCGGGAGTTCCCGGATTTTGAGCCATTGCTACTCATTAATTCATAGTAACTCCCACTCGTGCATCTATACACATTTATGGAAATATATTAAAAAGTCATAATTTCATAAATTGATATTCCTTTCCCCTGATTGATTTAAAGTTTATGTTTGTTAAACGGCAAATAAAATCTATGGAAAGGGAGAGGGTAGAAATCAAATACAAGAAAAGTATGTGGAAAAATGATCAATGAAGAATGACCAAGAACATGTGAAAAAGGCAAAGTAGGCATGAGTAGCCCAGTAATATGTATCAAAGAGAGAAATTGTTCTGAATTTTCTGAAATCCTTTTGACCACGATTAGTACTGAAATATTTATTGTTGAAAATAAGATTTCTATTATCAGGTTTCACAATGACATGTTTAAGCCTAAGTACCATTTTCACATGGACATCTCAGCTCCTCGTAGAAGCCTCAGGGCCTAGATTTTTGTAGACTCATTCATGGAGACTCCACGGCTTATCCAAAATGGCGCTGGGAACTCAGATCCAGATATCCCACCCTCATTTCCGACATGTCCTATTTTTACCAGCAGAGGAAAGGGAGCTGGATGTGACTCAACATAGTGGGGGGGAGAAACTCAAAACTCAGCAGGGTCATTTGAACTCACTGCTGAGCTCAAACAGACCCTATTTTTGCTGGAGGGAGGGCCTTACCCTGCAGCGTGTGAGTTACGAATTTTTAGAGTAGAGGTAAATGCTCCTAAAGGAGAGATAAGGTCTGTGGAACTCTCAAGTTATTTAAATGGTTCAAGAAGGCAGCTCACCATCACCTTGTCAAGGGCAACTAAGGATGGGCAATAAATGCTGGCCCAGCCAGTGAAGCCCACATCACATGACTGAATAAAAAAAATGATCAGCCCTTTAAATTAAAAAAAAAGCCTGCCTGTGCCTCAGAGTTGAAAAAACATCTGTGCTTGCAGTTTCAATAGATGTTTGTTGACGTAATCTTAAGTGCTATCATTATAGTATTACTACTGTTTGACTGATTCCACAACCTATCGTTATCAAATTGGGGGGCTGTACGTTCACAGTTTGATAAACGGCTCCAAGAGGTTTTTAAGGGCTCAGCTGTCTTTAATGTTGGGTTATGAATACAGATGTTTTTTTTTAGAAGGGATTAAGTACTTGAGGGGATTTAAATATATTGAATGGGCCTTTATCAATGGGAGGTTTTTATAATATAGTAAAGTCTGTAATATATACTTAGAACTTGATTTTATTACACTTCAGTGTGACTCATGAGGTCTGCTCATGGTGGATACCGGATGAGTTGGCATGGAGGCTGTAACGACAAATGGTGGTAGGTGGGGTCATGAGTCAACATGAGTTGGCATTGGGGCTATAAGGGGCCATGGGAATGAGTGAATATAATTACATCAGTAATTATAACATAGTGCACTTTTAAGAACCCAGTTGCACCTCATTAAAAAGGCGTAACTTTTTCAGGGATTTTTAAAGTGATGTTACTGTGTAAAAGGTGAAGTTCTTAGATTGCCATTTGCGGAGACTTCAACAGTGCACCCTGTGGAGCAGGCAATCATTGACAGCAACTTCTGGATTTCTACTTTTCTGCACATATGTGAATGCCAGATGTTGCTGTCATTTTCTCGGGGTTACGATGCAAATGCTGACAGTTTTGCCATCATTACATCTGCAAACTCTGGACCTATATTTTTTCCACTGCCATCTTTTTAGTTGTGCACGTTTAACAGGTACAATTTCCAGGAAGCATCTAGACCTCCGGTTCCGAGCACGCCTCAGTTTAAGTGCGTGCACTGTGGAGAAATTTGCCAACATATATCAACAGGATGCTCTTAGATAAATGTGCACAACAAATCAAATTGTCTTTCCTTAGGCTACAACAGTATTAAGAGTTTGTTTTCCCAAAAGACTTCCAAATAAAAACATGCCAAAAGATAAAATTCAGAATTCTTTTGAGCTAATTTTTGACAGCAAATGTATTTTCAAGTGTTTACCTTCATTTCACTGAGTGCGTCTGCTTCATCATGTCCTCCGTGCATAATAATTGGGGAAATCAACATTTCCCAGGCTCAGTGAAGAGGAGAATATCCCTTCCAGTCTTCATTTAAAAATAATCTATTTTATAAGGTCAGCCGTTTTAAGCTATCAATTTGTTGTGGCAGGGCTTCTAACAATTAGTTAGACTGGTCCTTGCACATTTAGGTTTTAGAAAATTTTTCCAGGCAAGGTGATAATGTCGTCAAGGGAAACTGGGACCTGGATTTTTATAGAGGTGGCGGCAAGGGCGAACTGGGAAGCTTCCTGAGCCAGCATACCCACCTCCTTTAAATAGGATCCCAACTGCAATATTTTCATCCTGAGGAGGCGGGAGCAAGATGGAGGTGGGCCCACTGCTTCAGGAAGCAAGCCCGAGGCAACATTGGAAGCAAGCGGACGGCAAGGCCAACAGGCTAGAAGGCCCGTCTCCATTTACTGGGACATCTGCCCAGTTGTAATCACGACTATCAGGTCCTCAAACCCTCACCCTCCACCACCCCACATTCCCCTCCATGCCCCTCACATTCCCATACCCCTATTCCCCCTCCATGCCCCCCCCCCCCCCACCCCCCATGCATCCTCCATAGCTCCACTATGGGCAAACCTCAGAAGCCATGTGTCTACAATGGAGATAAAAAAAACTAAACTTCTAACAACCTAATAGAACTGTCATTCGACACACTTAATACTGAAAAAAAACTTATTTATAAAATCTATTCAAAAATTTAAACCCTCTCAAGTGGTCAATCTGATGTACAAACAAACAAGCATCTATTTCACATCACATAGAATACAGATAATCTTTTGATGACCTCTTAAAACTGTCAATCAAACTATGAACACAGCCCCCACTGAGATAAGTAGTTTAACAGTTTTTTTTTTGAAATTCAGCCAAGCATTCATAATGGGCTGTGCTGTATTAGCAATCCTTGTAAAAGTGAGAAATGGAGTCTATTGAAACTGAAAAACCAGATAGCATTTTCTTTAAGCTACACCATGTATCCTGTCAATCAAAGCGGCCCATGAGCAGGCTGGGGCTTTTTTTCTCTTAGTGAAAGCTGCTGAAGGTTTCTCTTTTCATTTTAAAAGGACTCTGGATATTTAAATCACTAGATTATTACACTGAGATCCCAAGCAGTGTTTTATTCAATTTTGAATGCATCATAGCATTTTTCCAATGGGAAAAGTCCTATAATGCATCTGAACACTTACACAATGTTGATCAATGTAATGGTCAACTTACCTTTTCAGAGCTGAATTTTCAATCATTGCAATAAAAACACATCTAACTTACAATACAGAATCTAAATATTAAAACTAAAAAAACTTTTTTTCCATTTCAAAGTGTGTCAGTGAAACTATTCAGGAGCAGGTGACTGTTTTCTCTTTTGGTTCCCCACTTGGGAATGGTATTCTCCTGTGAGAGCCCATGAACTATGTCTATTTATTGAAGTGCCAGACTCCACCAAAATTGCAGGAAGGGTGTATAAACTGCCCACCCCTGGAATGGAGCTGACAAGGACTCGTTGTGGGCTGACAGCACCCTTATCCAGCGCCGGCAAAATTTGCTGGGAACAGGAATGGAATGGGAATCCAAGAATCAGGTCCCACCCACCATTTTTAAAGGTGTTCTCAAGTTGTCCCAACTCAGTCAAAACCGATCCTGGTCATCTGGCATCTAAGCGGATGGGGAAAACAACTGTGTATCTCTTTAACCAATCAGATTGAAAGATTGAGAAATAAACAACTGCGAAAAAAATGTGAATTTAAAGTAGACAAATTCAATGTCAAATCAAGTGATTGGCAGTGGAAATGGAGTGTTGTCGTTAATTGCAAGGGAAATGGAATATAAAAGTAGAGAAATTTTGTTACAGTTGTACAGTTGGTGAGACCACATCTGGAATACTGTGTACAGTTTTGGTCTCCTTACTTAAATGATATAATCGCATTAGAAACAGTTCAGAGGAGATTCACTCGACTGAGCCCTGGGTTGAAGGGGTCATCTTATGAGGAAAGGTTAGATAGGCTAGGCTTGTATCCATTGGAGTTTAGAAGATTGAGAGGTGATCTGATTGAAACATACAAGGTCTTGAGGGAACTTGACATGGTGGATGCTGTAAGGATATTTCCCCTTATGGCAGAGCCTTGTGGGACACAGTTTAAAAATAAAGGGTCTCCCATTTAAGACGGAGATTAGGAGACATTTTTTTTTTCTCTCTCAGGGTCATTAGTCTGTGGAATTCTCTTCCCCAGAGAGTCGTGGTGGCAGGGTCATTGAGTATTTTTGAGGCTGAATTAGATAGACTCTTGATTGACAAGGGAGGCAAAGAGTATAGGGAGTAGACAGAAAAGTAGAGTTGAAGCCACAGTCAGATCAGCCATGACCTTATCAAATGATGGAGCAGGCTCAGGGGGCCAAATGGGCCTACTCCTGTTCCTAATTCATATATTCGTAAATCAGGTACAGAAAGAAATAAAGCAAGAGAAAGATTGGAAAAGAAAGGAAAATGAAGAAAAAATATAATTTAAAATGACATTTTAAAAATCTCCAACAACAATTGATACCTGAAGGACTGAGACTCCAGAAAACCTGATTGGTAGTAGTTAACACTATCTCTCTCTATGTATCAACCTTGTTGCCAAAGGGCTGTTAATCACGGCACATGCCATGAAATCACTATAGGACAAGGTGAGGAGACAGGCCCCAAGAACCACCTCAGCTGGTATGGAGATTGAATCCGCGCTGTGGGCTCTTTTCTCCACCATGCTATAACTAACTAGCCAACTGAACTAACCGACCCCTGACACTTATCACATTGCTAAAAGGACAGGTAGACTGGAATGGACAAGACTTAACCTTTTGTGTCAAATTTGTATCTATCGCATGAACCCAGCAACTTCATGCAGCCCAGTGCTTTTCAATTGTGAGGGCAGCAGCAAGATGCCATTCTCACTTAGCTAATGGCGGAGCGGCAGGTCAAACAGCAACTTCTGGGGTTCCGCACTTGACCTTGCACCTGCTCTTGCCTCAAGTTGTTGTGACATTTGGTCAGAAATAACAGCAAACATTATTAATCTTGCTGTTATTTTGACAGCAAATTATGGACCATTGTATTTTTCTATGCATCCAAATTTAAAACAATGCTACTTCCTTGTCTTGGTCTAAACCAGATGTAGATAGCTACCATCTGATGCTGTAGAAGAATAGCCAGGGTAGTATTGTGAACATAAAAGCAAAATACTGCGGATGCTGGAAATCTGAAACCAAAACAAAAATTGCTGGAAAAGCTCAGCAGGTCTGACAGCATCCATGGAAGAGAAAGACAGAGTTAACGTTTTGAGTCCATATGACCCTTCTTCAGAACTAAAGAGAAGTAGAAATGTGGTGAAACATATACTGTTTAAGGGGGGGTGGGACAAGTGGAGCTGGATAGAGGGCCAATGACAGGTGGAGGCAAAGGAGAGTTTGCAAAAGATGTCATTAAACAAAAGGTCGAAGGGGTGTTGATGGTGGTGATACTGGCCAAAGGAGGTGCTAATGGTGACATTAAGAGTAGAAAGCAGAATGAGTAAGTGGCAGATGGCCCTAGTGGGGGTGGGGTGGGGGGAGGGGACGATGTGGGAGAAAAGATCGAAATAGGCTAAAAGGTGGGGATAAAACGATGAATGGAAATAAATTTTAAAAATAATAATAATGGAAATAGGTGGGGAAAAAATATACATATATAAAAATTTAAAAATAAATATTTGAAAAAAGGGGATCAAAAAGGGGGTGAGGATGGAGGAGAGAGTTCATGGTCTGAAGTTGTTGAACTCAATATTCAGTCCGGAAGGCTGTAAAGTTCCTAATTGGAGGATGAGGTGTTGTTCCTCCAGTTTGCGTTGAGCTTCACTGGAACAATGCAGCAGGCCAAGGATGGATGTGTGGGCATGAGAGCAGGATAGTGTGTTGAATTGGCAAGCGACAGGGAGGTCTGGGTCATGCTTGCGGACAGACTGAAGGTGTTCCGCAAAGAGGTCACCCAGTCTGCGTTTGGTCTCTCCAATGTAGAGGAGACCGCATTGTGAACATTTCCACAAAGTCGACACTTTTGTGCAGCAGCTCTTTCGAGATTAAACTTGCAACAGCTATTTTCTGTGAGTTATACCTATTGACGTTGTCTGTAAACCTGTAATACAATGAATGTAGAAATCGGCCACAGACCATGTCTTACCCATTGCGAGCATACCGATCACCCAGTGGTTCCAAATCCTCACATTTGCTTTACATTCACTGAAGGGGGTAGGAAGGTGAAGTTGCCTTTTTTTGGAAAATTAACCAAACACTTTTCCAGTCAACATGCCATCCTCATGAATTTATTTCTTCAGTCTGCATCCTGGTAGCTTTGCGATTTCAAAGTAGGTGAAAAAATTGTGATGCTACTGAAAAGTCTGAAAGAATTAAAGACAAGTGATCAATGTTTGATCATAATCAGACACTAAGTTGAATCATCAACCTCGTTAAATCACAACGTTGTTTCTTTATTGCAATTATCTTGTTGTTTAATACTATTACTAATGTCCTCACATTGAAGGCTGATATCCCACTGATGCATTTATAAAGGGATTAGGTACAGGAGCCATGTCAGGCTCCTTATGAGCAGTTCCACTCAGTTCATGGTTTCTGAAATCATCAATTTTTGCAAGTAGGGAAAATTATATAAAATGCTTATTCAACATTCCAGCACCGTACACTGTGACCTCTGAGTGTCTGATTTCTTTATTATACTTCAACAGATCTCCATAAAAGCAGTGTAGGCACATATATAAAAGAGAGCTGATGCCTTAAATAGTTACAACTTTGAACCAAGAGAAGGGCATGATTGACATTAGTCATCCATGTAATGGTGGAATGCAATGGATTAGTGCAACAACTGGAAATCCTGGAGAACAGAAAACTTTTGTTACAAGGTTAGGGGTGGGAATGTGTGTGGGAATTGAAGAGTTTTCTCTGCTTACGTTTGTTCCTAAACTGCACAATCAGGCCAAAGACTTGTAGGAATTGGGAAAAACTGAGATGAACAAGCAGTTATGAGTTTTTAGCAATTTCCAGACTCTTTCTCTCCGTGAGGGTGATTGTATGGCAGTGTGAAAGATGAGGTGCTGTCATCTTCCGACTAGGCACTTTACAGCCTTCCAGACTGAATATTGAGTTCAACGATTTTAGATCATGAAGTCTCTCTCCATCCCCACCCCCTTTCCGATCCCCCTTTTTTCTAATAATTTCTATAGATTTTTCTTTTCCCACCTATTTCCATTATTTTTAAATGTATTTCCATCCATTGTTTTATCTCTACCTTTTAGCCTATTTCGATCCCTTCCCCCCATCCCACCCCCACTAGGGCTATCTGTACCTTGCTCGTCCTGCTTTCTACCCTTAATGTCACCTATTAGCACATTCCTTAGATAATATCACCACCGTCAACACCTCTTTGTCCTTTTGTCTATGACATCTTTTGGTTATCTCCACCTATCACTGGCCCTCTATCCAGCTCTACTTGTCCCACCGCCCCCCACCCCCCGCCTTAAACCAGCTTATATTTCACCTCTCTTCTATTTTTCCTTAGTTTTGTTGAAGAGTCATATGGACTCGAAACGTTAACTGTGTTCCTCTCCGCAGATGCTGTCAGACCTGCTGAGTTTTTCCAGGTATTTTTATTTTTGTTTTGGATTTCCAGCATCCGCAGTTTTTTGCTTATACCTAATAGCCATACTGATTTACTCAAAAAGATCCAAATGTGTGCAGGCTATTTTCGCATGTGTGCCTCACAATTGAATCCCATCCTACCTTCGTAGGTAACCTTGCCTGGTCCTGTCACTCGTACAGTATCACAAAGGGCCATTAATTATGCTTTTGGGAAGAGGTGTGGCTGAGACTGAGACTGGAATTTGCCTCCTCTAGGACATGTTGATGAAATTTCAGTTGTCCTTTAAGTTTTACTCCTTTCATACTAAATATTATTGTTTCTCTTTGTATTTTTTCCCACCTTGTCTGTTTGTTATTTTTCTTTGTTATGTGATCAATGTTGAAATTGTGTTCAGCTTCTTTCGTCACCCATAATCTTGGTTTGGAGCTTTACATCTTGCCCAGTATTGGAGGGGTAGCATTGCAGAGACTTTTCTGTTACCCTGCACTCTGTTCCAAGGCAACAGCGCAAGGTTGGGATGTCAGGTGGGTTCTACCACTGAGGAGATTTATGTGTAGGATGTTTATCTGCTTCAGAGTACTTGCTTCTGAATATGGTTGGTATTTTGTGCAGTGTACCGAGTACTATTTCAGCAGTTGGAAATTGCTAATTGTCTACTTCAGTGGCTGGAAAAGCTGAAAAATATAACTAGATTCTATCTGGTCGTTCTGCTGCAATAACATGATCGCTTCATAAAAATTGTGTTTGCAAATTTAGCAACAGTGAGTTTTTCTGGGAAAGTGCATGCAAGAAAACTTCTGTTTAGTTGAGGAGCCATGATTTGTTTAGCTTCCAGAGCTAAATATAGTGGTTACTGGTGAATCATCTCTTGACATGCCAGTTATTTACACTACTTGGTCTGTCAGATAAAAAATCGAATACAGGGGTTATTTGTGTAGATTAGTCAAATCCCATTGTGTGTGTAACAGAAGAAGTGGATAACACCTCATGTTTTGTAGCCTTTGTAGCACGGTAGGCTGATGGCGTTATTGTCAATGGAATTTCCACATGCTATGATTGAATCAAAAGACTTCAGCTATGATTTCTAGTTTTATGAATCCAGCATCCTGCTGTGTGGAAGGTTTACACAAAAGCAGCTCAGTGCTTGTTTAGTACCTCTTGTTGTAAGCATGTGCACATTTGATGGTATACAAGCTATTATTGGCTTAATAGAAGCCAACAGGAACACAATTTATGCACGGAAAAGTACGTTCTGAGAGCAAGGGCGATTATGATTGAAAATTGATAGTCCAAGCCCTTTGCACCATTAATGCTGCAGTATGCTGCACAGGTGGTCCTTATTCACGATCCTTGATGCTAAATGTAACTCTTTCGAGTTATCAACAGTCACAGATTGTAACTCTTTCGAGTACATTCACAGTTCTTGGTTTCCGGGAGTGGGACATGAACCCACAGCCTTCTGATTCAAAGGCGAGGGTGCTATGAACTGAGCCACAGCTGACACCTCATCCTAAATGTCTACATGCTAATTTAGGATGCACGCATAACGATTAAATCTCATCATGCCTTCACCTACAATATCCCAAGGACCCTGGCCAAGTTTTCCTTCCCCAGCCAGCCCAAAGCCAATTGCAACTCTACCTATTGCTGCCCTGATTGATATTGGTTTACTTAACCATTGGGACCTTTAGGTTCTGTATAGTTCAGGATTTACTTAGTAAATCACTGATTTATCAGGAGAGGCCAAAAAAAATGTAAGGAATAAAACAAATTTACCACAATAATAGATCAATCGACTCAGAATCATCTTCTATTTCAGTCTGCTAATGCACTAAACAGGTTTATTGTGCAAAAGTGATTTTATGTCATATGTGCTCTGCCCGAAGACAGGTCCTTGGATCATTGTCTGCTGATGCTTCAACCTGAGCCATTTTCTTGGCAGTTTTTTTTTGGTTAGTGGTGGTTTGTCATTGCCTTGCGCTGTCAGGGGCAGAGCCAGGAGGCAGGTCCCGAGTCTGCCTCAGCTGGAATAGGAATTAAACCCGCGCTGTTGGCATCATTCTGTAAAACATGCTAGCCAACTGAGTTAAGCGGGTCTCCTGTGTCAAAGTGCGAACCTGCAAAATTTGAAGTTAACATGTTGTCGTAACAGATAAAAGGGTCTCACAGAGATGTGATTATAATGCTCTGAAAACAACAGAGAAATTGAAGTGTTTTGTCACTTCTTAACAATTAAGAATACACACACACACACACACACACACACACGTACACTCGCTCTCTCTCACACACACAGCTATCTGCTTCTGAACCCCAGCTTCCTGTGTGAAAAACAGAGGGTTCCTTCAATCCTTATTCTACCCCAGGGGACAATCCATCTAGGACTCCAGCACACCCTACTGTCAGGTTTTTATATGGGAAAAATTTTCTCCCCATTGTGGGGGGACAGTGCAGGAGCGGGCATAGGCGAGCGCGCCTTCAATTGGCGCCCCTGATTGGGGGTGCACCGCCATTTTACATGAGCGGGCCAATTAAGGCCCGCCCAGCATGACGTCCACCAGGAAGCGCTATGCGCTCTCTGTGCAGGCGGGGGGGTGGAGGTTTCCCTCAGCCAGGAGTGTGCTCTTTCACGCATGCACATGAAGGAGTGCACTGATCTCCCTGAGGCTAAATGCTGCCTCAGGGAGGTCGGCTTCAAATTAAAAATTGTAATACGAATGATAGAAAAATTTCCCTGACATGTCCCCTCATGTGACACTGTCACGAGTTGGGACATGTCCATAACTTTTTTTGAAACCTTTATTAAAAATTTAAATACCCTCAGGAAACCTCATCCTGCCCGTGGATGAGGTTTCATGCTTTTTCTTAAGCCCGCCAGGGCTCCCAGCCTGCCCGCCAACCTTAAGGTTGGATGGGCAGATCCATCAGTCGTTTGAATTAGTTCCTTAATGGCCTCAGTAGGCTGCTGACAGGTTGGCGGGCGCACAGCTGACTCGGCTGCGCCCCCACCAACCTGAAAATGGAAATGACGCGGGGTGAGGTCAGGAGTTCCACCCGACGTCATCCCGCGTCATTTTACGCATCGGCAAGCAGGTCCCGCCCCCCCGCTCGCCGACAGGAAAATTCTTCCCTATATAACACTTCTTTTTAGCTAAAATGCCCCTTTACAAAAAAACATAAACATTAAACTCAAACATCGCATCTCCTCCCCCATTAGCCAAGAACAAATTGGTCAGGCAGTTTGCAGACTCGCTTTGATCTAAAGCGGAGCTTTGGCTTCGGTATCTCCGTTTGTTTTCTTAGAAATGGAAGGTTCTGCTTGTTTCTGTTAAGATTTCAACAGTTGCAGCTATAGGTTTGTCAGCTGAATCGAGTCAGGTTTCACCAACTGGAGCAGATGTTTTCCAGAAATCTTCCACTGTGACTGGAGATCCCTCGAAATTTGATTCCTTGGATTTGACTTCTCTAATCTGGTCAGCGTGTCTCTTCCAGATTCCACAGGAAGATTCAACATCATAGGTCAGTGGTCCTCGACGCTTGATGATTCTTCCCAGGAGCCACTTTGGTGTTCCCCAGTATTTTCAGACCCAAACAAACTGATCCAGATTAAACTCACGAGCTGATTTACTTGTGTCATGTGACCTTTTCTGATCAAGTTGCCTTGAACCAATCTTTCCTCTCAAACCCGGACACGGCAAATCCATTCTGGTACGCAGTCGTCTTCCAAACATTAGCTCAGCAAGAGATACGCCAGTTGTTGAATGTAGAGTGTTACGATACATCATCAAAAAGTCCTTCAGTTTCAGCTTCCAATCTGTTTGTGTTCTCCCCTTCAATATGGCCGTTTTGAATGTCTGGACAAAGTGCTCTGCTTTACCATTCGAAGATGGATGGTAAGGCGAGATGAGAATCTGCTTGATCCCATTGTTTTTCAGGAATGTTTGAAATTCATATATTGTGAACTGGTTGCCATTGTCAGACACAATCTGCTCTGCAATCCAGAGTAGTGAACACATTCCGGAGAGCATCAATGGCCTTTGCTGAAGTAGTCGACTTCATGGGAATAACAAGGGCACTTTCTGCGGGAATCCACCACACTCAGGAACGTATGTTGGGAAGTGGTCTGGCAAAGTCGACATGAAGTCTCTGCCATGGGTGGTCAGGCCAAGCTCATGGATGTAATGGGACAGGTGCAGGAGAAGACTTCATTTTTTGGCGTGGAAGGCAATCACTGACCATGCCTTCGATGTCTTTATCCAGGTGTGGCCACCATACATGTAGACGAGCCAATGCTTTCATTTTGACGATTCCATGTGGCTGAGGTAAAGTTCTTCTAACACTCATGTCTGGAATTTTGGAGGAATAACAACTCTGACTCCCCATAACAAACAACCGTCTTGCAGAGTCAGCTCAAATCTACGCATGTAGTAAGGTTTAAGCTCAGTGGCCACTTCTTGAGGTACACACCAACCCTTCTGTGTGTACAGGTAAACTTTGGAGAGCACAGCAGCCCTCTGCTTCAAGTCAAATTTGACCCACTTTAACAGGTAACCCATTTGGTTCACATTGAAAGCAGTGACTTCACTTCAGGTTGTGGAGCTGTGGTGTAATGGAAGTCTGGAAAGTGTGTCCACATTTCCATGATTCTCAGTAGAGCGAAATGTAATTTTGTGCTGGTAAACAGATAAGATCTGTGCCCACCTTTGTGGGTGTGCAGCGGCAAGTGTCGGGGGTTTGTGACTTCGGGCTAAGCAACCAGGTCAAAGGCTTGTGGTCTGTAATTAGCGTGAATTTACGCCCATACAAATATTGGTGGAACCTCTTGACTCCATAGATTAGTCCAAGAGCTTCCTTCTCAATTTGGGTATAATTTTGTTCTGCCTTGGACAGTGTGCATGAGGTGTAGGCAATGGGCCTTTCACTGCCATCAGGAAATGTGTGGGAGATGACAGCTCCAACATCTTATCCAGATGCATCACAAGCCAGACTGACAGGTAACTTTTCATTAAAATGTGCCAGGACTTCAGCAGAAGTGAACTCTTGCTTGAGCTCCTTGAAACTTTCCTGATGGGATTGTGACCAATCTCATTTTGCATTCTTCTTCAGCAGATTATTCAGTGGTGCTGCCTTGGTAGCCAAACTGGAAATGAACTTGCTGTAGTAATTCACAAGCCCTAAAAATGAGTGAAGCTCTTTAACATTTTTGGGCTGTGGTGCGTTTACCACTGCCTCCACCTTTCTGGGTGAGTTTGAGAGGCCAATTTCATTGATCACATGTCCCAGGTACGCCACTGAGGGCTTCAGGAACAAGCATTTGGATTTCTTACAGCGGATGCCGTATTTTTCCAGTCAATGCAGGACCCTGCCTAGGTTCTCTAAATGAGCTGGGAGGTTTTTCCTGGTGATGAGCATGTCGTCTTAGAAGCAGATTACACCAGGGAGGCCCTGCAGTATTTTGTCCAGGGCCTGCTGGAATAAGGCTGATGATGACGCGATTCCAAATGGTAGTCGTTTGTATTGATATAGACCTCTGTGTGTGCTGATGGCTGCATACTTCCTAGAATCTTCACTCAGCTGCATTTCCAAAACTACCTGTGATAGGTCAAGCTTTGTGAATAATTCACCTCCATTCAGAGCAGCGAACAGGACCTCAATTTTCGGGAGTGTGTACTGAAGCACTTCCAGGAAAGGATTAATGGTGATTTTATAGTCACCACATATTCTGATAGACCCGTCATCCTTCGCTGCTGGGACTATTGGAGCTGCCCACTCTGCATAATCAACTTCTCAGTTACCTGAAAGTTTTCAAGCTGTTCTAACTCCTGCTCAATTTTCTGTCGCGTTGAGTAGGGAACTGTACATGGTTTGAAGAACCCTGGAGAAGCTTCGGCCCTTCACAACAAGTTTGGCTTCAGTGTCTTTAATAACTTGAAGACCTTCTTTGAAGACATCAGTAGGCTTGTCTAACAAGGACTGCAACATGGGGTTGCAATGCACTTTATTTTATTCCAGTCCCTCCTAGTTTCAGCCCATAAGCAATGGATGATCCCCTTTCACAATAATAAGTGGCAACCTTGCTTTTTGATCTCCATATTTAGCTTGAATGGACATTTTTCCAAGTATATTCACAGGCTCACCAGTGTAGGTGCTAAGCTGAAGGAAGGTTTTCTCCAATGGACATTTCTTGAAAATTTTCTCCCATGTCTCCTCTGAAGTAATAGAAACAGATGCTCCAGTGTCAACCTCCATTTCAACCACTTTACCATTTAAGGCAATGCCAACTTTTAGTCCTTCATCTAGTTTCAGATCAGACTGAATGCAATACAATTGCTTTTCCTCATTGTCGCTGGTAGTTTCACTTTCTGTCTCATCTGGACTCGCATTAATTTTGTATTTTGTTTCCAAGTAATGTGACTTCTTAAACTGCTTGTTTATTTTCAAGTGCGACTTGTCTGTGTGCTCCTCATGATGCCCTTTTCTTAGCGGTACTGCTTTACTGTGATCAGCCTTTGATCTACATGCATGCTGCATGTGTCCTTTTTTTCCACAGTAGCGACAGTCAGCGGTTTTCCACTTACAGGCTCCTGCATTATGCCTTGTTTCATTACAGCGGTAACATGTTTGGAAGCAAGAATATCCTGACTTTACTATTTTAACTTAGGCATTGTTAGAATTCACTTTCAAATCTCCAGCTTGTTTCTCTGCCATTTCTATACCTTGCGCAATCTCAAACACTTACTTCAGCATCAACTCATGCTCCGTTAACAATCTACACTGAATTCTTTCATTTCTTAGTCCATAAACCAAGCGATCACACAACGCTTCTTCCAGGTGGCCTTTAAAGTTACAATGTTCTGCTAATTTTCTCAACTCAGGCAGGAATTGGGAAACTGACTCACTCTCATGCTGTTTTCTTCGCTGAGACTTGAATCTCTCGGCAATAATTGCTGGTCTGGGATCAAAGTGCTTCTTAAAAACATCCACAAGCTCTTTAAAGCTTTTATCTGCTGGCTTGTCAAGAACAATGAGATTTCTTAGTAAAGTGAAATTTTTCATTCCAATGACTAAGAAACACTAAGGCCTGCTTTTCCTCTTCAATCTCATCCGCAGTAAAAAAAAACTTCTGTTTGCTCAACATAAACTACAAAGTCCATAGTAGTTGGATCAAGACCCTCTAAAGTCCCTAATAATGATGATTCTGTCCTCGTCGCCATTTAAAGTGTTTTGTTACTTAACAATTAAGAATACACGCACAGCTATCTGCTTCTGAACCCCAGCTCCCTGTGTAAAAAACAAATGTTCCTTTATTCCTTATTCTACACCAGAGGGCAATACATCCAGGGCTTAGCACACCCTACTGTCAGTTTTTTTAATATAACACTTCTTTTTAACTAAAATGTCCTTTTACAAAAAAGCATAAACATTAAACTCAAACACCACAGAAATAAATTGGTCCAAATCTTCCTGTGAGGCTAATAGCAGCTGCCATTATTTATATACAAAAATCACAGCATCCTCAGGCAATTGTAGATGCACCATGGAAATCAAAAGATTACTGTTCGAGGTGCATGGCTCTGCCATTAGCGATTCAAATTCAACATCTCTCTTTTATTCTTTCAAGGGATGTGGGTGTCTCTGGCTAGGCCAGCATTGAGAGCCCATTCCTTATTGCCCTTGAGGAGGTGGTGGTGAGCTGCCTTCTTGAACCGCTGCAGACAATGTGGTGTAGGTATGCCCACAACTTTGTTAGGGAGGGAGTTCCAGGATTTTGACCCAACAACGCTGAAGGAACGGCGATATAGTTCCAAACCAGGATGGTGTGTGGCTTGGAGGGGTGCTAGTAGAGGTGGTGTTCCCGTACACCTATTACCCTTGTCCTTCTGGATGGTAGAGTTTGTGGGTTTGGAAGGTGCTATTGAAGGACCCTTGGTGAGTTTCTGTAGTTCATCTTGTAGATGGTACACACTGCTGTTACTCTATGTCGGTGATGGAGAGAGTGGATGTTGAAGGTGGTTGATGGGGTGCCAGTCAAACAGGCTGCTTTGTCCTGGATGGTGTCGAGCTTCTTGAATGTTGTTGGAGCTATAGTCATCCAGGCAAGTGGAGAGTATGCCATCACACTCCTGACTTGTGCCTTGTAGATGGTCGACAGGCTTTGGGGAGCCAGGAGGTGAGTTACACTCCACAGAATTCCCAGCCTCTGACCTGCTCTTGTAGCCACAGCACTTATATGGCCGGTCCAGTTCAGTTTCTGGTCAATGGTATCTCCTAGAGTGTTGATAGTGGGAGAATCAGTGATGTTAATACCATTGAATGTCAAAAGGCGATGGTTAGATTCTCTCTTGTTGGAGATGGTCATTGCCTGGCACTTGTGTGGCGTGAATGTTACTTGTCACTTGTCAGCCCAAGCCTGGATATTGTCCAGGTCTTGCTGTATTTGGACACGGACTGCTTCAGTATCTGAGGAGTCACGAATGATAGTGAATTTTGTGCAATCATCAGTGAACATCCCCACTTCTGACCTTATGATGGAAGGAAGGTCATTGATGAAGCAGCTGAAGATGGTTGGGCCTAGGACACTACCCTGAGGAACTCCTGAAATGATGTCCTGGAGCTGAGATGACTGACCTCCAACAACCACAACTATCTTTCTTTGTGCTAGGTATGACTCCAATTAGTGGAGAGTTTTCCCTCTGATTCCCATAGACTCCAGTTTTGCTAGGGCTCCTTGATGTCACACTCGGTCAATTGTGGCCTTGATGTGAAGGGCAGTCACTCTCACCTCACCTCTTGAGTTCAGCTCTTTTGTCATTATTCTATACCAAGCCTGTATTGAGGTCAGGAGTTGAGTGGCCCTGGCGGAACCCAAACTGAACATCAGTGAGCAAGTTATTGCAGTGTAAGTGCCGCTTGATAGCACTGTCATGACACTTTCCATCACTTTGCTGATGATCGAGAGTAGACTGATGGGGCGGTAATTGGCCGGGTTGGATTTGTCCTGCTTTTTGTGTACAGGACATACTTGGGCAATTTTCCACATTGCCAGGTAGATACCATACAATATGTTGTCACTGTACTGGAACAGCTTGGCTAGGGGCGCGCCAAATTCTGGAGCACAAGCCTTCAGAGCTATTGCAGGAATGTTGTCAGGGCCCATAGGCTTTGCAGTATCCTGTACCTTCAGCTGTTGTTTGATATCACGTGGAGTGAATTGAATTGGCTGAAGACTGACATCTGTAATGCTGGCATCTTGCTATCTTGCTCAACATTTGAAATGCAGTAAGTGGTGTAAGGTCCCTATACTTCCACAGTAGAAATGATGTTAACATTCCACCGAAAATTATCAAATTATTTCAAGTCGAAGCTCCCTTTTAATGAAGTAATAAGTATTAATTACTGCCAGTCGATCTCTCTGGCACTGAAAATTAACTATTACAAGTATGGAGTCCCATTCCTTCCCATTTTAATTGTTGGAGATTTAAATCATTCATAAAACGGTTCCATCGCTGAGTCTCTTCCTGTTTATAAAGTGATTTTATTTTTGCTTTTCTCCCCTCCTGTTCCACAGCTTTTGAAGCCCTTCCTCCACCACAGCATGTTCATTATGTTATTATTCAAGCATCTTTGGTCTTATGATGCTGGACACCTTTGACAGGATGTAAAAATAAATTGTGTCCAGGAAGCAGGAACACTTTGACTGATAAACTAAAACCAGCAAATGCTGCATATGTGTAAAGGGGTGAACAATAGCAGTTGACAATTTGTGATTATCATTTGGCATGTTATTGCAGCTTAATATGCAACCAGGTAATGGCAAAAAAAAATGGGTGAAATTGGTTTTCGGCAGCCGCACGAAATGGGGACATAGCAAATCGCCAGCCCGTTTTTTTACACTGCACCTGTTTTTTGGTTGTGTTGAATCAAACAGAAACCAAATTCATTTGTGCTGTTAAATGAACTGCTGATTTTCTATGAGCAAGGTGAAGACCAATTTCACCCCCAACCTCATTCTTCTGAAAGAAAGATTTTTGAAAAAGAAATTACAGCTGTTTTTCGGTTACAAAATGTTAATACGCGTTACGTTTACCGAATTTGCCGTGTGTGGTGTACTGCCTATGGTACATTGTGATTGCCCCTGAGCTTTTCAAAATGCCTTGGATTACTGTTGAATCTAGAGAAGACTCTGGGAAGTGGCTGCAATATGGATTCGCACTGTCATTGCCATTCCATCAGGGCAGATCACCGGCCGTGCACATAAACTTACATGAGCTTAACTTTGTGTTTCTGTGACATTTTTTCTAATTCTGTGATTATCATTTGTGACAAACAGGAAAAGCAGCAAATAATATCCAGCCAGAGGATGACTCCTTGGAAACTCTGCCTCCAAACCCTGTCAGAATCGCCTTCGTTTTGGTTGTTCATGGCAGAGCTTCGCGACAGCTGCGGCGCATGTTCAAGGCAATTTATCACAAAGATCACTACTATTATATACACGTGGACAAGGTAGGCTTAAGAGAGGCCACGAGGCTCTCAGTTTTCTGGATCACTATTAAGAAAAACCTGATGACTGACTGTGTGATAAAATTAAAAAATGGACTTTTCGCACACAATTGCCCATACCACATTTTTAGGATGGTGATTTTGCGTTCAGAGAATGCAGTAGTGGAAACCATCCATCTTCAAGTTTATTAATCTGCCCCGTAATTCCTTACGGTTTATCTAGAAATCTGTTTAGAATCATTTTACTATCTTATGGTGCTGTGGTGTCTTAATGTTACTTTTAACGAAATGGTTTTAAGAATTATGCAAGTCTACAGGATTGAGTTATACTGTTAACACTGATTTCAAACTGGGGAGGAACACTGAATATACCTGAAGTGCTCTGCTTGGCAGCATTTGAATGCCAGTGACGTTTTTAGTGTGGATGGCGAGCTGACTGCCCTATAATTGCTCGTATTAAAATGTGGGTACTTTTCAAAACTTTCATTCCACGTTTGGCTTTGCGCCAATCGCAGATAAAACAACAGCTGGTGTGAATCTGTACTGTTGTGAAAATTCTTTCTGGAGCTGATCACCCTGAGCTGGTCCAGTTCAGTGACAGCCAGACTGCGCATCTTATAACAAGGAAATAAGCAGCTGTAACAAGGCAATGCAGACATGCAGGTGCATGGAGCTTTCAGGTGACTTGATTTAACAAAATGCATATAGTCCCAATTAACCATGATTTATTCTATTTTAAGCGATCGAACTATCTGCACCGGGATGTGTTACAGTTCGCTAGCCAGTACCCAAATGTGCGAATCACACCATGGCGGATGGCCACCATCTGGGGTGGGGCAAGTCTGCTGACTATGTACCTGCAGAGCATGAGGGATCTACTGGAGATGAAAGACTGGTCCTGGGACTTCTTCATCAATCTAAGTGCTGCTGACTATCCTATAAGGTATGCAAATGAGGAAGTATATGCACTTACACATTATTGAAGGTCTAAGGGAACCTGGACACTGGCAATCAGGCAGGGAGTGTCAATACTGAACAATGCAATTAGACAGGGTCTGCCAATACCAGGAAGTGCTGGACTGCATTTGTGTCAGGAGGCAGGTCTGCATGGATTGCATGTTTTGAAGCACATTGGATATCATTGCCTCAAGCTCAGTTGAAGTTACTTTATTCAATATGAGAGTTTCAAGCACAGATTGGACAGGATGGAATTTTGCAACTCAATGTTGTCACCAAGCCTCCTTCATCAGCACTCTCAAAATCAGCTTTCTCTGCTAACTAGAAGGACAAGAACAGCAGATGTAAGATCCCCTCCAAGTCACACACCATCCTGACTTGGAACTATATCTCTGTTCCTTCACTGTCGCTGGGTCAAAATCCTGGAACTTCCTACCTAGCAGTACTATGGGTGTACCTGCACCACATGGACTGCAGCAGTTCAAGAAGGCAGCTCACCACCACCTTCCCAAGGGCAATTAGGGAAAGACCACAAATGCTGATCTTGCTAGCCACATCTGGGAATGAAAAAAGTATACAGACCTTCTGTGTTTAGTATTAACTGCTATTTAAATTCAAGGGAAAGGTTTCTACTCTAAACCGTTAACTGGTTAAGCATACATGAACAAAATGATTCTCTTAAATTTCTGTGTCATTGAAACTGAAGGATCAGTTAGATGGGCTGAGTGACCTACCTCACCTGCGCTTGTCCCTGTAATCTTTGTGAAATTAAATAGTTATCTTTTGTCTTAAACTGCTGGGTCCTACTGTGCATCAAGATAAATAATTTATTTTCTGTATGGATAGGAGGCCATAAACACCTACCTGTGAAAGAATTGTGTTCATCAAGGCTCATGAAAGACGATTCAAGAAAGTTTAGTTTTTATTTCACAAAATGTAACTTATTTGCATTCTTTATTCTGGTAATACAATCACTTGTATTAGACAACCCAGTCAGTCACCTGCTCTGTTTTTAGCAAATACATCAGCATAGCAGGACCTGAATATCATATCTGAGACAGGATTGAGATATAATTACACAAAAAAATGTGAATAAACAAAGTAGGGGAACTTTGACTGAATGATGCAACTCAAATTATTTTGCCCAGACAGATTCCACGCAAACTTCAAAGATGTTTGGATCCATTTTATTTTTAAATTCACTGTTGAAATATGTGAATGGAATGACTTTCCTAGTTATGAATTCAGTCTCCACAACCAGTACAAAGATAATAAAGGGCTTCAATCAAAGTCACTGAAAGCTAATTTAGTGTAATGCAGCACTTTGCAACATGAGTGATTTCCAGCAGAAACCTCTACATTAAATCTCCAAGTTCATGCTGACTTAATGGAGCAGGTTAATAATTTTAATACCTAGACCTATTGATCCCTTCACCCTACTCTCCGTTTATCAGAAGAAGCGAGTCATCACATTTATCTAAGCTGATTCTGATGCTGTGAAACCTGCTGAGTCGGATGTAATGATCGTTAACATTTAAAGATTATCCAGAGTGTTTGGATTGAAAGCCATATTTGGTGTTTACTATAGGCTTGACTTTATAAAATGGTTTTCTGTTACATTTCTACTGTTATGTACAGGTGTTTACTGTTGAGCTCATTGCCATTGACTTCTGATGGTGATATTTATACAGAACAGAAAACTGATTTCAAATCAAGGCCACACAACTGGCAATTCTCTTTTACTGTGTTGCCTCATTCCGCTTAAGATACATCTAACACAATGTTGGAAAATTGTGCCAAATTTTCTGTGTGTGTTGCTGGGAAGTGTCATTTCAGAGTGCTTTGACACCAGTCAGCAAAGCTTCACAGTACCATTTATCATAAAACAGCATGTGGTCTTCACCAGTGCAGGGTATTGTAGTCAGTATACTATGTAACTGCGCTCACTCAGTATTTTAACAAGAGTTCCTCCTAATCCAGTGTGTTTCTAATAATAAAGTCCATTCAAATATCAGAGAGCTGCTTTTTCAGAATGTCATTAACTAAAACATCCCCAGTTAGTTAACCATCACATAATACCTTTGAGCTAAAACCAAGGAATGATTGATATATTCTCCAAAGTTATATATTCCTCTTGGTCCTAATTTGCATTCCACACAATATCTGTCTTGACATCAGTAAGCAATGCGATTTGTCCATCTTCAACATGACTTCCACTTGTAATGTTGAACGTTACCAAGCAGTGCTGCCATCTATCCCGTCTATGTCATCAACCCTACCAACTAATGCTTCTTCACTTGAGCTCTGAGTCTTCCAGCTGTATCAGCGGTTTGATGCGTGATTTTGTTTTCTCACTTGTGGGATCTGACAGGTCCATTTCAATATTGCTCCCATGACATGATGTATTTACTTGTAACGTCAACAGATACAACTGAAAGGAAGGATGTTATCGTATATACTCATGCAAAAGCCAAGTTTCTAAGACTAAAATTTTAGCCAAAATGTAGGGGGTCGACTTTTACATGAGTAATAGTTTCAAGGAATTGAAATCCACCCTCTGCCATCACCTCGCTATCGCTGAGTTACTAGGTCGGAAACTGTTCCCACCAACCCTGCCCCCAAAAGTGGCACAAAAGGAGCCAAAAGTGTTTTTATTATTGAATTTTATTTATTAATAAATAATAACCCCCATGTAAACAGACATTAATTTGTGTAAAATTCATCAAATTAACTAAAAACGAAACTACATATACAAATTTATACAATTTCATTCAGTTTCCCTTTCAGAGTGCAGTAAATAATTCTATTTAGCAGCAGAGCATGCACTGAACATGTATTAAAATCCATAAAAATCACCCTCGTCCTTGTCTTCAGAACTAAATAACCTGTCCCCATCTGCACCTAGAATGGCATCATCATATGGATCATCACCTTCATCAGCAATAACATCATCATCGGCCATATCATTCCACAAATAATCTCTCCTGTGCCATCAAATGCATTGGATGTCCCACATTTGAATGATTTCATCCCAGTCCTCTGCAACCCATTCATACAGGGTTGCTAACATCGGAGCCTGTATGCTGCCTCCCGTTGGGGAATGTCTTCTGCTCCGATCATCCAGTCGTTCCACTATTTTCTCATCCTATCCTTAAAGGGCTTGTTCACAGAGACGTCCACTGGTTGAACAAGGCGGGAATCACAGCAACATCACTGACAATGTAACTTCAGCAACAACATCATCAACAAAATGCAATCTGAGCATGTCCCAGATGAGAAGAATTTCATCTTTACTTAATCCTCCTGGTTGGAAACTCCAAACTTCCCTCAGTCATATTTTCAAGCCAGCTTCATCCATTCATCCTTTATCGTGAACATGGATGACTACTCCTTTAGGAGTTGCTGTTTTTGGAGGGTTTTTCTCTTAAATACCACTGTTGGCTTAAGCTTTGTCCTGTCGGACATACATGACAGCACAACTGTGGATCTACTCTTTACATGGCCAGTTGTCTTCACTAACACTGTTTTCTCTCCAACTTTGCTCACTATTTGACTGGCTGGCATGTCAACATTCATGGGAGTGTCATCCGTATTCCCTATTATGGCCAATCTGTATCCATTCTTTTGTTGATGTTTGATTATAAGCAGCTGAAATGCGATAAGCCTGTCATCGTGTTCTGCTCGGAGATGCTACAAAATCTTGGCCTTCTGACACAGTACAAAATTGTTTCTCTTCACAAACCTGGTACAGCAACCAGGGCTGGCTTTGAAATCTGTAATTTTCTTGCTTGTTTCAATGTGAACATTTGGACAGATCCTCAAGAAACTGAGAGTCTATTCTGGGGATTTTCATTGATGTATTTTGTAGCTTTGTTTTCCAACTGTGGCCACATGCTAGACTTTCCTCTATTCGCACATTTATTCTTGGGCATCTACCTAAGCTGTATAGAGAGCTTCCTCTAATCTCTAACGTTCTTCTCCGTTATCTTGAATTCTCTGGCTGTTGCACAATTGTCTGTCTGCTCTTCAATCTCGGTGACTTTAAGTCTGAACAGGGCTGTGTATCTGCCGTTCCTTCTTGATACCGTGTTGCCATATTAGGTGCCGGGGTTGGCGGGAACGCAGTGCACACTAGAGAGATGGTAGCCTTGACATCACATGTTGATGTTTGCAGACACTAAGAGCTGAACAGCCGCCTTCAATGGTGTGCTATTCTATGATTCTAGCAATGAGTAGGTTTGTACCAGGGCGAGTTTGACTTCAGTGGTGAGCGGGTGGGGTAAGTACCAGAGTTTGGATTTTTGCCAAAAAATCAGGGGTCGACTTATACATGAGAAATATGAAAAATAAATGTTTTTTTGGCCAAAAGTCAGGGATTGACTTTTACAGAAGATCCACCATTACACGAGTATATACGGTAATTAAAACTTTGGTTTTCATTTAAGATAGTGATCACTGGCTGTAAAAAGTACATTGTTCTTGGGCCTTATAAGAATCATCTCTGTCTTATTTTCAAAGAGTTACTTATTATCATACACATCATCACACTCACCATGCCATGTATTGTTAAGACTATTTGTATGTAACATCAAGGTATGTAGATAATCTTGGATATAAGTTTATCACTGTGGCCCTTTTTAAAATGGCGGTGATAATTACTTGTATTCATCACAGAACTTTCCACAATATTAATAAACATGGATAAGCATTGCCACCATTTTGATTATCATAAAATAGCTTTCAAATCTTTCTTGACTGGCTTTGGTCATTTTGTTTAGCCGTACCATCTTTAACCACACTGGGTACCAGTTAACCTGACAGAAGTGCTTGTGCTACCCTGATTAGAGAATGTTTATGAATGTATTTATGTATGCCAAGGAGCCTTTATCTGCGTCACCACCGTTTTGGCTTGTGTACTGGCTGGCATCAAAGCCACCTGCATGCAGTTTTAAGGATGAATCGTTCATTAGCAACTACAATTTTCATATAGTCAAAGTTCATAGAATTATGTTTTATGGTGAGATCTCGGTGTGCAGGCAGGAACCAGTATGCATCTAAATTGGATCGCAATTACATTTTGACAGGAGTAACCTACAAAGTCTGTCAGGCTGATTACTACAATGGGGTCTCTTTTTTTTAAAAGGATGATCCCTTGGAAGCTCATCTCTCTGCAGCAGTTCAATCTCTGATAATACCAGGCTTTCTGTATTCAAAGTGAGCCTTGTTCCGTGCACACAGAATGGAGACATTTCGTTGACCCCATTTAAGAAATTAATCATGAATTCGCTTCTTCACATGTCAGTGCATTTGTGTGCTTACCATTAGCGTTTGATACGCCTTCTGTTATGGCTCAGTGAAGCTAGATACAGAATCAAAGAAGCCTACAGTACATTGTAATTGTGCCCTGAAGACAGTGACCTAGTTTAAATGACACTGGACAATGTCTTGACACATTTTTCATTCTCCATACAGGTGAGTTCAACAAGCATTCTTTAGACATTGTAAATATGTTTTGTGGCATTTTTGTTATCTCCTTGGATGTGGTTATGATGTTATGGACTTGGTAAATGGACTTGCAGTGACTTTATAATCTTGGTCATCTGTTTTCCATTGAATCTTTATTGTCTTGTGTTCTACAAAAAATCATTTAATTTAAGCCTATTTTTGTAACAGAGCTAAATATTCCACCTATAATCACGTGTTCCCCATTCTGTGTTAAAATGTCAAAGCAACTAACTGATTCATACGGCAGGATTTTTAGGTTGGCGGGCGGGCACGGGTTCCCTGGGAGCGGCCGGGGAACGGACTGCCACCCACGATCGGCCCCTGACCACGATTTTGTGCTGGATGGCCAATTAACGGCCGACCAGCGTGAAACGCGCACTGAGATGCTCAGAGCGGGAGGGCGGACGCTGACGAAAGCACAGGTGCGGTGGGGGGGAGTGTGGAATGAAAGCTCCCTGAAGGCAGAGAGCTGCCTTAGGGAGCTGAAGAATTTAAAAGCAATAAATAAAGATTTTAAAATAAGGAAAAAAATGTCCACCCATCAGGGTCAGTCGCCTGAACATATACATGATGAAAATTCTATCCATACAGTTTTATTTTTTTAAGTTTGATAACGGAAACCTCATCCCGCCCTTGGATGAGGTTTAATTAAAAATGCAAAGTCCGCCTGGCAGATTCACCCGTCCGCCAACCGTAAGGTTGGACGGACCACGAAAAAAATCAGGGACAGTTGGAATTTTAATGAGCCTAATTGCAGTCTTGATTGTCAGTGGGCGCACTTCTGACTTTTGCACGCGCCCGCCGACCGAAATATCACGCGAGCGGGGGATGACATCGGGTCGCTCGCCTGACGTCGCCACGTACTATTTACGCTTGAGCAAGTCAGGTGCATGCCCTCACGCTAAGCTAAAAATACTGCCCTGTAGATTTTTACAGCTCAGAATGAGGCCATTCGATCCATCATGCCTGTACTGGCTTTTAAAATTAATCCCACTCTGCTGCTCTTTCTCCGTAGATGAGCAAATTTACCCTGTTCAATTCCCTGTAGAAAGTTACGATTGAATCTACTTTTGCCACCCATTCACCCGCTACATTCCAAATCAGCATAGCTTGCTGCATAAAAAAACATTCTTCTCATCTCCTCCCTTGATTCTTTTGCCAATTGTCTTAAATTTATGTCCTCTGGTGATCAGCTGTCCTGTCAGTGGGAAACAGTTGCTCTCCCTATCTCTTCTTTCAAAGCTCTTAACACGACTATTTATCTCCCCTTACACTTCTCTGCTCTAATAATTCCAGTTTCTCTTGTCTTTCAACTTAACTGAAGTCCATCATCCTTGACACATTTTAATAAACCTCCATTGCGCTCTCTCCAAGCCATTATTTCCTTCCTAAAGTTCCTGTTTTTGTCAAATGACCAGCATGCATTGAATACAAAGAGCAAAGAGATAGGGAGCGAAAGGCTAGTTGGCAAAATCAAGAATGGAAGTTGAATGTATTTCCATCACATTCATCTACCATGTATTTAAATAGAGGCATTAACCCATTTAAAATAATTAATAATCGGAGGAAATCCCATCCCACTATAGTATTGAAATGTGAGCTATATCAGATTTTTAAAAAGGGATACATATGCTCAGCGAAAGAATATTTTACCTGATTCACCAACCAGAAAATGTACAAGAGAAGAGAGGATTTATGTTCTGTGCCAAAACATCTGCTACATTGTACCTAGTTTTTCCAAAGAAATTGGCCAAACCAGTGCAAAGGATTGAGGAATTTCAAGTGCTAATTGCGCCCAGCGTAACTCATGTTTTTCCCGATCTATTGTGCTAGTTCAAAAATCATTACGCTAGAAGCTGCCCCACCCCTTGTAACTTTCACAAAACTTGCCACACTCCCCAGATCAAATTAATCACCATCGGTAGTTTCTGTTAATTGTGCTTGTTTGCAGGCCCTCCAGGAGGCTCTTAAAATCAAGGCACAAAGACACTAATAAGCACTTTTAAAAGCTTTAAACTTTTAAAATATAATTTACTAAGAAACTGGCTACTGTACACCAACATAACTAGTAAACTGGCTACTGTACACCAACATAACTAGTAAACTGGCTTCTGTACACCAACATAACTAGTAAATTGGCTACTGTACACCAATATAACTATTAAATGGCTCACTTTCAGTTATTTAAAATTTAATCACAAGGGTGGACTAGACACTTGGGGCAGGATTTTCTCTTCAGTGTGAGGGGGGAGGTGGGCCCCACACACCGATGTGTAAAATGACGTGCGGTGACGTTGGGTGTGCGTCCCGGTGTCATTCTGATCTTCTGTTCGGCTGTGCACCCGCTGAACTGTCAAAGGCCTGTTAAGGCCATTAATAAGCCAATTGAACTAATTGGCAGAGCTGTCCACCCAACCTTAAGATTGGCGGTGGGGGGGGTGGGGGGCAGGCGAAGAGCCCAAGCGGCCTTCGCATTTTTCATGAAACTTCATCCACGGGCGGGATGAGGTTTCATGAAGGTTTTATTAAATTAATAAATATTTTTTACACAATTCATAAACATATCCTAGCTCATGTGACACTGTCACATGAGGGGACATGTCTAAATAATTTCAATCTATCTTTATTTTAAAGTTTCAAATTGAACTTAATGTCCCTGAGGCAGCTCCGTGCCTCAGGGAGATTTCTGTGCTCTTCCGTGCGCATGCGCGAAAGAGCCCTGGCCCCAACTCTCCCTCCTCCCCCCCACCCCTCCCGCACAGGGAGCGCCGAGCACTACGCGCGTGCATCACGCTGGGCGTGCCTTAGTTGGCCTGCCCACGTAAAATGGTGACGCGCAGTCGATTGCGGGCGGCGATCGACTCCGCACCTGCTCCCGACCGGCCCGTCCGACAGGCAGAAGATCCTGTCCTTGGTTTATAAGTGTATTTTTTATGATTAAACCCATTTTCAGCTGTATGTGTGAAAGTACACCAAGTTACCACTTCTGAATAGATTAAGGAATATTTTTAATGCAATTTTTTTTTTCAGTTGTTTTCTAAAATGCTGCTCAATAGTACAATCGAGCGGAGAGGATTTTACATGTGACCAAATCCAAATAAGTTTGAAATTAGTTGCTATTACCCTGCATACATCACACTTTCCTATTTAGTGGCTTAAGTCCCTAAAATCGATGGGACTCTTGAGCCTGTTTTAGTGATGTTGATTGAGGGATGAATATTGGTCACAACGCCAGCGAGAATTCCCTGCTCTTCTGCAGAGTGCCATGGGATCTTTTATGTTCATCTGAGAAGGCACTCAGGGCCCCCATTTATTGCTTCATCTGAAAGGCAGCAATGCTGCACCTCCTCACTACTGCACTAGAGTGTCAACCTAGCTTATGTATTTGAGTTCCACAACCATTTGACTCTGGTGAGAGGTGCTGTCACTGAGCTACAGGCGATACCTGCCAGGACTCAGCATTTGATTTGCCAACAGTAGTCTGGTGATGGTGATTCTTGGAGCTGAATTTCCTGGTTGGCAGGGGGGATGGAGTGGGAGCAGGCGCTGGTGGGTGCGGACCCCAGTCGCCATTTCACGACTCCCGTGCACAGCGGGAGTGGGCAGGCGCGCTCAGGCCGCCGGGTCCAATGGCAACCCGGCGGCCTGCATAAAGTTCCTGGCAGCCTCGGAAAGGATGCTCGCAATGGCTGGGCGAAAGGCTGTGCAGAGGGGCAATGAAGTTCATGCCAGGCCGGAGGGTAGGCTGGGGGGAGCCAGTGTGCCCCTTGTTTTTTGGATGATTGCCTTGCTGCCCTCCTCGAGGAGGTGGCAGCACGGCAGGAGGTACTGGTTCCCCAGGACGGGAGGAGGAGACACACACCCACCCACCCACCACCCCCCCCCCCCCTCCCCCCCCCACATGATGAAACGTGCCTGGGAGGAGGTGGCGGGGGTGGTGAGCTCCTGTGATGTGGTGCGGTGCACCTGGATCCAGTGTCACAAGCACTTCAGCGACTTGTTGCGCTCTGGCAGGGGTGAGAACCATGTTGGCATCGGCCATTCAACCCAGCAGGTCGGCTTACCCCCTGCTGCAACCACCACCCCCCCCCCCCCCCCCCCCCTCAAGCCCGAGTGTGGGGACTGCATTGAATCATTGACGGCATGTGTCTCTTGCTGGGTGGGTCAGCAGATATTGCCCATGCCGAGGTCACCGTGAGAGGATGGTGAAGAGATGGGTTCTGCACCCATAGCATGTGTTACACTGAGTCCCACGTGACTGGTTTGGGGGCAACCTGGAAGAGCTGCACCTGGGCGCAGTGCTGGAACTCCAGGACATGTCCAAGTCAGGGTGATGACATGCTGGAGGTCCATCTGTATTGTGCTAGCTGAAGATTCGTTGGATTAAAGCCCTCCTGGGTGTCCCTGCCTCCCTCCCAGCATTTCCCTGTGCGTGCTCATCTTCGGACTCACTGCTGGACTCATCGTGTGCAGCCGCAGCCATTGTGTCTACATCTTCATCATCCACAGCGTCTCCCCTTTCCAGCACAAGATTGCGGAGAGCGCAGCATGCAACCATTATCACCGACTCCCGATCTCGGGGGTACTGGAGTGCGCCCCCTGAGCAGTCCAGGCATCGGAAGCGCATCTTGAGAAGACTGATGGTTCCCTCCACCACAGCCTTGTGGAGGCATGGCACCTATTGTACCGTTGCTCAGCTTCTGTTCTTGGATGGCGGAGAGGCGTCATGAACCACCCTCTGAGGGGATAGCCCTTGTCACCCAGCAGCCATCCATCAAACCGGGCTGGAGCACTGAAGAGACCCGGCACCTGGGAGTGTCGGAGGATGTAGGCGTCATGGGAGCTGCCTGGGTACCTTGCACAGACTTGTAGAATCAGCATCCTGTGATCACACACTATCTGCACGTTCATGGAGTGGAAGCCCTTCCTGTTGACAAAGGCACTGGGCTCACCTGCTAGGACCTTGATGGCCATATGTGTACAGTCTATAGCACCCTGGACGCGGGGGAAGCCAGCAATCGCTGCGAAGCCTCTGGCTCGCTCAGCCTGGCTTTCCTGGTCCCAACGGAAGTGGATGAAAATCAATGCATGGCTGAACAGAGCCAAGTGCTTGACACAAGTGTGGACAGCTGATTGGGAGACACCGCAAAGATCACCCACCAACCCCTGGAAGGAACCAGAGGCATAGAAGTTGAGGGCAGCTGTGACCTTTAGAGCCACTGGCATGGGGTGTTCATCCACACAGTTAGCGGAGATGTCAAGGCCTATCATTTAACAGAAAGAGTTGACTGTCTCCCTTGAGAGACGGAGCCTCCTTCGGCACTACACCTCAGACATATTGAGTTAGCTGCTTCGCCGCCTGCATGCCCTGGCAACAGGATAGTGGCGTCTTCTGCAGCCCCTTCCGCCTTGGTCTACGTCTTGGCCTTGTGTCCCTTGCACCTGCACCTATCCTCCCAAAGGTGGCTCCCCTGGGGGCTGAATGTGCACTCCTGGCCTCCCCCCACTTCTAGCCCTCCCTTCCTCCTCAGAGGAGCTGCCTCCAGTGGACAGTTCAGTTCCCTAACCTGCAGGCCCAGAAAAGATTCCTCACTGTAGTGTGCTGATCTGAAGGCTAAGAGTCCAGACAAAGGGTGCAGCTGGAATGCGTTTTGAAGCACTGCAGATCACACAGACAAGTTTCAATAACTTTGAAAATCAATACTTGAGAGAGCACACTCACGACCCAGGTGAGCCCTCTTATCCTGCCCGTGGATGAGGTTTATACAAATGTCTCCTACTCGCCTGCCCGTGCGCCAACCTGAAGATTGCACGGGTGCTGAAAAATCGGCGTCGATTGGGGAGTCAAGGGCCATAAGCCAATTAATGGCGGGCATGCCCGCCCAACGAAATATCGCGATGGCGTGCAGTGACGTCGGGACGCTCGCCCGATGTCACCCGCGCGTCATTTTACGCACAGATGCACGGGACCGGCCCCCGCACGCCAAAGGGAAAATTCTGCCCCTGGGTTCCTTTGTGAATTCGGCTCAACTTTCTAAGAGTAGGTTTGGCTTCCACGCTGGACCTTTTAAAGACCTCAAGGAGCTGAAGGCCTTCAGCACGCTCCCTACCGTCGTTCCATATGGAAACAAAACTTTTACCAGTCACCAGATCAATAAGGACAAGATGCTAATCTGAGTCTCCAATGGCAAAATACAGAGCATCTGTCCCAAATATTTAATCAACTCTGTTTCCCGGCTTTGAGACAGCTTCACCCACATGGCGAGGTGGCTTATAAAAGCCCCGTGGCGCTGCATGTCCAGTCTGGTTTGTGAAAAGGATTTGGGGAAAAAAATGTTACTTCAATGTTAATGTAGCTGAAGAAGTCTATTTAAATGAAGTTAGTATTCAAACCACTAAACAGGAAAAAATGACAGATTGCAAGAGGATGCGAGACAGGTGAACTGATTCTCTTCAGTATGGCTGCTTTTGTGCCTCTGTCTAAGGTTGTCAACCCTCCAGGATTGTCCTGGAGTTTCCAGGAATTTAAGATTAAACTCCTGGCCGTGACTGTGAGCAACCCAGGAGGTTAATCGGGAGGGCGTTTTCAAAAAAAAGTTTTTTTTTTTTCATTTCCCTCCAACAGTTTCATTTATTAGTTATAGAAATATTGGATTTGGGGAGAAAAGTGCTGTTTTTTGGGCAAGGCAGCTGAAGCTGAAAGGCATTATGATAACCTCCAGGAAGGAGGTCAACCAGCGTTGACAACCCTACCTCTAATTCAGTCTCATT
The DNA here is from genome assembly GCF_964194155.1 of Cetorhinus maximus. NCBI lineage: Eukaryota > Metazoa > Chordata > Chondrichthyes > Lamniformes > Cetorhinidae > Cetorhinus > Cetorhinus maximus. The sequence continues at coordinate 105,624,623 of NC_135893.1, forward strand.
CTTAGCTTACTTCTATTAACTTTACACTCTTGAAAAACATCAATCTATTTTCAAGGAATTAGTTACCCTCAGCATTGCAGCTGGAAAATCCAAGCCCCAGCGTATAGCTTCTTTGAAAGAGTAATAATATATTATGTGAGGCCATTATCCATGGTCAGAATTTTAATGACCAAAAGTTGTTTTACTATTACTAGGCTGTTTGTTCCACTTGGCTCTTTTGATATCCTCTTCCAATACCTTTCTGCACAATTAAATCTAAAATCCCAATAAAAGTCAGCATGATCTGCCCAGCCTGTATGGCATTGTCATTGGAAACTGATTTTAGCGTCCTCTTAGACTTGTTTTATCTTGAGGTTTTGATAGCGGTTCAAATTTGTCTTTTTTTTTTCAAACAAAATGCAGTTTAACATAAACATTTTGTGGCAATGGGTTTATTTATTTTAAAATGGTTCCCCGTGATGTTTTGAGTCAGAACTTTAAAGCCTGTGTAAGGAAATGCAGAACGATCAGGTACCAAGTTATGGTTCCCTGTTGGTCTGCATGAATCAAATCAGCAATATTGTCACCTAAATGGGACACTTGTGTGTACTAAACTGTAAAAAGATAGGTTTGACTCTGGTTATCATGTTGTGCACTGGATACAGCTGCCTTCACACAAAGTTCTCTTTTTTGTAGTCATTAACCTTATCGCTTTAATTACAGCCTTTGAAGCAGAGGCAACACCACAGTTTTTCAGTCAGGACAGGCTAGCAATGCTGCAAATGTTGTCTGACAGGAAACCACACAAAATACATGGGATGTTTTGTGGTAATTTCCAGATGTTTAGTAGATTCCAGCTTGGACAAATTACACAGATTGGTTTAATGAAGTGCTATTCAAGGGTTTCATCGCCATCTAATCTCACAACGGCTGATTTTGAGGCCCGTTGGCCAGATTTTCTGAGTTTTTTTTTTAAAAAAGGAGAGATTTTCTGACCCTCTGGTCCTGCAGTGGCAGCTGTTGAAGTCATTCCATGTGGAAGTATTGCTAAGTGCTCTCAGTAAATGGCCCTTCACCGTAGTGAGAGGAGGAGCTACTGAAGCAGCAAATGTGGAGATTTGCACAGCTTAGAATGCAAAGCGCAGTTTTCTTTGGCTGGCAAATAGTGCAGACCACTTGAGGGCATGAAAACTGCTTCAATGAGTATGGGAGGGGCCTATTCTTGTTACAAGACAGGCATGTAGACATTGACAAAGACTGACAGGCAAACAGTTGGTGCACAGACAGTTTCTTGTGTTTAATTTGATGATGAGTCTGACATATTTTAGGACGGGCTTTAGTAAGCTTTAGCGAAATTCATTGATTTGTTTCTTATTGTAGAACTTCAGCAGTTGATTTATGGTACCACGTGGTCAGACTGGACTCTTCAATAAACATTATGTCAAAGATAAAGTCAGAAAATGCAAAGTCGGTGTTAGTTGTGACAGTCTAGGTTTGAAGTTGTGAATGGCGGATTTCATATATGGCTCTTTTAATTGCTCTTTCTACAATCCTGTATGCATTAAGTCTTTTTCTGCCATTAGCCCACTTAGAATAAATTAGTTAAAATACATAGCGTGATGCCTGCACATAAATTGCATGCGCAGGACATACAAGTGCATTAAGTGCACCAAAGTGAAGATTGCCAATGGGAATATCTGCTGTCTTAATTCACATTGCCTTTGATGAAAATGTATTAAGTGAGTAAACCAGTTAGATTAGTTTGGACAATGAGACAACGTTCTGTGTAAAAGCCATGCCGGGAGGCCAAAGCTTTTGTATTAACAAATGATTGGGCTCTCCTCTCCTGCTGTGCAGTCAGCAGCATTTAAAGGGTAAAAAAAGAAAATCAATGTAAAGCCTCCCAAATGACTGAAAGACCTATGTGAGGATGTAGCAGCCTCAGGTAGAATTAGCCATTGATAGTGCGGAGACGAATCTACATTGTAGTTCTGGAGGGGCGGCCGGAGTTGGGGGAGCATTTCTAACCTAATTCACATGGAAGAGGAAACAGAAAAAATATTTACCCTTATAAACTGCCCTTCATGACCCCTGGATATCCTAAAACGCTCTACAGCTAATGAGGTACTTTTGAAATGTGGTCTCTGTTCCAGTGTAGGAAATGTGGCAGCCAATTTTGCACAGCAAGCTCCCACAAACAGAAAAGCAATAATGGCCAGATAATCTGTTTTAAAAGGAGAGTTCAGGACAATGGGGAGAATTCTCCTGCTCTCCTTCAAAATGACACCATGAGATTCTTTCCGCCCACCTAAAGAGGGCAGATGTGGCCTCGGCTTAACATCTCATCCGAAAGATGGCACCTCCAACAATGAGCACACCTTCAGTGCTGCACTGGAATGTTAGCCAAGGTTACGTTCTAACCTTTTGACTCAGAGGTGAGAATCACTGTCAGGCATCCGGAAAGTGGATCAGCCACTTGTTTTGCATCCTGCCTGATGTTACTTTCTATTGACTTTCTTCAATGATATAAAGCTTGCGGTTTGGACATATGACATATAAGGCATATGTGTAAACTATTCCCTGTCATGGTTGGGAATTGTTGGCACACAACAAAAAAAATCCTCCAACCAGGTAAATGGCTTGCAGGGAAAACAAGGTCTGGCTTATCACCCCATCCCTGGATTGGTGGGGTGGGGCTGGTGGGAGCAGGGTTAAGGCTCATGGCGAGCACACCTACTTGCTAAATCTCACGTCTGGACCTGCATTGTACAGTTGGTAATGAGCAAGACTTGGATGTAAGCAAAAAACTGCGGATGCTGGAAATCCAAAACAAAAATAAAAATACCTGGAAAAACTCAGCAGGTCTGACAGCATCTGCGGAGAGGAACACAGTTAACGTTTCGAGTCCGTATGACTAAGAGTATTCCTCTCCGCAGATGCTGTCAGACCTGCTGAGCTTTTCCAGGTATTTTTATTTTTGTTTTTGACTCGAATGTGATTGGACTTATTCATGCAGGACATCCGCTGATGCACTGATATAACTGATGAGGAAATTCTGAGGCTTGGGATGACAGCTCCTTGAAGTATCAACTTGTGGCTGGATATGAGATCACATGGACATGTCCATGGCTGGGAGCCTCTAAGGTGATTGGGTTACAGGGAAGTAAGCAGCTGCTGCTGAAACTCTGCACCTCCATCTATTGGACGATGGTCGAAGCCCCATGATGTGGTCAGAAGTATGGTGGCCAGAGACCTGCACAACTTGTGAGATGTCCCTCACCACACTACTTGTTTCTGAACTTCACCTAGTCAGGGCCTACCCTGTACCTGTCAGTTGTTTAATGATCGCCCTCCTTGGAAGTCAGCAGTAAGTGAGATATCACCAAGATAACAGATCTGATGATAAGAATTCAGAATCAGTTTTGATACTCTGTGGCAGACTCAATACTCTCTCTAAAGAGATGAGACATATCTGAATATTGCTGATTGGCAAGACAACCTGGCTCACTAATGGAACGTGGAGGCTTTGACATGTCCAAGCAAGCCACTGTTCTAATGGATGGGGTGGTTGTGATAAATATGAAGCACCACAAACTATGGTAGATTACTTGCCGGACATTACATATTGGATTAAAATTAGGTATTGCTGGCTACTAACGCAGTCTGCAGATTATTCACGAGGGTAGTCCGATGAATCATAAACCATTAAACTGAGGGAGACTGTGACCTAGTGGTAATGTCACTGGACTAGTAATCCAGAGGCCCAGACTAATGCTCTGGGGACATGGCAGCTAGTGGAATGTAAATTTGATTAATAAAATTAAATTTTTTAATTAAAAAAAAAATCTGGAACTGGTAGCTGGGGTCAGATTTCGGCTGCTGTGGTGAGTACCTCAAGTTGGGAAATTTCCTGACTCATCTGACCCACCTCAGTAAAAGTGCCCCAAATCGCAAACTTTTCGCCCTGAGGGGCGGGGATGCGAGATGGAGTTGGGTCTGCTGACTGCAGAACCAAACTTAGGCGGCTGTGGGGGTCGGGCAAGTACGGAACGGTGCTTGTTAGAAGTCCAACCTTGGCTTTCTGGGGCTTCATTCGATTTGTTTTAGAAGATTTTAGACCCGCTAGCCCCTCAACCCACGCCCCCCCCGCCCCCCCCTCACCATCCACCCTCTGCCCAATGGTCCCTAATACCCTGCATGCAAACTAAGTTGAGCATCCATAATAAATAGTCCTTAAGGAAATGTCAACAAAGAGCTCTAATGAAAATGCTGGAACAGATGCTACACTAGCTGGCCTGTCAATCAAAGCAGTCCAGCAGATGTTTTCTTTCAACAATCACTGTCAGCCGCAGCCATTTCCTTTTACAGTTTAAAGAGTGGAGGATTTAAAATCTTCAGATCAGACAGTTAAATAGAACTCATCTTCCCACCGTCATGCCATTTACCAGCGGTGGGAAAAGTGGCAGACAGCCTGCCCACCCACCCAAAGCCCAGTTGAGCCACTTAAGTGGCCAATTGAGGGTTTCCTTCCAAACTCCACTGGCATTTTACCAACCCTGTGGTAGACCATACAGTGAGACCTGATGGGATCCCAGTGGGCTCTGGGGCTTGCAAAGGGGAATTTTCCTTTTCAGGCACTCTTTGGCCTCCTGATAACAATGGGATGAATGGATCATTTTCAGGTTGACAAACTAACTAGTGGGGTGCCACAAGTATCAGTGCTGTGACCTTAACCATTTACAACCTATATTAATGACTTGGATGAAGGGATAGAGTGTATTGCAGCCAAATTTGCTGACAAAACAAAGATAGGTTGGAAAGCGACTTGTGAGGAGGACACAGAGTCTGCAAAGGGATATAGATAGGTTAAATAAGTAGGCAATAATCTGGCAGATGGGGTATAAGATGAGAAAATGTGAGGTTGTCCACTTTGGCAGGAAAAATAGAAAAGCAGAATATTATTTAAATGAAGAGAAATCGCACAATTCTATGGTACAGAGGGATCTGGGTGTCATTGTACGTGAATCACAAAATGTTAGAATGCAGATACAGCAAGTGATCAGGAAGGCAAATGGAATGTTAGCCTTTATTGCAAGAGTGAAGGAGTTTAAAAGTAGGGAAGTCTTGCTACAACTGTACAGGTCATGGGTGAGACCACACCTGGAGTACTGTACAGTTTGGATCTCCTTATTTAAGGAGGAATATACTTGCATTGGAGGAAGTCCAGATAAGGTTCACTAGATTCATTCTTGGGGGGGAACGGATTATCTTACGAGGAAAGGTTCAGGCGGTTGGTCCTATACTCATTGGAGTTTAGAAGAATGAGAGATAATCTTATTGAAACCTATAAGAAACTGAGGGCATCCTGGCTAAGTTTGCAGATGACACAAAGATAGGTGGAGGGACAGTTAGTATTGAGGAGGCGGGGAGGCTGCAGAAGGATTTGGACAGGTTAGGAGAATGGGCAAAGAAATGGCAGATGGAATACAACGTGGGGAAGTGTGAGGTCATGCACTTTGGTAGGAAGAATAGAGGCACAGACTATTTTCTAAATGGGGAGAGAATTCAGAAATCTGGAGTGCAAAGGGACTTGGGAGTCCTAGTCCAGGATTCTCTTAAGGTTAACTTGCAGGTTGAGTCGGCAGTTAGGAAGGCAAATGCAATGTTGGCATTTATTTCGAGAGGGCTAGAATATAAAAGCAGGGATGTGCTGCTGAGGCTTTATAAGGCTCTGGTCAGACCACATTTAGAATATTGTGAGCAATTTTGGGCCCCGTATCTCAGGAAGGATGTGCTGGCCCTGGAGAGGGTCCAGAGGAGGTTCACGAGAACGATCCCAGGAATGAAAGGCTTAACATATGAGGAACGTTTGAGGACTCTGGGTCTATACTCGATGGAGTTTAGAAGGATGTAGGGGGGATCTGATTGAAACTTACAGAATACTGAAAGGCCTGGATAGAGTGGACGTGGGGAAGATGTTTCCATTAGTAGGAGAGACTAGGACCCGAGGGCACAGCCTCAGAGTATAGGGAAGACCTTTTAGAACAGAGATGAGGAGGAACTTCTTTAGCCAGAGAGTGGTGAATCTATGGAATTCATTGCCACAGAAGGCTGTGGAGGCCAGGTCATTGAGTGTATTTAAGACCGAGATAGATAGGTTCTTGATTGGTAAGGGGATCAAAGGTTACGGGGAGAAGGCGGGAGAATGGGGTTGAGAAACTTATCAGCCATGATTGAATGGCGGAGCAGACTTGATGGGCCGAATGGCCTAATTTCTGCTCCTATGTCTTATGGTCTTAAGACTGAGGGGGCTTGACAGGCTAGATACTGAGAGGATGTTTCCCCTCATGGGGGAATCTAGAACTAGGGGGCACAGTTTAAAAATATCGGGCCTCCCATTTAAGATGGAGATGAAGAGAAATTTCTTCTCTCAGAGGGTCATTAGACTTTGGAATTCTGTTCCCCAGAGAGCAGTGGAGGCTGGGTCATTGAATTTATTCAAGGCAGAGTTAGATTTTTGATTGACAAGGGAGTCAACGGTTATGGGGGCAGGCAGGAAAGTGGAGTTAAGGCCACATCTCCTATTGAATGGCGGAGCAGGCTCGAGGGGTTGAATGGCCCCCCCAGGCTGCTATTTCATACATTCATCTGACAAAAGAGATGATGATGCAAAGCAAAAGAGGGTGGTAATAGGACAAGTGAAGAAGCGAAAGGTGGGTCCAGAGGAGCTGCAAATGGAAATAGCAAAATTTAAGGCACAGGTCAGCAACTCAGTTAGTCACAGTCATGTAAATAAGAGAGACATGTTTCAAGAGTCACTTTAATGTTGAGGGTTAGCACAGGCAAAGCATCTTTGTTGCTTTTAATATTGATGGGATTAGCAAAGTTTGTAATTCCTGTAAATATACTGAGTACCGTTCATTGAACGGTTTAATGTTCAATAAATTGGCCCAGTGGGTTACAACCGGAGCTGTGAGTCTGACAGTGTATTTCTCAATAATTTAGTTTCAATGCTCTTAAATAGACTGATCAGTTTCTGTGGGCGTCAGATAACTTGCTGACCAAAAAATAACCCTTAGCTTTTTAAAATGCCGGCGACCAACCATGGCACATCATATTCCTAATGAGGCTCTGGGGAACAAAACTGATTGTATTGATGGATAAATAGAGGACCATCAACCTCACATGCCCAGTATTGAATTACTGTGACCTCTATCCTATGATACTGCCATATAAGGGGTAATTTTCAGGGGCTCAATGTGGAGTCTCATGACATGCGAGCATAGGTTGGTGTTAACACTGTAGCTCCGTTTCTTTGACTCATGCCACCCAAATGTACGATCTGCTTTGGCATTGAAGCCTCACAAAATAACCTCTACAATATCTACAAACCATTCATAACCACATAGCATAGACCCAGTTCCCAGGGTGCAGGCATTTTTCTTTTAATACACTTTTTATTTTCAGTACACCTACTGTATAATGTCTTAAAGATCATTCACATGCATAAAGCCCCATTTTAACCCTGCCTGCCCAGAGAAACTACAAAGGTAGCTGTTCAAATGGCCTGTGTAGAAACATACTTGTAGTTTTAAATGACATTTATGTATATTCAATTTTAATTGTGGCTTGATGGCTCAGATATTCACTTGAAAAATGGCACAATAGCCTAATTCAATACAAAAATGGTGTCAAGTATTTATGCTTAACGTTTTGATTGTTCATGGAACATTTTGCCGTTTTCTCTCTGCTGGATTTTTACTAACTATTTTTACGTGCTGCACTGTGGCACAAATTGTGCTTCTCAGTTTCCTTCTTGCTGATGGCTAACAGCCTGACTTAACATATGCACTGCAGGTTCGACAGTTAACACTGCATTGCTGAATGTGAAACTATATGCAAGAACCTCTTCTAATATGTGGTGCAGATATGATTTCCTATTCCTTGCCCACAAATTATTACTTGATAAATTTGCAACGATTGTACGTCACCATTCGTCTTCAGTGTAAACGTCACCAAACATCAGCAGCCTGGATTATAATGGCTGTCAGCCTACACCACCTGAAAAAATTAAATAAAAGCAGACCCATTACTTTCACAGTACATGTAAATATATCTTTCCATATATTCTAAAAATAATAGATGCCCTAGAGTGATTTTGAAACCATAATCATCTCATTATTGTCTTGTAATAGATTCTAATGATCCACTATTCTATACACAACAAAAGAATGGGGTTTAATAAGCAGACTAATGTGGGTGGACTGGTGGGTAGCATTTTGCGGAGAAGCTCATCACTGGCTAAGGTTCCAACTCAGGTTGAACACATTCCCAGAGGTATCATTAGATGACCCTCCCACATTCAACTGCCTCACCCTACGCTCCTGCAATTGATTGCCTGACACATCCATTATCACAGCTGACCCCCCCACCCCCCACTCCCATCCCCCACCCCCCACCACCCATCCAACACCAAATAGGAAGCAAACAGACTCTGATAACCGAATGGGCGGTTCTTGACCATCAGCCAAAACAGTTTTGGCCTCCAGTAGATATGCAACAAATAAACAAAAGTCATAGAAGTCCTTAAGGTTATGAAGAGTTATGATAATAGCAGATTTTTTTCCCCCTGGTCAGCGAGAGAATAAAGAGAACTAAACTTAGGTTACTCACGAGTAGAATTTAGGGAGGTGAATGTAGCACCAGTAAGCTGAGTTCACCTTCAGGTTGGCACACAAACTGGATCACAATATCAACAGTGTTTAGGTGAAAACGTTAAGCGTTCATGCAGCCACTAAAGCGAGCTGTACAATAAGCAATGGAAAATGGCTGAGCCAACATGGGAATGGGCTCTCAGCCAGCAGAGGGCAATAGCGAAAAATGGCATGACCTGTTTCTTTTTCTCTTCCCTGTACATCAAATTCCCTTTTGTATTAAGTAACAATGCCAAAAAAAGTAACCAAGATGAATAAATGCAAACAGCATTTTTGCAACAAAATGAACTCTGAAGTGAACATGGGTGCCCAAAGAATGCAACATTTAAACTTAAGAAACAAAAATGGCTTTGTGAAATACATAAGAATTGCAACAAACTGTATGCATACTGGCCATCCAAACACATTTCACAGGGGTAGACTACCCTCCAGCCACTGGGGTTTATTCTTCCCCCAAATATTAGCATTAACCCTGAAGTGTAAAATCTATTAAATGTTTCGGGAGGCGTCTTTGACAAGTTGAGCATCTCAGAGCAGACACCAAGGGAATAGGGCTAGTGGCTGGATGTGCAAAAAGGCTAGCACTGTAGGATGAGGGCCTGGGCTGGGAGCTGCAAGATGGATCAGATGGCTGCATCAGAACAGGGGCCTGTGCTGGACACTGCAATACTGAACAAGGTGAACTGGAGCTGTGGAAGATGTAGACGGCTCAGCCAGTATGGTAGGGTTTACAGGAACAGGCTGGATGGGTGAGGAGTGTTCACCATGGCTGACAGACCCATAGCCAGAAGTGGAGCAGGTCACAGAGCCAGTGTGGAAGGAAGGTACCTTGTAGCTTTCAGATCTCTTGACTTGATAAGTGGTGCTATGTAGCTGTGAACCAAAGAACTTGTGAAGTTGCAATGACTGCCATTGTCAACAGAGGTAACCAAGTAGCGTTGGCAGGTCTGTGACTTTTTGACATCAGCATGAAAGTGGACCAGGACACCAACATCAACTCAAGTGAGTTGCTCTGGGAGCCCTCAACATTGACTCCGAACCCCATGAAGCCTCATGGCATCAGGTCAAACATGGGCAAGGAAACCTCCTGCAGGTTACCATGTACGCCCTCCCTCAGCTGATGAATCAGTGCTCCTCCATGTTGAACACTACTTGGAGGAAGCACCGTAGGTGGCAAGGGTCACAGAATGTACTCCCAGTGGGGGACTTCAATGTCCATCACCAAGAGTGGCTCAGTAGCACCACTACTGACCAAGCTGGCCGAGTCCTAAAGGACATAGCTGCTAGACTGGGTCTGCGGCAGGTGGTGAGGGAACCAACAAGAGGGAAAAACATAATTGACCTCATCCTCGCCAACCTGCCTGCCGCAGATGCATCTGTCCATGATAATATCGGTAGGAGTGACCACCGCACAGCCATTGTGGAGACAAAGTACCACCTTTACATTGAGGATACTCTCCATCTTGTTGTGTGGCACTACCACTGTGCTAAATGGGATAGATTTTGAACAGATCTAGCAACTCAAGACTGGACATCCATGAGGTGCTGTGGGCCATCAGCAGCAGCAGAATTGTACTCAAACACAATCTGTAACCTCATGGCCCGGCATATCCCCCACTCTACCATTACCATCAAGCCAGTGGATCAACACTGTTTCAAGAAAGAGTGCAGGAAGGGCATGCCAGGTGCAGCACCAGCTATATCAAAAATGAGGTGTCAACCTGGTGAAGCTATAACACAGGACTACTTGCCTGCCAAACAGCATAAGCAGCAAGAGATAGACAGAGCTAAGTGATCCCACAACCAACGGATCAGATCTAAGCTCTGCAGTCCTGCCACACCCAGTCATGAATGGTGGTGGACAATTAAATAACTGACTGGAGGAGGAGGTTCCACAAATATCCCCATCCTCAATGATGGAGGAGCCCAGCACATCAGTGAAAAAGACAAGGCTGAAGCATTTGCTACAATCTTCAGCCAGAAGTACCAAGTGGATGATCCTCCAGAGGTCCTCAGTATCACAGATGCCAGTCTTCAGCCAACGCAATTCACTCCACATGACATCAAGAAATGACTAAAGGCACTGGAAACTCCAAAGGCTAGGGGCCTTGACAATATTCCGGCAATAGTCCTGAAGACTTGTGCTCCAGAACTTGCCGTACCCCAAGCCAAGCTGTTCCAGTACAGCTACAACACTGGCATCTACCCGGCTATGTGGAAAATTGCCCATGTGTGTCCTGTACACAAAAAGCAGGACAAATCCAACCCGTCCAATTACCACCCCACCAGTCTACTCCCAATCATCAGTAAAGTAATGGAAGGGGTCATCAGCAGTGCTATCAAGTGGCACTTGCTTAGCCATAACCTGCTCACTGACGCCCAGTTTGGGTTCCACCAGGGCCACACAGCTCCTGACCTCATTACAGCCTTGGTTCAAACATGGACAAAAGAGCAAGAAATCCCGAGGTGAGATGAGAGTGACTTGACCCTTGACATCAAGGCCACATTTGACTCAGTGTGACATCAAGGAGCCCCATCAAAACTGGGGCCAGTTGTGAATCAGGAGAAAACTCTCCGCTGGTTGGAGTCATACCTAACACAAATGAAGATGGTTGTGGTTGTTGGAGGTCAGTCATCTTAGCTCCAAGCCATCATTGCAGGAGTTCCTCAGGGTAGTGTCCTCAGCCCAACCATCTTCAGCTGCTTCATCACTGACCTTCTTTCCATCATAAGGTCAGAAGTGGGGATGTTCGCTGATGATTGCACAATGTCCACCATTTGCAACTCCTCAGATACTGAAGCTGTCCATGTCAAAATGCAGCAAGACCTGGACAATATCCGGGCTTGGGCTAACAAGTGGCAAGTATCATTCGCACCACTCAAATGGCAAGCAATGACCACCTCCAACAAGAGAGAATCCAACCATCGCCCCTTGAAGTTCATTGGCATTACCATCACTGAATCCCCCATTATCAACATCCTGGGGGTTACCAGAAACTGAACTGGACTAGCCACATAAATACTGTGGCTGCAAGAGCAGGTCAGAGGCTAGGAATCCTGTGACAAGTGATTCACCTCCTGACTCCCCAAAGCTTGTCCACCATCTATAAGGCACAAGTCAGTAGTGTGACGGAATACTCCCCACTTGACTGGATAAGTGCAGTTCCCACAACACTCAAGAAGCTTGACACCATCCAGGACAAAGCAGCCCGCTTGATTGGCACCACATCCACAAACATTCACTCCCTCCACCACCGACGCACAGTAACAGCAGTGTGTACCATCTACAAGATGCACTGCAGGAATTCACCAAGGCTCCTTTGTCAGCACCTTCCAAACCCACGACCACTATCATCTAGAAGGATAAGGGCAGCAGATAGATTGGAACACCACGAGAAGCTCTCCTCCAAGTCACTCACCATCCTGATTTGGAAATATATCGCTGTTCCTTCGCTGTCGCTGGGTCAAAATCCTGGAACTCCCTCCCTGACAGCACTGGGGGTGTACCTACACCACATGGACTGCAGCGATGCAAGAAGGCAGCTCACCACCACCTTCTGAAGGGCAACTAGGGATGGGCAATAAATGATGGCCTTGCCAGCGAAGCCCACATCCCCTGAATGTATAAAAAAGGAAAGCCATTAAATTCAACCCATGCTGTGGGTGAAACATTCCAAGATCCTGAATCAACGGCGATGCTTCACATGCAGCAGGCAGCTTACTGGAAAATTGCACATGTATTTCTGATCTCGCTGGTTGCATGTGAGGCCCCTGAAATCTCAGCTCTGATTTCTGTAACTTTCTGGGTTGCTCAATTCCATCAGTTGTTGTGACCAGTTCCATTCACATTATTAATGCCTCTTATGCAACTTTGTGAATATGTTTTTGTCTAACAAGAGGATTAAATTACACATCAGCCATGATCTAATTAAATGGCAGAACAAGCACAAGGGGTTGAATGTCCGACTCCTGTTCCTATGTTTGGGAGTTGCCAGATGTCAGAGAAGATTCGTTCAAGACAGTAATGCAGTAAGTGCATTACACACAGGCTTGAAGTCTTATTTTAGGACTGCCTCTGATGGCACTCTTAATATAAGTGGAAATTAAATATCTGTTCAGTTCTGCCTCTTTGAGAGCTCCGAAAATATGCAGTTATTTTAATCAGATATGGGAAAGACATATTGATATATGAGGATATTATTTTATAATCATACGTTGTGTTGATGACGAAATAGATGTCACTGGAAAAGGCCTCAGTTACTGGTATCCTCACCTCTAAATTTCCGTTGTCTAATTAACATCCTGTGTGTTTCATACCCTCCCCAGTGAACTGAGCTAATCTGTGCTCTAATCTTCCAACACCATTTACGCGATCAGTAATTTCTACAGGCTTAATTTTGTTTTAATGTTGTTTTTGCATCTTTTTGAATAAAAAAATATAATCACTTTTCAGGTTTTGGTACCGTGAACTGTTGGTGAAGTAGCATCCTCCCTCCTGATACTTTAGGAAATTCATTATCTCACAGATGTATATGAAAAAGATAAAATGACAAACTGTGCTAATTAATAGTGTATGTTTATTTAGTGCAAGGTGTTTGATTTTCCCCAGTGTTGCTGTTCCTGTGATAAGATATTTATCTTTCATCCCTTGAAAGATAGCGTGTGTGTGTGTCTGTCAGTATGTGTGTGTGTAAGTAATCCTGGCATTGTTTCTTCATTATCCAGTATGGATTCACACAGTCTCATTAATATGTAAAATTAAAAGCATTCTTTAAAAAAACAATGGAATAAAAGTTGTTCGGTGCTCGGAATCTCTTATTTCTTTTGTTGCTTCTAATGAAATTCTTAAATACCACGAAGAGCAAATCAATTACCGCCGGCTTCTGTCGTGAGCCTTAGGAGCACCATTAGAATATATAACAGCTTTGTCTAAGCTTGCAAAAGGCAGGAAGATATTCCCACTCTCAAAATCTCAAATTCCCAAATTTGGGCTGCTCCCTCATTAGCACAGCTGTAGGATTTTTGAATCATAATGTTGTAGTGAACTCCACAGGCCATGCAAGTTATCAAGAGCTAATGGGCTGAGTTTAGATATTCTGAATCTCTAATGCTTTCAACCTTATAGCTGGAAGAAAAGATCTCCTCCTTTACCTAGTTAGCGAATACAAACTGAACCAGCAGCTTAGGCAATTCACTTTCCATTGCTTTGCCAGCGTTCTGAATTCAGCCTTTGAAAAAAAACGACCTTTTTGATAGATTACAATAGCAAGGATTTTGTGGTCAGCAGCAAGGTGACAGCGCTCACTGCCGACGTCACCGAAAGTTGCCCACAAAAATCCAGTGATCTCCGTGCTGAGGGGGTTTTCACCTTTCCCAATGTTAATATTAATCTGGCGGAAAGTCAAGGGGACCTCCAGGCGTCCAGCGACAGTGATGTCATCAAAAAAAAAAAGCAAACGGTTAATTATATCGAAGAATCCTCACCGACAGCAAAACAGGAAGTAAAATGCACTTTTTAAAATAAATTTCACTGAAAGCAAAATAAAGATTGTAACACACACAATAGAAGGTGCAATATCAAGCAAATTTTAAAAGAATATCTTGTATTAGAAAACTCTGGAATTTTTATCGTAAGAAAAATTTGATGTTAGACAAATATAAAATTAGTCTTCCAAGGCCAGAGCGGTTGTTCATCAGTAGTTATGACTTAATACATGACTGAAGGCCCAGTTGCACCCCATGAATAAGTGCAATTTCTGAGGGATTTTAATAGTGATATTCTAGCATCATAAGTTCAGTGATTGCTGTCTGTAGGGACGTCAATGTGCCCCCTGTGGAGAAGCAAGGAATCACTGACAGCCACTTCTGCATTTCCACATTTAACTGTGCACACCAGAAGTTGCTGTCAGTTTTGCAGGGTAATGACAAATGCAGATATGGTCTGTGTGGTTCATTTACAAATGCCGTACAGCTGCACATACCTACATCGTAAAAAGACTGATGCTTGTGCGCAGCCTGTTTGTTCCCCGCACGGTACATTCCTGACTGCTGCGTGGCAGTGCACCCATGCAGCTTAGAAGTGAACCTTGGCCATATCATCACATAGTCAACCCAATGATGTTGATAATCAGCAATGTTCAAAACAATTGTGATAAGGGAGAGTGGAACAATTTTTTTTTAAGTGTAATGATCTATTTATCAGAGATGCATTATTAATTAGAATGTTTATATTTACTGCATAGGACCAATGATCAACTGGTGGCTTTCTTGTCAAGATACAGGAGCATGAACTTTCTGAAGTCGCATGGCAGAGACAATGCAAGGTACTGTGTCTTTCATTTTTGGCACTTAGCTCGAATATGTTTGACTTAGAATTGATTTTACAGAACTATAGCAGTGACTTGGCCAAATTTTGGACAACGGCTACGTTGCTGGTATTCAGATTTCCTATCCAGCCCCAGTTGTGCTGTTGAGCCTCAGGACCTACAGAAAGGTTATTCTATCAAATCGGAGCTATGAAGACCTTGGAACAGTGAAAGTTAGAACCTTTGAACTTTAAGTGGAGAAAAGGTACCTACAACAATATCTGGATGTGTGTCGAGCTTTTTTTTTTAGCTCATCGTTTATTCACCCAAATGTCATTGGTTTTATCACCAAACCAGTTCAGAATGTTGGCAAAATTAACCTTGTATTCTTTATACAAATGCATGAAGCTGCCCCAATATTATTTACCCAGACACCAGATAGATGTATTTTGAACTGCCCTACTTACCCTGCAATTCAGAATGGGGAGAGACATGACTTGAAACCTTTAAGCCTGACAAACTCAATGAGCAGCAAATAATGAAAAGATTTGTAATGTACAAAGCAGGAAGTTGCCTAGAAGGGATTTATTTACACAGATATAAAATCTGCTGCATTTATGCTTGAGCTGATTTGATATAAACTCAGTAGCTGTCCTCGGTATCTAGGTAGAATTTTATGCTACTGGAGGTGTGATATGATGTGATATGTAATACAATATACTTTGACTGCTTGTGAACCAGTTACATTTTCTTCCTTATCTCTTCAGTGCAATTTCTATACCACTGGATCCATCCTAAAATAACTCAAACATGCACAAGCTTGTAATCTGCAAGTAATTTAAAGTCTGAAGCAGCAGTTAACCTGCTAGTGTTGGTATTTTCCCTCTTGGCTGGAGAAAGTCCATGCAGCCTAAGGATAGCAAAACCAACACACTGGCCTGTATACGAGGAAGATCAGAGGACTTCAGCTGCCCGGTCATTGGAGGTCATGTTTTTTTAAATGGCTCTCCCTGATCTATGACTATTTTTCAGCCAACTAGAATTTCTGGTTGGGTCTGGAGCAGGCTGTGCAATTCCTACCCAAGCCAGGTAAGAATGGCCTGGAATTTGCTGGGTTTTTGACTGCAAACTATTGGCATTTGTTGACAACATTTCTCTGAGTCTGACCATGAAAGTCCTGAAGTTGGAGCCTGTCATTCAGTGTTCTGCCACAAGCTGCACTGTGGAGCTCCTAATGCAGAGCCAGCAATCAGTAATATTTGATGAGAACGTCCCCCTTTCTGCTCTACTATCATTGTTTGAAACGCCCCAAAAGGTGTACGTTGCTCAATGGGGTGCAACTGGGATTTTAATCGCAATCTGGATAAGAGCTATTGCTGAAGGACCAACAAGACAAAAATACTGGAATGTTGCTATGTTTCTCCATTATTCATGAATAATTTATGTATGAATAATCACTAGACTGTCTAGATAATTTAACATTTTTGAAGTTTGTTCATGATATTTCAGTTGTACCTTAACCCCATGTATAAGTCCTATCTTTACTTCACTCAATGTAAAAGATTTTTAAAAAGTGATTTGATCTTAGTGCTGTTTATTTCCTGGTTGGCTGCCTGTGAGAATTCTTTAATGTAATTGGCTGTTTAGACAGCTTGATGACACCATTGCAGTTCCACACTGGGAATCCCACAATTAATTGCACGTTGGGAGATATGAAGCTCTTGCTACAGAGATGATGTGACTTGAACACATCAGAGATAATGAGATTACCCAACCCCCACATAGAACCAGTTCTTATTCATACCCATAAACCTTAGATAAAGTTGCTCAGTAATTTCAAAAAGGAAGAAATGAAGGGAGCGATCCAGAATACCGTTTGATACTGTAGATGTCTTTACTGCCTATTTTGTTTCACTTATGAAGCCCAGCTCAGCACCCAGCTTATAAAAGATGGATGCATTCTAAGCTGATAACGGTTCCTTCGTACTGTGCCCAGTGTAACCTTGGGTTTTGAACTCTTCACATGCTAATTCAGCAAAAAGAATCCAAATCAAAAATTTAAAACAGACAAAAAAAATGCATTTTTGTCACACTGGGTAAGATTGAGTGAAGGTGTGTTATCAGGAAAGCATTCAAGGCTATCACACTAAAATTGGCTCCATTGTGCCCCATCTGATTTTCCTCTCTGTGCTACCCCTAGTCAATGCTTAACACCCCCAGGCACTAAATTCTAAAATCTATCCCATTATATCTAATTACAGCAAAGTAGCAGTCAACAAAGTAAATAGGACGTGAACTATACAACCAAAATGGCTCATTTTTGATTGAAAGTCTTGATATCCAGTTTCACTGCTGCTGTGCTATTGGCCGTTTGCCCTTGATGAGACAATAATGATCTTTTGGCAATGTTTTTTGTGCAAAATCTCACATTAGCATTGGTATTAGTAGTCCTCAGGGATCCTGTGGGTATCTCATTATTGGATCTGTTCTTTTTGGCTTGTTGCTTTTTAATCAGACATTTCATTATGTAAATTGGGCATGTTCTCACTGGAAATGAGAAGGTTGAGAGGTGATAGGATTGCTTTTTTTAGGATTCTGAAGGAAAGACAATGCTAGTCACCTTGTCCGGAACATTTGAACCAGAGGACATGACCTGCACTTGAAGTGGGATAAAATAATAAGTCGGCTAGCATATATTTATCTTTCTTTGGGTAAATATTCAGGCAGCCAAAGGAAGTTTTCATCTTCCTTTCTAGGTAAGTAGAGACTGCTACTGCTCTCATTTAACTCAGTGCTCAAATTCCTGTTCTTGGCTGTCCGCTGTATTGTTCATTATGAGTATCTTACATCGCAGATCCTAATCAAATTACTGCGTAAAGTGCCAATAGGTAATGCATTCAGCACGCTCACTTAAAAAAAGGTTTGTTGTGTTCTGATCTGTGCGATGGGCCTACTTTGGTGGACCTACTAATACTATTAGCCAGTGTTTTCTTACAAGAATCAACACAATTTAAGAGTGTCACTAATATAACAATTACATGGCCCATGCCAACTAAAAGAAGCTCAACATAAGCACTACGATCCCAACAAAAACAAAGGGAACCATCCCAGCTAAACCATAGGATTTAATACAGCAACACTGCTCCCTGATTATTGCTGCAAACAAATTGAAAGCTAATGTTTCCCTCACTGCGTTTAACGGAGGTAAATGAAGAAGACCAAGAAAAGGAATTGTAGGGTGATTGGACTCAAAAGAAGTGGGCTATCCACACCTGCCGTAACTTTGCAACCATATATTCAAGCCCAAACATACCCGGTGACAAAGATGAAATACGCTTTGCAGGCAACATAATCATGTAAGAAATAGCAGGAATAAGCCATGCAGCCCCTTAAGCCTATTTCACCGTATAATAAGATCATAGCAGATCTTCTATCTCAACTTAACTTTCTTACCCTTTATCCAAAACTCCTTTTTTAATATCTAAAAAGCCATAGGGACATAGGAGCAGGAGTAGGCCATTCGGCTGCTCGAGCCTGTTCCCCTGTTCCACTACCTTAACGCCATCTTCCTGCAGTATCCCCGTATCCCTTGATGTCATTGGTACCTGGAAACCTATCGATGTCTGCTATAAACATACTCAATGACTCAGCCTCCACGGTACTCTGGGGTGGAGAATTCCAAAGATTCACCATCCTCAGTGAAGAAATTCCACACCATCTTGGTCCTAAATGGCCTACCTCTTATTCTGAGACTCTGTCCTCAGTTCCAAGGAAAACATCCTCCCTGCATCTACCCTGTCAAGCCCTATAAGAATTTAGTTCTGGGGAATTTAGTTCCCCAGTTCTGCCGAAGGGTCATGAGGACTCGAAACGTTAACTGATTTCTTCTCCACCGATGCTGCCAGACCTGCTGAGTTTTTCCAGGTAATTCTGTTTTTGTTTTGGATTTCCAGCATCCGCAGTAGCTTTTAGCTTTTTGTTTTTACCTATAAGAATTTTGTACATCTCAATGAGGTCACCTCTCATTCTTCTAAACTCTAGAGAACACAAGTCCAATTTCCTCAATCTTTCCTCATAGGTTAATCCCTCCATCCCAGTGATTAGACTGGTGAACGTTCATTGCACTCCCTCTATGGCCAGAATGCCCTTCCTTAGGTAGGGAGACCAAAACTGCACACACTACTCCAGGTGTGGTCTCACCAAGACTATACAACTGCAGCAAGACCTCCATACTCGTGTACTCAAATCCCCTTGCAATAAAGGCTAACATACCATTTGCCTTCCTAACTGCTTGCTGCACCTGCATGTTAGCTTTCAATGACTTATAAACAAGGACATCCAGGACTCTTTGAACATCAACACTTTCCCAATCTCTCCCCATTTAAGAAATACTCTGCATTTCTGTTTTTCCTACCAAAGTGGATAACTTCACATTTTTCCACATTATATTCCATCTGCCATGTTCTTGCCCACTCACTTTGCCTGTCAAAATCCCCTTGAAGCCTCTTTGCATCCTCCTCACAGCTCACATTCCCACCAGGTTTTGTGTCATCAGCAAACTTGGAAATATTACATTTAGTCCCCATGTACAAATCATTGAGGTAGATTGTGAATAGCTGGGGCCCAAGCACTGATCCTCGCAATACCCCAACTGGTCACAGCCTGCCAACCTGAGAATGACCCGTTTATCCCTACTCTCTGTTTTCTGTCCATTAACCAATCTCTATCCAGGCCAGTATATTTCTGCCAATCCCAAGTGCTTTAATTTTTCTTACTATCCTCTTGAGTGGGACCTTATCAAAAGCCTCCTGAAAATCCAAGTACACCACATCCAATGGTTCTTCCTTATCTATCCTGCCAGTAACATCCTTAAAAAATTCCAACAGATGCGCCAAACATGATTTCCCTTTCATAATTCCATGTTGACCCTGCCTAATCTCACCATTATTTTCGAAGTGTCCAGTTATCACATCCTTTATAATAGATTCTAGCATTTTCCCTACTACTGATGTCAGGCAAACAGGCCTATAGTTCCCCTTTTCCTCTCCATCCTTTGTTAAATAGTGGGATTACACTTGCCACCTTCCAATTCTCAGGCACCGTTCCAGAATCCACAGAATTTTGAAGGACGGTCACCAATGCATCCACCATCTCTACAGCTTCCTCTTTCAGCACTGTGGGATATCGATCATCAGGTCCAGGGGATTTATCAACTATCAGTCCCATTAGTTTCTCCAGCATTACTTTTTTCACTAATACTAATTTCTTTCAGGCCTTCAATCTCACTAGTCCCTTGGCACCCCAATATTTCGGGGAGGTTTTTGTATCTTCCTCCATGAAAACAGACACAAAATATTTGTTTAGTTTCTGTGCCATTTCCTTAGTACCCATTATAAATTCTCCATTCTCTGCCTGTAATGGGCCCACATTTGTCTTTATTAACCTCTTCCTTTTTACATACCCATAGAAGCTTTTACAGACAGGTTTTATGTTCCTCACTAGTTTACTTTCATGTTCTATTTTCTCTTTCTTTATCAATTTCTTGATTCACCTTAGCAGAATTTCAAAATGCTTCCAATCCTCAGGCTTACTATTTTTTTGGCCACCTTATAAGCCTCCTCCTTTGATCTAATAGAACCTTTCACTTCTTTTGTTAGCCATGGTTGGATCATTTTTCTTGCTGGCTTTTTGTGCCTTAAAGGAATGTAAATTCGTTGCAAGCCATATATTAATTATTTAATGATAGTCATTACCCGTTTACCATCATAACTTTTAATGTAGTTCCCCAATCTACCATAGCCAACTTGCCCCTCACACCTTCGTAGTTTCCTTTGTTTACATCACTTTCAAATTTCATGTAAAATTCTAACATATCACTCTTCCCCAAAAGCTCCTTTACAATAAGATTATTAATTAGCCTTTTCTCATTATACTATACTAGATGTCAAATAGCCCATTCTCTAGTTGGTTCCTCAACATACTGTTCTAGAAAACCATCGTGTATACATTCCAGGAATTCGTCCTCTTCAGAACTAGTGCTAATTAAGTTTACCCAGCCTATATGTAGATTGAAGTCCCCCATGCTTCCTGTATTACCTTTGTTACATGCACCTCAAATTTCCTGACTTATACCATGCCCTTAGCACTACTATTTGGTGATCTATAAACAACTCCTACCAAAGTTTGCTGCCCTTTGCTGTTACTTAGCTGAACTTCCCATCTAAGATCCTCTCTCACTAACGTACTGATCCCATCTTTTATTAACAGTGCAACACTACCCTCTTTTTCTTTTTGCCTATCCTTCCTAAATGCGAACTTTCAGTTCCCAGCCTTGGTTATTCTACCACATTCTCAAATGCACTCAACAACTGAGGATCCACAGCTCTCTGGGATAGAGAATTCCAAAGATTCACCAACCTCTGAGTGAAAAAACTTATTTTCATCTCAGTCCTATATGGTCGATTTCCTATACTGAGATTATGACCTAGTTCTGGACACAGAGAAAACAGCCTCTCAGCATCTACCCTGTCAAGCCCATTTAATATTTTATATACTTCAATGAGATCAACTTTTATTCTTCTAAACTCCAGAGAATTTAGACTCAATCTCTCCTCAGAGCATCGCAGGAATAAATCAAGTGAATCTTTGTTGCACCCTCCCTAACGCAAGTATATCCCTCCTGAGGTTAGGAGACTGTAGTAAAGTTCAATAAAAAGGATATTGCAGAACTGTCATCCTTTGTTGCAAACAGACCTGCAGGTAATTACCACGAGTGCTACCAAAGGCAGTCAAAGTCAGCCTTGCTCTTAACTTTTATGCCTCTCCCAGCCCACCCCAATGAATCCGCCAAGTTCAGACCAGCTCTTACCTGATTTAATCTGCACTCATGGCCTATCAAAATCCAGTTGATGATTTGAATGGTGAGCTGCCTTCGTAAACCGTGCGTGTGCAAACCCCAGCCCGACTCCATTCCTGCCCACATGAGAATGGGAAATGCCACGTTTGGGGGCAGGACTTAGGATTTTATGCCATTTTCACCTTCGTAGTGAAAATCTGGGCCACAGTAACAGTTTCCACATGCGTACTGAATCGCCCAGCTCCACTTCACCTCCACCCCACTTGACTTCTGCAGCAAATCTTTTTGAGCTTCTGTAAAGTGTCTTTAAACTAAAAGTTGCATAAAGTCTACAGTTCAGATCTTTTGACCCAGCAGGTATATGCCAGTGTTTCTCTCTGCACAAGCCTCTTCCCATTCCTCTTCACCTTACTAATCAGCTTATCCTTCTATTCTTTTCTCCCTTATATGTTTACCCAGATTTGCCTTGAATCCATCTCGCTTGCCTCATTTTCTAATCATTGCTGATTGAAGCAGGTGACCTGGGTCTCTTGACAGTAATCCATTAAAGGGAATGGACTATCATTGGCATTTCAGTATCTTTTAACAGTGGCCATCCTGATAACTCAGAATAAATCACTGCATTATATAAATGGATTCTCCTGAAGGTTCTCATCCAAAATCAGAGAATGATAGAAATTTCGGGCAGTGGAACGTACCACTGTGCCATTGCCTGACCTGCATTTTCCCCTCCGTGCTTGGGGCCTTTTTCTTCCCTGCCTGCCGTCTGCAAATGCTGATGTGTGCCTTGTCCCCAACAGATTTTCTTGCCATCCACCCCTCCTCCAGCCAGTTACCAAGGTTACCAGGTGGAAAGGAGCAGTACAACCTCGGAACTGGGGGAGATGGAAGAAGAGAATGTTCGATCTCTCCTCATCTCCCTCCATTTCGCCCCCAATATTTGCCTGCTGAAGGCCCGGTTTTCAGCTGAGGCGCATGAATGTGACATTCCTTCCAAAACTTAAAGCCCTTCTGTCTCTTTCAATGCTGCCTGTATCTCAGCTGGTGCTGCAGCGACAATCCTTGCAGCACTGTCAGAGCTCTCTTAATTCTTCAGCAGAGGTGAACTCCCTCTTGACATCAGCAATCGCACAGCATATCAAATGATGCTTGGTCGAGGAAAATGGATTGAGGTTATAGTGGGACTCACAGAGGCATCGAAGTGGAGAAACCAGCCAGTGGTGTTCATTTCAGATTGTTTTAAATTAGGAAGCAGTTTTCTTTCATTTTACCTAATGAAGTTAATTCTAAGTCAATCTATCCATATTTTGTTATTCTGCTTTAGAAGCAGCTTGAAAAATAAGTTGGAAAGGGTTTGTGGCAAAGTTAGCATATTTACTAACTATAAGAGTAATAATATTGAGATGGTCCTGTTGTGGGATGTTAGTTACAGTTTGGTAGGTTATACGTAGGCATCGTAGTCATACGTAGGTTAACTGTAAGTCTTTATTGACTCAGAACTATTTACAAATATATAGTGAAGGGTACAAGCTAGGAGTTGTCTCCATACTTGCTGGTACACACAGCTCTCTCCAACACTAGACTGACCTGGGTGTGAGTCATGTGCCTCTTACATTACTGTGCGGGTGGTACTGTACTCATTCCCACATTAACCCTATATGTGCCAGACCCTTATACTACAGGCACTAATCGAATGGATTACTAACATTTGCCTGTGCTCCTAAATTTGTTTCCAATTCATGTCAGTTCAGAGACCCAAGATTATCTCTTTTTTTGCTTATTAAGTCACAATTTATTTGGATTGTGTCAAATTCCTCAGGAATTACATCATTTCAATATCACGTTAATTTCTTCAATTTAAAGTTAATATCAGTGCACTGGAGAAAACCAACAGGGAGCCCATAGTGATGAGGTATTGCTTAAAGGATTAGTCGGTCATGGATTGAAAATAATTGACAAAGAACCTGAAGGGAAATGAGAAATCTTTTCACATTAGGTATTTAAGATCAGGATCACACAACCTACAAGTGTGGTAGAAGCAGGTTCCAAGGGAGCTTTCAAAAGGCAATTAGACATTTACTTGAAGAGGATTAATTTGCAAGGTTACGGGGAAAAGATCTGGGCACAGGTGCGACAGGCCAAATGGCGTCCTTCCATGTTGTCAGATTCAATGATTCTTTCAGTGAGCCCTGGAGCATGGGCATTTCTTCAAGCCTTTGTATTTTGGAATGCAAAGCAGGAGACCAAGGCCAGGGACAGTTTGTAAAGGAAGCTGAGCTTCGATAGGAATGCGATCTTAACTCTGCATCAATTTCAGGAACCAGAGTGAACAACGTCCGAGAGCACTGTTAGGTAGAGTGAAAGGACCACCACACATATAGCACTGGGAGCTCCTAGCCACAATCCTGATACATGCTCTTGAGATGCATTACCCAATTGTCCAGTGCATTACAGGGGTAATAGATGTCCTCTATTACATCAAATTCAGCTGTGGCATACAGCATCAGCACCAGACAGACCTCACATTGCCAATAATGGGCACTCTGTGAGTACCAGCTACCATTGCTGATTAGGCATCTTGAGAAAATGCTCTTTTAATCAACACAAAGGATTACTGTTTTCAGAACTTCCAGATGGAATGTCAATAGTTCCTATCTCAAGATAGCAAATTAGAATTGAGACTTGTGTAGTCTACTTCATTTGTGTGAAAGGTCAATTGGTGCACAATCTTTCACAGTTGCCACGTTACATATCTGATTTGTAACAGGACTGAAATATCTTCTCCATCTATCTTTATTGCTCAACCTACAGCAAGATGCTGGCTAAAGTCAAGCTAACAATACCCTTATGTGAAATTATTCAGGCAGATATCGTTGAACCAACCTTAGATAGACATTCGGCCCATGTTATGCAGTTGCAATTCACATCAATAACGAAACAATGGCATTTCAAAATCGATACCTTCTTTCCCATATCTCTTTGAATATAATGGTGGGTGGAGGTTGCTCCATCTGCCCATGTGATTGGTTTCACACCTGTTGGGCTCACTGCTTAGTGATGTGCATTTCTCCACTTCCTCACCATTCATAGTAATGTGAAGGATGTCATGGGTCAGGTGGGCCTTTCACTATCCTGATGCCTGGTACAGCACTCCGACCTGTTCACCCTACAGTCAGATTGGTGTGCTGAGCATTACTCATAGTGTTAGTGTACCAATTCAAGGATAGTAATGATTCAGCATGATTATTGATTTTCTGATTGGCTGCTCAGTTCATATTTTAGTAGTAATTCACTGAAATCCTGTTGTTGAGTGTACTAACAGAAATGAGGGAAAAAATAATGTTGATTTCATACACAAAGCAAATTAAACCCCCCAAAATTAGGATTAATATGGGCATCAGTTATATTTTCTCATGCTAACAATTTATGAAATTGTAAACACTCATGACCTCAGTGAAAAACTGGCCTGAATAACTTTTTAAGATGAACAACTTGAGGAAAATAATGAGCTAGGACAGGAGCAGTCAGTAGCCCACGGCCCTTTACGAATTTTATTTCAATTGTACTCTTCATTCTAAACTTATTCAAAGTCAGCTATCTAGAATATGTCATCAACATTTACTGTTTGAAACCAAATTCAGAATAAGGGAAGATAATAAAAAATCGAAGGACACTAAAATTCATTAATCTTCGTAACTGATCTTTAAGGAGTGTGTTGAAGATAAGGTTTCCTCCTGTACCTATGTTCCTATGCTTATTCTTCTGTCACTTTTACCAGTAGGAAACCATTTTCACTTTGGCAAATAACTGTAGGCCCACTTCACTGAGCTGTTCCTTTCTGTGTGTTTAATGATTCATGTGTAATTTCCATCAAACATAATTTGATGAAAGAAAATAGGAAGATTCCCAAAGTGCTTTACAGCCGTTGAAGTCCCTTTGAAATGTAGTCAATGCTGTAATGTAGGAAATGCAGCAGTCAATTTTCACACAGTGAGCTCCCACAAATAGCGATGAGAAAGATGACCCAGTCATGCGTTTTAGATATTGGTTGAGAGATAACTATTGGCCAGGACACCGGGAAAACTCTCCGGCTCTTTTTTGATTTAGTACCATTGACCCTTTTACACCCACCTGATAAGGCAGATAGGGCCCTGGTTTAACGTTTCATCTTAAAGATGGCACCTCTGACAGTGCAACATTCCCTCAGTATGCCACTGAAGTGTCAGCCTTAATTTTGTGCTCAAGTGTTTAGAGTAGAGCTTGAACCCATAATCTTCTGACTCAGAGGTGAGCGTGCTACCACTGAGCCATGGCCATGAGACCCTTGCGTAAAGTCATGTGCCATCTCTTCATTTCTTAATAGCTCTGGTGCGTTTTGTACAATAAAATCTGTTTACCCCCAAAATGGACACTGACTGACAGTCCCAACTAACTTGCATTATAATAGGTTAAAAACTGCCACTTGAAACCATGGACCTCATAACTTACAATTAGGAACAGCCTTCAAAGCACCAGGTCTGTTTGCATACCAGAAATGCAGGTGAGCGCAAGGAAGCGACAGGTGAAAAAGCAACAGCTTCTTTAGCCAGCATCCGTAATGGGAGAGAAACCCCTTGATGTCTGGAATTGAATGGGCTGTAGCTCAGGGATAGAAAGGTTTCTCTGCTGCTGAGTAAAGAACTGCCCACACTGCAAAAGCCAGAACCTGCACTAAAATGAGCAGTATTCCAATGGGAAGGGGGTTGGGTCTCCAGGATGCCGCCTCTAGATTATTTACATGGTGATTATTGGGTTAAATTTCCTACCGATGTGCACCCCCTTCATAACATCACCTGACCTTTCCCAAAGAATGCCAGACGAGCATTCACGAGGAGGCTAAAGAGTCCCACAACGTGGTGGGAGGGTCTCATCATTGGTGGGGGTGACGAAACAGAGACTGGGAATGGGGTTTAGGGGAGCGAAGGAGAAAGGGAAGAGAAGGGGACTAAGAGTTAGGAGACTGTGGTTCAAGTAAGGTGGGGGATGGGCAGCACCATTCTTATTCAAACAAGGTAGAGCAGCAACATGGAGCAAGAGAGGGTAACTGAGGGGGTAACAGCGAGCACAACCGAGGAGGGAGATTTCTAAACTGGTGGCTATTAGACTGTGTAGTCCTTCACCATGTGATTCTTATTTAAAATAGTATTAAGCGTAGAGCAGAAGAGCAAGGGTGCAGACTGTGGAAGCAATCTCACAGGAAGAAAGCTTCAATCAGACTTTGAACAGCGGGTGCAATGCAAAAGCCGAAGTCTCAAAATCAAACCCAAACGTGAGTGGCTGGAGAGAGCAGGAGAATGTAAAGCTGGAAGATTACATTTCATTCCATCAGTGTGTCAGGTGCTGCTCGCAGCCCCCTCTCAACGCGTCAGACTTCAAACACTTGCAGCTGCAACACATAGAATGAAGGGGAGAGGGAGGCCCAAATAGGAGTCTACAGGACATTAATATCCCCCACCCTCCAATTTGGCAGAGGTCTCCTGCAGGCACTCTGGCCCTGTCTCACCCTGTGAAGTTCGCCAACGTAGCAGATCCCAGTATCAGGACATCCTTCCCTCAATGGAATAGAATTCTGAGATGGCAATAAACAGGGAAAACCAACAAGCAGAAAATGGAAATAAAAACAGAAAATGCTGGAAAAACTCAGCAGGTCAGGCAGCATCTGTGGAGAGAGAAACAGAGTTCATATTTCGAGTCCACATGACTCTTCTTCAGAGCTGGAGAGGTAGAAATGTGATGGATTTTATATTGTCAAAGGGAGTGTTATGGGTAATGTTAAAGACTAAAGAAGGTGCTAATAGTGGCATAAAGGGAAGATAGCAGAAAGTGTTATTAGCAGAACAAGGGTCAGCACTCTCTGAAAACAAGACATAAGAACAAGTTACAGATGACCCTGTGGGGGTTGGGAAAATATTTTTTTACAAGATCAAAATGAAGGACAGAATTCAGGGTCTGAAGTTCTTGAACTCAATGTTAAGTCCGGAAGACTGTAAAGTGCCTAATCAGAAGATGAGCTGCTGTTCCTCCAGTTTGCATTGGGTGTCACTGGAACATTGGAGCAGGCCAAGACATTTGTCTTGTGTCCATGACATCTTTGTCAAATCTCTCCTGATCTCCCATCTATCCCTGACCTTCTATTTTGCTCCACCTGCTCCACACATCACCACCCCTTTCAACAATATGAAACCCATCACATTTCTATCTCTCTTCAGCTCTGAAGAAGTCATATGGAATCGAAACATTAACTCTGTTTCTCTCTCCATAGATGTTAACATAACCTGCTGAGTTTTTCCAGCATTTTCTGTTTTTATTTCAGATTTCCTGCATCCGCAGTATTTTGCTTTTATTTAAGCGGAAAATAGATCTGAAATTTCATCCTCCTGGTAGGGCTCCAGAATTGTACATAATCCCAGATATGCAAGATAAAAAGAAGGAACACTGGAGGATATATAGCCACTCCTGGGATATTTGGCTCACCTGGTTTACTGCACACACAATGACCATTTTGAAAGTAAAGAAACCTGCAAGTAAAGGACATCTGATACAAGTCCCTTGCGTGCCTCCAATTTACAGCTTTCAAGGTAGATAAGAAATTTAATATGCTCCAGCCTGGCTTTAATTCTGTCTTTTACCAACACAATTGGTGAATTTCCCACAATCAGTTTAGAATTATGCCTCAGTGGGGTTATACATCGCTGTGCCCTGAATTCATCCAGGAGACAGAGTGCAGGTGGTTACAGTAACTCAGCAGGAAGAAAGTGCAATCTTGCTCATCCACTGTACACAATGAAATTACATGCATTAACAAGTATTGAAAGATTCTGTCCATCTTGTTTTAATTTCCTGCTCATTCCATTAGGCTGTGCTATCTACTTGTTTTATGCGATTGGAAGATCATTAATATAGCAGTACAAGTACCTAACATCATACCATGGCAGCCAAGAGAGCACATTGCAAGGTGATTTGGGAAAAATAAAATCAAAGCTGCAATGAATTTACAAGCTGGCATTCTCAGTTCTAATATCCTACAATCTGCTGCATTAAAAGGATTTGTCTCGTCCTGATAATGCCTTAAGGTGTGCACATATCTCTTGTTCTAACAGATCATGCAGTTAATTCCACATTACTAGACAACATTATAAAAAGCTGTAATGTTACCTTGAAGCACATTTTTTAACATTGAGTTTGTATGTATTCCGAGTTATAATTTTCTGCTTATAATTTTCAGATTATATTTTATTGTGATAGCAAACACTTGGCGAGGTGGGTGGGTGGAGTGAGATTTTAAGGGCCGAAATCTCCGATTGGCAAGTGGGGGCTGGGCCCGCCCGCCAACACGTAAAGTGATGCACGGTGATGTCGGGAGTGCGTCCCAACGTCACCGCACGTCATTTAGATTTTCAGTTCAGTGGGCACGCGCCGGCGCATCCGCCGAACTGTCAAAGGCCTGTTAAAAACTAATTTGAACAATTAATTGAGCTGCCCGTCCAACCCTAAGGTTGGGGGGCAGGCGAAGAGCCCAGGCGGCCTTCGCATTTTTCATGGAACCTCATCCACGGGCAGGATGAGATTTCATGAAGTGTTTAAAAATTCAATAAACTTTTTTTTTAAATCATTGATGTGACAGCTCACATGAGCTGGGACACATGAGGGGACATGTTTTAAAAGTTTTCAAATACTTTACTTAGAAATTTTAAACTTAAACAAATCTCCCTGAGGCATCTCTGTGACTCATGGAGATTTCTGAGCTCTTTCACGTGCATGCACGAAAGAGCGCAGGCCCTGACTCAGGGAATCCCTCCCCGCCCGCACAGGGGAGCGCTCAGCGCTTCCGGGCGAGCGTCACGCTGGGCGGGCCTTAATTGGCCCGCCCACGTAAAATGGTGGCACAGCCCCAATTGGGGGCACCGGCTGGGTTCCTGCCCGCCCCTCTCCCCCAGACAGGGGGAAAACTTTCCCTTAACTCCCAAAGCAGATTGGGATTTCTCAAACCTGACCCCAATTCACCTACTTCTGGTTTTAGTGGTTACAGGTCGGCGGGGGTGGGGAACATGCTATCAATCTGCCCCTAGGAGGCGGGTAGGTCAATAAAATCTTTTAAAGAGGCCGCATGCCTCCAGTTTTACTTAATCTTTTCGTTTTAACCCGTGGATGCCTGATTTCCCGAGGCTCGGGAATCCCGGCAGGTGAAAGGAGGTGAGAAGGGCTGGATACCTGAGGTAAGTACCTTTACAGCACTGCTTGTGGGCCAGGAGGAACAGGATTGTGGCACCTGCAAGCTAACTGCTCTATACACCCCGTAATCAGACTCTGCAATGCCGACTCCCCTACCATCTCCAAACTTATATTTCATCCATTCACCAGCCTCACTCCCTCCCAACAGGGAGTCAGCCCATCAGTCAATTACACATTTCAAAACAAACCCTGCTCTGAATTCAGTCGGACCTGCGGGAGACTTGTACTTCCGGGTTTCCCCGCAGTTGAACCTAGACTCCATCCCTCACGTACCCACTCGCTTCCTGCCTCCAATTAAATATGCAGGCATCTGAGTAAGAGCAGAAAGATTTGGTTTGAACAGAATTGATTTCCTTCAATAAGTATTTTCCGGTCTTAAGATCCTTAAACTCGTTACAGATATGAAATGGTGAAAGGAGCTTGATCAGATATGTAGAAACGTATATATCCATCGTTCATACACAGCGAAAATGAAGTGATGTGAAACGTCAAATGTCGAAGGAACGCACTTCAATTTTAAGACTCCGAGAATGAATTAATTTTTTTAAAAAGTCAACAGATGGATTAAGGATTTTATTGCTTTTTAATATTTAATTTAAATTCCACAGATATGATGAAGTATGTGGGTCACCATAAACTATAAGCGAAATTTGAAAAAAGAGTGATTACTTTAGTGAGTTGATGTGCAGTGTAAGAGAGAATAATGCATGCTTCAAAACCGATCAAACAGGATTATCAAAGGATTCTTTAAGCTGCCCAGTTGTAGTGTACTATCAGTGTGCATGTAGGTAGATAATTAATATTTAATCTCGTGTGGAGATGCTGATCCTGCTACTCTTCTAGTTGTGTCTTTGATTAAATACACAAGCTAAATCCAATTACTGTACCAGCACTGAAATGATAATTAATGCTGCAAAGAATTCGCAGCCATTGATCCTATTTCTCTGACTATGGTGGAATCTAAAACTTGCCAAATTCTCATTGTTAGTGGTGTTGTCAAAAAAATTGCTCTTTGTTTTTCGAAGTGATAACTTACTTAACTAGTATAAATGCCAAACATTTGTTAATGCAGCTGGGAAGTACATATACCAGGGCTCAATATGGTAAGAAAGTTCATTCCAATGCCTGGACTTTAGAGGTCTTGCAAAACTTCAGTTTTGAAAAGATGGGATGCTTTTTTTGGGTTAGGGGAAGCTACACACCTGCACAGGAGAATGTACATAAAGACCAGGTCAATTCTGGGTCTTCTGTTGTGAGGATCTGAGAGGAATAAAATAGCACAACTTGGCACAAGAAAAACAAAGTCGGGTACATGTATCAGCCTGTGCTAGTATGAGTACAAAGGATGTATTGAACAAATAAGATAATCCTGAGTCACCAGCTACATACTAAATGAAAACTTACAGTACTGGAATACACAACACATAGAATTTACACCACAGAAACAGGCCATTCAGCCATCTGATTTATACTGGTGGTTATGCTCCTTAACACCCTCCCCCCCATTATATTTACTTCTCCTAAGCCTATTCTTCTGTTCTTTTCCATTCATAGAATTACAGAGTAATACAGTATGGAAGAAGGCCATTTGACCCATCGATTAACCCCGCTCCTCAGCTCTTTCCCCATAGCCCTGCCAATCGTTCCCCTTCACAGGTTTATCCAATTCCTTTTGAAAGTTATTATTGAATCTGCTTCCACCACTCTTCCAAGCACTCTGTTCAAGATCACCATAACCTGCTGTATATTTTTTTTCCCCTCATGTCACTTCTGGTTCCTGTGCCAATTACCTTAAATCTGCGTCCTCTGGTTATCGACCCTCCCGCCACAAGAGGCTTATGTACTTATCTAGCTTCACCATAATAAGTTAATAACATTATTATTAATGAATTATCAGATGCCAAATCAACTATTCAATAGGGAGGTGAAGGGCATATATGACCAATAAAGCTAAATATGGTAGTTATGATTCATATAAAATATATTAAAGTACATCTATATCATATTAGATGTATGTATAATAATGACCTAGAGCCTGAAGGAGACAGCAGAACCCAATAAGCAGCTATGTGAGTGCCTGGTTCGAATCAGTTCCTCATTTCCCTCTGGTTTCTGACGATTTCCAATCAGTTACAGCTGGAAACCAGGCACTAATGGAGCATAGTGCCACCACTGGCAGAAGAATGTCATTGCATCACAAGTTTAAATGGACAGTTTTACACTTATAAATGTGGGCATGAGAATTTATAATGGAAATATAAAGTGAGGGTAAAATGCGGGTTAAAATGGGGACTGAATTACATCCTGGTCCCATTAACTCCGGCACTCTGACCTTGCTTCACCTGTGGACTATACTTCACCTGTAGACTATACTAGACTAACAGGCTGATGCAAAATCTGTATAATTCCTGATTTCAAAGAAATGTGACTGCAGAAAATTTCCATGGGCGTAATTTTCCATGCTGCTGGTGTGGGACCTGTAAGGCGGCCTGAGCGGACGATATGGCAAGAAGGCCCAAACTCAGTTTCACAGCGTCGTGAAACCAGTTTGCAATCACCTGCTCTGCCCATCAATGACGGGTCATATTTCCTGCCGTTGGACATCGGGAACCTCATTGTAATACGCTTGCATATCATTATAAGCCCAGCATGCCAGAATCGTCCCCCCCACGCTGGATCATCCGAGCATGTTTCAGCATTTGTAAGGTGTGCGCTTGGCGAGCTGCACTTCGCTTTGGACTTCGAGGTTCGTTTGCCTAGCTTGCTTTGGGCAGTACTTGCAGCCATCAGCACCAGGCTTCTCAGACAGCGCCACTTCACTTTTAGGAGGGCTCACGGGCAAGTCTCTACCTACTAGACCAGCCATAAGGCGGGAGTGGCTTTTCAACGGCTACAGGCTTGCTTGGGGAAGGGGGAGGAGTGACCTTAGATGAGGAACGAGGCTGTGGGGCAAGAGCTGTAGTGGGAAAGTAGGTATCCCAGGCTGTGTGTGAGGGGGGCAGGTTGATCTGTGTGAGTCGCCTTAAGATGGTGAGGGCTGAGGAGTCAGTATCCAGAGAGGATGAGGCCAGATGGAGATGTGAGGGTGTTTGTGAGAGAGTGAGTGAGATGCCAGTGAATGTGTGATGGGCTTGAGTATGTGAGTTTAGAGTGATGAGATGGTTGCTTTACCCTGGCAGCACAGATGCAATCATTTATCCTTTTTCTGCATTGGATGGTCAACCACTTGTGTGCAGCATTAGCACTGCTGCCATCGCCTACCAAGCTGGATTGGTGAGATTGCTGAACATCCTGTGGCCTGAGTGGGGGTAGAGGACATCACAGCGGGCCCCCACGGCATCCAAAAGGTGTTCCAGGGATGCATCATTGAATCGGGGGGCTGCAGTCTTCTTGCCTTTTGGGGCCATTTCTTCTGTGCAGCAGTCCTGGACTGGAAGCACTGAGAGGTGCGCATGCTGTTGCACTTTAAGCATGGCAACCAGCGTGAGGAAACAGCGAGGCGACGGCGCGGTGGGCAAATGAGAGCATGCCTGTCATCAAAACGTCGTGTTTCCCGGGAATGCATGATTAATGAGGTGCGATTGGGATGATATATTGTAAAAAGCCACCTTTGAGGCTGGCAGGTAAAACGTTCTTTTTCCCACCCGCTACCATGCTTAGTGCAAATCTGGGTCGATTCCACCCCATAGCTCAGATCACCTTGACTTAAAAGGAGCCTCTCAATTTCAGCTCTTGCACCTGTATCAAATCACCCCAAAATCTACCCTACTCTAAATTGAATAAGCCCAGTTTTTTAACCTAAGTAACTAAGGCTGTTTAAGATGAGAATTATTTTTGGTACTGCTATGAACAATGTTTAATTTTAAGTTGAATTTATATATATATATACATATATTATTTGTGTGTTAAGAAAGGTAAAAATGGTTTCAGTTTCATTTGGGTTTTGTTTATGAACCTGGGTGTCTGGAAAGACTTGTGACTGAAAGGATCTTTTGGGTTTGTTTGTATATATACATTTTTAATGAGGTCTTATAACCACTGAAGTTAAAGAAATGGGTTAAAAGCGGCTGAAAGTTCAGCCCCTTTTGTTTGTTTCTTGAAACAAAACACAAAGTAGAAAAACTTTACTGTTGCCTCGCAACATTGATCCAGAGAGACAGACATAAAATAGACAGGAGCTGAGATTGGGGAGTTTAGTGTGTGTGTGTCAGGGAGAGAAAACAGGGATCTGAAGCTCTGAGAAGAAAAGCCGCAAGGTTAGTGGGACAATAGTTAACTGAATAGTCAGTAATAAAACTCAGTAAAGTGGTCAGTTTAGCAGAGGTGCTACTGGGAGACTGAGTTTAGGGTACTTATTTGTTTGCTCTGCAGTTGAAGAAGCAGTGAGGTTAGAGTACGGTTTTTGGCTGTCTTGGTAGGAGATACGAGTTGGGTGAGAAGCATTAAATGAATGCTTAGGAGTTCGCCGGAAAAAAACTGCAACTGTGCCAAGTCCCAAGCATGAAGCCTTTGTGCCAAGCTAGTGGTAACTCTTCACTGGCGTATCTGTCTGTAAAGGTATTGCAGGGGTAAAGGAATAGTGGGAATTCAAATAATCTTGTTGTGTTTATATTGAGATCTTTCTAACCTTTTTGTCTAGTGTAATATAGTCCACTTTTCTTATTTTATAAATATTTTATTTGTATTGAAAGTTCACCAGCAAACTCCTGTGAATTTGTTCAGTAGCTTTCCTCCAAGCTTTCTAAAAAAAAACTTAGGATCTCTCAAGCTAGGTTTTACTCTGGGATCTGAGTATTAGCAGCAGCTGAGATCATAACAGGCACAGTCCTCTGAACCTTTCCCAAAACCTCTATTATCCATTAAATGAGCGAACTAAACCCTTTTTTTTTTCAGAAGCCTTGTTGAGTGTCCCTGATGTTTCCTTCTCTACCCAGGTTATCATAAAGAGTAACTCCTATGAGCCTGTCAATTACCTTCCCTGTAATTGATGTCTGAAAAATGGGCCAGTAGTTCCTGGGATTTGACTTGTTATCTTTTATGAAAATTTGGAACTCCTTGTGCATTCTTCCAACCCAACATGGCAAAATCCAGACTTTAGCGGGTTGTTAAAGTTACGGGCAAGCAGCTCTCAAAGCACATCTCTCATTTCTTTAATTACTCTCAGGTGAGCATCATCTGGACCAGCAACCTAATTTATCTTCATATCCCTTATTCTATCAGAAATATTTACAGTTTTATTGTCTACAGTACAAGCCATAGCTGGCAGTAGGATATTGTTCACCAGAGTGAAGATTGGTGCGAAGTGATCGTTTTAACACCATTACCATGCTTTGGGAGCCCATCTGAATCTCTCCTGTAAGGTCTCTAATGGTCCTCTGACTCCTAACTTAGCTGTAAAAAAAAGTTTTCACCATTGCTACTGCAATTGTCTATTATCTCCCTTACCATTAATCTCTTATCTGCTCTGATAGATGCTTTTGTTTCCTTTGATTTCTTACAATATTCGTATCTATATATGAAAGAATCATAAATACTTCACAAATTTGCTTCATCCCTGCGTATAACCAGTTAGCCATTTCAGTTTACTTTGTCATCCAATTCTTCTAGCCAGAATTCACAATGTAGAAATGGTTTGTTTAAAATCTGCTACCAATTCCTAAATCCAAGGAACTCAAGGTAACTTTAGGGAAAGGGATTTTCTTTGCAGATCTAAGTGAAAAGCTACGTGTCCCCTGTGTAATTGAACATCAGAGACAGACTGCAGAGGGGGCCTTTATATCCCAGACAGAAACTTAAACATATGTTGCTGTTCAAATTCATTAAACACTGACATGGTTGGTATCTCCTGAAAACATACAAAGCTCTTTTCTTATTTTTCTGCATCACATAAAAGCAATTCAAAGAGACATTTTAGATTGGGTTAGAATAATTATAGGAACCTATTGACTCAGAAAGCAATTGGAAAGAATTTACACCAACTGCATAGTTCCAATAATGAAATGCTGCTTGTCCTCCTGTGGAGTAACTTGTACTATTCATTGTAGTTCTTTGTTTTCAATTGCTTTAGTAGTGTTTCCAATTTTACAAAAATGTTTCAGCCAGTGAAGTAATAGCCATGATCAAGCTGTCTTTGACTTTTGCCTTTGTCGGTTAATTAGTGAGATTTATAACCTGGCAAAAGTCTGATTATGCAGCACAAAGCAATTTAAATTTCATCACCAGGATGCACTGCAAATGTGAAATGATACTAATTTAGGAAAATAACAAAGGCAAGGAAGCAAACCAAAACCGAAGTTAATGCTGCGCTCCTTGTTAAATCCTTAGAAATAGTTTTATGCTAGTGAAGAGTGTGATTTGTAAATGTAAAGTCAGAAGAACATATTCAATAGCAGGAATAGGCATTCGAACTCTTGAAAAGATCATGGCTGATCTTCTACCCTCTGCCACACCTTATCGCGCTATCCCCATATCTCTTGATCCTCTTCATGCCCAAGAAAGTTTCCTTCCGCAATGAGGTATTAGCCTGGATTGTTAGTAAAATTCTGTGGAGTCGGACTGTAACTCACAACCTTCTGGATTAAAGGCAAGAGTATTAACCCTGAGCCAAGGCTGGCATTTGGAATAGGGAAGTTATATAATAGCGGCTCATTTTAATTTAAAGCACCTGGTGAAAAAAGGACAAAGATCATCACAGCCCCAATCGGACAGTGCATAGAACGGGCAGCTTAACCAAACCTATCAAGCTCCTGTTGGATGTCTTCGGTTGAAAATGGCTTGATGTAGAAGATCAGCCTTAATCTAGTTGAATGGCAGAGCAGGCTCGAAGGGCTGAATGGCCTCCTCCTGCTCCTGTTTTCTATTTCCAATGTTCCTATAAAGCTATCCCCACAGTGGCAGAGGAAGAGAACTACACTGCAGTCATGGGAGGTAGCTAGAAATTAAATAAGATTATTCCAGTGTGGAAAGTATTTGCTACAATGACCATTTGCAGCAAAAGCGTGAACACAACATATATTATCTGTAACTTTCGAAAGTATTTTGTTCACACTTCATTGAAGATAAGTGGCAGAATCCAACAATGTTGTATTGCATGTGGTGCAGCAATCGGTGAAGTCTAGATTGTGGAACTTCTCCATTAATTCCTTGAATTGTTATGCATTTCCTGTCATGGTTGACTCTATGGAGATATGGATAGCATGTGTATCTTTAGATCTTTTGATGTGTTTAATGAAGGAGATGAATGGCCCTTTCTCTAGGTTTCATTAAACTTTCGCTTACAGCAGAATTATAGTAGACAGCATTAAAATGCTGAACTGTTGCAACCGTTGAATGTAATGATACATGAAGTCAGAGCTCTCCTGTTTTAATCTGCTCTGTGCCACCAGGTCGCAGTTTCAACAAGGAGTGTATTTATAGCTGTCTTCCTAATTGCTGCTACAATTCGTGGGTCACCTCATGATCTCTCAATTTTTCTCCCCTTTTCTGTCCTCTCCTCAGGTTCATAAGGAAGCAGGGTTTAGACAGGATTTTCTTTGAATGTGACACACACATGTGGCGCCTAGGAGACAGGAAAATCCCGGAAGGCATTACTGTAGATGGTGGTTCTGACTGGTTCCTCCTCAGCAGAAAATTTGTGGAATATGTGAACTATTCGGAAGACGAGCTGGTGACCCACATGAAGCGGTTTTATGCCTACACCCTGCTGCCAGCTGAGGTATCAAAGAAACAGAACTGCTGCACTCCTTTGTGCATGTCTTTTTATTTTAATGAATTTTGTCTCTCCACAACCGTTGCACTTACCTGTTAAGCATGACTGGGCTTTTAAGCAGGTAAAATTTTTTGATTTAAAAATTAGGTTTACAATTTACTACATTTTGAAATCCCAGCCACGTTAACAACTATGATCCAGGGACATGAAAAAGTCACAGGAAGTGCCTGCCTCAGTAGAATAAGACCCAGTGCCCTTTGCCTTGCTGCAGCCTTTGACCACATGATTTGCAGCTACCTCGTGTACTTTGTACGGGACAGCTTTTTAAGAAGAAAAGTCTGCCCTTTTTGGAATATTCTGGCCTTTTCAGATCCACTGCAAACACTATGGGAATTTCCACATTTTTAAAATAGCTTAAATGTTTTATTTTCATCATTATTTGCTTTGAATTTTGATAAGGTGTTGATAGCCTTTTTTTTTAAAAAATGTCAAGTTAATTAAATTACTGAATGGTGACAATTTTCTGAATTGTGGCCATGCCACAAGCTACACCTGACTGCCTTCCAGCTTTCCTGAAGGCGTTTCCCCACTGTTTAGGAATCGGGCTTGAGGGGCCGAATGGCTTTACTCCTTTTCCTAATACATAATTCGTGCGATTCCCGGGCAACCCATTCCACTAATGAGATATGTATTTACATTTGTTTTTGATGTGTACCTCTGAATAGAGCATTGAGAAGGGGGTTTTAACCCTCCATCGCCCTCCAAAACAGGGAACGTTAAAACTCTGAAACAGGAATCCCCAACCTGCCTCAGACCCACCCACTTCCAGTTTTAACCATGGCGGGACAGGGGGTTGGCAGACCAATCCCCTCGCCGGAGGCGGGTTGATCGTTGAAGCGATGGAGTTGAGGCGGCCTGCCTTCCTTTTTAACAATCGTTCTATTTTTAACTCATGTCAGTTGGGTTCCCCTGGCCTCAGGAAACCCAGCAGGTGAAAAGATGTAAGAGGAGCTGAATCCACGAGGTAAGTGTCCTTTAGCTGTTCCAACAAACAAGGTGTTTCCTACGTTTGGCTGAGAGCCTGGACATCCATTACTCTTCTTGAAAAGCTGTGCCCCAAAGAAAACATGGTTTTATTGACAGTTCAGGTTCTCTGATTTCTACAGTCAATTTCACAATGTTTACTTGCAGAAGGTTAAGTGGTTTCAAGGGTTTGTAGTTTCTGTTATTGATACTTTAAAGGGTCTGGATGATTGACAGCTTTGTTGTCTTCTAAGTGAAATGCTTATTTTTCACATGGGCCAAAGTTATGAATGAATTACTTTTTTTAAAGTTTTTTTACACATCCTACTGTCTCTATAGGGTACATTGGTTCTGTACAGTGTTCAGTGGGTCAATGGATATGAAAGTGCCAGGGGCCATAGTGGGTGGGTGGAAGGGCAGATCTTGGCATGAGGGGGCATAGGGGTGGGTGGAGCCATGAGGTGGCATGGATGGTACATGAGAGTTTGGAGGGTGAGGGGGTGTGAGGGTCTAAGGGCTGGAGGGCCTTTATGTTTTTATTTTAACTGGGACATGGTCCCACAGCATTAAGGTGGGCCTTTTTAAACACCCTGCTTCCGCACCCAGCAGCCTCTGTGGCTGCCTCCAAATTCTTTCCTGGGTCAGCTGGCCCAACTCCAGCCCACACTCTCCTGACTCCAGCCCACACTCTCCTGACTCCAGCCCACACTCTCCTGACTCCAGCCCACACTCTCCTGACTCCAGCCCACACACTCCTGACTCCAGCCCACAGTCTCCTGACTCCAGCCCACACTCTCCCCCTGGGCAATGGAGATCCCGCTTTGCGGGCACTTTCTCCCGAGGCAGGCAGGTTGAGCCGGGAATTTTCCTGACTCGCGCTACAGGATGAAAATTCAGGCCCAGAAATTAGGTTACATCAGCAATGAGTTCATCTGGATAATGCCTCCAGTGAACAGAGCACTTACAAGTGGCCATGTATTACTGTAAGAGAACTTTACAGATGGTCTGGTGATGTTGAAGCTATTCTAGTTTCATATTGAGCAAAAGTTCTAGAAATGACCCAGGTCTGCTCACTTCTACATCCTATGAAATCTCTGTAGTTTTCCATCATCATCTGATTTCGCACATATCTGCAAAAAGACGAGATGGAGGAAGAGCACAGTTAACTAGTAAAATCTCACCTCACTTCGAATTATCCCTGAGTAAACATCCTATGTATTGAAAGGTTAGCCTTTAATTTGGTCTGGAAGTTTATAATTAAGCATATGTCTTTTCCAATTCCTATTTTTGCTGTTTGTGCATTATAGAAAGTATAAATCTATGTCCCACCAGGCGTTTATACCCTGTTTAAGAAGTCTGTATTTTCCTAGTCATTAGTGAGTTGCGTTGCTTTGATAAACTTAGTTATGATTTTATAAATTTCATTCATTACTCTTCCCACATTGACCTATAGTTTTTTAATCCTGATATAACTCTCATGTTTACAACTTCCAGTAGATGTCTTCATTGAAAGATGTCCACATCACTACTGCAATAAGTGCAAATGTTTCCCTCCCTAACTTAGTTTCCCTCTCACCCAGCTAGTGCTATGGAACTTTTTTTTTTATCCATTCAAGGGATGCTGGCTGGGCCAGCATTTATTGCCTACCCTTAGTTGACCTTGAGAATGTGATGGTGAGCTGCCTTCTTGAACCGCTGCAGTCCACGTGGTGTAGGTACACCCACAGTGCTGTTAAGAAGGGAGTTCCAGGATTTTGAACCAGTGACAGTGAAGGAACAACAATGTGCTTCCAAGTCAGGATGGTGAGTGACTTGGAGGGGAACTTCCAGGTGGTGATGTTCCCAACTATCTGCTGCCCTTGTCCTTCTAGATGGTAGTGGCCTTGGGTTTGGAAGGTGCTGTCTAAGGAGCCTTGGTGAATTCCTCCAGTGCATCTTGTAAATGGTACACACTGCTGCTACTGTGCATCAGTGGTGGAGGGAGTGAATGTTTGTGGATGTGGTGCCAATCAAGCGGGCTGCTTTGTCCTGGATGCTGTTGAGCTTCTTGAATGTTCTGGGAGCTGCACTCATCCAGGCAAGTGGGGAGTGTTCCATCACACTCCTGACTTGTGCCTTGTAGATGGTGGACAGACTTTGGGGAATCAGGAGGTGAGTTACTTGTCGCGGGATTTCTAGCCTCTGACCTGCCCTTGTAGCCACAGAATTATATGGCTAGTTCAGTTCAGTTTATGGTCAATGGTAACCTCCAGAATGTTGATAGTGGGGGATTCAGTGATGGTAATGCCATTGAATGTCATGGGGTGATGGTTAGATTCTCTCTTGTTGGAGATGGTCATTGCCTGGCACTGGTGTAGCGTGAATGTTACTTGCCACTTGTCAGCCCAAGCTTGGGTATTGTCCAGGTCTTGCTGCATTTGGACATGGACTGCTTCAGTATCTGAGGAGTCGCGAATGGTGCTGAACATTGTGCAATCATCAGCGAACATCCCCACTTCTGACCTTAAGATGGATACAAGATCATTGATGAAGCAGCTGAAGATGATTGGGCCGAGGAAACTACCCTGAGGAACTCCTGCAGTGATGTCCTGGAGCTGAGATGACTGACTTCCAAGAACCACAAGCATCTTCCTTTGTGCTAGGTATGACTCCAACCAGTGGAGAGTTTCCCCCCGATTTCCACTGACCCCAGTTTTGCTAGGGCTCCTTGATAACACACTCGGTCAAGTGAAGCCTTGATCTTGCAGCTGAGGAGTTCTAATTCTGATTTAGAAGTTTATAAATTACCAGCAGATAGGCTGATTCCCATGGGGCAGAATTTTACGGTCCCGTTTCAGCGGGGACGGGGCCGCAAAATGCGGTGAGACACTCTAAACCTCATTGGCTTCGGCGGGAACGTAAAATCCCGCTGTCGTAAAATTTCACCCATGGTTTCTGTGAGACAATTCCACATCTTGGCTTCAGATATGGTGGACGAAGACAAATCACAAGATCGATGAGAGGCCAGGCTCAAGGGAGAGGTGGTGGAAAAAGGCCAGACCCAAGGATAGTAATGGACAGAGGCCAAGCTCAGGGTAAGTAGTGGACCAAGGCCAGGCAGCGGTGGTGATAGCATGGCTGTATAGACACCTACCATGGCAGGAAAGGTTAAAAGGTGTCAAGGATGAGAAGTGCCCAACAAATGCAAGCTCCCCCCCACAGTAGAAGAGAATTAATTACCTCAGGCCAACTCACACACCTGGTGCTGAATTTTACATAGGATGGGGTTCCCGTCCCCACAGCTTAAAAGTCAGTTTACATTTGTCTGTCTTGCCCCACAGCGATTTGATAGCCATAGGGCCTTTAATTGCCTTGAGGTGGGACATCTGTCCCCAACAGAGAGGAAATCCCACTTCTGAGGGCTTCCAGCCAATGACATGGCTAGCAGCTATGCTGTCCCAACATTGCCACTCTGAGCAGTGGCCACCGCTGGGACTGCAGGCGGTCACAAAGAAGAGTCACCGATGGAGTCCGGACTTTGAGGGAAGTCTGGGGCCTTGCTGGGGATGGCCAGCCGTGGGAATGAGGAAGGCCAGGATCAACAGGCTTGGAGGGGGAGGGGAAAGAGGGGAGGGTGGAATACCTTGAGGGGATGCCTCCGATGGGCATAGGCTGCCCAAATAGAAGTCAACCCCCCAGTCTGACCACAGGTGAAACTTGGTGGCCTGAACACTTGACTGGGCCCTCCCCCCACTGGGGGTCTAATCCCAGCGGCGGCAGGAGGAGGTGCTTATGTTGCCTAAATGAGCCCACAGGTGAGTGGGCTGTCTGTCGCCTCCCCCACCACAGGTAAGGTATCCACGGGGCAGGTAGGCAACAGGCACAGCCCTGTTGCCATGGTGCCCAATTTTACGCTGCCCTCCAGCTGCCATCCCGCCATCGGAGGGGGGCTATAAAATTCAGTCCCTAGTGACCAGTAGAAAAGTGGCATTGACAAGAGCCCTGAGAGCAGGGTGCCAGCCTGTCCTATCAGCCAGGAGGGAGCTGTACTAACACAAGCCATCCTGACGAGTGCTTCAGAGATTCAGCTTTGTGGCCAGGATAAGTTATCAAACTTGAACTGGGATGCATTTGCTTTTGAATGCTTTTTTTTTCCCCGTTTGAAAAGCAGCTGTCTGGGGTAATGGAGTAAAACAGACTGCTATGTCATCTGTTATTTCCAGGGACCTGCTTAGCTACGGTGATAGTGTAATGTTGACAATTCTGCCCAATGTTCCAGTTTCCATCATCTGCCAAAATCACTCATCTCGAAGCAAAGCAAGCTGCTGGTTAGAGATGAGATGTGCCGATTGTCTGAAGAACTGTTTTGTAGGATTCTAGGCTTGCTTTCAAATAAACCGTAATTCAATCTCACTGGATAACAACAAAAACTGAGAATGTGCTCTCTGAAGATGCCCATTATCTCTATGGATACTGACTAACTTGTGATTATGGACCAAGTTTTCGCCTTTGAGGAAAGGAAGCTCAATTCGAGGAGTTTCCTGACTCGGCACACCTGTCCCCTTTAAATGGGCCCCCACCCACTGTATTTTCATTCTGCAGAGGCGGGTGAAGGATGAAGCCTGACCCATTGCCTCTGGAGGCAGTCACGTAGGTGGGCTTGTGCCAAGGCAGGCTGGTTAGATGGCCCATCTTGGGTCCCTGGGACTTGGCCCCAGTCGTTTTAAAGGCTGCTTAGCTCTCTAACCCTCACCCCCTCACCTCCCCTACCCACTCCCCATGCCGTCCCCCCCCCCACCACCTCCCCAACCCCAACCCCCGACACCCCTTCCCTGGACCCTGCATCCTCCAGGCCCCTCACCCAGTGTGCACTATAGAACCAATACACCATATAATAACAATGTCAAGTCTTGAAATATACCTTAAAAGAAACACCCATTCAGAAATCTGCTTTGAAGAAAACTTCAGATCTTACAGCCTTATAAAGATTTCAATATCTCAGCCATTATAGTATCAAAACAAAAGCTTTACCTTATTTCACACCTCTTAATCCTGCCTAAATAAATGTGTAGACATTGAAAGAAAGAGTTCAAAGAAAGAATAACTTATTATAGAACTTATTATATATTATAAAATGTCAATCAATCAAAGCAAACACTCCGCTTTCATCTGTGAAAATAGACTCCTGGGGAGCTAATCCATTAGTGAGCCTTGGAGTTCAGCCAAACATTCATAATGAGGTCACCTGTGAACTGTATAAGCAGAAACAGATGGCCAGACATCTGCTTCTCTAGGTGTCTTGTTATGAATGCTTGGCTGAGCTCCAAAATTCTAAACCAGTCCTTCCACACAGTCTTGAAGAATAGTCGCCTCTGTGAGATGATGGTAGCTAACAATTTGCACATAACCAACTGGAATCATACTGCATTGGCTGTGAAATGCTTTATAGGCACCCTGAGGTAATGGCAGGCACTGTATAAAGTCCTATTTCAACACAACACCACAGGTCCCGGGGGGTTTCTCTATGTCTGATCTTGCAGCCACAAGGACAAAGCCAAGTGAGGGGAGGGCAAAATAGAATAATGTCACTTCTATTATTCAGTTAACTTTATAAGAAAGTCCCCAATACCGCAGTGTCCATGTTCTTATTCTGAAGTTAGGATTTCGGAATTTCCAGTTCTGAAATTTTTTGTACAATCGAGCATCAACTCCGTTAGCAGTTATGAGTCCCAATTAACAGCTTCTAAAATATTTCAGCTGATAGTGTGCTGTTAATGTTGAGTACCTGAACTTGTCCTTTGCTATGTAGCTCACACTGTGAAAACATATTTACATATTTTCCACCATCAGTCCCGTTCTATTTTCTCCCAGTGGTCTTTTTACTCATTATGTGCTTTGGACTTCCGGACGTTTAATAAAAGCTCACAGGGTGACAGGTAATTGGGTACATTTTGCTTACTCAAGTGAATATATATGACTGTTTGGATTCAATCTAACTGCTCAAGTGTAAA
This sequence comes from Cetorhinus maximus, assembly GCF_964194155.1. NCBI lineage: Eukaryota > Metazoa > Chordata > Chondrichthyes > Lamniformes > Cetorhinidae > Cetorhinus > Cetorhinus maximus. The sequence continues at coordinate 105,669,469 of NC_135893.1, forward strand.
ACCTGCATTCACTGCCCTTTCATTTAATTTTAAGGAAGGAGTGGGTGCATTATTGTGGGTCACCTACCATGTAATTTGAGCATGGGTTATAACTGCATGAAAAGGCCAAGCTGATACTTTTAGGCTGGCAGCTAATATGGTTTGATTGAATACCAGCAATATTTTCTGTAAGTATCCAGGTTGCATTAAACTCAATAAGACTGAGATTGATCAGAAGCTGCATTTGCTGCTCCCTGTCATCATTTCAAGGTACAGTCAAAGGAATAGGAGGAAGCCAATCAGCCCATCCACCCTGTTCCACAATTCAATGAGATCATGGCTGATTTGCGATCTAACTCCATAAGGGCCTTTGCCCCATATCCCCTAATATCCTTGGATAACCGAAATCTATCAGTCTCAGATCTAAAATTTGCAATTGATCTCGCATCAATTGCTGTTTTATCATGTGGGCATCATACTGGCATGACTTAAAACTCACTCTAATAATGTTGCTGTCTTGACTTAAATAAAGATGGGCTATTGCAAAGTGATGTATAGCATTTCTGAGAAATGTTAGAAGTGGAGACAAATCACCCGAACTAGCAGATGCCATCTTTACACGTTACTTATTAATTAGCTAAACATTGTCAGATAATTAAATCAGAAGCTTTGCGATACGATTTTTGTCAGTTTTAATAATTTACTGCCCCCCCTTCTCATCTTGAAAAATGCAGAATGCATCGCTTCCTAAAGTTCATGTTGTGTAAGATGTTTTCACGCAGCTGCAGTGTTTCCAAAGGCTAACGTTTCATTGTCTTTCTAATCCAGTCCTTCTTCCACACTGTCCTGGAGAATAGTCACCTATGTGAGACAATGGTCGATAACAACTTGCGCATTACCAACTGGAATCGGAAGCTAGGCTGTAAATGCCAGTACAAACACATTGTGGACTGGTGTGGCTGCTCCCCCAATGACTTCAAACCACAGGATTTTCATCGCTTCCAGGTCGGTTCAATACTCGCTGACAAACATGACTACAGATGGTACTAACATTACTCTTACGACCAGTGATACACCACAATACAAAAACAATTCACATTCAGATAGTCAGGCTGAGGTTATGCCGCCGATTCTGGTACATGGAAGTTCACCAGAATGACTCACATTCATGCAGAATATATTTCCTGACTTCAGTTAGGATTATTTTAGTTTCAGGAGGATAGGAGCCAATGTGGAACAACTCAGAGAAGGAGTTGTGGAAGCATTTGGAGGAGACACCACATTCACAAGCACTTGGGAAAGAAAGAGATACTGGAATTGGAGCAATAGTGAACAGAAAGGTTGAGAGGGATTGAGGACAGCATTTACAACATTTTTACAACAGTACTTGGATTTACAGAAGGCACTTGATCATATGGTTTAAGATAACAAGATAAGATATAGCGTAAGGGGTAACATATTAACATGGATAAAGGATTGGTTTGCTCACAGGAAGCAGAGAATAGGGATGAATGGGTCTTTTTCAGTTGGCAGGCTGTAACTAGTGGAGTACCACAGGGATCAGTGCTGGAGCTTCAACTATTTACAATCTATATCAGTGACTTGGATGAAGGGACTGAGTGTATGGTAGCTAAATTTTCTGATGACAGCAAGATAGGTAGGAAAGTAAGTTGTCAAGAGTCTGCTAAGGGATATAGACAGGTTATGTGAGCGGGCAAAAATTTGGCAAATGGAGTATAATGTGGGCAAATGTGAACTTGTCCACTTTGGCAGGAGGAATAGAAAAGCAGTATATAATTTAAACGTAGAGAGATTGCAGAACTCTTGAGGTACAGAGGGACCTGGATGTCCTGGTACATGAATCACAAAAGATTAGTATGCAGATACATCTAGTGATTAGGAAGGCAAATGGAATGTTGGCATTAATTGCAAGAGGAATGAAATATTAAAGTAGGGAAGTTTTACTGCAGCTGAACAGGGCCTTGGTGAGACTACATCTGTACTGTGCACAGTTTTGGTCTCCTTATTTGAAAAATACATAATTATGTTAGAAGCAGTTCAGAGAAGGTTCACTCAACTCATTCCTGGGATGAAGGGCTTATCTTATGGAAAAAGGTTGAACAGGTTGGGCCTATACCTATTGCAATTTAGAAGAATGAGAGGTGGTCTTATTGAAACATGTAAGATTTTGAGGGGATTGGATAGAGTAGATACCGGGAGGATGTTTCCACTTGTGGGAGAGACTAGAATCAGGGAACATATAAGAGGTCTACTGTTTAAGGCAGAGATGAGGAGAATTTTTTTCTCTCAAAGGGTCATTAGTCTGTGGAATTCTCTTCCCCAATAAGCAGTGGAGGCTGGGTCATTGAATTTATTTAAGGCAGATCTAGACAGACTTTTGATAGACAAGGGAGCCAAGGGTTATGGGAGGCAGACAGGAACGTGGAGTTGAGACCACAACCAGATCAACCATGATCTTATCGAATGGTGAAGCAGACTCGAGGGGCTGACTGCCTACTCCTGCTCCTAAGTCCTATGTTCCTACTAAAAGAAAGGGGACAGCACTTGATGTTAGCTGGAATGGTAGGTTGAGAAGGGAAGTTGGATAGTCAAGAGTTTAATGAGAGTGGGATTCAGGGAACAGAGAGTAAGTCTCATGGATGAGATCAGATTGGAGAGAGTAGGGAAACTGATGGGGTCTGAGCATTGCTGGCAAGGCCAGCACCTGTTGCCCATCCCTAATTGCCCTTGAGAAGATGATGGTGAGCTGCCTTCTTGAACTGCTGAAGTCCATGTGGCGTTGGCACGCCCACAGTGCTGTTAGGGAGGGAGTTCCAGGATTTTGACCCAGCGACAGTGAAGGAACAACGATATAGTTCCAAGTCAGGATGGTGTGTGGGGTTAGAGGAGAACTTGCAGTGGTGGCGTTCCCATGCATCTGCTGCCCTTGTCCTTCTAGGTGGTAGAGGTCACAGGTTTGGAAGGTATTATTGAAGGAGCCTTGGTGAGTTGCCGCAGTGCATCTTGTAGATCTTGTAGATTGTTGTCACTGTGTGTCGGTGGTGGGGGGAGTGAATGTTGAAGGTGACGGATGGGTGGATGGTGATAGATATCCTTCAGGGATATGGCCAAAATCATCACAGGTATTTATAGACAGTCAGTGAAAATAACAAACTCTTTTAATCCGCACAGCAAACTGCAAGACCAACATTTTTTGCTCGGAAGTTTGAGGCTGCGGTTAACCAAGAAATCATTGGTCAGCTGGACTTCTACCTGTTTGGGAACTACCCAGCTGGCACAACAGCCCTGAAAGCATACTGGGAAAATGTATACGATGAGCCAGATGGCATCCACAGCATCAGTGACACATACCTGACCATGTATCACTCATTCACTCGCCTAGGCCTGAGGAGAGCAGAGTCTTCCTGGCATTCAAAAGAGGAGAATAAGTGCAGGTGAGAGAGAAGCTGCAGCTCAATGCTGTAGTACTGTTGCAAACATACAGCTGTAATAATGGAATGACTGATATAATTTTACCAATGTAACAAAGGTATAATTTTACTAATGTAATGAGAGTTTAAAGATTTTTGACAGGATTTCTCCCTCAGAAATATGATCTTTTTCCCCACAATGTTAATCAATAAATAAAGATGTTTATGTTGCACCTTTCATAACCTCAGGATGAACCAAAGCACTTTGCAGCCAGTGAATTACCTTTGAAATGTAGTCACTGCTATAGTGAAAGGAATCACAGCAGCCAATTTGGGCACAACACAATCCCACCAAAAAAGCAATGAAGTCTAAACAACCACATAATCTGTTTCGATGATGCTGGTTGAGGAATAAACATTGGCCAGGACACGAACTCCCCAGTTCTTTCGAATAGTATCATGGGGCAGAATTTTCCCCCCGTCGGGGACGAAGTTGAATGGTGGGTGCGCACAGGCGCGCTTCCGATCGGCACCCTTGATCGGGTGCATGGCACCATTTTACGTGGGCGGGTCACTTAAGGCCCGCCTAGCACGACGTCCACACAGAAGCGCTATGCACTCCCTTTTCAAGCTGGGGGGGGTGGGGATTCCCAAAATCGAGAGTGCGCTCTCTTGCGCATGCGCACAAAAGAGCGCAGTCATCTCCCTGAGGCTAAGTGCAGCCTCAAGGAGATCGGCTGTTCTGTGAAAAATATTAAAAATAGAAAAAAAAAATTCATGACATGTCTTCTCATGTGACACTGTCACATGAGTTGGGACATGTGCATAATTTTTACAAAAACTTTAATAAAATTTTTTAAAAGCTACATGAAACTTCATCCCGCCCGTGGATGAGGTTTCAGGCTTTTTCTAATTCCCGCTGGGGCTCCTGGCCTGCCCGACAACCTTAAGGTTGGACAGACAGGTCCATTAATTAGCTAAATGACTCTGTCAACGGCCTCAATTGGCCATTGACAGGTCGGCGGGCGCACAGTTGATTTTGCTGCGCCCCTGCCTACCAGAAAATTTAAATGGAGCGCGGTGACGTCGGGAGTTCCGCCCAACGTCACCGCACGTCATTTTACGCGTCGGTGAGCGGGCCCCGTCCCCCACTCACCGACAGGAAAATCCTGCCCATGGGATATTCTTTGTCTACATGAGAGGGCAGACCGGGCCTCGACTTAACAACTCATCTAAAATACAGCACCTTTGACAGTACAGCACTCCCTCAGTACTGCACTGAAGTATTAGCTGAAATTATGTTTTCATGTCCTGCAGTGGGGCATGAACCCATTAAACAAAGTTATTAGAGTTCTTTGAGGATGTAAGAAGCAGGGTAGTTAAAGGGTAGATAAAGTAGATGCAGTGTATTTAGATTTCAAAAGGCATTTGATAAGCTGCTACATACAAGCTTACTACACAAGATACGAGCTTATAGTCATAGGGATGATATATTAGCATGGATATAGGTCTGGCTAACTAACAGGAAACAGAGTTGGGATAAATTGTTCATATTCAGGATGGTGAACTGTAGCTAGTGGAATGCCTCAGGGATCAGTGCTGTGGCCTCAACTATTTATGATTTAGGTTAATGACTTGGATGAAGGGAGCAACTGTATTGTAGCCAAATTTGCTGATAATATGAAGATAAGCAGGAAAGGAAGAATGAACAAAGCATCAGCAAAGGGATATAGTTAGGTTAAGTGAGTGGGCAAAAATTTAACAGCTGGAATGTAATGTGGAAAAATCTGAGGCTGTCCACTTTGGCAGGAAGAATAGAAATGCAGAATATTGTTTAAATGGAGAGAGACTGCAGAATCCTGCAGAACAGAGGGATTAGGAGAGCATACCAGGAGCAGCCTGGACATGACAGGGCATGCCAGGAGCAGCACCAGGCATACCTAAAAATGAGGTGTCAACCTATTGAAGCTATAACACAGGACTACTTGCGTGCCAAACAGCATAAGCAGCAAGTGACAGAGCTAAGTGATCTCACAACCAACGGATCAGATCTAAGCTCTGCAGTCCTGCCACATCCAGTCGTGAATGGTGGTGGACAATTAAACAACTCACTGGAGGAGGAAGCTCCACAAATATCCCCATTATCAATGATGGAGGAGCCCAGCACATCAGTGCAAAAGACAAGATTGAAGCATTTGCTACAGTCTTCAGCCAGAAGTGCTGAGTGGATGATCCGTATTGGCCTCCTCTGGAGGTCCCCAGCATCACAGATTCCAGTCTTCAGCCAATTCGATTCACTCCACGTGATATCTAGAAATGGCTGAAGGCATTGGATACTGCAAAAGCTATAGGCCCTGACAATATTCCAGCAATAGTACTGAAGACTTGTGCTCCAGAACTTGCCACGCCCCTAGCCAAGCTGTTCCAGAACATATTCAACTCTGGCACTTACCTGGCTATGTGGAAAATTGCCCATGTATATCCTGTACACAAAAAGCAGGACAAATCCAACCCAATTACTGTCCAATTACCACCTCATCAGTTTACCCTCGATCATCGGTAAAGTAATGGAAGGGGTCATCAACAGTGCTATCAAGCGACACTTACTTAGCAATAACATGCTCACTGACGCCCAGTTTGGGTTGGCTGCATAACCAAGTCAAGCTTGCAGCCTACCTATTGCTTCAACTGGCTGTTGTATATTGCTTGCTATGTATGTTTGTTGCTTCTTTTACTCGGGGTGACATTATTTTACACGCTTGATGTGGTAAAATGACTCCTTATCTGGCAACACTTTCCCATCTGAACCATTGGAGGGCTGCCGCAACATATGTAAAGCAGAGCGATACAATATAATATTAGTTAACATTTCTAAAGAAAACTGGATTATTCAATTCCCTCGAACTCTCTAACTGCCTCCTGATGCTTACATCTTTTGTACTGATATGAAAGCCATTCTAACCCCATAAAGCTGCTCCTTCCAACTGGGGCCTAACTCCCACCCATGCCTGGCATATTTGGGGTGCGGCAGGCTGTATTTCCACGGTTTGTGCGTCTCTGTCCATTTAGATTGGCTGCCTGAAGGCAGGTGGAAGTCTTGATGTGCCTGAGTTTCAACAGTACTGTCTGAATTCTGGCTCTAGAAGTTTTTGTCTCAGTTTTAATTGGGAAAGCTGGAGAAGTTATTGGTTAGTTAGGAAATTAAAATTGGTTAAGTTTAATACTTTAGGTGAGAGAAACATTGGAGTAAATTTTCTCCTGTTCACTAACCTTACAAAAAAAAGTCAGCATAAACATAAAGCAAATCTCATCCCTTAATGCATATGATAACTTTTTCATGAGCATTAATGATGCTTCCCATATGACTTTGCATCCAGTGCCCATACATCACTTTATCTCTCCTGAGTCCCACGTCAAAGATCAGTTTATTAAAAATACACTCTTCACTAGCCTGGCACGCAGCTTATTCAAGAGTAGACATTTACTCTGAGCGCAGGTTCTGAGCTTGAAAGTTTAGATTGGATTCCTTCATTGTCTTTGTGCAGTGCCACATCCAAGTGGCAGATTTAACCGTGAGGCAGCATTGGGCAAGTTGGAAGGTGTGTGGAGCCTGCAGGGCGGACATGAACCACACTTGCCGGCCTAAGTTTGAGGCCCAGAGTATTTGAACTCCTGGGATTTATTTAAATGCCCCCCAGTCCGGAGCAGGAAGAGGACACAAGCCAATTGCCAGCAAGGAACTCTTGGGAGTGTCTCACGGGAGAGGAGGAGATTCAAGGACAGGAGAGGCTTTGGGGCCTGGAGGGGCAATTCTCCACTTACCGTAGAGGGTCTCTTCTATCTGCATATCTAATTCAGCCTGAGTTGGGGAGGGATACCTGGTGGCTTCTCTGCTCAAACATTAAAACTGATGCTATGGAAACCCGATTTGCATAAATTCATGAGGCCCCCGCCTGGTTTCCACTGTGCAACAATGGATAAAATTAACCAGCAAGCCTTGAGAAAGCAGCTGCACCTACCTGCTCTTACCAGCAAGTGGCGTCTGAAGTCTGAAGTGGACAAATTTGGGTTCATCTGAACTGGTACCAGGGGAAAATTTACTCCAACGTTGCTCTCGCCTAAAGTATTAAACTTAACCAGTTTTAATTCATTAACTAACCAATTCGTCACATGATGATCTTCCACTCAGGTGTGTGCGCTCCACAATGCCAAGGGATACTTCCAATGGGTGTAGAGATTCTTGTGAGATTATCTCCCTCCTTCAATGCAATTAATGTTCTGACATTGATTTTGGTTAGTCAGTGGCAGTGTTTGGTGGACTAGTTTATGTAACTGAATGGGGCAGTATCTGTTTGAAATTTAAACACCAAGGAATGGATGATTTACAGGTTGTTTGTAAAGCACTTTGAGACATCCTGAGATCATGAAAGGTGCTCCAGAAATTCAAATCAATCTATTCTTCATTTTTTTTTTTCTTTCTTTCTTATTTTCTTTCTGTCTCACTCCATCTCATCTCAGACTGACAGTGCATCCCAAAGCTGCACCCATGAAGTTAAGTTATCCAGCTTCTTTATCCAGACCTCTCTAAACACTGAGTACTCTGTTTCCTTCACCGAAGCCCATCATTCAAATACCACAGTATAGGTATCAGGTGACTGAAGAAGTCTAATACTGGAATGTTGTCCTGGCTGTCTTCGAATAAGGGGGAAATTCCAGCCTAAGTGTTCTTCAACTGAAATATAACCTTTAAACACTTAAAACTAATCCCAATAGTGCTTTTAGTCCATTCTTGAAAGTGAGTGTAAGGAAGAGTCCTGTAGAGACATGTGGAAAACATTAAAATCATTTTCCTCTCCCTTCCGGTGCTAGACTTTAGCATGTCTGTAATTGATACACGGCACTCTGCAAAAAATATTAAGGACCGCCAGTAGATCCACCGTGGCATTGGTAAGAATGACTAGAGAATTGGCCTCGTACCACAATAGCACAAGCAGGCTGCGCTGGCAGTAGAGATCGGCAAGGCCAGCTCAATAGGGAAGGATCACACAAGGACTTGGGCTAGGTGGCCAGGGAAGGAGCACATAGGGTCTCCAAACAGGTGGGTAGACTAAACATATGGAGAGGTCTCAAACGTACAGGCCTAAAAGATCAACATTGGTGCACAGCTAAATACATCAGGAGCCATGCCAAACCAAACAAAGCATGCTGCTAGAAAGAAACAAAGCATAAGTGCCAAACCCCGCCGAAAGTGTAACCCTCTTTGGATAAACATTAACATCAGAGACACAGGCAATTTTTTAGTAAGTTTGCAGCTTTTTGAGAGTTATATAGGTTTTTATGTGTTTGTTATGTTACGAGTTTTATTTTTAAGTATACAGGACAAGCTGATGAATAAAAGAGCGTGGCTGAACAAGTTTTGCACATTTTTTTTAATGATTTGCCTGGTTCGTTTTATTTTAGTTGCTGGTTTCAGACTGATAGAAATAGATTTTTCTTACCTGCCTGTTATGACACAGCGGATGGTAAATTCCAAGCTGCTCAAATCCCAGAGGGAAACTTGAAACAGCTGCCACACCTGTTTTTGAAATTAGTATTTTCGAGATGTGTGCCTTGAATTCAGTAGTAGTAAGTCCACTGAGACTTGGAGGTTTTTTTACAAAACTAAATTAAACATTTATTTAAAAAAGAAAAGATTTTAAGCACATACATAGGTCTACAAAGTACTACTATAATAACTCTTAAATCCCCTAATTAATCTGGCTCCCAGTTACACCTCTGTTAAGGCAACAGTAAAACAAAATATAAGTTTAACAGACCCAGGCAAACCACACAATACCCTGGACAGTGATATTCAAAGTAAGTTTTCTTAGCTTCGGCTCCTGTAGGCAGTAACTTGATGCACAGAGGCTGGAGGCTTTTCACACTTGTGTTAGATCTTAGAATTCCTTCTCCCTTACACGTAACCTCATCTCCTTTATACACATTTCTCCCTTTTTAATGTAAATCCCATTGTTCCAATATGTCTTTGCAACTTTACTTTTTTCATAATATAAATCTTTCATAGTACTCATATTATCAGTAACCTTTGGGAAAAATAAACACACTGTTTGGCTTCGCTTCTTTTAGCTAGATGTAACATCCTACCATCTCTTTGAAATTCAAATTACTCTGGTTTATCTAAAAATGCAATTGTTCCTCACACCTCACATTCTAAAACTTCAGCCATGTTTACGTATTTAGCATTTCAAACCTAGCTTCCCTTTTGATAGCTCAAAAGCTCCAGACCAGATGTCTCCAATTCAGTTAAATCCCCCACTATTAACCTACCTTTACAATAAATCACAATAATATTATGAAAATTATTATATTTTCATGACACTGCCTGGTGACAATGAAGAATTTGAGACAATCAGTATGGTTAACTGAAGAGAAATTGGTTAAATAAATCAGCTATTATAGTGAGGCAGATGATTTACAATTATACAGGCATGCTGGACTTGAGGCGCCATAGGTACAAGACTTAAAAATATCAGTATGCATATTTATTCTAGAAGTACATGGTCATAAAAGTTTCTGATTTGATACTACATTATTTGAGCAGAGGTTCTTTTAAACTACATTTTGAAACTTCAGGGCTGCGATATTATTCTTCTTGTGAGAAGGTGAATAAAACACGCTTTCTCCCAAATTATAAAGAACACAAGAAAAATCATGAATTAGCAAAAGTCTATCAAATTCTCTTCAGTGCTCTAGATCTCCAGAATTGCATTCTGAACATCCTCAATATTTTTTTTCCCCTTAATATCCAGCCTGACAGATTATTCAAACATTTATCACTTTACTTTTCAATAATTCAAATTTATGCCTGCTGGTCCTCCTTTCCTGGCTTATTTTGAATTAAATTTCTCGCATTACCTTATCTGTACCCTTTAATATTTCATAAGGGCCTCAGTGAGGTCCCTTCCAAACATCCTTTTTCTGGCCTGTAGAGCTCAATGTCCTTTAATCTTATTTTATTTGGGATCTTTATTTCTCCTCCTTGTGCCTTCTCCAGTACATGTGTATGTTTTAATGATGGGTTCAATTGTACATCATAAAATCATCGCATAAATCCCAGATACTCTTGTTCAAACTGCATGTCCAAGTATTCTATCAGTTTTTTTACAGATTTTGCAGATATTAAAATTGATGAGAGAGCTTACTATTGCTCCAAAGTCCCTTTCTGGGTCTAATTGTGTTAATTTGGTTCCTTCCATTTCGTATTTATGAAATAAATCTTTCAACCAAGCTACAATATCTTACATGATCATTTACTACGTCTGCCTAATTTCACAACCCTTCCCTTTTTAATTAAGCAGACCTCACTTCTTTAACTCTGTTTTCAGTCTGTTATCTTCACTATTCCTGAAGTTATTGCTACAAAGGTCCTTCCAGCTTATCCTCAGAATTCTATTATTGTACCTGTGGTTCATGTTAGTTAGGTTAATAGGCTGTATCAGATTTGTCATTGACCTTAAATATAGTTCCTATATTTAAGGCTGCTTCCAGCTCCGGGAAACTTTAAAAGTGTCCAGTGTTTTTTTTTCCCACCTTTGGTAGACATACATTTCCTTTATAGACTCCTTGAGAATAAATCCAGTCTGTTGGTGTATCTATCCGTGTTACACCAGATTCTAAATCCTCTATGATACTGGGCATACTACAGAGATTTAGTGGCTTGTCAGTGTTATCCTCTGTAATGAATCGTTTTTTAAAAAATATCTTTTAATATTTTAGCTTCATCAGTTTCACCAACAGGTTTATCTTTTGAATTCTAATTTTGTCTAATTACTTTTATTGTTATGAAACTAAATGAACACATTGTACTGTAGTTATCTCTTAGGACTTCCTGTACCGCTAACATTGCAATCTGTTTGAACTAATTCCTGTGTTCCTCTCCCTCCTTTACCTCTGCAGCTTTTCCACCCTTTGATTTCTCTCTGTAGATTTCTCCTCCTTTCCCCTACAGGGTTTATTCCATCTCCTCTTCCCCTGTGGTAATTCACTTTGAAACCTCTTGCATAGTACTTAACCTGCCCAGAGCTCTATAGCAGACCTCAATTCTCAATCCTGCTTTCAATTTGCTTGTTAACAACCTGAACTATTTAAATATTGTCTTTATTCCTGGGGCTATTGATTCAGCACCCTTCATTTTTAAATTATCCTGAACATGTCAGGCTACCCCTCCGCTTCTCCATCCTTTACACGCTGAATTCTTTCCTGTCTTCTGCAGTTAGTTTTATTTCTATAAAACTTATGTTTTCATAACTGTTATTAATGGATCGAGTACAGGTATCCTGTCCTATGTGCTTCCATTCTGTTTTCCCCTATTTTAGTGCAAGGATTGCATAGTTATCAAACATACATTTTCCAAGGCCAGAATTTCTCGCTGAGCGGGCAGGCACCCGCCCGACCCACTCGAGCATAAAATAGGGCGAGCATCCCGACGTCATCGCGCACGCGTGTGATATTTTGGTATATATGCAGGCGCTGGAGCCGTGTCCACCATTAATGGAGAAGCCAGCTAAGGCCTTTAAAAAGGCGATTGATGCTGAATTTTCACTGCCTGTGCGATTTCGCGCTCGCCGCACGGGCAAAATGGGCAGGTGGACAGCTGACAATTTCAAGAACCTCATCCACAGGCGGGACAAAAAGGGTCAGCAGTATTGCCAGTGTGAGTAGAGAGGAATTTGGTAGATAGTTTGCTGCTGGTGACTTATTGGTATATAGCAGCTTCATCTCTGTTCGGGACTTCATTCTTAGCATTTCCAGGCTTTGTTTCATGTCTGCTTGGTGTCTCCAAGGACCCCAGAGAATTCAGATCAGGTGGACTGTTCCAGGTATCACAAAGCCTTTTGTTACCCTGGTAATGGGGATTGTGGCACCTCCTCTGAGGAGGAAGAGAGGGGCAGAAGGAAGAGGAGACCAGGTGTCCCAATGCAGGCTCCATGGGAGTGACCCTGTGAGAGGACAGGTGCAGGCACAAGGGGCGCAGGGCCAGCAGGAAGTCCAAGGCAGAAGGGGCCACAGAAGACACCACCATTCTGCTGCCAGGGTTTACAGGCAGCGATGCAGCTACCTCAATATGCCCGAGGTGCAATGCCAAAGGAGGCTCCGCCTTTCATGGGGGACAGTGACCTCCATTTGTCAGATAATTGAGCCTGAGATCAGCTCTGACTGTGTGGGTGAACACCTCATGCCAGTGGCTCTGAAGGTCACAGTGGCCTGCAGCTTCTATGCCTCCGGCTCTTTCCAGGAGTCAGTGGAGGAATCTGTGTGGAGTTTTCCAATCAACTGTCCACGGGTGCGTCAAGCTGGTGACAGAAGCTCTGTTCAGGCAGGTATTGATTTTCATTCATTTCCAAACGTACGAGGCCAGCCAGGCTGAGTGAGCCAAAGGGTTTGCAGCGATTGCTGGCTTCCCCCGCATCCAGGGTGCAGTTGACTGCACACATGTGGCCATCAAGGTGCCAGCGGGTCAGCCAGGTGTCTTCGTCAGCAGGAAGGGATTCCACTTGATGAATATGCGGATAGTGTGCGACCATATGATGCAGATTCTGCAAATCTGTGCAAGGTACCCTGGCAGCTTCCATGACGCATAGATCCTGAGACAATCCCAGATGCCAAGGCACTTTTCAAGGCTATGGGCCAAGTGCTGGTAAATGGGATTAGGTAGGTAGTTCAGGTGTTTCTCACGTGTTGGTGCAGACTCGATGGGCCGAAGGGCCTCTTCTGCACTGTGTGAATCAGTGCTCCAGGTTGACTAGATGGATGGCTGCTGGGCGACAAGGGCTATCCCTTGAAATGGTGGCTCATGACGCCTGTCCACCATCCAAGAACAGAGCAGTGGTATAACAGGAGCCAAGCCTCCGCAAAGGTGGTGAGAGAGAGAACCATAGATCTTCTGAAGATTCGCTTCCGATGCCTGGACAATTCAGGGGAGCACTGCATTACCCCCCAGAGCAGGTGTCACTGATAGTGGTCACTGCTGCGCTCTCCACAATCTGGCACTGGCAAAGGGGAGATCCACTGAAGGAAGAGGATCTTGAGGCAGCTCCACAGGCCACAGAGGATGAACCCAGTAGTGTGGCAGAAGAGGAGCACGGTGAGGAGAACACTGAGGGTGTGGAGGCAAACCTCGGTAACCTCCAAGGAGGAAGGGACGCCTTGATCCAACCCTCCTTCAGCGAGGCTGCCAAATAAGCGCCACCACCTCAGGTCAGGGCTGCCGCCTCCATCCCAGGTATCTGAAATGACCCTTTCCTTTGACCCCAAAGTCCACCCAGTGCCTGTGCAATAAAGTTTCGAGCCACCCACATGCAGCGTTACACACTGGCGTATCCTGCACCACATTAAAAGAAAAGGTGAAGCATACTCAGGCCATTACAACAAAAGAAATTTATCTCATGTTGACAGTCAAAATAAATGAATAGTAACTTCTCTGGTCTTCAGCCCCAGACAGTAAACCTAAACAAAACATTGCACAACAGAAGATCACCCCTGACCTGTCCCTCTTGTGCTCGTGGTGCCTTAAACTTACGTTTGCGAGTGCTACATCTTGGTGCCCCACACCCTCTCCCTTCCCCACTGGCACCGGCAATGGGGACAACCTACTGACTATTATCCTGTTGGCCTTGATGACCTTGACGGTCGTTCTCTAGCCAGCGGAGCCTTGTTGGCCCTGCCTGGGAGAGAGCGGCCAGTGCCACGGTTGGCATCTCCCCAGTCATCGCAGCCTCATCAGATGTCACGGTCACTGGCAGAGGGACGGAGGAGCTGCTGCCGTCATCTGGAGTGCCCTGAGAGGAGCCCGCAGAGACAACAAGCAGCTCGTGCACCAACGTGAGGTCGCTCTGGACCTCCTTGCTCACCACTGATGGACGGGAACCTAGCTGGGATACTGGGTGCCTCATCCATCACGCACATGGACACTGATCACCTGAGGTCAGTGTCTGTGTGAGGGCTGCAGGTCCGAGCGCAACCCCAAGAACCTCTGATTCTGTTCCTGTAGCTGCCTCTCCATGAGAGTCGCCACTCTTTCAATGGAGGAGGCAGTGTGCTCGGCCATGAGGGTCAATGCAGTGCTGATGCTCCACATGGACTCCTCCATAACGGAGACCATGGCACGCAGACCCTCATGGATCTCCGCCAGATCCTCCTGCACATCTCACTGGACATCCAGCATCTGCTATTTAATGGACGACTCCAGAGGCTCATCATCTGCATTCAACTCAGCATCATCCTGGTCTCCAGCAGTCCTCCGACTGCCGGCGCCCTGGGCACTTTCTGCCTCCGCCTGCTCCTCAAGCGAGTGTGAAGTGCTCTCATTGCTGTGCACCAACATTCTAGCTGTGGATCTAACGCCCGCCGAGGTGCTGGTATCTGCGCTGGTGCCTGGTTCAGAGAGTGGGTGTGACTCAGGTGCATGTGAAGCCTGGTGGTCCTCTGGCATCAGGGGTGGCCCTTTGGGGTCCACAGAGTGAATGCGTGCTGGTGAACCTAAAAGGGAGAACAAGGACATGTCATTAGTTTAAGTCATCACACTGTTGCTGTGCATGCCAGGTACCCTGGTGAGACAATGGAGATCTGCATCATGGTGCCATTGTCTTTCAATGATCAATGGGGATTCCAGTTTTGAGGCTCCCATCAATTTTGAGACTACACAAGAATGTTTGGACCATTTGAAACTATCACCTCTGTGCACTGAACTCTCACCTTCGTCTGACACACCCGCCTCTCCGTGGCCGGTTGACCGAGGTGCGTGGAGCCTCTCCAGCTCCAAGGCGTCCTGTTCGTATCTGGTTAGGTTTAGGTGGTTTGAGGGGCCTCTGCCTGTCTGTGACCTCTCAATGTTGTTATGGGCCGTCTTCTCCTGAAAGGACAGAGGAGCATTGATGAGTCCACTCTCTACCTGCAGCTCCATTGCAGCCTGGCCAACCCCAGCTGAGGAACACCTCACAGGGCACACCCGAGTCGTGGCCCTCAAGCCACAAGACACTCAGTCCAAGCAGCCAGGGCTCACCCCCTTGGCCAGCTCCGGCATCATTGACAGTTGGCGCTCAGACTCTCACACCCCAGAGCTCCACGGGGGGACGGCCACAACTGAACACTTCTCCACAATGATCCATGTCAACACGGTACTCACCTTCCCGGAGTGAAGCAGGTTGTTAAACCTCTTGCGGCACTGGACCCAGGGGTGCCGCACAACATCATGGCTGCTGACCAGCACTGCCACCTCCCCCCAAGCTCTTTTCGCAAGGTGCGGTGGCCTTCTCCTCCTATCCCTGGGGACAAAGGATCCCCCCCTGGCAGCCGCCTTCTCCAGGAGGACCACGAGGCCCTCATCAGAAAACCGGGGGTGAGCCAAGTGCCCACCCGACCTGCCCTCCTGCCTGGTGTCTGCAGCCACATTGGAATCCATAATTTATAATCTCCTGTTGACAACACCGAACATCTTCGCCGCTGACAGCCTTGCAGGGTCTGTCTGTGCCGGTTTTAAACTGGCCATCGGGCCACCATTGGACCCGGCAGCTGACAGGCCCCCTCCCCCACCCACCCCTTTCCTGAGCTTCGGGGAGGCTCCATTTACGCTCGGCGGGCCTTAATTAGCCCACCAGTATGAAATCGCGGTTTGGTGCCAATCGCCGATTGTGGCACCTTTCCCAGCTGTTCCCGGGCCCACCGATCACGCCCGCCCAACTCAACATTCTGCCCTGAGAATGTGAATTTGTCAGCAGAACAGAAAAGTAGTGCAATTCAGAGGGGTCGTGGAAATCAGGAACTCTTCCCCCAGCCCATTGAAAATTTCAAAACTCAGATCAATTGATTTTTCAATAGGCAAGAGTATTGAGGGATATGGAGCCAAGTAGATTAAATGAAGTTGAGATACAGATCAGCCAAGGTCTAATTGAATGGTGGAACCAGCTTCCAGAAAGCAAGTCATCCTCAATCCCAGGGGACTGCCTAAGAATTAAGGAGGGAGCAAGCTTGATAGGCTGAGTGACCTACTCTTCTGTTCCTGGAGCATCTTACAATAGTGACCCTTCGACACTTCTCAGGCAACCAGTGGGCCGCCTTTGTGCTTCCTGAGTGACCCTTCCCTCCTCACCCACTGGCAGTGAGTGACCATTGCACCCAAATCCTTTTGTTTCTGCTGCAGGGTCTGTACTTTGAAATGCTCCCTCTTCCGGAGCTCACTAACACCAGTTTAGATCTGGAGCCATAAAAGCGAAAAACTGCGGATGCTAGAAATCCAAAACAAAAACAGAAACGGAAATACCTGGAAAAACTCAGCAGGTCTGGCAGCATCGGCGGAGGAGAGCACAGTTGACATTTCGAGTCCTCGTGACCCTTCAACAGAATTAAGTAAAAATAGGAAAGGGGTGAAATATAAGCTGGTTTAAGGGACCAGCTTATATTTCCTTAAACCAGCTTATATTTCACCCCTTTCCTATTTTTACTTAGTTCTGTTGAAGGGTCACGAGGACTCGAAACGTTAACTGTGCTCTCCTCCGCCAATGCTGCCAGGCCTGCTGAGTTTTTCCAGGTATTTCTAGATCTGGAGCCACATGCTTCCTTTTCCATTTGATCTACAGCAGCAAGAGTTTATCAGAATGACTTTTAACAAGGACGTAACAAGTAAAAATCTGCCTTTCTGCTGATGTTTTTTGCTCCTTTTTTTGTGGAGGAGGGGGGGGGTGTCATTGAGCACGGCAATTGGCACTTTTCTCATGTCTGCTAAGATTAGCAAAGTCCGGAACATCAGGTTTTACTGTAATAACTTAATTGACAATCAGGGACAATTTGACGGGTGCACAACTGAGGGAAGCTCTATGGCTTTTTAATATGTGAAAATAACGTTTTGTTACTTAAAAACTAGGATCTGTGTGCTCTCCTCAGTCTTTGATTTCAAATTCTTGCAGACTGCGCTTCTCTTGCAATTCAATTTGAAACCTGATGGGCGGGCGGGTATTGGCACCCTACAGGTGTTCCCAAAGCTGCAGCATTGGTACAATCAGCATGCCTTCAATTTATTGACTTAATCCAAATTCTGATTCCCTGTCAGAGCAAATTCTTTATTTTTGTCATATACCTTTTTTTTATTGCTGTCATATACTTTATGCAGTTCAAGGGAAACTGGCTGGTGTATGCACATCGGATAATGCAAAACAGTAACATTAAAGTTCCCTTTTCATTCATTTGGCCTGTAATTCTCTGTATAGCTTTCATAATCAAGCCAGCTTGTGTTAATTTAGCAGGAACCAGTTAAAAGAAAACAACAGGGATTAAAGGCATTTTTTACCATCACTGGGGCTGTTTATAATGAGCTCTGTTCCAAATTGTTTTCCCTGTGCTTTTGAAGTCTTTAGGCTATGGGCTGAATTCTCTTTCTTGACTGGACCTTTTCTTATTTCATGATTAATGTTCTAAAAGGTCCACTGCATTTGTTCTTTCTCAGCTGACATGTTTCTCTTCTGCCTATCTTTGTTCTAGATATTACGCGATGGGTCACCCGGTCTCTGTTCATCTCTACTTCTATGCTGACCGGTTCCAAGGCTATCTGCTGAAACACCATGCAACAAATCTGGCTACCAGCAAACTTGAAACAATGGAGACCTGGGTGATGCCAAGGAAAATGTTTAAAATTTCTAATCCCACCAGTGACTTTGCGCGGCTACAGTTTGCCGAGGTAAAAAATCCTAAAAAAAAAGCTGAATTCATTTTATTGTAATGAAGGAATTGCCTCCCTTCATTGTAATAGGGGAGGTGGTGGTGGCATAGTGGTACCGTCACTAGACTAGTAATCCAGAGGCCCAGGCCACTGCCCAGGGGATGGGCTCAAATCCCACCATGGCACCTGGCGGAATTTAAATTCAATTAATAAAATCTGGAATTCAAAACAAGTCTCAGTAATGGTGACCATGAAACTATCATTGATTGTCATAAAAGCCCCTATGGTTCAAGGAAGTCTGCCATCCTTACCTGGCTTGGCCTACATGTGACTACAGCAATGTAGTTGACCCTGAAATGGCCAAGCAAGCCACTCAGCTCAAGGGCAATTAGGGATGGGCAACAAATGCTGGCCCTGCCAGCGATGGCCACATCCCATGAAGGAATAAAGAAAAAAACTACCATATCTATCAAACATATTAAAAATCTTAACGGAATGGATTTTCGTGGAGTCGGGATGACTCAGGAGACCTTTAAAAATTGCAAGGCAGGACCCTTATTACTGGCCAACATACTTTTCGCTGGTGGGGGAAATGGACACAGGCTCGAAACACGACTCTGCTGGGCAATTTAAACTTAGTGCTGAGATTAAACAGACCCCATTTTAACTGTTTCAAGGGCCTTAAGCTGCAGTGTGGGAGTCACAAATTTATGGAGGAATGACTTTTAACAAGGACATAACAAGTAAAAATCTGCCTTTCTGCTGATGTTTTTTACTCCTTTGGAGAGTGGCTAAGGTCTGGTTAACTTGATGATCTGAAGTTATTTAAACCCTGAGCCCTTTGAAAATGAAGACAAAAACTAGGTTGCAGCTGTCATATAGAGTACAAGAAACACACACTGCTGGAGTTCATTGATTAACCGGACATTTGGTGTAGCTTAGAATAACCATTACCACCTGTTCCTGCAGTTTCAATTGACTTAGTTGTTGACATTTCCCAAGGGCTATTATTATAGCTGAGCCCATTATGAATACTTGCCTGAGTTTCAAAAGATACACAACCACTTATCTCAGCAAGGGGGGGGGCTGAGTTCACATTTTGATAAACAGTTTTAAGAGGCTATTAAATAATTAGAAATCTTTGATGTGGTTACTGAATAGAAGTTTGTTTGTTTTTATAACAGATTGACCACTTGAGGGGATTTAAAATATTTGAATTGGTTTCATGGATGGGAGGTTTTTTTCGGTATCAAGTTTTTATGAGTGACAGCTCTATTAGATATTTAGAAATTTAATTCTTTTCATCTCCACATTGCTCCTGATGTCTGCCCTTGGTGGCTACTGGGTGAGTGGCTACGGAGACAGCATGAGGGGGTATGAAGTGGCATGAGAAACGTGGTGGAATGGGTGGTGGGAGGAGAAAGGTGAGGTTAGAGGGCACAACAGCCGTTTACAAAACTAGACCAAAGTCTTAGAGGACCGAGGTAGGTCTTCCAATCAGCCCACCCCCAGAGGCAGTCAAAGGCGGGCAAGTGCCATGGGGGAGCTGGTGCTTCCTTCAGAGGTGGCAGGCCCAACCTGATCAGCCTCCACCTCCCCAGGGCAAAACTTGTGTGTGACAGGGCCCTTTATATCGAGGCGGGTCTGCTGAGCCGGGAAATTTCCCGACTCAAGCTACCCATGTCAGTAACAAAAATCTGGCCCTAGGTCTGGGAGAATACAGGCAGCTCAGACCAGCTGGAATGGAGCCATTCACTTACTCATTTTAATGTTGCTTGGAAAACTAAACTACTGATATTAAACTGGTGTGTTCTGTCATCTGCCCACATTCCTAATGGAGAGTTCCATGCTAATTGTGTCCCTGCCTATAACATTTGTAAATATCTGCGATGTCTGATGGTGATGCTGGAATTGGGGTTTACTTTTTTAAGCGCTCAGCCATATTGCATGTTTTTAATACCTGTTTGCTGCTGTCCCTCTATTGCAAAGCCTGGTTTGACTCTGCCTGCAGTCCACATTGTGGCCACCAGGTGGTTCTTCACCAGTTTGTGTTATTAAATAAGTTTTCTGTCTGTCAGGCATCATGGGGCCAAAGAGTATCAGGTGACATTTTAACCTCTTTAAGACCATAAGACATAGGAGCAGAAATTAGGCCATTCGGCCCATCGAGTCTGCTCCGCCATTCAATCATGGCTGATAAGTTTCTCAACCCCATTCTCCCGCCTTCTCCCCGTAACCTTTGATCCCCTTACCAATTAAGAACCTATCTATCTCGGTCTTAGATACACTCAATGACCTGGCCTCCAAAGCCTTCTGTGGCAATGAATTCCATAGATTCACCACTCTCTGGCTAAAGAAGTTTTTCCTCATCTCTGTTCTAAAAGGTCTTTTCTTTACTCTGAGGCTGTGCCCTCGGGTCCTAGTCTCTCCCACCAATGGAAACATCCTCCCCACGTCCACTCTATCCAGGCCTTTCAGTATTCTGTAAGTTTCAATCAGATCCCCCCCTCATCCTTCTAAACTCCATCGAGTATAGACCCAGAGTCCTCAAATGTTCCTCATATGTTAAGCCTTTCATTCCTGGGATCATTCTTGTGAACCTCCTCTGGACCCTGTACAAACATACATATGAGCATATGAATTAGGAGCAGGAGTGGGCCATTTGGCCCCTTGAGCCTGTTCCACCATTTGATGAGACCATGACTGACCTGATTGTGGCCTCTACTTTCCGGACTACCCCGTATACCCTTTGACTCCCTTGTCAGTCAAGAATCTATCTAACTCAGCCTTAAAAATATTCATTGACCCAGCCTCCACTCCTCTCTGAGAAAGAGAATTCCATAGACTTAATGACCGTCTGAAAGAGAGAATTTCTTCTCATCTCCATCTTAAATGGGAGATCCTTATTTTTAAACTATGCCCCCTAGCTCTAGTCTTTCCCACAAGGGGAAACATCCTTACAGCATTCACCCTGTCAAGTGCCCTCAGGATCTTATATGTTTCAATAAGATCACCTCTCATTCTTCAAAACTCCAATGGATATCAGCCCAACCTTTTTCAGCCTTAAGACAACCCCTTCAATCCCAAGAATTAGTCAAGTGAATCTTCTCTGCACTGCTTCTAATGTAATTATACCTTTTCTTAAATAAGGAGACCAAAACTGTACACAGTACTCTAGATGTGGTCTTATCGCCCAGTGCAAATGACTGCCAATGTTCCACCTAGACTATGTGCCTGGCCTTCCCATTGGACCCAAGCGCTACCCCATAGGAAAGCTGTTCACCTGCCTGGAACCTATGTTCATGCAGCCGCCATATCTGAGATCTCTCCTGAACCTTCAATGGCTGTAATTTTGCCATCTCTGGTGTCATGAACACGATCTGCACAGGACAATCCCTAAAAAGGTGCAAGATTCTTCATTATTCTCATGAGAAAACAGCACGATAATTATGCGGCATTTTGGAACCCTTCATGGGAACAGTCGTTAAATTTTCCACATGGCCTGTGCCCAAAGACATTTAGAAATACCAATTGAACAAATACTCATCTTGACTGGAACCCTTGATGAATTTCACCATGCTCTTCCCCTCCACAAACTGAGGTACTTCCCCCTTGACATCTCCTTCTAA
Source organism: Cetorhinus maximus (assembly GCF_964194155.1). NCBI lineage: Eukaryota > Metazoa > Chordata > Chondrichthyes > Lamniformes > Cetorhinidae > Cetorhinus > Cetorhinus maximus. The sequence continues at coordinate 105,691,218 of NC_135893.1, forward strand.
CCCTCCCCTCCCCCTCTACCCTCCCTTCAACTCCCCTTCCCCCTCTTATCCCCTCTCCTCCCTTTTCCCCCTCTCCTGCCTTCTAACCCCCTTCCTCCCCTCCTCCTTCCTCCAAGCCAGCTCCTCCTACAGTGGTGGTGTAGTGGTATTGTTGCTGGACTAGTATTCCAGAGACCAAGGGTAATGCTCTGGGGACCCAGGTTCAAATCCCACTATGGCAGATGGTGAAATTTGAATTCAATAAAAAACCTGGAATTAAAAGTCTAATGATGACCATGAAATGATTGTCATAAAGAAAATCCATCTAGTTCACTAATGTCCTTTAGGAAAGGAAACCTACTGTCCTTACCTGGCCTGGCCTACAGGTGACTCCAGACCCACAGTAATGTGGTTGACTCTTAAATGGCCTAGCAAGTCACTCAGTTCTCAAGGGCAATTAGGGATGGGCAATAAATGCTGGCTAGCCAGTGATGCTCACATCCCATGAAAGAATAAAAATAAACTCTGTTTCCTGTTATCCTTCCTAATTTTTAATCCATTAGTTTTATTAAATTGCAATTATATAATTTAATGTGTAATTATTTCCTGCAGGGTTTTTTTTAAATAGTTTTAACCGAATCTCTGAAGTACATGCATTTGAAAATCCTTAGTTTTTTTCACAGGGGAGGGGTGGCATATTGGTATTGTCACCGGGCTGGTGTTCCAGAGTCCTAGGGTAATGTTCTGAAGACCTGGGTTCAAATCCTACCATGGCAGATGGTGAAATTTGAATTCAATTAAAAAATAGTCTGATGATAACCATTGTCAATTGTAAAAATCCATCTAGTTCACTATATGTCCTTTGGAGAAGGAAATCTGCCATCCTAGTCTGGCCTACATGTGACTCTGGGCCCACAACAATGTGGTTGACTCTTTAACTACCTTCTGAACAAGGGCAATTAGGGATGGGCAATAAATGCTGGCCTAGCCAGCGACGCCCACATCCCATGAACGAATAAAAAAAAAACAGTATTGAACCTAGTTTTGTAAATGAAACTATACCCAAGAGAGAAGGAAAATCCACGTGTTATGAAAGGTGCTTCTTGTGGCCATTCCTTTTTCAGAGAGAGTGTTACCTGATACTAATCGAGCAGCATGACAGCTACATTCACATCTTGTGGATGGAGTGTGGACACTGCTCAGTACTGTGGCCAATTCGAAATGAACATCCAGAGTATAAACCAGCCGCAATTAATGAAGAGCTTGTGTTTGCCTTGTTGAATGCATAATCTGCATCCTAGGAGATAATCTAAAGGGAGAGTGCAAATCAGCATTAACATAGCAACTCAGCAGGCCTAGCAATCAGTGCTATTGTTTGTTATTTTGTTCATGGTGCCAGAAATACAGCATCTGGCTAATTCCTTACATTGAATTGAGCCAAACTGGCATGCGTGATTGGTCTTTGTTGTAAAGGAACTCTAAAGAATAATGTAGACTCCTGCATATCACTATTTCATTTGTGAAAAAAGAAATGTATTAGTTTCTTGCTTGTGTTGACTGTGAATGACTTTCTGTGTTCTGTACTGGATGCCTTTCAGACTCTGGTTCTTTGACATGTGTTGAATACTATAAATTTACCAAACAGCTTTCACCAACACTATCTGAGAGCAGATCACTTGCAGGCTGAACAGGTCACTTATTACTTATTTTTAGTAGTGTAGAAACTGGAGGAGACCATCCAACCCCTCAAGACTGTTCCACCATTTCATCTGATCATGGCTGATCTGTACAACTCCATTTACCCTTGTTTCATATTCCTTGATACTCTTGTCCATCAAAAATCTATTGATTTTAGTCTTGAAAATGTCAATTGACCCACCATCCACAGCCCTTTGGGAAGAGAGTACCAGATTCCCACTACTTTTTGTGCAGAAAGGTGCTTCTGATTTCAATCTGCAATGGCGTAGCTTTAATTTTAAGAGTATGCATTCTTGTTAGGAACCCTCCCATTAGAAGCAATAATTTTTTCTTTTTTTATTCATTCATGAGATGTGGGCTTCACTGGCTAGGCCAGCATTTATTGCCCATCCCTAATTGCCCCTGAGAAGGTGGTGGTGAGCCATCTTCTTGAACTGCTGCAGCCCATGTGGTGTAGGTACACCCACAGTGCTGTTAGGGAGGGAGTTCCAGGATTTTGACTCAATGACAGTGAAGGAACGGCGATATATTTCCAAGTCAGGATAGTGAGTGACTTGGAGGGGAACTTCCAGGTGGTGGTGTTCCCATGTGTCTGCTGCCCTTGTCCTGCTAGATGGTAGTGGGTGTGGGTTTGGAAGGTGCTGTCTAAGGAGCCTTGGTGAGTTCCTGTATCTGCCCAAACAAATTCCTTAACCATTTTAAATATTTCAAGCAGATCAGCCTTCTAAACTCAATCGAACACAAGACTAGTTTGTGAAACTTGTCCTCAAATTTAACTCTTTAAATTGTGGTATCATTCTTGTACCTATATCCCTAACTGTATCCCTTCCAAATCCAATATGTCTTTCCTGAGGTTTAGTACCCAAAACTGAAAGGAGTTTTCCAGATGGTGTCTGCCCAAGGCTCTTTATTACTGAAATATCACTTTCTCGCTTTAGAATTCCAATCTCCTTGAGATAAAGGCCAACATTCCATTAACCTAATTACATTTTTGAATTATGAATTCTTTATACCATTGAAAAGAATATGAATGGTTGAATCAGCTACCAGTGGGAGATAGCAGAGTTTCCATCCATAGGTCTGGTCCACTACCTGTGGTGAACCCTTTTTTTACTTATATATTTCAATGAAATATTTGATCTAAATAGGAGAATGTTAGGAATATCACTTATCAAATGCCAAGGACAGAGAAGCCCAAGACTTCTAACTACTAAACGCACGTTATTTTTGAGAGCCCCAAATTTACACTAAATGACACTTTGCATCAGGCATTGGAGGCAATGGTTGCTTCACTGAGTCAATCTTTCCAGGTGTGAGCATTGTAAAATTAGGTGATTTTTTTTAACTACTGAAGGTATGGCCTGGCATGAAAAACAATGCCAAAAACTTATTCTCAAAAGCAGAATCAATCAGTGTTCCTTGAAGGGGGCGGGGTGGGGGGGTCGGTGGTGGAGTTTTATACCCCCAGCCCAGTAGTCCTGTAGTTGAGATGGTGGGGGGGGGGGGGCACATAAAATAGGATGGGTGGCTAGCCCACCGCCTTTCTGCCCACCTCCGAGCTCTCCTCCATAACACGGTGGGCTGGTAAGTCATCAGTTAGCCCATCCGCCCTTAAGCCTAATTGATGCCTTCATATGGCCAATTAAGGGTCAGTTAAGGGCCTAATTCTGCCTCCGTCAGTATGATACGGTGGAAGGTGAGGGAAAGTGGCCAGCTCACTTTTTCACCATCCGAGATGAAAAAGCTGGAAGGAAGGTTGGGGGGCGATGGGGGTCTCCTCTGAGGAGTGGCCTTTCGCATCCGGGGCACAACAAGATGTTAATTCACTTTTTGCGCCTCACCCTGGCCTCCAAACCCGAACACCCACCTCCCCTATCTCCTCTCCCTAGAGTCCCTGATCCCTCCCCACCCAAAAAGCCCCAATTTTATCTTAGTCCAGCATCCACTACACTTCTTCCCAGGGACTCCCTTTTAGCACCAGCAGCAGCCACTACTAACTTCTGATGCTGCTGGGACTACCCAACTGCCAGCCAATCAGGGCAGGACTTCCTTTCACTGAGGAGCAGAGGTCCCGCTTTCAGCTCATTAAGGCCACCCCCCAGTGTATTAGCGCTGCAGGGCAGCCTTTTTTAAAGTTGGTCGGTTCACGTTCCCGTAAAATCCAGCCCCTCACTCCTTCAAACAAAAAGCGCTAGGCTAGACTTCCTAAAGCTGGCTTTAGGCAAGCTAAGTGGAAGCAGGAGGCGGGTGGGAAAGAGAGGATTCCATGGAAAGGGATTGGTACTGGAGCTGAGATTGGGCAGCTCGGTAGAGGTGTCGAGTCACAGCAGGGGAGAAATGTGGACTCAGAACAGGAGGCCAGAAAGGACTCCCTTGGAGAGGTACAAGAGCAATCAAAAAGACTCTCGTTTATACTCTTCAAGAAAAAGAGCTAGGACGAAGCATTATAGAGCTGTCTTTCTGGCAAGTCTCTGAGGCAAAGTAAGTCAGTTGTTAAGTTTATTTAGGACAAACGTCACTTTACTATAGAGAAGCAGTTTCTTTGTGCTTTCTGACAGAAATGCTCTATTGAAACAGCAGCATCAGTGACAGGTGAAAGAAGAGAGCCTAGTGAGGTTTTAGCCGACAATGATCTTTATAAAAGACACTTGGGTGTAAGGCAGTTCCTTTTATTGTTCGGTAGGACCTGTGATTATAGAGCACATGGTCCATTACAGGATTATAAATGAAGTTCACTGCAGGTACAGGAGAAACATTGGCAGCCAGACTTCTCCCACTGAGCTTTGGGATCAGTTTCTTAGTGCTCTTAAAGTCTCCTTTGAAACATATTCAAGAGTTTGTTGTAAACCTTGTGTGTTGTCTCCGAAAGGATGTTCATTTCTTTCATTGCTACCATCTGCTTTCAGTTGAGGCGATGGGCCAATTAAAATGGTCCTTCTGATTATGTGACCAGGGTGCTGTCAAGTAGCATTCAGTGGGGGTGGTGCCCAGTCAAGGCTAGCCTTGGCACTCAGAGTAAAAAAAAGTAGTCTTGAGGTTAGTCGAATAATTTAATTCTAAAAATATTGTCCAAGCTTCTGATTCGGACCATTTCACCAGGGCACTTTCAGTTTGTCAGCAGGGGTAAAATTTGGATTGTGTCCTTTCCATATGGAAAATCACAGAATAAAAGCATCTGCAACTTGGAATATGAAGCTGTAAAAGTTTAGCGGTAAATCTGCGCCTGGGGCTATTTTTGTGTCTGGACCTGGACTAAGAAGCGTATGGCTGGCCTAAAATTGGTCCCAGGTCGCATTGGTATTTTATAGATGCCGGCATGTGTTGCTGCTCCACAGGCAGTTGGCATATTGGAAGTGTAGGATATTGGGCCATTGGCTCAAAAGTAAGTCCCTGGTGGAGGGATGGAACAGTCAACAGTGGATGCAGTCATATTGGGTGCAATGCTTCTGCACCTCTGGCCTCCACAGAGACGTTATTTTAAAGAAAATGTTTAAAACACTACCTATCTTTAGTTGACTGCTGAAGAACTGTCTGTGGACCAGGTCCGACTCGTGCTCCTCATGTCACCCATTTTACAAAGGAGTCCTTCAGCAACTATTAGGCCCCTCATTATTGTGTGTAAGGCATGTAACCTGAATTAGGTGGCCTCCTGGAATGATTACAAAAGTGGGCACATTGAATTTAGCAGTGGACCAAAGCCCATGCAGATTAGGCACTGGCTATCTCACTGCTAAATTGATATGTTACATCTGGTTTACACTTGAAAAATGGGCACCAATTTCTACCTCTTAAAACTTTTAAATCCACTTGAGGGGAAAGGGCATGGGGTTATATAAAGTATTGCTGCAAAGGCACTTGTCCTTTTCAAGCAAAGGTCCCTCAAAATGCACTGGGTTACCATCCCAGCTCTTATTCAGGATCATGCCTGCTGATGCCCTCCAGAGCTCCTCATACGAGAGTATGTTGTGCTCTTGTCCCCATTAACCAGGCGTACCTTTTAACAACTGTATGTGCGCTTTTGTAGTTCTTTATATTGTATGATTTCTGGTCAATTCTTTAAACTTCAAATCTGACTTTTCAATTTTTACTTTCAGATTGGCACAGAGTGGGATGCTAAGGAGAGAATTTTCCGGAACTATGGAGGACTCATTGGCCCCATGGACGAGCCTATTGGCATGCAGAAGTGGGGCAAGGGCCCCAATGCTACAGTCACTGTTGTTTGGATCGATCCAATTAACGTCATTGCAGCTACGTATGATATTCAAATTGAGTCGGGTGCCGAGTTCACTCATTACAAACCTCCACTGAACTTACCCCTGCGCCCAGGCCTGTGGACTATTAAAGTTCTGCATCACTGGACACCTGTGGCCGAGACAAAGTTTTTGGTTACTCCTCTGACATTCTCAAACAGACAGCCAATCAGAAAAGGTGAGATACGCACCCAGATATATTTTGAGAGAATAGCAGAGAGTGAACATCGATATTTTAAAAGCAGAACTACATAGAATGTTACAGCACAAGATCAGGCCATTCAGCCCAACTGGTGCATGCCAGTGTTTACACTGCACACGAGCCTCCTCTCACCCTGTTTCATCCAACCCTATCTGCAAATCCGTCTATCCCTTTCTCCCCCAGATACTTAGCTGGCATCCCCTGTAAAGGTACCTATGCTATCCACTTCAAATACTCCATGTGGATATGCTAGGTAGGTTTATCTTAATCAGAAAGGGAAAGTATTATTAAAGCTGGGAGAGTGGACTTTTCACTTCCCATTGTTCCCCCACCAACCCCAATCCTGATTTATGGCTCCATGGGCATTCTTCATGTGCGAATCTAGTCAGGAAGTGTTGGTCGGCTCTTTGTCTGTGGAATTTATCACAGCTGACCCAGATCCTAGTGCGTACACATGTACAGCTGACCCAGGTCCTAACGCACACACGTGTATGATTTCCATTGGGAGCCACTGGACAGCCAGTGGGTAACTGTTTCCTCTCCCTAACCCAGAGGCACTAAGGCCAGTGGTAGCATTCCTACTCAGAATCAAACTGGTGGTTTTCAGGTCTGCATTACTATGTTACACTATACTTAGAAAAGGAAGAACGTGCAGGGTTACGGGGAGAAGGTGGGAGAATGGCACTAAGGGAATTGCTCACTGGGAGAGACGGTGCAGACACAAAGGGCCAAATGGCCTCCTCTGTGCTGTAACAATTCTGTGAGTAAACTTACGGACTAGCGTGAATTGCTCTCTGGTTCTCAAGTTGACTTCTGTCTCCAACTACAAGATAAATTAAGAGATCAATTACTGTCTTCCAATCTGGAGTCTTCCCAACACAAAAGCAATTCAGTTACACGACACTGCTACAGCTTGAGTAGAATGTAGCATGGATAGAAACATCACTTAAGTCTTGGCTCACCACAGATATCAAGGACTGGTTGTGACCTACTTAAATGTACTGTTAACAAGCACTTTGTTTAAACACATCTACACATGCAAAGTGCAATAGTCAATTTAATCATCACAGACCTAGCAATTAAATTCACTTCCTAAAATTATAGTCAGCATATGAGCTAGGGTTAACCAGTGTCAAAGCCATAGTGAAAAAAATGAATGTTCTTTATAACCTTGATCAGTATCTATATTTAAATAATAACATCAGAAAATGCTGCAAATACTCAGCAGAAGTACTCTGGCAGAATCTGTAGAGAGAGAGAAACAGAGTTAACGTTTCAGGTCGATACCCCTTCATCGGAATGGGGAAAAGTTAGAGACGTAACAGTTTTTAAGCATGACAAGGAAAGGGAGAGAGGAGGAAGGAACAGAAGGGACATTTGTGATAAGATGGCAGGCAGGAGAGATTAAATGGCAAAAGATCCGGCCTTCCCATTCCCATTTACACTTCCTCTAGGCGCTACTTGTGTTTCTTTTTTGTCCCATTACCACCCCTCCCCCTGCCTTTGCCTTGCACCAGCATCCTTCTTGTCATTTAACCTTTCCTGGTCTCTTCCAATTCCTTACAAATGGTAAAAGCAAAATACTGCGGATGCTGAAAATCTGAAACAAAAATAATAATAGCTGGAAAAACTCAGCAGGTTGACCTCGAATGTTAACTCTCTTTCTATCTGCAGATGCTGTCTGGCCTGCTGAGTATTTCTAGCATTTTCTGTTCTTATTTCAGAATTCCAGCATTCACAGTATTTTGCTTTTGTCTACATTTCCATACTTGCTTTGCAAATTTAATGTTTGTAGTCAAAATGAGCAGGTAGCATTCACGCTTTCAGCATCAATTCTGTAACTTAGAATAAAGATCACCAGCTTGTTCAGCCATCGATCAGGATGGTAGATTGAATGACATATAGAAATTGTTCAGTTGAGTGAAGCTCTGATGTATAACGTTGGAAAGTGCCGGCAGTTGCCTCTTTCCATGCTTCACTCGGATTTTCTGTTCCCATCATCAGTTTCTTCATAGGAACATAGGACTTAGGAGCAGGAGTAGGCCATTCAGCCCCTCGAGCCTGCTCTGACATTCAATAATATCATGGCTGATCTGGTTGTGGTCTCAATTCCACTTTGCTGTCTGCGCGCCCCCCATAACCCTTGACTCCCTTGTCTGTCAAAAATCTATATCCTTGAATAAATTCAATGACCCAGTCTCCACTGCTTACTGGGGAAGAGAATGCCACAGACTAACGACCCTCTGAGAGAGAACATTTCTCCTTATCTCCATTTTAAATGGTAGACCTCTTATCCTTAAACTGTGTCCCCTAGTTCTAGTCTCTCCTATGAGTGGAAACATCCTCCTGGTATCTACCCTATCAAATCCCCTCAGGATCTTATATGTTTCAATAAAATCACCTCTCATTCTTCCTGATTCATATCAATTAATGACTCTTCCATTATTCATTATTTCCTTCCTTTCCTTCGACTTTTCTGCTACTTTTTTCCACCTCTTTACTCTTTAACTTTTGAAGTATAATAATGCACAAAAAGTTTAACTAACCACAGCTGAAGCATTACTATAAGCAATCTAAACCCAATCTGCCTTTGTCAGTGTTCATCTTTTTTTCAGTGCATTGTAGTGTTTCACTTGGAGCTGGTGTATTTGGTCACCGCCTTGTGCCCTCCGACACGGCGTGCTTGGCCAGTTTCCCCGGGCAGCAGCAGGCGCACGGCGGTCTGGATCTGCCGGGAGCTGATGGTGCTGCGCTTGTTGTAGTGGACCAGGCGAGAAGCCTCGCCTGTGATGCGCTCGAAGATCTCGTTGACGAACGAGTTCATGATGCTCATGACCTTGGAGGAGCTGCCGGTGTCTGGGTCAACCTGCTTCATCACTTTGTAGATGTAGATGGAGTACTCTCTTTTCTGGATTTCTTCCTCTTCTTCCTGCCCATCGGTGGCATTTTCTTGATAATCTTTTTGGAACCCTTCTTGGCAGCTCCTGATTTCTTCTCATCCACCATGGTGCCGCTAAACCTTAGACACAGCTAAAACTAAACAGTCCTTCAATTGAAACCATCCAATTTACTTAATAGGATTATCCACATCTGCACCTAATCAAAAGTGAGCAAACCTGCCTCCTATTGGTAACAAGGCATGAAGAAGATTTAAGTATGCAATATAATTTAGCAATACAGCACCACTCCCCCCAACTCTTTGTACATCTCCACTCAAGTTGTCTGATGTTAATACTATCCGAAAGTGGAGAATTTGCTCTGATTTTTCCTTCATATCAATCAATGGTGTACTATCTGAATCTTGATGTGGAGGAGCAGAAGGAAGCTGAGGTTCAGTTGAAGTAGAGCAGGAAAAGATTAGGATTCAGTTGATGAGCCAGAAGATGATTGAGCAAGCAAGAATGGAGAGGCCATAAATATTGGCTCAGAATGCCTCCTACATGCGCTATCTTGGTGGGCTGTGCCATATTACATAGTGCCCTCAAATTCCACAGGACTTCTCCTTGTCTCCCACTGTAACTTTGATGGGAGACAATGCAGACCCTAGGGAAATGGCCATTTTTAACTGGTCACTCCACATCTTTGGTATTTGTGCCAGTCTCACATTAAAGTTTCAGCAGGAGATCGGGAGACCCCATCAGAATTTCCAGACCAGTGTACCCACGGAGCAACAAATAGCAGCCAGATCCCGTTTTGTTTAATATAACATGACACGTGGTTTAACACAATTCAGAAGAAAACAAGGATTACATTAACAAGTTAGTGTTACCCAATTAATCTCATATGCCCCAAGCGTACAGAAGTTTCCAGACAATCCTATCATCTGGAAGTGTGTCAACGAGCTGATTGGCCTTCTGTCTAACCACCAATGTTACTTTCAATTCTTGGAAGGAAAGTATTGCACAGGGCAGCAGTTTTGTTATTATTGAAGTAAGATCTGAATATATAGTACACACTGGACTGAAACATTTAAAGCAGGTTTTCGGGGGAACTTCCTTGGAACTGATATTGGGCTGGAACTTCCAAGCTCCCTAGGTTCAGATTTGGAGAGTACCCCAAAGATGCGCTGGAGAACCCCTCTCAGAAGTTCCCAGGTAAGGGTTTGCACGACAATTGCCCAGAAGTGCTAATTTCCTCTGGACAATTGCACTGCGCTGGGAAACATCCGAAAATTCAGTTTAAATCACAAACTTCGGATGGTTCTGCCTGGGTTACACCAATAGTTACCCAGAAAAAGTTAGAAGAATTAAAACCTCTTCTAACCACTGGGTAATTATTGTAACCTTACTTTCCCCCCCCCCCCCCCCAACCCCCGCACGTGGGCCCGACTCTTACCCACTGACCCGCCCAACGCCCCACCCCTATGTCTGACCCACACCACCCAAAATTCCAACCCCCATCCCTAGCCCCCCCACCTCCTCCCGATGTCCGACCCACCCACCCCCCGAATATCCAGTCCGCTCCACACCCTCCTGAGGACCGAACCCCCCTACCAAATGTCTGATCCCCCCAACCCCCTCCTGATGTCCGACCCCCACAGCCCCCTGATGTCTAACCCCCCTCCCCACCACCCCCGAATGTCCAACTCCCCCAAACTCTCCCTCCCCCCACCCCGCCCCCCCACCACTGAATGTCCGGCCCGCTGCACCCCCTCCCGATGTCTGACTCCCTTCACTCCATCCCCGATGTACGACCTCCTCCCCCCACCCAATCCCCACCTGACCTCCGAGCACCCCAACCCCCCCCCAAAATCCTTTTCAGTTACCTTAGACACTTACCCTCTCCCTAGCCTGTCAATTTCAATGGGACCGTTTAACTTACCTGCTTTATGGCAGCCAGTGCCATAAAAAAGGAGGCTTCGGAGACAGCTGTGCTGCCTGGATCTCACACGGCCTGAGCTGGAAGGTCAGGCAAGTCGGGCACAGAAGAAATTTGGTGTAGGTAAGTGGGTATGGAGTGGCAATCTGATGCTGATTGCCACTCCGAGGAAGTTACTCCCCAAATGTGTATTGTCTTTTCAAAATGAAAAGTTTCTAAACTGTATGGAGTGTTCTTTTGCCAGTGAAAACTTGAAAGGAACCCAACTAAGTTGAAAGTAAAATACTGCGGATGCTGGAAACCTGAAACAAAAACAGAAAATGCTGGAAAAACTCAGCAGGTCTGGCAGCATCTGTATGGAGAGAGAAACGGAGTTAAAGTTTCGAGTCTGTATGACCCTTCTTCAGAGCTGAAGAGAAGTGGAACTAGTTCTGCGTTCCTGTACCAGATGGAATCGTCATTGCCAAGCTACCCTATCAGATTTCCTTCATTTTAACTTACGGGCAGAATTTTCTGCCTGTCTGGCGGGCCGGTCGGGAGTGGGCGCGGAGCCATTCGCCGCCAGCGATCGGCTGCGCGCTGCCATTTTACGCGGACGGGCCAATTAAGGCCCGCCTAGCGTGACTCACGGCCGGTAGCGCTCAGCACTACCTATGCGGGCTCATGTGCGCGAAAGAGCGCAGAAATCCCCCTGAGGCACAGAGCTGCCTTAGGGAGATTAAGTTCATATTGAAAGTTTTAAATAAAGAAAAATTAGAATTATTTAGACAAGTCCCCCTCATGTGACAGTGTCACATGAGCTGGGACATGTTTATGAATTGTGGAAAAAAATATTTATTTATTTAATAAAACCTTCAGGAAACCTCATCCCGCCCGTGGATGAGGTTTCCTGAAAAACACGAAGGCCGCTTGGGCTCTTCGCCTGGCACCCCCCCCCCCCCGGCCAACCTTAAGGTTGGACAGGCAACCCTGTTAATTATCTAAATTAGTTTCCTAATGGCCTTAACAGGCCTTTGACAGTTCGGTGGGTGCGCAGCCGCCTACAGCGCACGCCCGCCGAACGAAAGATCTGAATAATGCACGGTGACGTCGGGATGCACGCCCGATGTCACTGCGCTTCATTTTACACGTCGGCGTATCAGGCCCGCTCCCGCTCGCCAACATGAAAATTCTGGCCATACATTTCAACTGAATCACCACTTAACGTCCTCATGTCCCAGAATAAAATCCAAGTTTCCTCAGTCTCTCATCATGGCTGTACCTGTCCTCACTCAAAATGTACACACAGATTTTTATAATAGTGATGTGAACAGTGATCAGCAATGGCAACCTTTTTTCCCAAACCCCTTTGTAACCTAAGTGTGTTGAAGCCAACCTTAGCTCATGTGTGGATCTGAGCTTGATTAACTAGGACCAAATCTTGGGACCTTCTGGTCTATGTGGCAAACTCAGCCACTGGGGAAATAAAATGCTTCTCTTGGTGTTTCTTCCTTCATTGCCTTTTGCCATGGGAGTGGAGATCTCCTGAATTGCCAATTAGGATAACACCGGGTTTTCCCAGCATCATCAATCATAATCAAATTAATCTAATAAAAGTTCTCCCTTTTTGAACACTCATCGTAAATAAAACATAATAAACTTACCAAATTACTTCAGTTTTCTGTATCTACAATGAACTCCAACAGTAGCAGAGTTCTAATAAACCAAACCCTAAACACTGGCCCCTTATCGAGCTCTACCTGTCCCACGCACCCCGCCTCTGCCAGCTTATATTTCATCTCATTTCTATATGTCTTAGTTCTGATGAAGGGTCATACGGACTTGAAACGTCAACTGTATCCCTCTCCGCAGATGCTGTCAGACCTGCTGAGCTTTTCCAGGTATTTTTGTTTTTGTTCTAGATTTCCAGCATCCGCTTTTAACCTAAACGTGTCTTTGCTGTACCAGCTTTAAAAAAAAAAGCTCACAGCAACTTTTTTTAGCAGTTTTTGTCACTTTTTTTGGGTCATTTTGTATTTCCCCTTCACCCCTAAAGTCCACTTGCCACATCATGGAAGCTGTCAGGAAACATTGGAGCTTGGATCAAGTAGTTTTTGTTATCTGTTTTCCAGTTAGAAGCTGTTTATTTCCAGCAATGCAGAGACATGTCTTGTGAAAAGAACTTTGTTCTTTTGATCACCTCTTGGGTTTTTTATTTAATTTAGTTGATAGGCCTGATAAATTACTATGAAGAAGCGCTTACTGAACCCTTGATATTAGAATGTGGCTCTAAAGCTGTGGGTACCAATCAGTTTTCAAAACAGAAGGGACTTTTTTCCTGCTCCTCCAAGCCCCACCTTAAGGGAAGAATTATATTTTTAAAAATTTGCCTTTTAAGTGGTGGCCTCCAGCAGTCCCATTAAGGACCATCAGCTAGACCTCAGTTAAACCCGACAGACAGCTACTGTATTCAGGACAATCCATTTCCGGTTTGGGTCCTAAAACAAGTTTTAAGCCCCATATTTTCATATAATAAGAGGCCTCATACCCATTTTAACCAACGTCTAAGGATCCTGTACAGCAATCAAACCAGTATCAGACCTGTTTACTTATGCACGTTAAGAATAGTGGGAACCCAGTGGCCAGATTTTTCGATCTCGGAATAATGTACCAAATATAAAATACCAACCGCTATGTGTCACACAATGCGCTACTGTTAACATTGAAGATACCTATCAAAGCTGGAGCAACACATGCTGATAACAAATTTTCAGTGAAATGTGCAACCCGCACACCAAATTTAATGTAGAATTGATTCATTAATTTGGACTATTTAATTTGAAGTAAAAGAGTAGGAAGTGAGCTATTTTCTCTAAGTAAACTGTTAACAAAATGAATATAAACAAAAGTACTCTCGATCTCATGTACCATCCCATTTATGTTAACAGTTTGCTGCTGCACAAGCTGCAATATAAGTGTATGGCAATCCTGCTATCCAAGATGATGCACACTGCAAAAAGAGAGTTTTTTTAAAGTAGTGTCTTCAACAACCATGTGCTGTTGGAGGCAGGAGTGACCAATAGGCATGGCTGCCATCAGCAGGAGCTGCTGAAGCATAGGCAAATGCTTCGGATGTAGGAAGAGACGTCTTGGCAGAGTACATCCTCCAGCCCTCCTAAACCATTGAGAATAGTGGCACTGAAGTAATAGCAGTGATTTTAAAACTCATGCATGCACATTTGTTTTGAAGTTGGTCCGGCTGCTTTTGAAGCTGCTCTGTGTTGGCACTAGAGCAAATTGAAAGCAGCAGATCTGGGAGCTGGCAGTGCAGAACCTCTTGGTATAATCTGGTAGGAGGCAGAGAGTGGGGATAAGGGGGTCCTTCTCAGGATGGCGGCTGGTGACTAGTGGAGTTCCGCAGGGGTCAGTGTTGGGACCACAACTTTTCACTTTATACATTAATGATCTAGATGAAGGAACTGAGGGCATCCTGGCTAAGTTTGCAGATGATACAAAGATAGGTGGAGGGACAGGTAGTATTGAGGAGGCGGGGAGGCTGCAGAAGGATTTAGACAGGTTAGAAGAATGGGCAAAGAAGTGGCAGATGGAATACAATGTGGGGAAGTGTGAGGTCATGCACTTTGGTAGGAAGAATAGAGGCATAGACTATTTTCTAAATGGGGAGAGAATTCAGAAATCTGGAGTGCAAAGGGACTTGGGAGTCCTAGTCCAGGATTCTCTTAAGGTTAACTTGCAGGTTGACGTGGTAGTTAGGAAGGCAAATGTAATGTTGGCATTTATTTCGAGAGGACTAGAATATAAAAGCAGGGATGTGCTGCTGAGGCTTTATAAGGCTCTGGTCAGACCACATTTAGAATATTGTGAGCAATTTTGGGCCCCGTACCTCAGGAAGGAGGTGCTGGCCCTGGAGAGGGTCCAGAGGAGGTTCACGAGAATGATCCCAGAAATGAAAGGCTTAACATATGAGGAATGTTTGAGGACTCTGGGTCTATACTTGATGGAGTTTAGAAGGATGAGGGGGGGATCTGATTGAAACTTACAGAATACTGAAAGGCCTGGATAGAGTGGACGTGGGGAAGATGTTTCCATTAGTAGGAGAGACTAGGACCCGAGGGCACAGCCTCAGAGTAAAAGGAAGACCTTTTAGAACAGAGATGAGGAGAAACTTCTTTAGCCAGAGGAGTGGTGAATCTACGGAATTCATTGCCACAGAAGGCTGTGGAGGCCAGGTCATTGAGTGTATTTAAGACTGAGATAGATAGGTTCTTGATTGGTAAGGGGATCAAAGGTTACGTGGAGAAGGAGGGAGAATGGGGTTGAGAAATTTATCAGCCATGATTGAATGGCGGAGCGGATTCGATGGGCCGAATGGCCTAATTTCTGCTCCTGTGTCATATGGTCTTATGGGTATAAATGTCGAGACTATTGCTGGGCAGTAAGACACGAGTTAATCATTTTACTGATCTCAGTGCTCGTGTTAATGTATTAGAAGCACAAGAGAAACAGGTGAGACACTATTTCAGTGTCATGGATTTAACTCAGAGCTGCTCATTTGATTAATCATTTTTGTTTGCTCAATCTGAACAGTTGAATCATTGAACAAAAACATCAAGTGTTTTTCACAAGCGCTATTTATAACCTGTCCTGCTGTCTGTGATCGTTAAAGGTTTCCGCATTTATTCATTATCTGCTACACGGTTGTCAGTTTAAACCAGAAGTATAACAGAACCAATTTATTTGGCTTCGGTCCTTCAAACATACCCAGGACTCAATGTGTTGTAGCTTTGCTAGGTAATGCAGGTGGAATAGAGCAAACCAGCAGCCGACAGAGATTAAACAGCAGTCGGCATGGTCAAGATTACATGCTGCAAGAATCAGGTACTTTGAAGCCAGCAACTTGGATTGAAAGTCAAGATGAAGAATTAAAACTTGTTAAAATGTATCCTTTAATTCCCAGTTTAAAAAATACAAATTTGTCATGGGGAAGTGAGGAACATTTTGACAAGAAATATAATAACTGGAGCTAAGAATCCTGACTTTGGCTTCGGAGTTCAAATGGCCAATGTCGATTAACTTTACTCTCTGACATTCTTAGCCAAATAATCACAAATCAATTCGAGGTTTTTTTTCTACACTCTCAAAAAATATGAATGTTGATTAATAATTTAAAGTAACCTGCATGGCACTGTAAAAATAGAATTTAGTACTAAAATAGAATTATCAGATAATTTCAATTTTAAAAATTGTCTTAATATTGTATCCTAAAGTGCTATAAAGGCAATAAAGTACTTTTGAAGTGTAGTCACTGTCATAATGTAAGGAAATGAGACAGTGAAGTTGTGTAGAACAAGGTCCCATAGACAACAAAGAGATAAATGACTGGATATTCTGCTTTAATGGTGTTGGATGAGGAATAAATGTTGGCCAGGACCTTGGGAGAACCTCCCCTACTCTTTCTTACAGATAGATCCATGGAATCTCATCTGACATGGCAGTCAGGGCCTCAGTTTTAGCACCTCTGACAGTGCAGCACTCCCTCGGTACTGGGCTGATGCACAAGCCTAGATTATGTGCTCAAGCCTCCGAAATTGGCCTTGAGCGCACAATACTCTGATTCAGATGTGAGAGTGCTATGAGCTGATGCTAAGCAATACTTAGGGGCATAAACAGTAGCCATCTCCAGCTCCACGGGCAATTCTTTGGCTGTAAAGCCACAACTGCTAGGAGATCCCAGCATTCATTTTCATCACCCCTCTTCCTGCCACCATCTTGCTACATGTGGTGTAATGCCACACAAGAAAAGAAGGGTACAGGTCAAATAGGGTGAGGGGTCGGATCTGTAGTTGATTGTCAGGTTATAACAGTCTGAGTAGAAGCACAACATTGTTGTGCATGTGTTTCACCAAATGTTAGTAATGATTCAAAAAGAGAGTCACTAGATCAGTTTGATCCTGAGATCTGCACCAAAGCAGCCATGACCTCAGGGGAAAGTGAGATGTCACAGGAATATCCTTGGGCAGTGATCCACCAATTGGCATCAGAGTGAATCCCTGTGGGGTGTTCTCCTGCCATAAGCACACCGAAAGAGCCATGGAAACCCAGGGAAGCAGTGAAAACCTTGTTTTTAGGCGCATCCATTGCTCTTCTCCCCAAGTTCCAGGGGCAGCCCCACGGAATTTTGCACACTGGGCTGGATTTTTGTGAAGGAGACAGGAGGTGTGAGGCAGGAAAGTTCCCGACCCCGCAAACCTGTCTCCGTTAAGGAGGCCCCGCCTGCCACATTTTTGTTCTGAGGAGGCAGGAGCGGGATGGAGTTGGGCCCACCACCTCTGGAGGCAGGGCCAAAGGTGGCAATAGAAGTAAGCAGATGGCAAGGCCAACAGACCAGAAGACCTGCCTCCATTTTCTGGGACTTCAGCCCAGTTGTAATTATGACTGTCAGGCCCTCAACCCCCCCTCCCAACCCCATGTTCCCTCCATTCTCCCTCATGCCCCCATATCATCTCATACCCCCTCCATGCCTGCTCATACCCCCATGCACCTTGCATTCCCCTATGTATCCTCCCTAACCACTGGCCAAGTATCCACTATGGACAGATCTCGAGCAAAGTAGTAGCAATGGGAATTCTTTGAAAGGAGCGTGAAAAAAATTAAAATAAAGGCAAAATACTGCAGATGCTGAAAATCTGAAACAAGAACAAAAATAGCTGGAAAAACTCAGCAGGTCTGACAGCATCTATGGAGAGGAATACAATTAACGTTTCGAGATCTCTAACAATCTAATAGATCTGTCACTCAAACACACAGCCACTCATACAGAGAAAAGAAAACTCCAGACCCATTGAAAAATAGTTAAATCCCCTCAAGTGGTCATTCATTTGTACAAACCGACATCTATTCAGAAACCACATCAAAGACATATAATCTTTTAAAACCCTCTGAAAACTGTCAAACTGTACAGAACCTCCTGCTGAGCTAAGTGCTTATATAGCTTTTGAAACTCAGCCAAACATTCACAATGAGCTCAGCTATCAAAGCAAACCATTACAGCTCCAGATGATGGAGCTTATTATAACTTCAAGAACAGATGGCTCAGTTTTTCCTAAGCTACACCAAATGGCTTGCCATTCAAAGAATTCCAGAAGCAGAGAACTGTTTTTTTGTTCCCTACTTGGGCCTAGGGTTCTCATGTGGCTCACGACTTCATTAAGGTGCGTGAACCACATCTCCCAACAGAAGAGTCCCAACTCCATCAAAATTGCAAATGTTTTGAATTGTTCTCCTCCTGCAATGGAGCCAGCGAGACTAGGAGTGCCGCGTGTGGGCTGGCTACTCGCATCCTTATACCTCCGGCAGAAATTGCCAGAAATGAGAACGGGGATGGGAATCCTGGAACCAGGTCACGCCCACTATTTTTAAATACCTCCGGACTCGGCCCAAGTCGGCGAAAATCTGGGCCTGTGTAAGTGAAGGTGGTGGAAGGTGACTTGTGCAGTTTTTCTGTGAGTCCATCATTAAGTAACACATTATAGCAGCTCCTTTATTTTGATGTCACAGTTTAAAGTTTCGAGTGAGCTATTGGATGTAAATCATTTCTATGTTGTATTTTACTGTATGTAGACACACACACACACACACAAATGGTGCAGTTAATTGAGAATTCGGGCTGTTTAATTATTTGGGACATTTGGTCACTGTGTCATTTCAGCTGAAATTTTAACTAAAGAGGTGCAGGAGGAACAATCGCCTGATAGAGACCAGAGGTGAAACTTTTATCACCAGCGGTGAAGATTGATGCCACTTTGGTTGAAATTGCCTTTCAGGTCCCTCTTTCCCTCTCTAGAGCCTTGTTGAATTGGATTACGAAGAGCTGCTTAAATTATACAAGGACAGAATAGCATTTGGTGGCAAAACGAGTAAAAACTATGTGTGAATAAGGTGAAGGAGCTTTACGCTATAACCGTGATGAGACCAGTGAGGTAGAAAGAAAAACCGGGCAAAATTTTGAGCATTGGACGTTGAGATCAGACCAGCCCTGAGAGCCCACAGCTGAGTGCTCAAGCTGAGGGGGTTCTATTGAATTTACATCATTCTAACTACACCCAAATTCATTAACAAATTGAGCTTTGAATTTAATTAGAATTTTCATTTATTATCAGTAACAAAACTGACAAAGTAAATGAAATGTATAATTATTAATGTTTGCCATAGTATTTTGGTGATGTTTTAAACACAAACCCCAGATGTGTAATTGCAAGCGCTAAACTTTATTGCTATATCTGGACTAATAAATTGCGACTGCAGTTTAATTAATGCACATGTGCACAGACTGCGCACACACATGTAAAAAGTTCCCTAAAAAAGCAGTCGATTCAGTTGCATTTTAAATACCTAACACACATAATGTAAAATCAAATTGACCATACAAAGAAAGCGAACTGTAAGCTGGTGGATTATAAATGTAGAAAGTGTGGAATGATATGCTATAATCAAAAGCAATCTCATTAATCATTTTCACAAAGTACAATAGAAGTTCTGTTTAAGCGTTTGCAGATGTTTCATTGAGCTTTTTGTCCTCCTTATTTTCCAGAGGAAACACTCAAGTTGCACAGTGGTCCATCAAAGAATGCCTACATGGAACAGAGTTTCCAGGGCCTGAATAATGCCCTGAATATCCACACAACTTCAAGCCAAATGGAACAGGCAAAGTATAACGCAGCACTCACAGGCTCACAGCTGGAGAACTGGGTGGATCCCATGGTGAACAGTTTGTGGTCAGCAGTGGATATTTGTGCCAGTGGCCCCACCTCTTGCCCGGTTATGCAGACCTGCAGTCAAACCACCTGGAGTTCACAGAGTCCTGACCCCAAGTCAGAATTGGGGCCTGTCAAAGCGAACGGGCGTTTGAGGTAGCACCTAATGCACCCCCTCAAGTTATTGTAAAAACACGAAATGCCTGATAGTGGGATCAATCTCTGCAATTGGGTCTCTCCGTTAGTTCTTAGCAACAGTTCCCAGATGTCTTCATAGAATTGTGGCAAAGCTAGGGCAGTGCATTTAAACTTGAAGACGGTGATATTAACAGAGGCAAACGGTGTTAGCTGTGCTGGCACTGTGAAAGAAACGGTCGTATTATCATGTACTACAGAAAAGTCTAGAAGGAAAATTTAGCACTCTATTTATTTAAACATTTTAGTCAGTGACTAATGAGTAGATGCTGCTTTTGCAGCTTGGTATATATATCCTATTACTAATCTGCCTTTATTAACAAAGGCCTGTGCCCAGACTTCCTACCTTCTTTACCTTTACCTGACCTAAAAGCTGTAGAAGGTCTTAAAGCTTCTGTCAACCAGACTATTTAAATTGGAATATAATAGTTGCACCTACTGTAAAAGAGACAGCCAGCTCTCCTGAATGGGTTGTAACGCACTTTGTTGAAATGGTGCTCTCAGCACTGACTACTCTAAGTACATTACAGATGATTAGAGCAGCCAGGACTTGAAAACGATGTAGGTTAAAATCATTACAATGTTAGCAACCCCAAAGCAAATTATTTAAGTTCATTAAAGCTGAAAATGTTGGAATCCATCCAATTTCTCATGGCAGTAAAATATAGCAACTCTTTTTTTAAATTATTTAGATCATACATTCCTTTTTAAAGTTAAAGTTTTTTTTTTAAAGTTTGTAACAAATTTTGCAAAAAAAGTTAATCACATTGCACTTTGTAAAAGCTTCTTGAATATAGCACCAGAAATGCGTCTTTATATTCAAATCTTAAGGGTTACATATTCAAAGTGGCTAAAAATGTGTTATCTCTGATTAAACATTATCTACTGTAGATGAATACAAATCCAAAAGTTTTTACTTTTTTTATATTTATGTTATTATTAGGGTTTCTCAGAAGTGCTATTTCTTGTCCCGTCCATGCACAGTTTGCATAATCATTGTTCTTTGATGTGAGTCATGGGCTGGGGTTGCGAATTTTATTGAAGGTCTTTTGAACAGTTAGTGAGATGCACTTATTTGATCTCAGCAGGTAAAGCTACTGTTTGATGGGCTTTTATTGTAATAGGCAATCTGGTACCCTTGCTCATTTACTTCACCACACTGGAACAAATTAGGTTCCTGCAAATATTAGTCTGAATATCAGATGAAGCTCACCCCAGTTTTAACTTGAACTATAAAGGCCTGTCAGTATTCCTGTTAATAATTTATATGTTTAAGTAATTTTAAATGTTAGATGGATTCAGAGTTACATTTTATCAGCGTCACCTCACCCAAACATAGTTCCTACTTTGATTTAAATACTTCTCAACGCTTTCTATGTGAACTCACAATGGCAATGATTGCTAAAACCCTTGAGTGGTAAAGAATTTACAGTTGCTCTGAATCACAGCACCCTCCTTGTTAACAGCAACTTTGCAACAAAGGAAAAATGAAGCATTTCTGAAGTTTTAATGGAAAAGGCTGGAAACACACAGCAGATTAGTCAACATGGGGGAGGGAGCAGTAGTTGGGCATTACCATGGTCAAGTTGCAGGGTGCCTTTTCAAACATCCATATAGCTCCCTTCCTGCAAGTCAATTAACCTCCAGTACATTTCAAACGTTTTTATGTTTTTATTCCAGATTTCCATCTTTGGCAGGTTTTTTTTTAATGTAATGGTTATATTTACTGAAATGAATACTTCAAACGATGGGACAAGGAGCATCGGCTTCCTACACCATTCCAGTGCAGCAGTTGATTTATAGCAGCAAGATAAAGGCAAAATACTGTGGATGCTGGAAATCTGAAACAAAAACAGAAAATGCTGGAAAAACTCAGCAGGTCTAACAACATCTGTGGAGAGAAAAACAGAGTTAACGTTTCGAGTCCTTATGACTGAAAAAGAGTCATACGGACTCGAAAGGTTAACTCTGTTCTTCTCCCCACAGATGCTGTTAGACCTGCTGAGTTTTCCCAGCATTTTCTGCTTTTGTTGTAGCTGATTAATAGCATTCGGTTGGTCTGGTGGCCCCAGTCTTGAATTTGTTCAAGAATCTGATAATAAACAAGACTTTGATGATTAGAGAAAATGGTGGTTTTAATGCTAGGAGATAGGGCCAAGGGCCCATGATCAGAATTTCAGCCCTCACAGGTCCTGTCTCAGTCTCATTAGGTTAGCAATGTTGGTATTTTCTAGAATTTGTAGAATTTTCAACCAACAGGTTTTAAAAATTAGCTTCTGGTCATTTTATTGTAATGATGAATGTGTCTGTAGCCCAGCTGGTAAACAATTTGGGTTCATACATTGATTTCTATCTATTCGCATCAATGGTTGTAAATGAACACTAACTGGCAGTTTGAGGAACAAGAAAATCTACATGTTCCTGCTGGACTTGAGGTCACAAATAATTCATAATTTGGGAGTAGCGAGACAGGAAATGCAACCAAACATTTTAAGAGATTGAAGAGGGATTTCATTAGTCTTTTTTGGGTGCTTTACTCTTCCCTCAATCACTGAAAATGAAAAGCTTTTTCAGAAAACAAGAAATACCTTTTGCGGATCCTGGTCTGTAAAGGGTTGAACAGTTGGTTGGGCATCATGTTTTCTGCAGTATTTATTATGAATGCACACCAACTTACTGTATTCCCCAAGGCTCCATCATCCAAGAACCAGCCTTTCAAATGTACACAGCAGGTATCCTTTTCCAATTTGTGCTGCTTATCTAAATGTGCAAGTTAAAACCTCAAGTTGGCCAAGGACCATTTCACAACTGAGCAAACAAGAGTCTTAGCCATCTTTTTGCAGGTGTAGGGGTGGGCGGAATCTGAGAAATTGTTCCCAGCTGTCCATTTTTAAGTCTGTGTGCTGTTGATGCCCATGTATTCATTATCATGAAGCTGTTAGCTCAATGCCTTCTCCCTCCTGTGTTGAGGGGGTGCTGCCACGGGTGCTACCTCACAGGTGTATGGGAGCATATTTTACTCAACATCATAGGTACTGGAAATATCTTCTGAGCCTGTTTCACCTGAGCTGAATGTATGATCTATGCAAACTGTTCCTTGTCATGAGAGCTCAACACAATTGAAGTTAAACTTGCCAAATAAACTGCAAGATACTGTACAGATGTCTCTGATAACAGAGTGAACATTGAGGTGCTGTTCACTGCACCGTGTTTGTAAATTGTCACGTATTTTGTTTCAACAGGCTTTGTTAGTCATCGTTAGGTCAATTCTTGCCCAAAGACTACATTAAGGGGTCTTTGCGTTATGAAAGAAACACTTGTTACATGTCAACAAATGCGTGGCTGTCAGATAGTCAGTGCTGACTTATTTCTTTGCCTCTCCTGATAAATTAGTGATCACACCATCATTTTAAAAGAATGAAGACTTACCGTATGGAATTTCAAAAAAAGTTATGGCTATTTTATTATAGATCCAAATACGAGTTAAAAAAAAAACCTGTAAAGAATTATTTTATAAACTGATCATGTACTTAGAATGAAAAGACTAATTCCGACATGCAGCACATTGAAAGATGTAGATATTTTGTTATTTATTTAAAGTAATAAAATATTTTATGAGGTTTTAAAAAGTGATTAATTTGACCATTGGATCAAAGTTCTGAAAGCCAGTACAATTTCCTGTATGTAGAATGTCATATTCAGCAAATATTGCACTAGCTGTTTTGCACCCAATTTCCCTTCTATTTGCAGAGAGAAAAAGAAACACAGAAATTGTGCCTTAGCTGCCTTCTGGTCTGAGGAAGTCTGCTTTTGTCTGACAAAGCAAGTTTTTTGCAGATTGTCAACAATTGTATTAAATGCTGTATCATACCAAAAACTGCTGCTGTATATAGATGCCTTCTGTCATATTGTGTTTTTGATTGCAAAATTTTAAAATACAAAAAAGCAAAGATTCATGTCTTGTCTTTTTGTAACTTATTTACTAATGTTTCTACTCTGGCTTCCACACTACACGAGGTATGTGACATATCTCACGCAATGATCCACACTCAGTCATGACCAAGGTCTCAGCCCATTCTATATTCCCTTCAACATTATTAATCAGCTTTTCACTTTTGGCGTTTAAAGTCCAATCTCTACTTTTGAAACAAGTATAACTTGGCTTACTCACACTTAGAGCAGGCCACCGAATGACAGGGCTACAGCTCCCTCATGAGTACAATGTTTCACAACCCTTTCCTGATCCTAAGGTGCATTTATATAGCACCTTACACTACCTCAGGGCACATCCCATAGTACTTTGCAGCCGTTGAAGTATTTTTTGATGTTTTAACGTAGGAAATGTTAGGGATAAATATTGGCCTTGGGGAGAACTCCCCTGCTGTTCTAAATAGTGCCAGGGAATCTTTTATGTCACACTGAGAGGACAGACAGGACCACACTTTAGCAAGCACGCAGGATACTCCCAAGACTTGTCAATGCTGCTAATCACCAGGCCATGAGATGGTGTATCAGGGCAGCCCGGTATGTCCTGTACGCAAATTTTCTCAACCTCCTGGGGAAATGTCCAAGCCTTTGAAATCTTGCTCGAGATTGAAAACTGACTTTGCAGGAGCTAATTCACATCCCGCTCTAGATCGAAACACCAATGATTTATGCTATCGTACCATTCCATTTTCAGGAATTCTGTTTGTTAAGCGATAAAAGTAATGAAATTATTTTTTCCTGTTAAATTCAAATGAAGTTTTTCTGGTCTTTGAATCATAAAAGGCAATTTTTCTTGTGATAGAAAAATTAGCTGTGTTCTCACAGCTTGAGCCTATTTGGTGTAATGCCTAATTTAAACTTATGAAACATGTTTTCATGACTTTTTCTAATCAGCAAGGTGATGGGATGTCAGTCATGTAACACACGTTTCAAAGTTTCTGCTGGTGTCAAACACTTTAAATCAGCACAGGCTAGATGGTAATTAAAATTAAATCCTTTATCTGCCCCAACTATATGCTTTGACCTCCATGCTGCACCAATAGTTTTCTATAGAAAGAACTTGCATTTATATAGCACTTTTCAAGAGCACCGTATGACCCAAAGCTCTTTACACCCAATGAAGTATTTCTTGAAATGTAGTCACTACTGTAATGTAGGAAATGCAGCAGCTAATTTATGCACAGCAAGCTCCCACAAACAGCAATGTGATAATGGCCAGATAATGTGTTGTGATGTTGCTTGAGGGATAAATATTAGCCAGGACACTGGGGGTGAACTCCCTTGTCCTTCTTCAAGATAGTGTTTACAGCCCCCAGAGCAGGTAGATGGGGCCTCATCCAAACCATGGCACCTCCAACAGTGCAATACTCCCTCAGTACTGTAGTGGAGCAACAACTTTGATATTTTTTGTGCTCAAACCCTGGCGTGGGATTTGATCCCAAAACCTTGTAACTCAGAGGTGGGAGCGCTACCAACTGAGCCACAGCTGATGCTATGTGGCAAATCCCGATTTGGTGCCAAATTCTGGAGCACGAGCGCAAAGTCATTTCCCTCACAATAAGTAGTGGAGAGCAGAGGTGTATATCCCAATAGTCTGGGCTGACTCTAAAGCCAGGTCCTGGAGGCAGCAAAATGTACTAACACCATCTTACCTTGTCCCAGCACCATGCAGTACATCATATAAATAACCTTGCCTTACCTTCTACCTGATGTAAACAGCTACCGATGCTTATAATCCCCTTTAATTTACACCATCAGGGATGCAAATAACAGTTAAGATTTAGTAATTAAAACTTTACATAGCTGGGAGGGAGTTGATTGCTGCAAAATAAATTCTGGATTAAGAATTCGTTCAACGATTTTTATAATGTCATTCTCTCACCTTTTCAAAAGGCCATGACCCCTTACTTGGGCACTAATGACAGACGCTGAGCACCCACCAATAACTCACCCAAGTCACCATTACTCACGAGGGAATTTGACAGGGGCAATCTTAACCGAACACACCTGTCGAGAAACTGATGATATCGGGTGTGGCTGTCTTCTCAGAATTAATCCCTGAGCCAATACTGTAGCTCTGCACCTATCCCTTTATGTGCCTTTGGATAGATCCTGTACTAAATATGTTGACTCTGAAATTCCACTGGGGCATTCCCGAGTTACAGCAAGAAGCCAGTGGAACCCCTGGAGAAACAGCATTTGTGCTTGAAAAAGGCATATTTACGCCATTTTGTCAGGTTTTCTGCCAACCTCCCACTGAAGTTACCATGGGAGACTAGGAGAACCCTGAAAGAATGTTGGGTTGGTTATGTAAATATAAACTTATTATATTTAACATTTGAACTATGATGATCATTTCTCCCATTGTCTGGATTTATCCAGAATGGCATCTCCCCCTATTATTGATTAATATTGGGCCCTAAATTTGAGATACCAACACATTAGTTAACTAAGAAGCTTCCAATTTTGTGATACTGTACATAGCAATTATAGAAACAGAGGAGTTGGAATATGTTCACCATTGAAGCCAACCTCACTGGCTTAACGGTCAGATTTCCTAAGTATTATCTTTAGACAAACTATCTTTCCTATAATCAGGATGGTCATGGATACAGTGACTTATAAAAGAATGTGTGAAGGATGGTGACCAGTTTGGAAGAAGTGATCAGCAGTGAAAAGAATGATCGATTATCTGAGATTGTCTTATTTGCTAGAGCTATCAATCTTCATAGATTACCATATCCAAGGATGTTCACTTAACAGCTGTTAAAGAATAGTTTCACAACAGAGTACTGTTAATTTTGTCTTAGGAGGTGTTAGAAGGGCTGTCATGTGTTTTCTGCGCGGTAGCAGGCATTGCAAATTAATGCACATGTGGCCAGCCATTGAGATCACACCTGCAATGATGCTAATCAACCAGCCAGAGAAATCGAGATGCTGGAAGCTTCTGTTGAAGAGTCATCAACCTAAAATGTTAACTCTGTTTTTCTCTCCACTGATGCTGCCTGATCCATTGAGTATTTCTAGTATTTTCTGTTTAAACAAGCACAATGCTCATTATGTTTCTGCACCATAGCAACTGGACAGTTTCAGGAGCGAATTAGCAACAGCAAGAAGCAGAATTAAAAGAAATGGCTTCCACACCCGTCAATGGTAAATGTAGTTACAGAGAAAGTAACAGAAGCAGAATGACATAATGATGAAAAGAAATCTCTCAGAAGAAAGAAAGACACGGGATCAAAGATGGGCATCAAACATAAATACTGCAAGTGACTGAAATAACTATGTCTCCTTCAATCAATTGCACGCTATGAGCCCACATTCATCAACTTCTCTACTACCTGGTCATGACAAAAACATCAGTGTAACGTTCTTGCTGCAACACCAATGCATTTTCATTGTGCTTTATTTCCCAGCACACATGCTCGAAACAGCAGGAGAGCATTTCAATTCCAACATACCATTTTGTTTGAAAAGCATCAGAGTGTATACATTCAGCTTTGGTGTTGTTAGTTCAGTGAACAAACATGAAATATCTATACCAGATAAAAGGAACAAAAACAAAAAGTGCTAGAAAAACTCAGCAGGTCTGACAGCATCTGTGGAGAGAAAGACAGAGTTAACGTTTCGAGTTCATGTGACTCTCCTTCAGAACCAGATAAAAAGAAATCTTGTGGGTTTGAAGAAATGACAGAATGTTTAACCAGCCGGTGAGTTGTTATTTTACAGTTTAAACTTCAGTATCAGGAGCCAACTCCAGTATAGAACATACACAATCTGAATGAGTCTAAAGCTGAAATGTTTTCGTGCCCTGTGCAGCTAATTTCGAGGTAGCCTAACGTACAAGAAAATGTGTATAAGGCATCTTCACTTTTGGTAATTGAGCATTAATGTACACAGGCTTTCTTTATAATGAATACTGTGTGTTGTTAGTGATAAGGGGCTTTTGTTAAAAGCCCCACACATTCATTTCTCACGGGGAGGGAGACAGTTGATTAAAACAGAGCTTTAAACCACAGGTGATTGGATGATTAAAGCTTGGAGAATAATTTGGTAAACATAATCATGACTCTGTCGCTGCATCTATCTTTTCTACACAGAGAAACAGCTTGAAGTCTCATTAGAAAAAAATGTTTGGTCGAGAGAAAGCTTGTTCCCAGCCCTGCAACCATGAGCAGCGGTTTACTGCTCTCTTCCACTGATTTGGAAGCTCTATATGCAGCGTTATTAATTTCCATTCTGCACAAAAAAATCAATCAACTGGAATTAGGACGATAACCCCATTCAGCCCACTGTACCTAAAAGGTGATAGGTCTTCAGCTGGAGCTAGTGCTAATGATATTTTTTATTCATTTACAAGATGTGGGCATCGCTGGCTGGGCCAGCATTTATTGCCCATCCCCAGTTGCCCCTTGAGAAAGTGGTGCTGAGCTGCCTTCTTGAACTGTTGCAGTCCATGTGGTGCAGGTACATCCACACCTTTTATATTCTCAAATGCTTATCTAATTCCCTTTTAAAATGATGCTGTTTCAGCCTCAGTATTGGTGGAAAAGTGTTCCATATCCAAATGGCTCACCTTTACATCCTTCTGCCCATAATCCTGAGTCCAGGTCCCTTTTTGCTGTTCACCAACCAGTGGGAACAAGTTAACCCAGGTTGTTTCTACCTCTTTAGGTCCCATCTATTTCCTTTCTCTATTGACCCAGGAATATGACAAATCACAGAAAGAGAATGACCATTTGACCCATGAAGCCTGTTTCTCTTTAAGCATGCACAATCTTCACCATCCTGGACTCTGTACAATGTTTAAATCACTTAACTCATTGGTTCTCCTTGTTTCCAGAAACATAATCAATCCAAGCAATTTTATGGTTAACACTGCAAGTTGTTAACGAGCTGATTTCCATAATGGCATCAGCTCAGGAAACTTCATGTCGTATACAGTGTTGAATCCTTTCTATCCGAACTTATCTTTATCGCTCTCAGTGCTGATACTCAGTCGTAAAATAAAAGCAAAATATTGCGGATGCTGGAAATCGGAAATCAAAACAGAAAATGATGCAAAACCTCAGCATGACTGGCAGCAACTGTGGAGAGAGAGAGACAGGAGTTAATGTTTCCAATCCATATGACTCTTCTTCAGAGCCCTATCCTTGTGATGCGCTGCCCTCACAGACATCCATCCTTGTGACGCACTGTCTTCCTAGGCCAATTAGAAAGCAAGAGGACACATTACCCAATTGGATGATGCTTGACTGTCAGACAAACAACCTTTTCTCCCTCATTTTGAAAATGGGGAAAAAAATGTCTGTTGTTGGAGATGCAACGACAGGCGGCAGAAGATCAGGTTGAGTTGCGAGAGGCAGTCAACAGACGAGACAGAGCAAAGGAGGGAGGAGTCCGTCCGCGTTCTCTCTGATTCCATGGCTCCGACATGCAATTGCCTCGAGGTGACCTCAAGGTGAAATTTGAGTTCAATAAAAATCTGGAATTAAAAGTCTGATGATGACTATGAAACAATTATCATTAAAGTGGCCGGCAGCCACTTTGGAAACCTTGGTCAAGCAGATCCTGCCGGATTTGTGCTCGGACCTGCACTCCATTGCTATAGACATTGATGGGATCCATCAGTGGCTAGGCGAGGGGGGTGGGGGTGGTGGGGGGCCCGAGGCACCTTGACCTCCCCCCAGGAGACCCTTCTCCTCAAAAAGTCAGGCAGGGGTCCTTGGGCACCCACAGGGAGGAGGACCAGCAGCTGGAGACCCCGGGACCATCCACCCAGGTGACCCCAAGAGAGTCCAGCCTTCCCCAATACCCTCTGCCTATGATCCCATCAACTCCAGCTGTACAGGCTGAGGGTGGGGAGGCTGTGGCATAGTGGCATTGTCACTGGGCTAGTGTTCCAGAAACCCAGGGTAATGCTCTGAGAACCCAGGTTCGAATCCCACCACAGCAAATGGTGAAATTTGAGTTTAATAAAAAATCTGGAATTAAAAGCCTAATGATGACCATGAAACAATTGTCATAAAAACCCATTTGATTCACTAATGCCCTTCCTTTAAGGAAGGAAATCTGTCATCTTTACCTGGTCCAGCCTACATGGGACTCTTAAAATGCCCTCTGAACAGAGGCAGTTAGGGGTGGGCTAATTACCCTGCAGCAGGATACACAAAACAGGCCCTCTAGAGGGTACCAATGTCATCAAAGGTAGCAGTCAGCAGGCTGCCTCCAGCTCTGCTGTGGGTGGTGGGGATGCACCTAGACTTAGCAGTAAGGTTATAAAAATGACAAAACTTTGGCATCACTTCTGGATCACGGGTGTTCAATCACTGTATAGATCATGCACCTTTGTAAACACATTTTCTGTTCGTGAGAATTGCGTAGTCACTTGAAAGCCGTTATCTGCCCTCTTATTGCGAGCGTGAGCCATGCTCCCACTCAGTCATCACCTCCCTTTGTCAGCCTCACATTGTGGGATGTGTAGCTGACTCCTGATAGTTACTCAGCCCTTGTGTTATGTCAGGGATATGTGTCAAACTCTTCACCGGAAGTGTTTGCAAAATGCGTTAGTAACTGTTACTCCTTACAAGGGGACATGGAGTGAGGTGTGCTCACTAGCCCTGGAGGGGTAGCTGTAATTGTCTCTCTAAATGAGATGGCTGCCTTCATTGGTAGTGCCAAAGCACAAGAGCTGTAGTCATGATGGTCGTTCCAACCACGCGCAGGTCTCAGTGTCCGCGATAAGTTTCTCATTAAGGTGGCGATGGCTGCATCAAGTCCTTTGACGCAGTGTTTGCGATGGTGTGCTGACTTTCACATCCCAGAGCGCACAGATACAGGGTTCACCACTGACCTTTCTGAAGATCAGGGCCGGGTGAATCACGAGGGTTGAAGGTACAAGTCCAAATGCTGAACTTGCTCTCGATGTCACTGGTTGTAAGGATCTTTCAGTGCACTGGCATGGCGCTAAGGGACAGAGGGAATGTGGCTGTGTCCCATTGCCTGTACCTTACTCCTCCTGGGATCTTGTGGCTATCAGTGTGGCACGGGCACATCTTCCACATCGTGTTTCTTCAGCGGCTTCTTTACGTGGAAGCTGATCCTCATCTCCCAATTCAGATTCCTGCCCCTCCTGCTCTTCATCATCTGAGGAGCTGTCAGCCTCATCCACGTCTCCCTCTGGCCAGGGAACCCCACTTTGAAGCACCAGATTGTGAAGGGTACAACAGATCACGACTATGCAGGACACCCTCTGTGGGCAGTACTGCAGAGACCCACCTGAGTGATCCAAAGATCAGAAACGCACCTTCAGGACACCAATGGTCTGCTCCGTGATGGATCGTGTCACCTTATGTGTTGCGTTATATCTCTCCTCCGAGTGACTCAGAGGATGATGCACGGGTGTCATGAGCCATCGCTTGAGCAGGTACCTCTCACCCCCAAGCAGCCAGCCCTCCCTCCATGAGTCTCTGTGCAACCCATGCCTCTTATGCAACACTAATACAGCCTCCACGTCCTCCTCATATTCCGGAGTCTGCGTGCATCTCCTCCCATTCATACAGTTTGGACATATGAACAAGGAGCAAGAGTAGGCCATTCAGCCCCTCAAGCCTGCTCCACCATTTAAGAAGACCATGGCTGACATGATAGTAACCTCAATTCTACATCCCACCACCCCCAATAGCCTATCACCCCCTCGCTCACCAAGAATCTACCCACCTCTGCCTTAAAAATATTCAAAGGTTCTGCTTCAACCACCTTTTCAGGAAGAGAGTTCCAAAGACTCACAACTCTCGAGTGAAAAAAAATTCATCTCATCTCCATTTTAAATGGGTGACCCCTTATTTTTAAACAGTGACCCCTAGTTCTAGATTCTCCCACAAGAGGAAACATCCTCTCCACATCCACCCTGTCAAGACCCCTCAGGATCTTATATGTTTCAACCAGGTCACCTCTTACTCTTCTAAACTCCAGCAGATACTAGCCTAGCCTGTCCAACCTTTCCTCATAAAACAACCCACCCATTCCAGATATTAGTCTGGTAAACCTTCTCTGAACTGCTTCCAATGCATTTACATCTTTCCTTAATAAGGTGACCAGTACTGTACACAGTACTCTAGATGTGGTGTCTCCAGTGCCCTGTACAACTGAAGCATAACCTCCCTACTTTTGTATTCAATTCCCCTCACAATAAATAATAATGTTCTATTCGCTTTCCTAATTACTTGCCGTACCTGCATACTAACCTTTTGTGATTCATGCACTAGGACCCCCAGATCCCTCTGCACCTCAGAGCTCTGCAATCTCTCACCATTTAGATAATAAGCTTCTTTTTTATTCTTCCTGCCAAAATGGACAATTTCACATTTTCCCACATTATACTCCATTTGCCAGATCTTTGCTCACTCACTTAACCTATCCATATCCCTTTGTAGCCTCCTTATGTCCTCTTCACAACTTACTTTCCTACCTATCTTTGTGTCATCAGCAAATTTGGCAACTGTCCCATCCATCCCTTCATCCAAGTCATTGATAGAAATTGTAAACAGTTGAGGTCCCAGCACTGATCCCTGTGGCACACCACCTGTTACATCTTGCCAACCTGAAAAAGACCCATTTATGCCTACTCTTGCTTGCTGTTTGACAGCCAATCTTCTATCAATGCCAATATGTTACCCCCTATACCATGAGCTTTAATTTTCTGTAATAACCTTTGATGTGGCACTTTATCAAATGCCTTCTGGAACTCTAAGTACAGCACATCCACTGGTTCCCCTTTATCCACAGCACATGTTACTTCCTCAAAGAACTTCAATAAGTTGGTTAAACACCATTTCCCTTTCACAAAACCATGTTGACTCTGCCTGATGACCTTGAGCTTAGCCAAGTGCCCTGCTATAACTTCTTTAATAATAGCTTCTAACATTTTCCCTACAACAGATGTTAAGCTAACTGGCCCAAACTTACCCGCTTTCTGCCTCCCTCCCTTTTTGAATAATGGAGTTTCATTTGCTATCTTCCAATCTAATGGGACCCTCCCCGAGTCTAGGGAGCTTTGGAAAATTAAAAGTAATGCATCAACTATCCACCCCACTCTGTGTCTGTGTTCTAGTCTTCCATGTCTGGCTCCAACATCCCTACCCTTGGTCTGCCCTCTGCCTGCCATCGTCCCTCCCTCAAACTCCATAACCCATTGCCCCCTATGTCGCTGTCATCCTTCCACCCACTACCCACACCCCTCCACCCCTCAGTCACAACGCTGGTCTCTGTTCCCGAGCGCAGCCTTGCCTGAGACCCGCAGCACTCACTGAGTGCTGTCCGGCCTGAGTACACCGTACACCCTACACCCCCACCCAGTGTGGCATCATGTTGGCCTTGCTGAGAAACCGGAACAGCGCTGCTGCAGGTAGGCCTGGAGCGTTGCCCTCACCTCGAAGTCACAAGCAAAGTGAGGGAGGACAGTTTCACACCACTTCTATCCGATTGTGATTCAGATGTGTCCAATTTCCCGTTGGTGCAGCACAGAATTGAGAGGGGGGAGTGTGATTCCAGCGAGTTGCGCTTTTAATGAATATTCATGACACGGTCACGCACGCAAATGGAGATCAGCGGGAAACTCGACCCAGTACGCCAGCCTGTCTTAAAAGTGGTGAGGGGAAAATTCCGAATTGATTTTGATTTCTGCCCTCTCTCTGAATTCTCCGCTCCCGCCAGTCACGAAACCCACTGCTGGCAGGACCAGAAAATGTTTCCAGCACTTTCTGTTTTCATCCCTGGTATTCAGCAGGCTGGTTTTTTTTTAGATAAGTATTAACTAACAAAGCCAGTATCTTTTCACTATCTTCCTCTTTCACTGAAAACAGTTTTCTCTTTAAAAAAACTCCTTCTTTCTCTTCCTTTGTACCTTTTACTTTATCCTTGAATGTAATCATTTCTCTCCTCACGCTGCCTGTTTCTTCATTTTCTCACTCCTTTGTTATACTACTTTCCATTATTTGTTTTCTCCACTTTTGTTTGCCTGACTATTTATTTATCAACCTTCAACTTTCACATTCTTTATTTCCCTATTGTCACGGTCTCTCTTTATCTCTCTTCAATTACTATCCCATAAAAATCAATTCTTCTCCTTCCTGTAAGCTGCCTTTGACCTCTTCATCCTGCTCTTCTGTCCTTCTCCATCTCTCCCAGCAGTATCCCCATGATGTGCATCAACTCTATAATCTTCAGGCTTTGGTTCTATTCACCAGCAAAGACACATCTGCTCATCTGTTAATGGCCTCTCAACAGCTGCTGTGACAACTACTATTGGGATTATTTTCCATGGATTTTAAATTTTGCCCCTTCATTTAACCATGCTGCAAAAAACCATGAGCTACAAAAGTCAATGCCTGAAGTGTAATTTGCATTGCAACACATTGCAACACATTTTCTAACCAAATCTTTCCCTAATACACAAATTATTGGCAATTATTTCAGCCACACTCACACACTGTAAGGGTGCCAAAGACAACTCTGACTGACACCTATCAGGTTTCTTTAAACATTGATGATTATTAGTCATCTCTTAATGCTTTTGTTTGCTACTTAGCATATTTTGAACGATATGTTTACCACATGCTCTTTTTTATCATTAATAACTACATTCAATTTGAGTCATTTCACTGGGCGACAGCCAACAGTGGCTCCCATTTAAAAGGTAGCCAATGGGCTGTTCTCCGCTGCTCCCTGGCTCTGAGGTGTCTGTTTGTCGCTTTGGTTTACAGCCCACCTGTAAACATCCCCTCGTGTTTACTTGGATATTTTGGCAAATACTCTAGAAAAGTCAACATTGTTAAAATTCCACACAACACCACGTACGTCCCAAGCAAACACTGTACTAGCAGTCAGCTATGACTGCAGCATCTATAGCTGTTAGAAACCAAACAGATACGTGTGTTCAACTTGCTGAGTTCTAAGACTGCAGTATGTAACACTGCAAAACCACAAGTTGACAACCGAATTGGCAACTTTCAATGGGTTGTTCAGCAAGCCTTGGTTAATGCTTAGCAACACTGAGTTATGTCCAAATACTCCACCTATGGGATGAATCTGCTGGATTAAATGTTGTTCCCCAATAAGTATTTTCACTTTGGTTGGATTGGTATTAGCAGCCTGTTGTGTTGAAGTTTTAGACGGGACAGTTAATGGGTAGGATTCTTCCCCAGGGTGGGATCATTGATCTCAACTTGTTCCCATGGGCCAGGGCTCGTTTTTTTATGCAGTTTGGGCTCCTGAACGGATTCCCATCAGCAGTTTGAAGAGGGCAGCCTCAATGGTGCCAACATTGAAGTGTGTGACTCACTGAAAGCCTCGACGAAGAGTGAGACCTTCAGTGGGTAAGAATTTAGGAGCCAGACTGAAAGATCTGCCTTGAATATTTTGACAGTCTGCTCATGAGACCATCAGACAGACCATCTCCTTTTCCCACAGGACCTCGAGGCTGTTGCATGTAGCCCACTAACTTAAACATCATTATTACCCCCCCCCACCCCCATTCAGTCTGGCTCCTAAATTCTTACCCACTGAAGGTCTCACTCTTTGTTGAGGCTTTCAGTGGGTCACACTCTTCAATGTTGGCACCATTGAGGCTGCCCTCTTCAAACTGCTGATGAGAATCCATTCAGGAGCCCAAACTGCATCAAAAAACGAGCCCTGGCCCATGGGAACAAGTTGAGATCAGTGATCTCACCCTGCTGGGGAAGAATCCTACCCATTCACTGCCCCATCTAAAACTTCAACACAACAGGCTGCTAATACCAATCCATCCCCTATCCCACCACCATCACCCAACACCTCCCCCACCTCCCATCACACCCTTTAACTCTCCCAGAGCACCTACTATTGTGGTGAACACAAGGTGACATTATCCCAGGCCTCTGCTTGATGGTCCTCCCATTTATTTTAAGAGGTGTGTAAGTGTAACAAAGGCCATTCATTCCTGTACAATGGGCTGGTGTGATTGCATTCTATTGCCAAATGCATAGCTTGAAAAAAAGAAAACAGCTTCTAAACTAAAAATATACATAAAAAGCAGAGGATAGTTGAAGTGGACAACATTTCCACCAGCATCTGAAAAGGCAGATTAACATTTTGAGCAGAAATGTCTTAATTTAATACTTCTCAGATAGGAATCCATTCTCCTCCCATAATGCTGATGGCCCTGGGGTGTACTTGTAGACAGTTTCTGTTTTACAATGAGCAAGTATACGCCTCATTGAATAACGCTCGTACATTTGCAGTCCGTTTGTAAAAGATATAGAAGCATTGGAGAAAGTGTAAATAAGATTTACCAGAATGATACCAGAATTAATAGGTTATAACTCTCAGGAAATAGTAAACTGGCTGGAGTTCTTTTCCCCAGGAAAGAAAAGGCTGAGAGGTAACCTCACAGGAGTCTTTAAAATTAGGAAGACGTTTAACAGGATAGACTTGGAGAAGTTATGGAGTCATAGAGCCACTGAAAGAGGCCCTTCAGCCCCTCGTATCTGCGCCAGTCACCAAGCCCCTAATATATTTATAAAACGCCTTTGGATTTTCCTTTATTTTACCTGCCAGTGTTTTCTCATAGCCCCTCGTCGCTCCCTAGTTTCTTTTTAAGTGCCTCCCTGCACTTTCTATACTTCTCTAGGCATTCCGCTGTTTTGAGCCCTCAGTATCTACCATAGGCTTCCCTTTTTTGACTTATCCAGTCCTGTACATACCCCGACATCCAGGGTTCTCTGGACTTGTTGGTCCCACCCTTCACCTTTACGGGAACAGGTTGGCCCTGCACTCTCACTATTTCCTTTTTGAATGACTCCCACTGGTCTGATGTAGATTTTCCTACAAGTAGCTGCTCCCAGTCCACTTTGGCCAGATCCTGTCTTATCATATTAAAATCGGCTTTCCCCCAATTCAGCAACTTTATTTCCAGTCCATCTTTGTCCTTTTACATAACTACCTTAAATCTTACTGAGTTTTGGTCACTATCACCGAAATGCTCCCCCACTGACACTTCTATCACTTGCCTGGCTTCCTTCCCTAAAACTAGTTCCAGCACCACCCCCTCTCTTTAGGACTTTCTATGTGGTGGCTTAAAAAGCTCTCCTGGATACATTTAATGAATTCCATCCCCTCTAAACCTTTCACACTTTTTCTATCCCAATTAATATTGGGGAAGTTGAAATCCCCTACTGTCATTACCCTATTATTTTTGCACTTCTTGTCTGTTGTTTGTCTGCTGTGAAAACAAAAGAGAAGCTGTTCACCTCCACACTGCTTGCTACTCCTCCAATCAGAGACTGTTTCTCTCTCACTTTTGCTGCTGGTAATTCCAATAAAACATTCAGGAGAAGCTTCTTGAACCAGTGAATGGTTAGAACTGAGTTGTCCAATCTTTTCATGTGGACGGGGTGCCACATTTCAATTTTTTCTCACTCAAGAGCCAAATGATCAAATTTCAAAAAGGTTAAATGTGAATTTCAAAAATATCAACGTCAAAGCAATAAATTGATAATTTTGAAAAAGATTAATTAATAAAAAAGACTATCAAAATGTGCCAAGCAGCAGAGTTAACAAATAAATCCTTTTTTACCTTTTCACTTAAGAAA
Source organism: Cetorhinus maximus (assembly GCF_964194155.1). NCBI lineage: Eukaryota > Metazoa > Chordata > Chondrichthyes > Lamniformes > Cetorhinidae > Cetorhinus > Cetorhinus maximus. The sequence continues at coordinate 105,728,728 of NC_135893.1, forward strand.
CAGGACTAGAGAGACAGCCCATGCAGATCTCCATGGTCTCACCAGGGTGCCTGGCACAGTGACAGTGTGATAACTTAAACTAATGACATGTCGTTGTTCTGCCTTAGATTTGCCACCAGGCACCCAATCGCAGGACCCCAAAGACTGACCCCTGATGCCAGGGGACCACCAGGCTCCAGATGCACCCGCTCTCTTAGCCAAGCACCAGCGCAGATACCAGCACCTCAGTGGGCGTTAAACCTTTGGCTAGAATGTCGGTGCACAGAGGTGAGGGCACTTCACACTCGCTTGAGGTGCAGGCCGAGAGTACCCAGGACACCGACAGTCAGAGGACCAGTGGAGACGAGGACAATGCTCAGTTGAAGGCAGATGATGAGCCCCTAGAGTCGTCCATTAGGCTACAGATGATGGCTGCACTGCGAGATGGGCTGGAGGATCTGGCAGAGATCCATGAGGGTCTGCGTGACATGGTCTCCGTTGTGGAGGAGCCAATGCAGAATATCAGCACTGCGTTGACCCTCATGGCTGAGCGCACTGCCCCCTCCATTGAGAGAGTGGCGACTTTCATGGAGAGGCAGCTCCAGGAACAGAATCAGAGGCCCCTGGAGTTGCGCTCAGACCTGCAAATGACCTCAGGTGGTCAGTGTCCGTGTGAGAGATGGATTGGGCACTCAGTACCCCAGCTAGGTGACCATCCATTAATGGTGAGCAGGGGGGTCCACAGTGACCTCACCTTAGTGCATGAGTTTCCTGTCATCTCTGCGGGCTCCTCTCAGGGGTCCCTGGATGAAGGCAGCAGCTCCTCCGCTCCTCTGCCAGTGACCGTGGCATCTGATGAGGCTGTGGTGACTGGGGAGATGCCAGCCATGGCACTGGCCGCTTCCTCCCAGGCGGGGCCAGCACAGGCTCCACTGGCCAGAGGACGACTGCCAAGGTCATCGAGACCAACAGGACAATAGAGTGAGCGGCCTGTCTCCAATGCTGGTGCCAGTGAGGGGGGAGAACCAAGATGTAGCACTCGCAAACTTAAGTTTAAGGCACCATGAGCACAAGAGGGACAGGTCAGGGGTAACATACTGTTGTGCAGTGTTTTATTCATTTGAACTGGTCTGGGGCTGAAGACCAGAGAAGGTCCTGTTAATTTTTTCTGACTATCAACATGAGATAGCCTCCAGCCTCCCTGGAGGTTACCGAGGTCTGCCTCCACGCCCTCAGCGTTCTCCTCACCAGGCTCCTCTTCTGCCTCACTACTGGGTTCATCCTCTGTGGCCTGTGGAGCTGTGTCAAGATCCTCTTCCTCCAGTGGGATCCCCCTTGCCAGTGTCAGATTCTGGAGAGCGCAGCATGTGACCACTATCAGTGACACCCGCTCTGGGGGGTATGTAGTGCTCCCCCTGAACAGTCCAGGCATCAGAAGCGAATCTTCAGAAGACCTATGGTTCTCTCTCTCTCACTGCCCTTGTGGAGATTTGGCTCCTGTTAAACCACTGCTCTGCCTCTGTTCTTGGGTGTCTGAGAGGCGTCATAAGCCACCTTTCAAGGGATAGCCCTTGGCACCCAGCAGCCATCCATCCAGTCAGGCTGGAGCACTGAAGAGCCCCGGCACCTGGGAGTGTCTGAGGATGTAGGCGTTGTGGGAGCTGCCTGGGTACCTTGCACAGACTTGTAGAATCAGCATCCTGTGGTTACACACTATCTGCACGTTCATGGAGTGGAAGCCCTTCCTGTTGACGAAGGCACCCGGCTGACCCACTGGCATCTTGATGGCCACATGTGTACAGTCTATAGCACCTTGGATGCGGGGGAAGCCAGCAATGGCCGTGAAGCCTCTGGCTCGCTCAGCCTGGCTGGCCTCGTCCGTATGGAAATGAATGAAAGTCAATACCCACCTGAACAGAGCTTCTGTCACCAACTTGACGCAACTGTGGACAGCTGATTGGGAGACTCCACACAGATTCCCCCACCGACCCCTGGAAAGAGCCAGAGGTATAGAGGTTGAGGGCCACTGTGACCTTCAGAGCCAACGGCATGGGGTGTCCACCCACACAGTCAAAGCTGATCTCAGGCCCAATCATCTGATAGATGGAGGTCACTGACTCCATTGAGAGATGGAGCCTCCTTTGGCATTGCACCTCAGACATATTGCGGTAGCTGCATCGCTGCCTGTAAACCCTGGCAGCAGGATAGTCGCGTCTTCTGCGGCCCCTTCCGCCTTGGACTTCCTGTTGGCCCTGCACCCCTTGTGCCTGCACCTCTCCTCCCACAGGTCCCTCCCCTGGAAGCTGCATTGGGACACCTGGCCTCCTCTCCCTTCTGCCCCTCTCTTCCTCCTCAGAGGACGTGCCTCCAGTGGAGACCATAATCCCCATTCCCAGGGTAACAGAAGGCCTGGAAAAGTCCACACGGTCTGAATTCTATGCTATCGAATGGCACTTGTTTAGCAATAACCTGCTCACTGATGCCAAGTTTGGATTCCGCCAAGGCCACTCAGCTTCTGACCTCATTACAGCCTTGGTTCAAACATGGACAAAAGAGCTGAACTCCCGAGGTGAAGTGAGAGTGACTGCCCTTGACCGAGTGTGGCATCAAGGAGCCCTAGCAAAACTGGAGTCAATGGGAATCAGGGGGAAAACTCTCTGCTGGTTGGAGTCATACCTAGCACAGAGGAAGATGGTTATGGTTGTGGGAAGTCAATCATCTCAGTTCCAGGACATCACTGCAGGAGTTCCTCAGGGTAGTGTCCTCGGTCCAACCATCTTCAGCTGCTTCATCAATGACCTTCCTTCCATCATAAGGTCAGAAGTGGGGATGTTCGCTGATGATTGCACAATGTTCAGCACCATTCGTAACTCCTCAGATACTGAAGCAGTCCATGTCCAAATGCAGCAAGATCTGGACAATATCCAGGCTTGGGCTGACAAGTGGCAAGTAACATTCGCACCACACAAGTGCCAGACAATGACCATCTCCAGCAAGAGAGAATCTAACCATCACTCCTTGATGTTCAATGGCATTACCATCACTGAATACCCCCCTATCAACATCCTGGGGGTTACCATTGACCAGAAACTGAACTGGATTAGCCATATAAATACTGTGGCTATAAGAGCAGGACAGAGGCTGGGAATCGTGCAGTGAGTAATTCACCTCCTGATTCCCCAAAACGTGTTCACCATCTATAATGCACAAGTCAGGAGTGTGATGGAATACTCCCCACTTGCCTGGATGAGTGCAGCTCCCACAACACTCAAGAAGCTTGACACCATGCAGGACAAAGCAGCCCCGCTTGATTGGCACCACATCCACAAACATTCACTCCCTCCATCACTGATGCACAGTAGCAGCAGTGTGTACCATCTACAAGATGCACTGCAGCAACTCACCAAGGCTCCTTCGACAGCACCTTCCAAACCCACGATCACTGCCATCTGAAAGGACAAGGGCAGCAGATAAATGGGAACACCACCACCTGGAAGTTCCCCTCCAAGCCATTCATCATCCTGACTTGGAAATATATCACCGTTCCTTCACTGTCACTGGGTCAAAATCCTGGCACTCCCTCCCTAACAGCACTGTGGGTGTACCTACACCACATAGGCTGCAGCGGTTCAAGAAGGCAGCTCACCACCACCTTCTCAAAGGCAATTAGGGGTGGGCAATAAATGCTGGTCTAGCTGGTGAAGCCCACATCCCGTGAATGAATAAAAAAATAACATTGCTTGCTACTCCTGTAATCAGAAACTGTTTTCTCCCACATTTGTTGTTGATAGGCTCACTGGCGAGTTTATCGGCAGCTAACACAGGAGAGAAGCGGCCTGTGATTGAACGAGCTGCTCCTTGCAGATCAGTCAATTCAATGTACCTCTATTTTGAACAGTGGGTCTGTGGACTAGATGGAGAGGCTTGGTGGGCGGGATTGTGGCCTGCAGGCCGTGTGTTGGACAAGTCTGGGTTAGAATGTGGAGCTCGCTACGTCTGGAGTAGTTGAAGCAAATAGCACAAATTAGTTTAAGGAGTAGATAAATAAGCACATGAAGCTAAATAGGTACAGAAGTCCTATTTCTCAGCTATTTTGTCCCTGCGAGAACCCAAAGTGTCCACAAGGAATATATCCTCCTCAAAGAGCACCACCAGCAGACAGAAAACAAAGCACTCCCATTGATACAGGGCCTCAAAAAAACCTCACACAACTGGAAACCAGCAGTCACTACTGGAACGTACTCCACACCCTACAAACTGCCGACAGCCCCGACTCTCGATAATGTACCTCCTGGGTGACTGCAAACATCACCAGCCACAACCAATCGGCTAGAGTGGTGAAGTCCAAACTTTAACCTTCCGCAAAGCATCTGGACAACCCAGTTTGCTGCACAAGTGGAACATGAAGAACAGCTCAAATTATGACTGTGGAAGCCCATTTCGGTCCATTGCCCATGTACTGAACTTCTACACTTTCCAATAAATAATTCACAGAAAAATGTAAGAGAATTAATCACATGCATTATATTCCTATCAAATATAATCACTTCCAAGATGTTCAGATCAGCTGATCTATCATCTCTATGTAATATGGTAATACCTCCATTCACATAAAAATCAAGGATTTTGCTGATGTTTAATCTGAGATGGAATTCTGCCAGATTTAAAACTGAAGCATTGGGAGATTGTTCAGAGGAACTGGGATTATTACCTGATTTTAACAAAGTGGCTATTCATACTGTGTCTTTTCTCCTCACCGACATAATGGGTATTACCACCTTTTTATAACTTAAATTCACCTGGATTTATCTTTTTAATTTTAGGAATGGCAAAAAATGTCTGCTCCATGTCTTAATAGGGTAATGGATTTCTTGCCGATCCTCAGGCCTGCGTTCTTCAGATAAAGGTATTTCCTTCCATGTGTTTTTCCAATTGAAAATGTATTTGTCTTTCTGAAAATGCCTGAAGTTGGTTGAACCCTTTCTGCCAGACTCCTCCTGTAACTCTGTAATTTCCAAGGAAACGGCAGAGACAGTTATGTCAGGTCACCACCATTTCTGTGAGTTGCCAGGCCAAACTGTACTCAGTAGAAAACCCATTTGCCATTTGCAAGGCAAATATAGGTGGATTGTTGGAATTATGGACAGAGACTCCATAGATTACAAACATGTGGGACTGAATTTTCATGTGGGGGGTTTGGGGTATCTAACACAGCGGGCTCATTCTGGGTTCCTAACCCCACACGCCATGTTATACATCCACCGTTATTTTGAAATGGGGAGCCAATTAAAGGCCAGAGAGTGAGCTCACTATCCAATCAGGTGGGTTCCCAAAGGGAAGTCTCACAGGACTCACAGATCAGCGACCCCCACCAGCCAAGGCAGGAGCTGCCGATCTGAAGATGGAGGGAAAGAGGGCGAAGACCAGGTAAGTGTTTTTAATTTTTAAAATGGCCACAGCTGTGTGGGCAAGATCCCGGAGGAGACTACGGGGAGATTGTGGCGCAGTTGCAATGTCATGAACTAGTGATCCAGAGGCCCAGGCTAACTAACACTCTGGGAACATGGGTTCAAATCCCACCATGGCAGCTGATGGAAGTTAAATTCAATTCATAATTCTGGAATATAAAACTAGTCGCAGTAATGGTGACCATGACAACTATCACCAATTGTCGTAAAAACCCATCTGGTTCACTAATGCTCTTTAGGGAAGGAAATCTGCCGTCCTTACCCGGTCTGGCCTACATATGATTCCAGACTCACAGCAACGTGGTTGACTCTTAACTGACCTCTGAAATGGCCCAGCAAGCCACTCAGTTCAAGGGCAAATAGAGATGGGCAACAGATGCTGGGCCTTGCCATTGACCCCCACATCCCATGAAAGAATAAATGTTAAAAAAGGATGTGGTCCAGATCGACGTGGGCTGTCCACATTACCTCAATTTGTCCACACACCCTCATGCCTCTCTGTTCCTGCAGCCCTTTAACATGGTACCATTGAGTTTATGTTGCCTTAATCGTCACATTCTTTGTGCCAAAATAATTCACTTCACATTCCTTTGGGTTAAATTTGATTTGCCAGTTTTCTGGCCATTTCACCAGTCTGTCTATATCCTCCTGAACTCTCTTACTATCCTTCTCATTTTTCACTACATTTCCAATTTTTGTAGCTGAAATGATTGTGTGAGACCCTTTACCCACCTTCTTTGAAGTGTCTATGCTTAACACCTGAGTCAGTGCAAAAGACACTTCAGGCAGGTCTGCAGTGTCAGGAAAGAAGAGACTATTCATCAAATCTTCTCGAAATGTCACGAAATCCGTCATTTTAGTGAAAGGGAAAACAGTGACTGTACGTCATATCTCGGAGTCTAGTTCAAAATAATCATCAGGTAAATTTTTGGATGTCAGAAATGGGGAGACTATTTGTGAAGGTTTCATTTCAATACTGTGTTCATACTCAGACATGGTTTGCTGACAACTGTTCTTCAGTTATCCACCAGAGAAAGCAGAAAGGAGCTCAAAGTAAGATTCATTTTCAGGACAACAAAATGAAGTTTCCAAAGTTTTCTTGTTGGTTGGTGAATCTTTCCAACAACACTTTGTTAACGACTGAATAGCAAACTATTCTTATTCTGTCGTGGGATAAGGACATCACTGGTAAGGCCAGCATTTATTGCCCATCGCTAATTGCCCTTGAGGACATTTAAGAGTCAACCACATTGCTCTGGATCTGGAGTCACATGTAGGCCAGACCAGGTAAGGACGGCAGATTTCCTTCCCTAAAGGGCATTAGTGAACCAGATGGGTTTTTATAACAAGCAATTTTTAAAATGTTCAGGGGAGGTGGGCATCCCTAGTTGCCCTTGAGAAGGTGGTGATGAGCTGCCTTCTTGAACCGCTGCAGTCCATGTGGTGTAGGTACACCCACAGTGCTGTTAGGAAGGGAGTTCCAGGATTTTGACCCAGCGACAGTGATATATTTCCAAGTCAGGATGGTGAGTGGCTTAGAGACAAACTTCCAGGTGGTGGTGTTCCCATGCATCTTGTCCTTCTAAGGTGGTATGGGTCACAGGTTTGAAAGGTGCTGTCGAAGAAGGTTTGAAGGAAGGAGGTCAGAGGAAGTTCAATGCAGAGAAGTGTGAGCTAATTCGTTTTGGCAGGAACGATATGGCGAAACAATATAAAATAAAGGGAGAACCTCTAAAGGAGGTGCAGGAACACAGGGACCTAAGTGTATACGTACATAGGTCATTGAAGATGGCAGGGCATGTTGAGAGAGCAGTTAATAAAGCAAATAGTATCTTAGGCTTTATTAATGGGGCATTGAGTACAAGAGTGAGTAGGACATGTCGAACTTGTATAAGACACTAATTAGGCCTCATCTGGAGTAGTGCGTCCAGTTCTGGGCACCATACTTGAGGAAGGACATGAAGGCATTGGAGACAGTACAGAGGAGATTCACAAGAATGATTCCCGGGATAAAGAACTGTAGCTATGAGGATAGATTGGAGAGGTTGGGACTCTTTTCCTTGGAGAAAAGAAGGCTGAGAGGAGACTTGAAGGAGGTATTCAAGATCCTGAGGGATATGGACAGGGTAAATAGTGAGAAACTGTTCCCACTCAAGAGAACATCAAGAACTAGAGGGCACAGATTCAAAATAATTGGAAAAAGGAGTAAATGAGATGTGAGGAAAACATTTTTTCCCAGAGGGTGGTTGGAGTCTGGAAGAAACTACCTGAAAGGGTGGTGGAGGCAGGTTCGATCAAGGTATTGAAAAGGGAATTGGATTGCTACCTGAAAAGAGAAAATGTGCAAGGTTATGGGGATAAGGCAGGAGAGTGGGACTAGATGGAATGCTCTTTCAGAGAGTCAGTGCAGACTGGATGGGCTGAATTACCTCCTTCTACACTGTAAAGATTCTGTGATACTATGGTGTGTTGCTGCAGTGCATCTTGCACTTGGTAAACACTGTTGCTACTGTGCGTCGGTGGTGAAGGGAGTGAGCGTTTGTGGATGGAGTACCAATCGAATGATCTGCTTTGTCCTGGATGGTGTCAAGCTTCTTGAGTGTTGTGCACTCATCCAGGCAAGTGGAGAGTATTCCATCACACTCCTGACTTGTGCCTTGTAGATGGTGGACAGGCTTTGGGGAGTCAGGAGGTGAGTAACTCATCTCAGGATTCCGAGCCTCTGACCTGCTCTTGTAGCTGCAATATTTATATGGCTAGTCCAGTTCAGTTCCTGGTCAATGGTAACATAAACCTTAGAATATACAGAGTGCCCATAACAGATCCCAGACCCTAGAACACAACAGTGTAACAGTCCAAAACAAAAATAAAAATACCTGGAAAATCTCAGCAGGTCTGGCAGCATCTGCGGAGAGGAACACAGTTAACGTTTCGAGTCCGTATGACTCTTCAACAGAACTAAGGAAAAATAGAAAAGAGGTGAAATATAAGCTGGTTTAAGGGGGGGGTGGGACAAGTAGAGCTGGATAGAGGGCCAGTGATAGGTGGAGATAACCACAAGATGTCATAGACAAAAGGACAAAGAGGTGTTGAAGGTGGTGGCAATTACCAGGTTTGAACCTGAGGAATTCACCAATCACTGCAAAATACAGCCCTTTCCATTTATCATCACCTCCTGCTTTTTATTACTAAGCCAATTTTCAATTTAGAATTATAATCCAACACACTTTCATTTTCTTTAAAATTCTGTGTTATAGAAACTGTATCAAATTCTTTCTGAAAAGTGAAAGCAATTATATTGGCTGCAAAGCTCTCATCTTCTAATTTAGTGATTTCTTGCAGGAATTTCAATAGATTCATGAGGTATGACCCAATGCTTCTAAAACATTGAATCTCCCTTATGGCTTCAATACATTTTACATTAACTTTGATAGCATCGTGTAAAATGTTCTGGAGCTTTTCCCCGCTACTAATCTTGGAGTTAACTGGTCTGCAATTCACTGATTCACATTCCACTCCTTTCTTTTCTAATATAAGGATGATGTGGGCAATCCTGCAGCCTTGCGTTTATGAAACGACCTTGCAGTATTCAGCCAGAAGTGTGAGAATATGTAGGAAATAACAATTAAAAAGTGTAATGCAATCAACAAGGGACTGAGACTCTAGGCAAAAGGATAGGAGCTTAGCTGTTCAATAATATGTGAACTTACGGTTCTGCTGGGAGCTTGTGTGTTGGGATTAGAACTATAACTATGCGTGTGTATGTGTCAATATGGACATGTAGAGTTTTCTTTCTTGTAACACATTCATCACGCATGAAATGCAGCTGTGGCTGGTTGGTAATACTCTGGCATCTGCACCAGAGAGTTGCAGGTTCAAGCCCCACTCCGGAGAGTTGAACATGAGGTCTAGGCTGATTCTCCATTGTAGCAGTGAAGGGGGTGTGCCCCTCAAATGAGACTATCTGCCCTTTCAAGTTGATGTGAATGATTCCATCAAACTATTTCAAAGGAGTGTAGTTTTCCCTGGCCAATCTTTACCCATCAGCCAACATCACCGAAAACTAGATTACCTGCTCAATGCTGTTTGTGGGACACAGGAACAGGAGTAGGCCATTCGGCCCATCAAGCCTGCTCCACCATTCAATTTGATCATTTTATTTTTTATTTATTCATGGCATGTGGGCGTCACTGGTTAGGCCAGCATCTATTGCCCATCCCTAATTGCCCTTGTTCAGAGGGCATTTTAAGAGTTAACCACATTGCTGTGGGTCTGGAGTCACATGTAGGCCAGACCAGGTAAGGACAGCAGATTTCCTTCCATAAAGGACATTAGTGAACCAGATGGGTTTTTACAACAACCAGAAATGGTTTTAGACTTTTAATTCCAGATTTTTTAAAAAATTGAATTCAAACTGAGATTCAAACCCAGGTCCCCTGGATCTCTGGAATACTAGTCCAGTGACAATTAACTATGCCACCTCCTTCCCAGATGGCTGATCATCCACCTCACCGCCACTTTCACGTGTTATCTCCATATCCTTTGCTGTCATTAGTCTCCAGAAATCTATCAATTTCTGCTTGAACATGCTCAATGATTGAGCTTCCACAGTCCTCTGGGATAGAGAATTCCAAAGATTCACCACCCTCTGAGTGAAGAAATTCCTCCTCATCCCACTCTTAAATGGCCTATTCCTAATCCTGAGATTCTGTCCCCTGGTTTTAGACTCACCAGCCAGGGGAAATATCTTATCTACATCCAGCCTCTCACACCCTGTAAGAATTTTGTAAGTTTCAATGAGGCCACCTCTCATTCTTCAAAACTCTACGGAATACAGGACCAATCTCCTTGATCTCTCCTCATTAAATAATCCCGTCATCCCAGGGATCAGTCTAGTGAACCTTGGTTGCACTCCCTCTATGCCAACTATATCCCTCCTTAGATAAGGGAAGCAAAACTGTGCACAATAGGTGCGGCCTCACCAAGGCTCTATACAACTGCAGCAAGACATCTTTATTCCTGTACTCAAATCCCCTTGGGATGAAGACCAACAGACCATTTGCCTTCCTAATTGCTTTCTGCACCTGCATTGGCTTTTAAGTGACTCATGAACAAAGACACCCAGGTCCCTTTAGACATCTGCACTTTCCAACCTCTCACCATTTAAGAAATAACCCACCTTTCTGTTTTTTCTACCAAGGTGAATAACTTCACACTTATTCACATTATAGTCCACCTGCCATGTTCTTTCCCATTCACTTAGCCTGTCCAAGTTCCTCTGAAGCCTCCTTGCATCCTCCTCATAACTTATGTTCCCACCCAGGTTGGTGTCTTCAGCAAATTTGGAAATGTTACTATTGGTCCCCACATCCAAATCATTGATATAGATTGTGAACAGCTGTGGACCAAGCATCAATCTTTGTGGTAACCCCTCTAGTAACAGCTTGCCATCCTGTGAATGATCCATTTATTCCTACTCTGCTTTCCGTCTGTTAACCAATTATTGATCCATATTAGTATATTACCCGAATCCCTTGCACTCTCATGTTATTTACTAACCTCCTATGTGGGACCTTATTAAAAGCCTTCTGAAAATCCAAATACACCACATCCACTGGTTCTCCTTTATCTATGCTATGAGTAACATCCACAAAAAAATTCAGCAAGTTTGTCAAACATGATTTCCCTTTCATAAATCCATGCTGACCCTGCCCAATTTTATCATTCTTTTCTAAATGTCCTGTTATCACATCCTTTATTGCCTATTATAATAGATTCTAACATTTTCCCTACTATTGACGTCAGACTAACAGGTCTGCAGTTCTCCATTCTCCCTCTTCCTCCCACTTTAAACACTGGGGTTACATCTGCTACTTTCCAGTCTGCAGGAACCTTTCCAGAACTTAAAGCATCCATTATCTCTCTAGCCACCTCCTTCAACACTCTGAGGTGTGGCTCATCTGGTCCAGGGGATTTATCAACCTTTAATCCAGTTCACTTTTCAACTATTTCCTCTTTACTAATATTAATTTATTTTATCTCCTCAGATTCACAGTCACTTGGTCAGCTAGTATTTCTGGGAGATTTTCTGTATCTTCTTCCGTGAAGACAAGCACAAAGTAACTGTTTAGTTTCTCTGCCATTTCCCTATTCTCCATTATAAATTCCCCTGTCCTCACCTGTAATGGACTCACATTTGTCCTGGCTAATCTTTTCCTTCTTACATTCCTGAAGAAGTTATTACAGTCTGCCTTAATGTTCTCACTAGTTCCTCATTAGTTTGCATTCATATTCTCTTTTCCCTTAATCAGTTTCTTGGTCCTCCTTTGCTGGGTTCTTAATTGCTCCCAGCCCTCACGCTTATCACTTTTTCTGGCATCCTTATAAGCCATTTCGTTTGATTTAATGCAATCTTTAACTTCTTTCGTTAACCACGGTGGGTTTATCTTTCCCTTTGGGTGTTTGTGTCTTAGAGGAATGTATTTCTGCTGTAGACCATGGTGTATTTCTTTAAATACCAGCCATTGCCTGTCTACTGTCAAATCTTTTAGTGTATTCACCCAATCCACCATAGCTAACTTGCCCCTCATACCTTCACAATTTCCTTTTTTCAGGTTTAAGGCCTAGTTTCAGAATGAACCATACCGCATTCAAACTTAATGCAAAATTCTATCATATTATGGTCATTATTCCCCAAAGGCTCCTTTGCAGAAAGGTTATTAATTAGCCCTTTCTCATTACACAACACTAAATCCAAAATAGCCCAATCCCTAGTTGGCTCCTCAACATACTGCTCTAGAAACCCATCTCGTACACACTTTAGGAATCCCTCCTCCACAGCATTAGTGCTAATTTGATTAACCCAGTGTATGTGTAAATTGAAGTCCATTATTATGGTATTACCCACATTACATGCATCTCTAATTTCCTGATTTATACCATGTCTAACATTGCCACTACTGTTTGGTAACCTCTAAACAACTTCCACCAATGTTTCCTGCTGTTTCTTAGCTGCACCCAAGCTGATTCTACACCTTGATCCTTTGATCGAAGATCCTCTCTTATTAATGTACTGATCTTGTTCCTTATTAAGAGTGCTTCCCAACCTCCTTTTCCTTTGCATCTATCTCTCCTAATTGCTGAATATCCTTGGATATTCAGTTCCCAAACTTGGTCACATCTCCGTTATGGTAATTAAATCATACCCATTTACCTCAATTTGCACATTCAAATCATCTACTTTTTTGCGCTGCAGCGTGCATTCAGATAGAGTGCCTTTAATCCTGCTTTTTTGACTTTATTCTCTATTCTGATCCTATTTGATGCTTGTCTATGCTTTGTCCATCTTCTATTTCTGCTTTTTACTTTTCTACTTCCTTTTACCAGTTTTGCTTCCCTCTCATATTCCCATCCCCCTGCCAACCTAGTTTACACCCTCCACAACAGCAATAGTGAGTCTCCCTGCGAGGATGTTAGTCTGTGTCCTGCTAAGGTGCAGCCTGTCCATCTTGTACAGGTCCCACCTTCCCCAGAACCGGTCCCAATGGCTCAGAAATCTGATGCCCTCCTTCCATACTTGTTCTCCAGCCACGTATTCAATTGCTCAATCTTTATATTTCTATGCTCACTAGCATGTGGGACTGGGAGTAATCCTGAGATTACTGCATTAGTGGTCCTGCTTTTTAATCTCCTTCCTAGCTCCCTGAAATCTGCTTTAGGGCCTCATCACCTTTTCTACCTAAGTCATTGGTATCGATGTGGACCACGACCTCTGGCTGTTCACTCTCCCCCAGAAGAATGTCCTGCAGCTGCTCTGTGACATCCTTGAGTCTGGCACCAGGGAGGCAACAAACCACCCTGGACTCATGTCTACGGCCACAGGAACGACTCTCTGTTCCTCTGACTAATGAATATCTTATCGCTACTGCTCTTCCCCTCTTCTTCCACCCCTCCTGTACAGATGAGCCACCTGTGGTGCCATGAACCTGGCTCTGACTGCACTCCCCTGAGGAACCAACATCCAGCATCCAAAACAGAAAACCAATAAGCGAGTGGGAGCCCAGAGGGTCTCCTGCACTACCTGCCTGGTTCTCTTGGACTGCCTGGCAGTCACCCACTCCCTTCCTGCCTCCAGGCTCCTAAGCTGCAGTGTGACCACCTCTCTAAATGTGCTACCCACGTAGCTCTCAGCCTCACAGATGCACAACAGTGACTCCAGCCGCCACTCGAGCTCCAAAACCCGAAGCTCAAGTTTCTGCAGCTGGTGACACTTCCTGCACATGTGGTTGTCCAGGACACTGATAGCATCCACAACTTCCCACATATTACAGGACACACATTTCACATGACCGAGCTGCCCTGCCATGTCTTAACTTTTACTTCCTTGTCCTCCCCCTTGTCCTCACTTATCACCCCACCAGCCTCCGCATTCAAAGGATCATCCTCCGCCATTTCCACCAACTCCAGCATGATGCCACCACCAAACACATCTTTCCTTCACCCACCCTGTCGGCATTCTGTAGGGTCCGTTCCCTCCAGGACACCCTGGTCCACTCCTCCATCACCCCCTACACCTCAACCCCCTCCCACGGCACCTTCCCATGCAACCACAGAAGGTGTAACACCTGCCCCTTTACTTCCCCCTCCTCACCATCCAAGGGCCCAAACATTCCTTTCATGTGAAGCAGCATTTCACTAGCACTTCCCTCAATTTAGTCTACTGCATTCGCTGCTCCCAATGCAGTTTCCTCTACATGGGAGAGACCAAACGCAGACTGGGTGACCGCTTTGCAGAACACCTTCGGTCTGTGCGCAAGCATTACCCAGACCTCCCTGTCGCTTGCCATTTCAACACTCCACCCTGCTCTCATGCCCACATGTCTGTCCTTGGCCTGCTGCAATGTTCCAGTGAAGCTCAACGCAAACTGGAGGAACAGCACCTCATCTTCCGACTAGGCACTTTACAGCCTTCCGGACTGAATATTGAGTTCAACAACTTTAGATCATGAACTCTCTCCTCCATCCCCACCCCCTTTTTGATCCCCTTTTTTCAGTATTTATTTTTTAATTTTTATATATATATTCTTTCCTATCTATTTCTATTATTATTTTAAAAATTTATTTCCATTCATTGTTTTATCCCCACCTTTTAGCCTATTTCAATCTTTTCTCCCCACATCGTCCCCTCCCCCCACCCCACCCCCACTAGGGCCATCTGTCACTTGCTCATTCTGCTTTCTACTCTTAATGTCACCATTAGCACCTCCTTTAGCCGGTATCACCACCATCAACACCCCTTCGACCTTTTGTTTATGACATCTTTTGCAATCTCTCCTTTGCCTCCACCTGTCATTGGCCCTCTATCCAGCTCCACCTGTCCCACCCCCTTTAAACAGTATATGTTTCACCACATTTCTACTTCTCTTTAGTTCTGAAGAAGAGTCATACGGACTCGAAACGTTAACTCTGTCTTTCTCTCCACAGATGCTGTCAGACCTGCTGAGTTTTTCCAGCAATTTTTGTTTTTGTTTCAGATTTCCAGCATCCGCAGTATTTTGCTTTTAACTTTAATTTACTTTGGTTTACTTATATTAACTTTATTTTACTTGGCCCTAACTTAATAAACCTTACCAAAAGTACAGTTCCTATACTAGTTTAAACTTTAGGAATAGAATAAACCTTAAACACTTGCTAGAGACTCACCAGATACTCACCAAACAGCTAGCTCTTTTTCCAACCAACTAAATTGCTTCTTTGCTGTGATGTCAATGTTTGTTTTTTCTCACTCTTGTTTCAAACTCAGCGTGGGCCCCTTCCGAGCCGCTGACTGGTGTGTCCCTCTGACTCCCAGGTACATGTAGGCTTTGAGCCTCAGCCCCAATGTATACTCTCCCTCTCTGGGCTGCTTCCTCTCAGTCCTGCTGCCTCTCCGATTCCCGAGGGACCACACTGTGTGCAAACTGGCTGCTGCATTTTCTACATTACAGCAGTGTCTCATTTGTCTCAAATCATCAACCTTTTTTGCGAATGGTGCGTGCATTCAGATAAATCAATAACGACTCACATAGCACTTCATTGGTTGTAAAATGCTTTGGGACATCCTCAGGCCATGAGAGGAACCATACAAATGCAAGTTCTTTCCCTTATGAATCCCAAGCCGTAGGAATGATGCTCTCTCTGGCACGTCAATTTTTCATTGAGTATCCAATAAACGACTTATAACCACACAGAGAAGCATCGACCCATGAAAGGGGTCAACAAAGGCTCCTTAAACATAAATATTTCATGTAATGTCAATAACAACTCGCATAGAACATTCAGACTGGAAGTATAGGATTCACAGCAAGCATTATATCAAAGATCACAGCAGTCAAATCAGGTGATTGTAAATACAAATGTAACTATTTCTGTAAAAGGTAGCTGAATAAAGGACATAACTAAAAAGTCAATTTTTATTGTGTGCTCTAGTTGTGTGCAACATTCACTGAGTACGACGCCACTCACTCCGCCTCTGTGCTTACAAGGGTAAGAGAATGATAGAAAAAGATGAGGTGAGGAAAAACCATGAATAGATATAAATATTATAAAGGAAACAGTATTAAAATATCTAATGCAATTCCATACTTTGCCACAAATAGCATCTCCTTACTGCTCTGGGTGTAAATGCAATGGTAACAGGATTAAAGTCAGCAAAGAAAAGCCCTGTTGCCTTACGGCCGGAAGACTGGTCAGTCGTCAGCAGAAGGAGGTGCAGTGAAACGCCCCGATTGCCATTACAGCAGAGGCTTGAGCAGGGAGGGAGGGAGAAATTCCTGGTGCCAAGATCGGGATGGCCCAGGACGATGCCATGATACCTCAGTAACACAATCTCCACTGAGCTTTTACATAAGTACATAAAGAGGAAGAGAGTAGCTAAAGTAAACATTGGTCCCATAGAAGCAGAGACGGGAGAAATTATCACGGAGAATGAGGAAATGGCAGAGGCATTGAACAAATATTTTGTGTCTTTCTTCACAGTAGAAAACATAAGTTCCATACGAGAAATAGATGATAAGGTAGGGGCTAAAAAGAGTGAGGAAATTAATATCAGCAGAGAAAAAAACACTGGAGAAACTTAAGGGACCAAAATCTGATAAATCCCCAGAACCTGATGGCCTACATCCTAGGGTTCTAAAAGAGTTAGCTGTAGAAAAATTTCCAAAATTCCTTAGATTCAGGAACAGTGCCATCAGATTGGAAGTTGGCATTTGTTACACCACTTTTCAAGAAAGGAGGGAGAGAGAAAACAATGAACTACAGGCCAGTCCACTTAACATCCGTTGTTGGGGAAACACTGGAATCTATTATTAAGGAAGTCTTACAATGCCTTAGAAAAGCATGGTGTGATTAGAACAAGTCAACATGGGTTTACTAAAGGGAAATCCTGTTTGCCAAATTTATCAGAGTCTTTTGAGGATGTAACTAGTAGATAAAGGGGAATCAGTATATGTAGTATACCTAGATTTCCAAAAGGCATTTGATAAAGTGCCGCACAAAAGGTTAATAGGCAAGATAAGGGCTCATGGAGTTAGGGGTGATATTTTAGCATGGGTAGAGGATTGGTGAATGGATAGAAGCAGGGGGTGAGCATAAACAGCAGTGAATAATGGATGCCCACAAAGATTATGCTGGGGCCTCAGCTATTTACAATCTATATTAATGACTCAGAGGAAGAGACAGAGAATAATGTATCAAAGTTTGCTGATGATACCAAGTTAGGTGGGAAGGTAAGCTGTGGGATGGACACAGAGAGGCTGCAAGGATGGAGTATAATGTAGGGAAGTGTGAGGTCATTCACTTTGGTTGTAAGGATAGAAAAGCGGAATATTTTTTAAGAGGTGTGAAACTTGTAAGTGTGGATGCTCAAAGAGGCTTGGGTGTGTTTATACAAGGAGTGAAGTAGGTTAACATACAGGGGCAGCACGCAATTATGAAGGTGAATAGCATGGTGGCCTTCCTTGCAAGGGGATTGAAGTACAAGAATAAAGAAGTTTTATTCAGTTGTACAGGGTTTTGGTGAGACCACATCTGGAATACTGTGTGCATTTTTGGTCTCCACATTTAAGAAAGGGTATACTTGCACTGGAGGTGGTACAGCGAAGGCTCACTAAGTTTGTCCCTGGGATGAGAGGGTTGGCCTATGCTGAGAGGCTGAGTAAATTGGGTCTATATTCTCTGGAGTTTAGCGAATAAGAGGCAATATCATTCAAACCTACAAAACCCTGAAGGGGCTTGATAGGTAGACGCTGAGTGATTGTTTCACTGGTCGGGGGAATCTAAAACATGGGGGGCACAGTCTCAGGATAAGGGGCCGATCATTTAGGACTGAGATGAGGAGAAATTTCTTCACTCAAAGGGTTGTGAATCTCTGGAATTCCCAGAGGGTTATGGATGCTCCATCGTTGAATACATTTCAGGCTGGGATAGACAGGTTTTTGGTCTCTCAGGGAATTTAGGGATATGAGGAACGGGAAGGAAAATGGAGTTGAAGCCCAGAATCAGCCATGATCGTATTGAATAGTGGAGCAGGCTCGATGGGCTGAATGATCTACCCCTTCTCCTATTTCTTATGTTCTTGTGAGGGCCTTTAAAAAGTGCAGTGCCCCTTTAAAGGCCGCAGGCTCTCTTTGCACCAGATTTCTCACCATCTCAAATGGCGAGCATCCTATCAGCACTGGAAGATTGTCTGCTTTACTTATTTGAAGGATGTCCAAGGAAATTGAGTGAACCTCTCACTGATGTCATCAGGTGGGCAGACAGGTACCCACCATCAGTCCAATATATGTCATAGACAAAAATAGACCCAACTCTTTAATATGTCAAGGCATTAAACGCAAAATCAAGGAGGTGATGATGAACCTCTACAAGACATTAGCTAGGCCCCAGCAGGGTTATTAGATGCAGCTTTGTATATTCCATCATGGGAAGCATTTTGGAGAAACAGAAAATGTGCAATGCAAATTTATCGGGATAACGGCTGGATTTTTATCCTTGTGGTGGGTAGCAGGAGTTGGGGAAATTCCTGGCTCGGGCCCACCCATCTCAGGAGAAAGTGCCCACATGGATGGGACTTTCATTGTGGGGAGTGGGGGGTCAGTGCAAGCTGCAGTCAGGCCAGCCGACCCAGGAAAGAGTTTCAAGGCAGCCACAGCGGCTGCCGGGTGTGGGGGCAGGGTGTTTAAAAGGCCCTCCTCTGAGTTGTGGGACTCTGCCTCAGTTATAATAAAAACAGAAAGTACTCCAGCCTTCACCCCTCACGCGACCTCGCACCCCACACACTCCCTATGCTCAATCCATGCTGCCTGCACACCCCCATGGCCCCCGCATGCCCCCATTTCAAAGCGTGCCCCCCAGCCACCTCCTACGGCCCCACATTTCCCCAATGCAAGGATATTCCTCCCAAATAACCCATGGCCTATCATGACTCAATGCCAAGCTGTAGCATTCCCTTGTCATTCACCCACTATAGAATACATAATGAGGCTTGTCTGAGAGCCCAGGCATCCATTTGCCTTTTGAAACACCTAAGCTCCAGGGAAAACATTGCTTGATTGACAGGCCTGGCTCTCTGATCTCTGCTGTCAATTTCACAATGTTTATTTAAACAAGATTAAAATGTTTCAAGTGTTTACAGCTATGGATATTTGAAAGAGTTTGAATGATTGACACTTTTATTGGGCTGTAGTAAAAAGAAGTTTTTTAAGAGAGTGGAAAGTTATCAATGGCTTTTTAAAAAAACTTTTTTTTACATATCCCCCAGTCACTACAGGGTTTGTTAGTGCTAAACAGTGCATAGTGGGTGAATGAGCTTATGAGTGCCATACCTTGGTCTGGTGGATAAAGGGGTGCATGAGAGGCACACCTTGACATGGATGCCAAGAGGGGCTATAGTGGTTGTATGGGGGGCATTCCTTGGGATACAGGCATGAGAGTCCATAGGGAATGAGTGGGGGAGCATGCCTTGGCATGGGGAGCATGAGAGGCAGAGGGGAAGATTGAGAGGCATACCTTGGCATTGGGGCATGAGGGAGCATGGGGTAGGTTGGGGGCATACCTTTAGATGGGTGGCATGGGGGGGGGACCTTTTGAACTTACCTTTCAAAAGGTTCCCTCACGCAGACTATTGTTCACGACACCTCTGAGGGGCCGTGGACCATGAGTCTTTGTAAAGCTGGCCCAACTCCATGAAAATTGCAGAGAACTAGGATGTGCCTTTTCCGCAATGGAGCCAGCCAGGTCAGGAGTGCAGGGTGTGGGATTGCCACACAAACCAGCCTGCACCCTTAAAAGGCACTCTCGAAAATCGGAAAGCCTCCATTTATAAAGGGCTCCCGAGTCATCCCGACTCGATGAGAATCCATCCCTATATCAGGAACGAGGGGACATAGCAATGATGAAAGACAAGAACAACTTGCACTCTATTTACTGGGGCAGAGAATATTAAGAAGGCTATCTGTCAAAAAATGCTCAAAGATTTGACAGGGTTTGAAAGGTTGAAAGGTCATCTGCAAGGCTGGACAATCAATAATACGGAACAGAAATTTAGCATCAATGCTAGAAATGTTAAGGGGACCATTAGAAGGTTTCTTCCCCAGGTGTTATTAGAATATGAAACATATTACCATAAGTGCCAATGCAGGTCAATCCATCCTCATTACAGTTCAAGAGGAAATTCATCAAACACTTGAAGAACTGAAATATTAAAGGGTACAGAAGAGTGTAGAGGAACCTGTGTGAGGAGACAGTTAACATTGCCTAGGTTCTTCTTCTGCCACAAAGTCAACAGGATCCCATCCTCTATAATTTTAACCTGTTCAGTGACGTACTTCCTAACATAAGTATGGCTAGGGTTTTAACTCCAGACGGAGTGAGGAAGCAACTCTCCCGCAAGGCTGAACCGGATCAAAGGGAATTAGCCCCAGAAGGGACTGAGGAGCGTAAGCTGTTTTAACTTTGTGAGGTGACATGTGCTTTACCAGGCTCAGGCTTCCCTGGCTCCCCATCAACCTCCCCCATTCCTGATCTCAATCTAGTAAACCTTCTCTGAACTGCCTCCAATGCATTTACATTCTTCCTTAAATAAGGAGACCAAAACTGCACACGGTATTCGAGATGTAGTCTCACCAATGCCCTGTATAACTGAAGCATAACATCCTTACTTTTATGTTCAATTCCTCTCGTACTAAAGGATAGCATTCCATTAGCTTTCTTAATTACTTGCTGAACCTGCCTACTGACTTTTTGTGACTCATGCACTAGAACACCTAGATCCCTCTGCACATTGGAATACTGCAGCCGTTTGCG
This sequence comes from Cetorhinus maximus, assembly GCF_964194155.1. Taxonomy (NCBI): domain Eukaryota; kingdom Metazoa; phylum Chordata; class Chondrichthyes; order Lamniformes; family Cetorhinidae; genus Cetorhinus; species Cetorhinus maximus. The sequence goes on from NC_135893.1 coordinate 105,749,517, forward strand.
TTTAAGTAATGCTCTGCTTTTTTATTCTTCCTGTCAAAATGAAAAACTTCACATTTTCCCACATTATACTCTACCTGTGCCCACTCACTCAACCTATCTATATCCATCTGCAACCTCCTCATGTCCTCTTCATAATATACTTTCCTACCTATCTTTGTGTCATCTACAAATTTAGCTACCATGACTTCACTCCCCTCATCTAAGTCATTGATGTAAATGATAAAATGTTGAGGCCCCAGTACAGACCCCTGTGGGACTCCACTCTTCACATCCTGCCAATCAGAAAAAAACCCATTTATGCATACTCTCCGTTTTATGCCAGCCAATCTTCCAAAAATGCTAGTATCTTACCCCCTACACCATGAGCTTTTATTTTCTGCAATAACTTTTGATGTGGCACCTTATCAAATGCCTTCTGGAAATCTGAGTACAGTATATCTACAGGCTCCCCTTTATGCATGGCGCAGGTTACTCCTTCAAAGAGCTCCAATGAATTGGTTAAACATGATATCCATTTCACAAAACCATGCTGGCTGTTCCCAGTTACCTTAAGTTTTTCTAAGTGCCCAGCTATAACCTCCTTAATGATTGATTCTAGCACCTTTCTCACAACAGACGCCAAGCTAACCAGCCTATAGATTCCTGTTTTCTGCCACCCTCCCTTCTTGAATAGAGGGGGTTATATTTGCTACTTTCCAGTCTGATGAAACCTTTGCAGAATCTAGCGAATTTTGGAAAATTAACACCAATGTATCTACTACCTCATTAGCCACCTCTTTTAAGACCCTAGGATGTAGTCCATCGGGACCCAGCGACTTGTCAGCCCACAGCTCCATCAGTTTGCTCAGCACCACGTCCCTAATGATTGTAATTTCACCAAGTTCCCCTCTCCCCTCCATCTCCTGATTCACAGCTATTAATGGAATGTTTTTGTATCCTCTATAGGGAAGACAGAAGCAAAATATTTGTTCATTTCATCCATCATTTCCTTATTATCCACTATTAACTCCCCATTCTCACTCTCGAGGGGACCAACATTCACTTTACCCACTCTTTTCCTGTTTAAATATCTGTAGAAGCTCTTGCTATCTGTTTTTGCATTTCTAGCTAGCTTCCTCTCATACTCTAATTCCTTTCCCCTGATTAACCTTTCAGTCATTCTCTGCCATTCTTTATATTCTGACCACTCATCTGACCTGCCACCCATCTTTGCGCAGTTATATGCTTTTTCCTTAAGTTTGATGCTTTCCTTAACATCTCTAGTTAACCATGGATGGTGGGTCTTCCCCTTAGAAAATTTTTTTATAGCGGGAATATACTTATTCTGAATATTCTGAATATTCCCTTAATGCCATGATCCTATTGAATGACTGAGCTGGCTCAAAGGGCCATATGGTCTACTCCAGCTCCTAATCTTATCTTCTTAAGTTTCAACCCTAGTCTCCTAATTCTTCGTGTTACTCGCACAGTTGCAGGAAACTGAGGACCGTTTGCTCGGAACCCTTGGCGTCATCTCAGGACAGCTGAGGTGTGAAAAGAACTGACTATGTCACAAGATTATCTTATTCATTTCTTTGTTGACTATTTTCTGCTCCGTGTCCAGGTGTCTGAGGGGACTTTCCTGTGAGACATCATAGTGGGAGTGCCAAACCACTACAGCTTTTGAATATACATATAGTTGGCATTATTCCGCACTACACTAGATCCACCTTGAGGAATTTCAGAGCTCTGCTGTGTCACAAAACTTTCTTTCATGAAACCTAAGTGTTGACATTCAGAGAGAGTTGGGTGTACTCATACAAGGCACACAGAACATTAACATGCAGGTACAGCAAGCAATCAGAAAGGCAAATGGCATGTTGGTCTTTATTGAAAGGGGATTGGAATATAAGGAAGTCATGTTACAGTTGTATAGCGCTTTGTTGAGATCACACCTGGAATACTGTGCATAGTTCGTCGATTCATGCAAAATCCCAGTTGTGATCTCAATGAAATAAACCAGAGTCTGAAGGGGCTTCCATGGTAACACACTGACAGGTTGTTTCCCCTTCCTGGACAGACTAGAACAATGGGGCACAGTCTCAGGTTAAAGAGCTGAGGTGAGGCGAGGTTTCTTCAGCCAGAGCAGTTGTGAATCTTTGGAACTCTCTACCCCAGATGGATGCTCCATCGTTGAATACATTTCAGGCTGGGATAGACAGATTTTTGGTCACTCAGGGAATTAAGGGATATGGGGAGCAGGTGGGAAAGTGGAGTTGAGGCAGAAGATCAGCTATATGAACATACAAACATACGAACGCATGAACATACGAAATAGGAGCAGGAGTAGGCCATTCGGCCCCTCAAGCCTGCTCCACCATCCAATAAGATAATGGCTGATCTGTTTCTACTTTTAATTCCACATTCCCATCTACCCCTGATAACTTTCCATTCCCTTACCTAACAAGAATCTACCTCTGCCTTAAAAATGTTCAATGACCCCACCTCCACCAACTTCTGACACAGTTTCAAAGTCGCACAACCTTCTGAGAGAAAAGAATTTCTCCTTATCTCTGTCCTAAAAGAGAAACCCCTAATTTTAAAACAGTGCACCCTAGTTCTGGACTCACCCACAAGAGGAAACATCCTTTCCATGTCCACCTTGTCAAGTCTGTTTAGGATCTCATATACTTCAATCAAGTCACCCCTCACTCTTCTAAACTCGAGTGGAAACAAGCCCAGTCTGTCCAACCTTTCTTCATAAGACAACCCGCTCATTCCAGGTATCAACCTAGTAAACCCCCTCTGAACCACCTCCAACGCATTTACATCCTTCCTTAAATAAGGAGACCATAACTGCACATAATATGCAAGATGTAGTCTCACCAATGCCCTGTATAACTGAAGCATAACCTCCTTACTTTTATGTTCAATTCCTCTCGTACTAAAGGATAGCATTCCATTAGCCTTCTTAATTACTTGCTGACTTTTTGTGACTCATGCACTAGAACACCTAGATCCCTCTGCACATTGGAATACTGCAGCCGTTTGCGTTTAAGTAATGCTCTGCTTTTTTATTCTTCCTGCCAAAATGAACAACTTCACATTTTCCCACATTATACTCTATCTGTGCCCACTCACTCAACCTATCTATATCCATCTGCAACCTCCTCATGTCCTCTTCATAATACACTTTCCTACCTATCTTTGTGTCATCTACAAATTTAGCTACCATGACTTCACTCCCCTCATCTAAGTCATTGATGTAAATGATGAAATGTTGAGGCCCCAGTACAGACCCCTGTGGGACTCCGCTCTTCACATCCTGCCAATCAGAAAAAAACCCATTTATGCATACTCTCCGTTTTATGCCAGCCAATCTTCCAAAAATGCTAGTATCTTACCCCCTACACCATGAGCTTTTATTTTCTGCAATAACTTTTGATGTGGCACCTTATCAAATGCCTTCTGGAAATCTGAGTACAGTATATCTACAGGCTCCCCTTTATGCATGGCGCAGGTTACTCCTTCAAAGAGCTCCATTGAATTGGTTAAACATGATATCCATTTCACAAAACCATGCTGGCTGTTCCCAGTTACCTTAAGTTTTTCTAAGTGCCCAGCTATAACCTCCTTAATGATTGATTCTAGCACCTTTCTCACAACAGACGCCAAGCTAACCAGCCTATAGATTCCTGTTTTCTGCCACCCTCCCTTCTTGAATAGAGGGGGTTATATTTGCTACTTTCCAGTCTGATGAAACCTTTGCAGAATCTAGCGAATTTTGGAAAATTAACACCAATGTATCTACTACCTCATTAGCCACCTCTTTTAAGACCCTAGGATGTAGTCCATCGGGACCCAGCGACTTGTCAGCCCACAGCTCCATCAGTTTGCTCAGCACCACGTCCCTAATGATTGTAATTTCACCAAGTTCCCCTCTCCCCTCCATCTCCTGATTCACAGCTATTAATGGAATGTTTTTGTATCCTCTATAGGGAAGACAGAAGCAAAATATTTGTTCATTTCATCCATCATTTCCTTATTATCCACTATTAACTCCCCATTCTCACTCTCGAGGGGACCAACACTCACTTTACCCACTCTTTTCCTGTTTAAATATCTGTAGAAGCTCTTGCTATCTGTTTTTGCATTTCTAGCTAGCTTCCTCTCATACTCTAATTCCTTTCCCCTGATTAACCTTTCAGTCATTCTCTGCCATTCTTTATATTCTGACCACTCATCTTTGCGCAGTTATATGCTTTTTCCTTAAGTTTGATGCTTTCCTTAACATCTCTAGTTAACCACTGTTGGTGGGTCTTCCCCTTAGAATATTTTTTTATAGCAGGAATATACTTATTCTGAATATTCTGAAATATTCCCTTAATGCCATGATCCTATTGAATGACTGAGCTGGCTCAAGGGGCCATATGGTCTACTCCAGCTCCTAATCTTATCTTCTTAAGGTTCAACCCTAGTCTCCTAATTCTTCATGTTACTCGCACAGTTGCAGGAAACTGAGGACCGTTTGCTCGGAACCCTTGGCGTCATCTCAGGACAGCTGAGGTGTGAAAAGAACTGACTATGTCACAAGATTATCTTATTCATTGCTTTGTTGATTATTTTCCGCTACGTGTCCGGGCGTCTGAGGGGACTTTCCTGTGAGACATCATAGTGGGAGTGCCAAACCACTACATCTTTTGAATATACACATAGTTGGCAACAGCCATTTAGCTCTATGGTTGATACACCATGCCAACCATTTAATATTTGTCTGTTTCATGTTTAAAGAGGGATCCGTGAGGGTTCTTGTAATTTACACTAATACTTTGCCCCCAAGCATAATATTGGTTTTAACAGCTCAGAACAAATATTTTGTTGAAATGTTTCAAGTTTGCTCTGTATGTCGGAAACTTATCTCCAGATATTTTAATTTTTGTTGCTAATACTTCAGCTCTGCTTTAAAAGTCTTGCTGTTATCAATTTAATGGCCCTCCTAAATTAGCTGGGACATGCAGGAAGCAGGTTTCAAACATATGAAATGGAACTCAAATTGACAAGTTTATTCTTAGAACAGACACACGGCAGAAACACGACAAACACACCATGGTTACGCAATAAATCTATAAATTGTGGAATAAATAATGAAAGCTTTGTGACATATGATAAATTAACTCTTTAGTCAGCTGCCACATGCTACATTTTCAATAAGTGAAAAAGATTTTGGTAATCTTCAAAAAAAGAGAAGTAATTTCATCTCTGAGCATAGGATATCTCAATTAAGGGATGTTGACAAGCTCAGCAATAAAGTTGAGATAAGATTGTCATTTGGAATGGGCTATTATTTTTCTATTTCCCCTCATTCTTTGAGGAAAGGGATGTTCCATTAGCTCTGTGCCATTCTGTGTCAGTGATTATATTGACTTGTCACCAAGCTCTTATTTATTTCACATTAATTGTTGTAGACCAACTTTGACAGACTCATCCCAATGACTTCCCTGACAGCAGATGAAAGTAGGAAAAAAGAGGTTGGAATTATATGTGAAACTATTAATGTCAACATAATGGCCTTTAGTGAAACCTGGGATAACAGAATTGCCATCTTGTTGTCAAGATAGATAACCTTCAGGCTCAATTTCACTTCTGCTCTCTTCCCTTCCCCTCCCTCCCACAACCATGATAGGGTTCCCCTTGGTCCTCACCTTACACCCCACCAGCCTCCCTATTCAATGGATCATCCTCCGCCATTTCCACCACCTCCAGTGTGATGCCACCACCCTATCTTCCCTCCCCCTCACCCTTCAGTGTTCCGAAGGGACTGTTCCCCTCTGTGATACCCTGGTCCAGTCCTTAGTTACTCCCAACACCCCTTACCCTTCCCATGGCACTTTTTCATGCAAGTGTAGGAGACGTAAACACCTGTCCTTTTACCCCCTCGCTCTTCACCGTCCAAGGCCCCAAACACTCCTTCCAGGTGAAGCAGTGTACTTTCAATTTAGTGCATTGTCTTTGCTGCTCACAATGCAGTCTAATCTACATTGGGGAGACCAAATGCAGATTGGGTGATCACTTTGCTTATGTTCTCTATGTTTTTAACACCTTCGCTCAGTCCACAAGCGTAACCCCAAGTTTCCAGTGGCCTGCCATTTTAATTCTCCACCTTGCTCTCACACTGACATCGCTGTCCTCGGTCTGCTGCACTGTTCCAGTGAAGTTCAACGTAAACTTGAGAAACAGCATCTCAACTTTCAATTGGGTACTTGACAGCCTTCCAGACTCAATATTGAATTCAACAATTTCAGGCTGTAATCTCTGTTCCCCCCACCCCCATTAGTTTCCTTTTCTTTGGATGTTTCCTTTATTCTCTTAGTTTCGCTTTCAGTCAGCTGCACACCTGCTCTAGGCACATCTTTTGTTCCTTTTCTTGCCCCATCTCCATTCCCTTTAACCCTGGAAGACTAACTCTCCTGTCATTCAATCTCTCCTTACTTTCACCCTGTCACAGACCTTCCTTTTGTCCTTGTCCCACCCACCCCTTGCTCAAAATCCGTTACATCTCTAACTTTCCACAGTTCTGATGACACCTAAAACATCAAGCGAATCTCCTGCTCCCTAAGGCGGCAAACCTGGAGGTGAGATGGGTACTTAATTAGGCAGGATGATGGCTTACCCAAACCCTGCTGCCTTCTCACCTCTGCTGGAATTAAGTTCTGGGCAGGAAGGCCCATGGTTGACCTTCCCGCTCTGCTGCCAATTAAGACGTTTAAGTGGCCAATTAATGACCACCTAAGGGCCCCTTCCTGCTGCTGCTGGGATTAGCCCAGTTCCAGCTGGATGGCCTGCCAAAATGCAGCCTGCACGACTGGTTAAAGTGTGCCTGTTGCCTACTGGGGGGAGGGTGATGTCCCTCGATCAAAGGCACTCATCGAGGCCTGATTGAGGGCATGGGCATCGGGCAGGGGTGTACCTGCTGAGAACCACCTCCCTGCCCTTGCTTCCGATCCCTCTGCATCCCTCCCCCTGCAACCCCCACTCCAAGAGCTCGACACACCCCACATTCCTTCCCTTTCTCCTGGGTCCTGGGTCTCCATGGGATGCTGTTCTGAAAGCTGCCACAGCCTTCACTGTGACGCTGTCCATCACAGGAGCTGCCAGACTCTAATTGGCTGGCAGCTTTTGGTGGGCGGGGCTTCTGCCTCTCAGGACTTGATTCAGGAGGAAGGCCCTCTGCCTTCCAATTGTGTCCCCGGAGCTGCCTGATTGGTGTAAGATTAGGTGTCCCTCCCAAAGGAGAGGCAATGTGGGTTTCCCGCAGGTGCAGGGTGCCATTGACGCACTCATGTGGTGCGCAGATCTCCGTGGTAACAAGCAGTCAACGACGCCAACCGCAAGCGCATCCAACAGGCCTGTACACGATTCCCAGGGACCGTCCATGACTCCTTGGGGACAAGGGCTACCCACAGAGGCCGTGGCTGATGACACCCGTGTGCCGGTCTCAGACTGCAGCAGAGCGAGGCTATAATGAGGTCATTCTGCAGCTCGCAACTTGGTGGAGCAGACCATCGGGATGCTGAAGATGAGGTTCTGGTGCCTGGACCGGTCTGGTGGAGCCCTGCAATACAGTCCACAGAGGGTGTCACACATCAACGTCACCTGCTGCATCCTTTACAACCTGGCGCTGCAACGGGGAGAGGAGCTGACTGAGGAGGAATTGGGAGAGCTGCATGTCTCCTCCGATGAGAAGGATGTCAGAGAGGATGACAGTGATGAGATCCTTGAAGGCGAGGATTCCGGCGATGAGGCCATTGTACTGGCCAGACGAGGCAAGTGATCTCGGGAGGCCCTCATGTCCGCAAGATTGATGGAGGATGATGATGAGATGCAGTGAGGACAGTCCTGACATCCTCACCTCGCATCTGTGAATGTTTGACTCCTGTGTGGCTGATGTTAGCGCACATACCCTCAGTGCTCAGGCTCAGGTCACGGAGATGCAGTGGGGACCCTAAAAGTTGTTCGGTTCCAGGAGGATGATGATGACAGGCAGTGAGGACACTCCATAGATCTTCACAAAGCCACTGTGAATGTCTGACTCCTGTCTGGTTGAAGACAGCTCGCTCACGCTCTGTGTTCAGGGTCATATCATAGAGACGCAGCCATGAAACTTTAAATGCGCCTGATCCTATGTCCGCCTTCAGCACCTGAGCCCTTCAGGAGCACAGCGTCACCAGCCACAGATGCTGGAGGGATGGGCCCCAACTCAAAGGTGCTGAGAGCACACGGAGAGAATGAGGGAACTCTGTGACACCTGCCCATGTCATTCTGGCAGCAGTGACCAGCACCATCGAGGTTCCGGCATCAGTAATGTGTCCAGGGAGTTTGAGGCTGGACCATCACTTGAAATCTGCACAGAGACAGGGAAGAGGCCCTGGACAGAGACACCTGCCTTTAACTTGTGCAGAAAGTTTTCACATCTGAGCGACACAAACACTGCTCATCAGAACAAGGAGCCATAGGCAGGGAGACATTCTTGGAAGTTTATTGATAATAGTGAACATTATGTACAAGTGATTAACACTCGTGTTCAGGCTGTGTAACTACATCTTCTTCACCTTCCTAACTCTGCTGCTACATCTTGGTGCTCCCCAAACATCCACAGTGGAGGTGGAGGCAGCCTGCTGACTATGACACCCTGTCTGTGATGACCTTGGCAGGTGTCCTCTGGAGGGCCGAGACCTGGAGGGCCCCGGCCTGATTTCAGGGTCCTGCTGTGTGGCAGTGACACCCTCCTTGGTCGGTGGAGCTGGAGCTGCTGAGGTCACAGGAAGAGGGGACTCGGATGGGCCGGACACTCCTGGAAGCACCTGGCTGGATGGCCCTGGGGTGTGCACCTGCTGATCCTCTTCCCTATGGGTGCCCAGGGGCCCCTGGCTGACTCCTTGAGGAGAAGGGGTAGCTGGAGTGAGATCAAGCTGCCCCGTACCCATCTCATGTTGACGCTGTTGGAGGCCAATTATGGCGTCAGCGATGGAGTTCAGCCTGCGCAGCAGTGCAGGAGCAATGCCCTGGACCAAGGTCTCCATGACGGCCGCCATCCTGCTAGTGTTGACCTCGGTGTGTTGGCAATGCCAGCGCTATCACCTCAGACTGAAGGTGGACGGACTCCTCCATCGTGCCTTGCAATCTGAGGAGTGCAGCGGACATCCCTTCCTGATGTTCCCGAGCTTTCCTTTGCAGCTCCAGCAACTGAGGTTTGGCCGAGTCCAGAGGCTCCTCATCTGACTCAGACTCAGCAGATTTCTGGCCTCCAGCAGTCCTCCGAGTGCCGGAAACCTGGGAAGTCCCTGCCTCCATCTGCTGTGGATCAGACAGTGCGATGTGTTCACCAGGGGTTTGTGCCCCTGTTGTAGAGCACTGCCGACCTCACCATCAGTACAGGACCGGTCCAGACTGTCACCGTCCAGCTGGATGACTCTATTTCCGAAGTCTGTGAGGACCTTGATGTCAGGCATTTCCCTGCCAGTCTGGGACTTCTTCCTCTTGTTGTGGGCCAACTTGTCCTGCATGGATACAGATGGAGAGAGTAGAAACAGGATACCTGCCAGGCCAGACTAGAAGGATGCCTGGCATGTGTGGGTGGTGAGTGGTGCCATGGATGGGATGAGGACATGATCCATAGAACAGATGAAGGTGTGTGTGAGAGAATGAATGATGATGCTCCTTGAACCGGCAGTGAGTGAGATTCCTGTGGGTGTGTGATGGGTTTGTGAGTATGTGAGTTGAGAGTGATGAGAAGAGTGACTTACCCTGGTGGAATGGAGGAGATCATTCATCCTCTATTGGCACTGGGTGGCTGTCCTCTTTTGCGGGGCCTTGGCACTGACCACTGCTGCCACTGCCTCCCATGCCAGATTAGTGACATTGCTTGCTGGCCTTCGCCCAGAGCTGGGTAGAGGACTTTGTGGCGGGTCTCCACTGCATCCAGTAGGTGCCCGAGGGAGGGGTCAGTAAATTTGGGGTCAGCATGTTTCCTCCCTTTGGCAGCCATGACTTTGCAGTGGTTTCTGATGCCTTAGAGAGAGAGCTGGCTCTGTGTAGGGATGCCCTATAAACATATCGCCTGGATTACATAAGGCCTGAGGTGAAGGTGGGGCTGGCAAATCAGAGGCTGTCCCTCCAGCGGTTTGGCATGTTTCCTGGAAATGTATTATTAATGAGGCGGGCCAGGAATGTGGCGATACAGCGTGAAACCACGCCATTGCGGCCGGCAGATAAAACATCCTTTTGTGCAAATCTGGGATGATTTCACCCACAGGCAGGTTTAGAGAAGGTATTATGTAACTTAGGGCCTAGGCACTTGATGGCATGGCGACCAATTGGGAATGCACAAGGGACCAGAATTGGGTGAGGGCAGAGGTCTTGGACAGTTGTAGGGCTAGAGGGTGTTACAGAAATAGGGTGGGGATGGCCATGTAAGGATTTGAAAACAAGGGTAAGAATTTGAATATCGAAGCATAACTGGACTAGGGGCGAGATAGGAAATTAAGTTGTGAGGAGGATACAAAGGGATGTGGATAGGTTAAGTGAGAGGGCAAAGATTTGGCGGATGAAGTACATTGTGGGAAAATATGAGGTTATTCACTTTGACAGGAAGAATAGAAAAGCAGAATGTTATTTAAATGGAGAGAGAGACTGCAGAAACAGGGGGATCTGGGTGCCTTTGTACATGAATCATCAAAGGTTAGCATGCAGGTAATTCAGAAGACAAATGGAATGTTGGCCTATATTGCAAGGGGTTAGGAGCAGAAAAGGAGGGAAGTCTTGCTAGAACTTTACAGGGCCTTAGTGAGACTGCATCTGGAGCCCCATGTACAGTTTTGGTCTCCTTACTTAAGGAGGGATACACTTGCATTGGAAGCTCTTCAGGGAGGGTTCACTAGGCTGATTCCTGGGATGAAGGGATTGTCTTTTAAGGAAAGGTTGGGCAGATTGGGCCAATACCCATTGGAGTTTAGAAAAATGAGAGATGATCTCATTGAAACATCAGATTCTGAGGGGGGCTTGTCAGGGTAAATGCTGAGAGGATGTTTCTTCTTATGGGGAAATCTAGAATTAGGGGGCACAGTTTAAAAGTAAAGGGTCTCCCATTTAAGACGGAGACAAGGAGGAATTTCTTCTCTCAGAGGGTCTTCAGAATTCTCTTCCAGGGAGCAGTGGAGGCTGGATCATTGAATATATTCGAGACTGAGTTAGACAAGTTTTTGATCAACAAGGGAGTTAAAGTTATAGGGGACACGGAGGAAAGTGGAGTTAAGGGCACAATCAGACCAGCCATGACCTTGTTGAATGGTGTTCTAGACTCGATGGTCCGAATGGCCTTCTCTGTTCTTATTTATTGTGATCGCATGAAAAGATTAATTTTGACCTTAATTATCTCCAAAAATCATGCGTCCTAAGTTAGAAACCCCCTGAAAACAGGTAGAGGAATGGGGATGTGGGATTACTCTGTGCCCATTGGCTGTAATGCAGGCAGCACTATCTTCATACTGCCTGTTTACTGTAATGCTTGTTGCATGTAGTCAACACTAACTGCACTGTTCATTGGCTGCACACATCAGCAATGGTCTCAGTGCCACTACTTGTAATACTAACGTAAAGCTAGGCTGCTTATATCTAGCCTGCGCCTGTGGCCAGGGCCCAGGAGAGGGGTTGTAGCCGGTAAGAAACACTGAGGCCTGGGAGGGGCTCGTGGGGGCCAGACTCGGTGTTGTAAATGGAGTTTGTCCAGCCTGAGCAGCCAGAGCTGCAGTAACACCTTTTTTTTAAGTCGTTCTTTCAGGTCAGTTTCACTGAGTTGCAGAGTTGCTGCTTCCATCCTTCAGGCAGCTTCGTGATTCTGATGTTTTTTTAAACCAGTCAACTGCAAAGGTTCCCGAAGGCCAGACTCCTCCAGCAGAGCAGCGGCTGGAGGAGCAGCAGGTGTGGTAAAATAGAACTGCTCCTCTACCGACAGGTTCCCTTCCAGGTCGATTGCGCAGAGACGAGAGAATTCCTGGCTCTGCAAACACAACCTTTAAAAAAGTCCACCTGTCTTTGGAGTTTTTGTTCTGGGGCGAGGGTGTGCGGACTGGATTGGAAGTCTGGACCGCTGCTTCCAGGATGAGTGTGGAGGTTGCCAGGTGCGGAATCAGGCTGAGCAGAAGGCCCAACTGTGTCGAATTAAATAAAAAAAAGGATATAACAAAAAAATTCCCTCCAGCCCTCACCCCTACCCCCCCACACACTCCCCATGCCACATCCATGCCAACCCATGGCACCTCATGCCCCTCCACCCACACCCATGGCCTCTCATACCCCCATGCCAAACCATGCCCCCACCCTCCACCCTTTGCTCTTACCCCCTCCATGTCAAGTCACCTAGTATCCTATGACAGCTTTGATAGCTTGACATTCCTTTGACAGGCCCTTGTCAGCTTGACAGCTTTTTTACAGCTTGACAGTTCCTTGACAGCTTGACAGTTCTTTGACAGTTTGACAGGTCCAATGAATTTTTGCACTTTTTATATGCAACAAATTGACTTTTAACAGCCCCAAAGGGTGCCTTATCTCTCCCAAAGGTGTCCCAGGACCAGATCCAAAGTGGTACTTTAACTTTCCAAATGGGTACCCTGGCTATCCAAATGAATCCACCAAGTTCAGACCAGCTTTTACCTGGTCTAATCTGTACACTCCGGGTTTCACAATCCTGGCCCCCCAAAATTCCACTTCAGTGGAGGCAGCTGGTGATTTATATGGCCATCTGCCTCTGTAAACCATATATGCATGAACCCCGCCCTGACTCTAGTCCTGCCCCCGTGAAAATGGAACATGCTGTGTTCGGGGGTGGGACTTAGGATTTACAGCCAGATTCTATACCCCGGAATATTGAGCTGCCAGTCCTGCCCCTCCCTCAACCATGTCTCCGTGATAGCAGTGATATCATATCCCCATGTGTTAATCAACACCCTCAACTCATTTGCCTTACTCGCAAGGCTCCTGGCATTAAAACAAATGCCATCCAGCCTTGCCATGCTCTCTTGTGCCTTAACCTGACCACATATGCTCTGCCTTCCAGACTGACTTGGTTTTTCTTTTATACGTGCCTGTACATCAGCCCCTACTATACCTCTGCTCCATATCTCATCTCCCTGCCAAATTTGTTTAAACCCTCAACAACAGCACTAGCAAAACCACCCCCCCACAAGGATGTTGGTCCCATTCTGGTTCAGGTGCAACCCATTGGACCTGTCCAGGTCCCACCTTCCCCCCAGAAACGGACCCAGTGATCCAGGAATCTAAAGCCCTCCCTCCTGCACCAACTCTTCAGCCAATCTGAATATAAAATTATACATAAAATATATAAAAGCTGGGCTTTTGAATTTGCTTCAGTCGCCACTAGATAAAAATATATGACGCAATGACAAATGATTGTTCCTGATCAATATGCAAGCTTCACTAAATTACCAAAGAGTAGGAATCCATTCCATCAGTACACCGCTAGCAGTCAGATAGCTACTGACCACCATTTCCTCAAAATTGCGAGAGAACATGGTTACATTTCACTGACATGACAAGGAATGGGTCCCTCACTCATCCACAACTTCCTGGATGTAGCAGAACAGAATTCTTTGTGCAAATCTGGAAAATGTTTTGGTTCTCTATATGTCCAGGGTGTCATTTGGCTCAGAACTAATTCACCCCGTGAATATGCAATGGATCAAATTTGAATTTTTTCAAGCAAAATTGCAAAGATTCCAGAAACTATTATCATTTACTTTAATGCTAAGCAATGAACGGGTATGAGCGACAGCCTTGTCTAATGGTGTGTTAGAATGGCCAGAGTCAGGCTCAGCATTTGACCAATTTGATCATTGACACCAAAATATAAATCCTCCACTCCCCCTGTGCTGTATGCTTCTATTGGTGGTTACCATTTATTGTAAAACTAAGAATTGAACCTGATACCAGCCTCTGTCAGGGGAGTTATATATATATATTATAAATATGTATGTATATGTGTGTGTCTGTGTAACACAGAAGTGATTATTCTCACCCATGGAATATGCAATGTTAATCTAAATATCTATTATTTATTCTTTTTAGTATTTGGCATTTTAACACAGTTTGCAATAAACAGTTATTGCCAAGGCGTGGTTTAAAGTTCATTTTCATAGAAACTGTACTCTATGAGGTTACCATTTGAAAGAAGAGACAAAAACAGAGAGAAGAATGAGCAAGCGAGAAAGAAGAGCAGACATTTAATTTCCACATATTGAACAACAGCAGCACATTTCTGTACATTCAGAAACCTCCAGACTGCTTGAATAATGTCTCCAATAGATATTTCAAAATGCCATATTTATATTACATATACAGGAAGTTAATATCATGCACATTCCTGTGCCATGAATGGCGGCCTTTATTTATTTAATCAAAGATATGTTAACTGGGTAGCAAAGATTTAACACAAGGCTATTTGACTTTCTAACTCTGAATACTGAGGTAGGAACAGAGGAATAGGTCATTCAGCCCCTGTTTCACCATTAAATTAGAATGTGGCTGACCTCTATCTGCCCACATTGACTCCAGGATCCATAACACCCACATGCATTAAAAATGAAGGTAGAGGAATTTCTGGCTCTCAACGTCATTGGGAAATTCACTTATAAAAAATTGTTATTAACGAGATCGCTCATGGCTTCATAGGAAAACACGCCAGTTATTGAGTCTCAAAGCCCAGAAATGTCCCAAACTCTTATTGGAATCTCTGTAGCATTATCTGTCCAGTGATCACAGCCAAGGCAACAATGGGGTCTAATAATTGGCCTCAAGATCCCCAGATTGGGAGTGTTTGTGGGCAGGGAGGAGGGTGGGTGGTGAGGGGTGGAGACAGCATGCCAGTGGGCCTTACATGAGGACAACACCTCCACAATAGATTAGTCTATTAAAGCTCACACATAAAGAATGACTATCAGAAACATAGAAACAAAGAAACTAGGAGCAGGAGTAGGTCATTCAGCCCTTCGAGCCTGCTCCGCCATTCAATATGATCTTGGCTGACTCTCTATTTCAATGCCGTACTCCCGCTCTCTCCATATACCACTTGATACCTTTAGAGTCCAGAAATCTGTCTATTTCCTTTTTAAATATATTCAGTGGCCTGGCCTCTGCAGCCTTCTGTGGTAGAGAATTCCACAGGTCCACCACCCTCTGAGCGAAGAAGTGACCCCTTGTTCTAGACCCCTTAGCCAGAGGAATCATCATCCCTGCAACCAGTCTGTCCAGCCCTGTCAGAATTTTATACATGTCAATGAGATCCCCTCTCATTCTTCTAAACTCCAGTGAATACAGGGCCTAGTCAGCCCAATCTCTCCTCGTACGACAATCCTGCCATCCCAGGAATCAGTCCGATGAACCTTCGCTGCGCTCCCTCTATGGCAAGTATATCCTTTCTTAGGTAAGGAGACAAAAACTGCACACAATACTCCAGGTGTGGTCTCACCAAAACCCTGTACAGCTGCAATAAGACATCCTGTACTCAGGGTGATAAATAAATAAAAACAGATCTATAGATTAAAGATATGTGGAGGCATAATGAATAACATCTAATAAAACGTGCATGTTAGCATCTAGAAAATAAAAATATTCAGTTACTGCCAATGAAAATATAGAAAAGTTCACAGATGTTATTTCAGTAGTGTTCTACAGCCTGAACCCTGAATAAGGAAAGGCTAACTTTGCAAAATGAATTTAAATCCTTAGCAAAGAGCATCTTGTGGCTGGTTTGGTGCTACTTTAACACTCTAAAGGATACACAAACATTCCTGTATCCAAATTAAAACAGTTTTTTTTTTAACTTGCTAATTTATTTCCATGGCTCTGTGGTTCCTGTGGACCGCATGCTTTTCCAGAAACAAGCAGCCTCATGTTAATTGCCCCAAAAACTGTCTGACAACCTGATACCGAGAGGCAAGCTGACAGATCTCACAATGCGCAGAAGGTTGAAGCATATCAGAGTAGTGTACCACCCACAAATATAAAAAGTAATCAGAAAAGAATTATATCAGATCCTAGGGAATATTCACTCACTTCCCAAACCTGAATTTTAAGTACTCTGCATTAGCAATTCATTTAACTCATTTCCCTTTCTGTTTTTGAAGCTGGTATGTGACAGAAGGTGCTTTAATGTTTAAATTATAAAAGACACTAATACTCATGTGGTCAATTGTACTATAACACAAACAGGCAAGGAGGAATTGTGATATTTTCCAAATCTGTACATGATCTTTTAAATAAGGATGGATTTCACTTGTAATGGGAAATGCTGATTATTGGCAGGATCAAACACTGCAGGTGAAACAGAGAAACCAGAAAACAGTTTTAAATATTTCCTGATATGCATTACAGGGCCCTTGAGTTCATCCCATCCTTATCCCATTCTTTATCCCCATCCCCATCTTCATCCCATGCTCCATCCTCATCCTTATCTCCCATCGCAAGTTCCACTCCCACCCTCATTGTTATCGCAAGCTGCATCTCCATCACCATCCTCAGCCCCATCCCCAACACCATCCCTATCCCCTCATCCCACTGGCCGCTGAGTCATGTGGTGGTCCCCAGCCTGAAACTGGAACACACCAGACAATTTTGAGTCACTATACTGAGCATAAAGAACGAAGGATAAAACTGTGAACTGTCTAGTGAATTACTGCAGTAGCAACCACTGAAAATTCCACCACCCAGCCAAGACTTGAGTCAACAGTAAAACAAACCTTTCTTCATGCTGCCAAACTGTAGTGACGCACCAGCTCTGTTAGAACTCAAGGGTATGCATCAGAGGACAAGCTAATTTGATTGTTTTTCTATGAAATTTTTAACATCGATTGGTGTAGGGAATCTTAAATCTTTGCACATCCATTCATGGTTAGGACTGCAAGAGTGTTTTCCTTTCTGCACATTATTATTATCGCTGTTTACATTATTTGCAATAATGGGCTTCAAATGTGTTCTGAGAAGAGTCTAAAGTGATGCCAACTTAATCAGAAATTCCATTCAGATCAGAATTCTGCATTTATGACTGGCAATGCAGTTACTGATTAATTATCTTAGAGACACATAAAGCTACACATCTGTGTGAAAACATGAAAGCTTCTTACTTCAGTGACATCCTGATTATATTCTGTTCTATATAGATATGTTGGCATAACTAACAAATTATTCTCAGGTGACACCATGTTTTCATTCTATATAAGCACCATGAACCAACACTGCTCAGACTATGAATACCTCAGTTATTCACATCATTTTCTCCTATTCTTACCTTTGAGAGCCATGGCTCAGCAATCGCATCCCCTTCAGTCAAAAGATTGTAGGTTCAACCCCCAATCGAGAGATTTGAGCGCAACATCTAATCTGGCACTATAGTGCAGTACTGAGGGAGTGATACACAGTTGGAAGTACTGTCTTTCAGATGGAAAGTTAAACCAAGGTGCTATCTGCCTTCTCAGGTGGATATAAAAGATCCCATAGCATTATTATGAGTCAGATGATTTATCCTGATGTACTGGCTAAACATATCCCTCAACTATTAAACAGATAATCTTCCCACTATCACACTGATGTTTTGGGGACCATGCCATGTTTCCTACGTTACTGCTGATCGCAGTTCAAATGCATTTAACTGTCTGCAAACTACCTTGGGATGGCCTATGGTTGAGAAACTGTGGACAATGGCGTCAAACAGGTGATGCAGAATTGGCCATCTATTATACATCATTATACCCTATTATCTAGTAGCCATTTGGTAGGATAGAACTTGAGTATTGCTGAAAAAAGAGACATGTCGAAGCTTTGCGTCTTGCACTCATCAGGACATTTCACAAGAAACAACAATTTAAACTGTATGAGAAGAGAGTGCTGATTGTTTGGTAAGTTGTTGATTGGTAGAGGCACGGCAATGGATAATGGACCAATTGATGTTGACTGACAGTTAACTGCCAAGCATTGTTTGCCATTTAAACCAGCCAGCTTGACCCTGATTTGTCCAAGGCATTGCCCTGAGGAATGAGTCAGTGAATGGCTGTCCATTATTTTGTTTAGCTGAAACAGGCGCAATGTGTGTACATGTTCTTTTTGTCTGCAAAGAACAGGGCCTGTGTATTAATATATGTACAGTGTAAGTTGTTGTTTTCCCCTTATATTGGTATTCTTGTGAAATGTCGTGATGAGTGTAAGACAAAAAGCTTCGATGTGTCTCTTTTTTCAGCAATACACTATTAACTGCTTTCCATTATACACTATTATACACCATTGCACACTATTATACACCATTATACACTATTATTCACCATTATACACTATTATACACCATTATACACTATTATACACTATTATCCGCTGTCCATTACACACCTTGACCAAATCCCACTTCCTCTGAAGAAGAGTCATATGGACTTGAAGCATTAACTCTGTTTCAGTCTCTGCAGATGCTGCCAGACTTTCTGAGTTTATCCAGCATTTTCTGTTTTTATTTCAGATTTCCAGAATACACAGTATTTTGCTTTTATTTTAGCATTTAATTGACTGCCACTTCTCTTCCAGGAATGCCGACCTTGAAGAAGTACTGTTCTTCTCTCCGATAGGATTTCCATTTGTCTCTTTTGCCCTCTTCACTCTCATTGCTTTCCATTTCCCTCCTGGTGTTTGATAAGGTGTTTACCCAAAACTCACTTTCACAGCCGCATCTCCTTCCTCAACAACTGCCTCCAGCTCTGACTTACCCCATGTGGATTCCAACTGAAGTTCCATCCTTCATGTCTCGAATCCACCCAGGATTACAGGAATCTCCGGGACATACAAAGTTCCTCGGACTTACGTTCTTGCTGCATCCTGAGATCTACGCTCAGTGCCATGCGCCGCCCCATGTACACACTCGACCTCTCTCTCCAGCAGCACCAACTCACTCTATCTCAAAGCTGTCCTTGTCCTCAATTCCATTTCATTCTTCTTCTCATCCGACACCTTAACAAGAAGCTCCAGCAACTTATTGACGCCAACGCCCATCCGGGACCTACCGCCCCTTCTCATCCCTCCTACCTCATCCCTTCTTCCAATCCCAGCCCCGGTTGTGTATTCACTATACACCCTGACCTTCCCCTCTCTGATGCTGAATGTCCTGTGCTCAGCAAAGGATTCAGTTCCATCCGCTTACACCCTCACCTCAATGAATTTCGGTCTCAGCACGATGCTGAACTCTTCTTCCGTCACCTTCTTCTCTGTTCTCACTTCTTTGGGCAGGACTCCTCCCCCTGTCCAACGGATCCTTTCACCCACCTCCAGTATTCTCCCTCTACCTGGACCCCTCTCCCTGGCCTCTTATCTGCTCTTGACCTTTTCATTGAGAGCTGTCTGCGTGACATCAGCCGTCTTAAAAGGTCTGAAGAAGGGTCATACGGACTCAAAACGTTAACTCTGTTTCTCGCTCCACAGATGCTGCCAGACCTGCTGAGTTTTTCCAGCATTTTCTGTCTTTATTTCCAATTCCAGCTTCCATTTGCTTCAATAGAAATGAGAATTGAGTAGGGCTAATTCGACATTACACACTTTAGACCATCATCTAAAGTTAAAGTATCCCTAACAGATCAAAACTGCACTTTTTTTTGACTAAACTCACACATCTGTTAAAAGCAAAATGCTGCGGATGGTGGAAATCTGAAACAAAAACAAAAATTGCTGGAAAAGCTCAGCAGGTCCAACAGCATCTGTGGAGAGGAAGATAGAGTTAACGTTTCGAGTCTAGATGATTCTTCATCAGAACTAAAGAGAAGTAGAATGTAGTGAAATATAAGCTGTTTAAGGGGGGGGGTGGGAAAGGTGGAGCTGGATAGAGGACCAGTGACAGGTGGCGGCAAAGGAGAGATTGCTAAAGATGTCATAAACAAAAAGTCAAAGGGGTGTTGACGGTGGTGATATTAGCTGTGGAATGTGCTAATGGGGACATTAAGGGTAGAAAGCAGGACGAGCAAGGTACAGATAGCCCTAGTGGGGGTGGGGTGGGGGGAAGGGATCGAAATAGGCTAAAAGGTGGAGATAAAACAATGGATGGAAACAATTTTTAAATATATAGAAATGGATGGGAAAAGATAAAGAAATATATAATAATTAGTAGAAAAAAGGGGGTCTAAAAAGGTGAGGCTGGTAGGGTGATAAGTGAGGACAAGGGGGACCCTATCATGGTTCTGGGAGGGAGAGGAAGGTGTGAGGGTGGATGCGCGGGAGATGGGCTGGACACGGTTGAGGGCCCTGTTAACCGTTTTCACACATTTGTTAACTCCGTTTGGCTTTGCTCAGAGAGCAGCAAACTAGGGGTTGTTGGAGGCCATTTTAATTTGCCTGCATTACTTTGAGGGGAGAATCTTCGGCTTTGTGAGCGGGGGTGGGGCCCGCTCGCCGAAGTGTAAAATGACACGGGGTGACGTTGGGCGGGTGTCCCGATGTCACCGCACGTCATTTGTATTTTCAATTCGGCGGGTGCACACCTGACTCGGCTGTGCACCCGTCAAACTGTCAAAGGCCCATTAAGGCCATTTAACTAACTAGTAAAATAATTAACTGAGCTGTCCGTCCGACCTTAAGGTTGGCGGGGGGGCAGGCGAAGAGTCCAGGCGGCCTTCGCATTTTTCATGGAATCTCATCCACGGGCGGGATGAGGCTTCATGTGTGATGTTAAATTTTCTCAAACATTTTTATTGAAATTAATGCACATGCCCCAGCTCATGTGACAACATGCGGGAAGGAGTGTACTCCCGACTCAGTGAACACCCCCCCTGTCCGCACAGGGAGTGCACAGCACTTCTGGGTGCACATCGCGCTGGGTGGGCCTTAATTGGCCCGTCCAAGTAAAATGGCGGCACGGACCCAATCGGGGGCGCCAATCGGGTCCACACCCACCCGCACACAACCCCCCCCACCCCCCAATGGGGGTAGAATCCTACCCTGAGTGTAGAACACATAAAAACCATTACTCTTTTAAAAATAAACTCACAAGGTCTAAAGAGACAAGTTCTCTCTGGTTCCATTTTCTCTTAACTTGTCTCTTTTATAGCGAGAATCAGGAGTTGAATCATTTCACTTTTTGCCACCAGAAGTAAGGAATTTAATTCAAAGTAAAGGCCATTGAAAAGAATTTCAAAACTGGCAAACCTGAAATGATACTATAGATTGGGAAAAGTACGATCCCGATAAAGTGGTAGATATGTAGGTTAGATCTACAGATATAGTATGTATATAGATATAGTATAATATATAAATGTACTAGATGTTTGGATAGACATATAGATATACAGATTTAGTATATTAGATATAGGTTTAGTAGACATATGGATAGTTATATAGATATACAGATATAGGTATAGTAGATATATGGGTAGATATAAGTAGATATATGGACTGCTGTATCAGGATAACATGATGTAGTTGGACTGAGACACAAATTGCAACATATAGTTGAGGTAATTTTAACCCTATCCTCCCAGCTTAGGCCAGGCGGTCAGGCAGTTAAAATCCCTCCGGTCACTTACTGAACCTGCCAGCTAGGAGCTGAGCCACCACGATTTTATCCCTGCTTTCCTGAACTGTTGGCAAGGATACCCATAGCTGCAGGAATCCTTAACAAGTGTCTATAGGATCCCAATGGCATCATTGGGACCTCACGGCAATTTTTACCTGGTGGTCAGAGGTGGCAGAGTGTTTCCCGACAGGTCAATCCAGCGAGGTAGAAGATCAGGTCAAGGAGTGGTCTAAAAGGGTAAGTTTTAAATTTGCTCTTCACGTTCCTTACTTCAGGTGGCAAACAGGCTGAAATGTCAAAAAGTGAAACGATTCAACTCCTGATTCTCGCTAAAAATGCTACAGATTAAGAGAAAATGGAACCAGAGAGAACTTGTCTCTTTAGTCTTTGTGATTATATTTTTAAAAGAGTAATGGTTTTTACGTGTTCTACACTCGGGGTAGGATTCTCTCCCCCCATCGGGGGGGTTGTGCTGGGGAGAGCGCGGGCGGGCGTGGACCCAATCGGGTCCGCGCCGCCATTTTGCTTGGGCGAGCCAATTAAGGCCCACCCAGCGTG
The DNA here is from genome assembly GCF_964194155.1 of Cetorhinus maximus. Lineage (NCBI taxonomy): Eukaryota > Metazoa > Chordata > Chondrichthyes > Lamniformes > Cetorhinidae > Cetorhinus > Cetorhinus maximus. The sequence continues at coordinate 105,771,658 of NC_135893.1, forward strand.
ACGTGCACCTGGAAGCGCTCCCTGTGTGGGCTGGAGGGGACGGTGGGTGTTCCCTGTGCGGGTGGGGGGTGGGGGTTCCCTGTGTGGCCGGGGGGATGAGGTGGGTGTTTCCTGTGTGGGCCGGGGGACGGGGTGAGGTGGGGGTTCCCTGTGTGGCCGGGGTGGGTGAGGTGGGGGTTCCCTGTGTGGCCGGGGGGGTGAGGTGGGTGTTTCCTGTGTGGGCGGGGTGGGTGAGGTGGGGGTTCCCTGTGTGGGCGGAGGGGGGGCGGTGGGTATTCCCTGTGTGGGGAGTGTGAGGGGGAGTGTGAGGGGGAGTGTGTGTGGGGAGTGTGAGGGGGAGTGTGAGGGGGAGTGTGCTCTTTCGCGCATGTTGTCACGTGAGCTGGGAAATGTGCGTTAATTTCAATCAAAAATGTTGAGGAAATTTAAAATTAGGCTTCCTTTGGTGTTGTCTCACATCAACAATAACAGAGAGACCCATGGGACAAGACAGAGTCAATCCCATCACCTAACCAGTCTAGAAGGGAAATCCTGGACCATCTGAATTCCTACAGCTGTCAGGCCGGACGTTGATTTAATTGAGGAGGTTCTAATGTGTCAGGGCCTCGGTTTTGCTGCAGTGGGTGAGCTTTGAATTAACACCCAAAAACTCACCTGTTGAAAACTGGCCCACAATCAAAATTACAGCCAAAGGGCAGGAGTTTACACTTCTCTACGGACAGGATGCAGGGGATGGGTTGGGGGGCCATAAAATTCCCTGGGTGGTCTTCCTGCTGCCATCCTTGCCACCCCCGACCTGCCTGTAATCTTATCGAGATGGGTGAGGCTGAGGGCAGCCTGCCCTCACCCCAACTGAGGCCCTGAGCTTTTGCTTCTGCTTTGGTTGTGTCAGCATCGTAGATAAATATCCGTATTCCGCCAACATTTAGGAACGTGCTTAGCACCAGCTGAACCCGCTGGTCATGATAATGAGAAAGGTTAAATGGAAATAATCGAAAGATGGGCGTGAATTTTAGAGAACATGGTCAGTCTATTTCACTCCATCCTTTACCGCAGTGATTCGCATTCCAAATCTTCTATCCGGGATGTGACTCTGGTGTGTTTCCCACACTGAATCGTGCAGAGTCGGGCAGCACGTCTTTGGATCGCTTCGATCTTATTTATATCTCTCACCACATAAGGATCCCACACACAACTTGCGTACTCCAGGACTGGACAAACAAATGTTCGGCAAACTATAACCCTGACCTGTTTGTTGCAATACTGTAATACACTTGGTGTACTGGACAGGTTTCTTGTTGGAGACGGTAAACTTTATTTACAGAGCTCCCGATGAAGCTACATGCTTGAACCAAGACCAAGTCTAGAATGCTCCATTTACTAAGATTACCCGCGCTTGGGGCTGATTCATCTGTACAATCACACGATCCACAAAACAGTGTGAAAAGGTTTCACTTACAATCGCTACAAATGCCTAAGATTCCTACTCAGAAATCCAAGAATCCTGTTTGCTTTGGATGTTACCTGCTGAATGTGGAATCCCACACAAACATACAGATTAGGAGCAGGAGTAGGCCATTCAGCCCATCGAGCCTGCTCCACCATCAATAAGATCATGGCTGATCTGATTGTGGCCTTAGCTCCACATTCTTGCTTACGCCCAATAATCTCTCACTCTCTTATTAATCAAGAATCCATCTACCTTTGCCTTAAAAATATTCCTTGGTCCAGCCTCCACCGCTCTCAGGGGGAGAGAGTTTTAAAGACTCATGACCCTCTGAGAGAAAAAAAATTCTTCTCATCTCTGTCTTAAATAGGAGATCCCTTATTTTTAATATGTGCCCCCTTGTTCTAGTCTCTCCCACAAGGGGAAACATCCTCTCAGCCTCCACCCTGTCAAGTCCCCGCAGAATCTTACATGTTTCAATAAGATCACCTCTCAATCTTGAAAACTCTGGTGGATACAGTCCGGCCTGTCCAACCTTTCCTCATAGGTTGACCCCTTCATCCCAGGTATCTGTTGAGTGAACCTTCTCTGAACTGCTTCTAACACATTTATATCCTTTCTTAAATAAGGAGACCAAAACTGCACTCAGTCCTCCAGATGTGGTCTCACCAACACCCAATTCTAGGGCCCTGGAGAAGGGTGTGTAGATGATGCCAAATACCAGGGCCCAGGGTCTGGGGGACTCGGGGTCTGGTGGGGGAAGAGGCCTGGGTCTGGTCTCTGCTGTCAGAGCTGCAGACCTGAATGACCGGTTTAAAAAACCATATCGGTCAGGCTGAGGGTTCTGATACTTTTTAAGCCAGTCTGTCGGTGTCAGGTCAATTTCACCAGTTGCTGCTGCTGCTTCCGATCTTTGGGCAGCTTCGTAATTCCGAATTTTCTTTGGAAAACCCACCAAGAAACCACGAAGCTGCCGTAAGGTGGGAAGCAGCAGCAGCAACTGAGAGTGTTCCTGCTTGAAAAAGCGTTAGTCACATCCTCATAACTTTGCAGCCAATTGGATGCTGTGTGGGGGTGGGGAGAGGCGGTGTGTGGGAAGGTTAGAGGGGGCATTGGGGGGATGGTTGGAAAGGGTTAATGGTGGGGGGTTGGGGAAGGTTTGAGTGTGGGTTTGGAGGAGGTCAGTGAGGGGTTGGGGGGAAGGTTAGAGGGGAGTTGGTGGGGAGGTTGGAGGGAGGTTGGAAGGGTTGGGGAGATGGTTGAAGTTGGGGTTGGGGGTAGTTTGGAGGGGGTTGGGGGAAGGTTTCAGTGCCGGTTTGTGGGAGGTTAGTGGGGGGTTGGGGGAAAGTTAGAGGGGGGTTGGTGGGGAGGTTGGAGTGGGTGTTGGTCGGAAGATTAGCTACAGATTTGAATTGTTTTTGTGAATGTAATGATTTCTTAGTCACTTTCCTAACATCAGTTGATTGCTCTGTGATTAATTATCCTTGGAGAATCAGCATTGGGACTCCAATTTCACCGTTGCTGCAGTCACTCTCCGTGCCACATGCAGGTGTAATGAAAGAAAGACAAAACCTACATTTATACAGCATCTTGCACAATCTGCCAAATCACTTTATAGCTAATTACTTTTGAGTTGTAGTCACTGGTATAATATAGGTAATGTTGTCAACTGGCAGACCAGGCTTGAAGGGCCGAATGGCCTACTCCTGCTCCTAATATGTATGTTCCTCTGTCATTCTGGGATGGATGAGATGAGCTGGGCTCGATGGCCTTTGTTATCCATAATTATCTTGTGAACAGAGGGTGGAATCATGGCTGGAGTTCTGTTTATTTTGTTGCTAATGGAAGTTTACTGTGAGTGGGCTTTGTGGGGTGAGAATACCAGGCCAGGAGGACATAATGGGCTCATAGTGAATCAGTAACTGATTTTACACTGCACACGATTCTCAAGCGTCTTTTCCATTGACTCCAGTCTTGTCCTTTTGTCTATTTACCTATTATCCCACTCTATCTTGGTGCTTTTAATGAGTTTTTTTGCGATATTGAAATATCGCAATAAAGTTGTGTTGCATTGTAGATATTGAAAATATATTGTAGTGAACAGCAGCAAAAAGAATCTTCAGACTTGCTGGTCATGAAACAGATACAATTGTGAACCATTTAGTCTTTGTTTTCTGGCCTCTTAAAATACCCGAGGGCCCGAAAACAGGAGAAGCACCAGAGTCGGTGATTTCTCTCCCTGGCCCTGCCCTGCCCTGTACAACTGTAACAAAACATCAATACTTTTATATTCCATTCCCCTCGCAATAAATGACAACGTCCCATTTGCCTTCCTAATTCCCGTGAAGATTGTTTTTAAGATGAACTCCCCGGCATGGATTGTGTTAATCTGTTAGGTGGACAGTAAGGGCTGCTTCCCGCCTGGTCTCGTTTTTGAGGCTAGTGCCAGGAGTTCAGGGCAGGGAGGACGCCTGGCAGGTCACCCTTGCTCAGTCCCTGAGCAGGAAAGGGCAGCTCCTCCCTCAAGGGCCGCTTTGCCACATCAAGTGTCTCCCCCACCCCCAAGGCCCCAAGGTTTGCCCCCCCCATGGGCGCTGCCACCACCCGCCGGCCTCTCCATCAACTCCACCCCTCCCCCCCCCGCTCCCCCACTCCCATCTCACGGGCCTGAGCACCCAGCCCTGAGACCCCACCCCCACACTGACCCACTTAGAATCTGGCCACTGTGTGTGGTTCCACTCCTGGCCACTGGCACCGCTGGAAGGGCAGGGCTGCCGGTCAGTCAGATTGTCGGTGATTCTCTGACCCGGGACTTCCTCCCAAGTGAGGGGCGGGAGACCCGTCTCCAGTCAATTATCACTCCTCAGAGTATTAAATGGAGGCAGCTGCTGTGATTGGTGGGGATGTGGTGCTGCTATCTCTTCAGGTGGTGTGTTGGGGGGCTGCAGGGAGAGAGGGGTTATCCTACCATCCAAAACATCCTAGCCAATTATCTTCTGTGGGTGGGGATATTTGTCATTGGTTCCATCCCTAGAGAGGGAATGTTGTCCTACACCCTGCTTTCCCCGTTTTAATAAGAAGGAACATTGCCCTCTGCACTCAATGGCCTAGATTTAATGCAGCCTGTCTTGGTGGATCATGGTGGCCGAACCACTTAAACATGGGAGAGGCCCTGCATCAGTGTCCTGGCAGAGGGAAGATCTCCCCTAGTGAAGTCAGAGGGCAGAAGGGGCTAAGGCAGGATTCCCAGCCGCTTCCAGCCAGATGTCAATTAGGCTCATTAATGAATCAATTGACACCCATTACCCCTGAGCTCACTGCAATTTAATGGTGGCTGAGGGAGTAAATGGAGGCCGTGCAGGTCTCCCGCACTCTCAGAAGATCACACAGCAAAGCCTGTCGGGTTTGCCAGTGGCCTCCTCGGGGCAGGGTGGGGGAGGGGAGGGGTGGGGGAGGGGGAGGGGTGGGGGAGGGGGAGGGGTGTCCCTAGCTATCCGGCACTCTGTGGCCAATCAAGGGACCCGGCATCAGACAGGGGGTGGTGGTGGCTGCTGAAAGCCTCCAGTCCCTCCCCACTCTCCTCCAACCCCCTCCCCATGACCCCCATGTCAGGAAGATGTAATAATTCTCGTAATATTATTGGAAGTTATTGTAAGATAGTGGTATCTGTGTCTGTACGTGCCTGTGTGTGTGTGTATGTGTGTGTGTGTGTGAGAGAGACTTAATTGGATTAAAGGCAGCTGGTCTGAAGGCTTTGATGTAAACATGGGGGAAGTTTAGAATGTAAGGTCTAAAAGGACATTTGTTTTTTTAAATAAACCAGACTAGATTGTTTTCAAAAGAGGGAGTGAAATATTACACCTAGCCAGGTGAAGTTTAGAAACAGTGTGTTTATTTTTCCCAAAGTTTACTGGTAACACTTAGTGCTTTGAGCGATTTTTATTATCAGACAGGCAAAGTCCAAAGGCATAGTGAAACAATGGGAATTTGCGTTCAAAGGGGAAAATATGTTTAAAGGAGTGAAGGCTGTGTGTAAGGTTGGCATTTTTAAGATCTAACAAGTGTGAAAAGCCTCCAGTGTCTATGCCTCAAGTTGCTGTTTTCAAAGAACTGAAGTTAAGAAAACTTACTTTGAATTCGGCTGGTTCTGGGTATTGTGTGTCATCTTGCCTGGGTCTGTGTGTAGAATCTTCGGTTTGGCGAGTGGGGGCGGGCCCACTCGCCGAGGTGTAAAATGGTGCACGGTGACATTGGGCGTGCGTCATTCAGATATTCAGTTTGGCGGGTGTGCACCAGAGTCGGCTGTGTGCCCGCCAAACTGTCAAAGGCCTATTGAGGCCGGTTAACTATCAATTAAATCAATAAACTGAGCTGCCCGTCCAACCTTAAGGTTGTCGGGGAGGCGGGCAAAGAGCCCAGGCGGCCTTTGTATTTTTCATGGAACCTCATCCATGGGTGGGAATGAGATTTCATGAAGGTTTTTAAAGTCTTGTAAAAATTTTTAATAAAATTAATAGACATGTCCCAGCTCATGTGACAGTTTCACATGAGGGGACATGTCTTAAAATTGTTTTATTTCTTTTATTAAATTTTTTTGAGCTTAACCTAATCTCCGTGAGGCAGCTCTGTGCCTCAGGGAGATCTCTGCGCTCTTTCGCGCCCTGACTCAGGCAACACCTCCTCCCGCTGCCCGCACAGGGAGCGCTCAGCACTTTCAGGCACACATCATGCTGGGCGGGCCTTAATTGGCCTGCCCACGTAAAATGGTGGCGCCCAGCCGATCGCGGGCGGCGATCAGTTGGACACACGCCCACGCCCGCTCCCGCTCAACACCCCCAACAGGGAGAAAATTCTCCCCTATGTGCCTTACTGCTGCCTTAACCAAGGTGTAACTGGGAGTTAGATTGATTCGGAGATTTAGAAGTTATGATAGTAGCAATTTGTAGATCTACATATATGTTTAAAATCATTTCTCTTATTAATAAATGTTTAATCTAGTTTTGTAAAAACCTGTAAGACTTGGTGTTATTATGACTGAATTCAAGGCACACACCTCAAAATTTATGCAAATTGCATAACAAGTTGTGCCAGTTGTTTCAAGCTTCCCTTTGGGATTAGAATGACTCAGCATTTACCATCAGCTGTGCCACCCCCTCCCGCCTTTACTCACAAGCGGCTTGGGGTCCCTTTGTGATCCTGGGCCTTGGGTGGGTGTAGAGCCAGCAGCAGCCATTGCTCCCACTGGCAGCAATGCCAAGCTGCCAGCCTCTGATCAGCTAGTATCTCTCGGCAGGCAGAACATCTGCTGCTGGGGACCTCAATCATTGGGAAGACCCGATAGTGGCCAATTCTGAAGGACGCTTGATTCCAACTGGTCTCCCCCAATGGGAGACCCCCATCAGCTTGACAAAATCCCAACTGAATGAGAAGGAATATTACCCTGTAACTTTAATTTTTTATGGGCATCACTGGCTAGGGCAACATTTATTGCCCATCCCTAACTGCCCTTGTTCAGAGGGCATTTAAGAGCCAACCACATTGCTGTGGGTCTGGAATCACATGTAGGCCAGACCGGGTAAGGATATTAGTGAGCCAGATAGGTTTTTGCAACAATCAACAATGGCTCCATGGTCATCATTAGACTTAATTCCATATTTTTGTTGAATTCAAATTCCACTACATGCTGTGGTGGGATTCCAACCTGGGTCCCCAGAGCGTTACCCTGGGTCTCTGGATTACTAGCCCAGCAACAATATCTTACCACGCCATCGTCTCCCCATAAGCATTAAAAACGTAAATGTTCGACAAAACTGAATCCTGTTATTCACGTGATAATGAACATAATATAAGACTCATCTTCCTTAAACACAGCATTGATTTGCTTCATCCTTTTCACTTTTGTAATATGGCACAGCATATATGACTCCTGAAAACCAGCGGAAAATCTGGGTAAAATCCATAGGAACTTTTAAAATCAAAATCTGCAGGGAATCATCCAGACAGTTAATAACATGCCCTCGATAACATCAATCATAAAAATAAGGTTTCTATATAAAAAGAAGACATATAGCTGGAACTTTATGAAGCATTAACACTTTTATGAGACATCAAACCAACCCATTTTCTCTTGGTTCCCTTCTGACTGGGGCTGTGTTTTGATTTGCATCTTCATTTACTGCACTACTGGCTGATTGACAGATGGGCCCACAAGAGGTTGACAAGGATGATTGGTCGATGTGCTGAAATTTTAATTTCATTTTCGATTTGCACAGGCACCCATTCTGAATAATGTGGCAGCTACTGTACTAAAGGTTATTGAGTTGACTTATGCAGGTGGTGTTGATGGCTCATTTTCAATGTGACGTTTTTTTTTTAATAACACGCTCAGAACTGACGACAGTGATCCCTTTCATATTTTTTTTCCCCCTTGCTTTGTTCTGTTATAGTTGAGATCAGGCAAATTCTATAAGGATAACAGAAATAATTAGTGCCCACAGACCTTTTTTTGGAAAAAGTCAACTGCATGTGGTGCCAAGATGGAATCATCTAACAATCTCTGGTTAGGGTGACTCAGTGGTATGAGTTCCGTCTGTGCAGCAATGTCTGTATCGCAGCCAGATGGTCATGGATTTGAACACAGGGCTGGCTGTCAATCGGGATCCTCTTGTCACTGCTGAGTGTGAATATCATTAGTTTTTCAGTTCGGGAGTTTGATGGAACAGTAGGGTATAGAAAAAAAGACTTGCATTATACGATGCCTCATTGTGCCTGTCAGAAATGTATCGATGAACCCCAACGAATCACTTTGAAATTTAATGGCTGCAGCTAAGTGGGAAGACAGAGTGGGATTCTTGATTTGAGGTAAATGTACCCCTGATCATACATTGATATTTAGAAAGAAATATTTTCCCTCCAAATTTTCTCTCTTATCGATTTCTCCCGTGATGAGTGACTCTTGCTGGAGCACAGTTCTACCATTTTATACTCAGATAAAAGCAAAAAACTGCAGATGCTGGAAATCGAGAACAAAAAGAAAAATACCTGGAAAAACTCAGCAGGTCTGGCAGCATCTGCGGAGAGGAGCACAGTTAACGTTTCGAGTCCGCGGACTCGAAACGTTAACTGTGTTCCTCTCCGCAGATGCTGCCAGACCAGCTGAGTTTTTCCAGGTATTTTTCTTTTTGTTGTCTACCATTCTATAGTTCCAAACCACGTACACATGGGCATTCTTGATGTGTGACTCCAAGATACTGAATGTCTGTTTCAAGGTTGGGGCATTACACCCAAGCCTGGTCCTGTTTCACCCAGTGTCAGGGAGCACTCGCTTGCAGGCTATTCAGAATCAGGAATTCGGCGGTGGGGGGATTTTCTTCTCCCTAATCTCAGGATTGAGACCAGTTGTTACACTGCCAATGCCACCCATGGAGATAGATGAACTCGGTACAGACGTGGCACTGAACACTGAATCAGAGCTCCGCACCGCACCACAAAGCGCCATTGTTCACCCAGCCGGAAACGCTTTTGTTTTGTTGACTTTATTTGGGTCAGACTGAATGCGGCTTTGTGCAACATCCATAAATCTGTAATATCAAAGGGTCATGGCGAAAAACATACAGTTCCCCAGTACCAACACCTCATACCCCAATGAGCACAAAAAAACCATTGTACATGGCAATGCTTTGCAAAGAGGAAATTACGTTGGGAAAGTTTTCATAAACTCAGTGGCAAATTGACTAAAAATCATCAACAGCTCTGTTGAGGAAAGAAAACATATCTTTCTCATTGCCATTGTTAGATTTAAGGTCTCATTTCCTATTGGAATTATTGGGTACAGCCGCTTTTAAACCTCTAGAACTGACATTGACTTTGTTTACTTGGTAGCATTAATGGCAAAGCACTGCTTGATTGTCAAAGTACGATGACAGCTGTTAAACTGATCCAGCGCTGTAATTCCAACAAGCAGACTGTGTCAGAAATCATTTATGATTCATTACATTGTCATTAATATTTCATGACAGAGAAGTGATCATATTTTAAGGTGTAAATGTTTGTTAACAATGGATATTTGTCCTCTCAAGAAGGTTGTTATGCGGGTAAACAGAAAGAACTAATCATCGTACTGGTCATCACAGTGTTAGAAATGAATTGGCCAGGCAGCCACCTCATTACTTGTCAAAATTACTAACTACAATATTTGACCAGAAAATGAAACCACACCAATTGAACACTTCATAGACTTTGGGGCTTTCTTTACAATTTGCTTCACTAAGACATTGGTTATTTTCATATTGTGTTTTTTTCATTAGAACATTTCCTAATCAATCCGATGTGCAAAAATCCCATCTAATTCATAGTTCCTGTGCATTTCTGATATACAATCATAGAATTATAGAATAGTTACAGCCAAGAAGGAGGCTATTCAGCCAATCATGTCCATGCCAGCTCTCTGCAAAAGCAACTCACCTAGAGCCACTACCCTGCCCAATGGTCTCCTCTTCACATAATGATCCGATTTTCTTTTGAAAGCCATAATATAATCTGCCTCTACACTCTCTCAGGGTGTGAATTCCAGATCCTAACTGTTAGCTGCATAAATGTCACAAATGCTCTTTTTGCCAATCAATGTTAAGGATGAATCACATTATGTCAGGCAACATTAAACCCATCACATCAATGAACACCATCATATCATCCTTACACTCATGAGACTGTGTGTAATCTCCCACCTTCAGCAATAACTGACATTGAAGCTTTTCTGCTGATATCCTGGACCTGCCAACACCTCCGAGCTGGTGATCCTGTTGTTAAAAAATGTGCAGAGGGCAGGAAAATCCATCGGGAATGTTGGTCCTGCTCCATTCCTCCTTTATATATGGTAGATGGGCAGCCAGTGTGGGAGTACTGGGGACAGGGGAGGGAAGTAAAAGTAGGGGCAGAAAGATGGCAATCGATCTTGCTGCTTTACATTTCCACTTGATTTCATGCAGTACAATGGAAGAAAATCCCACCTAAACAAAGTCCATCCTCAAATGGAGGATTTTTGGTGTTTGATTGCAGTGGCCTCAACTCAAAACAAACTTGGCGGAGACATTGTTTTGATCCATGCCAACTTTACACTATTAGACTGGCATTACATCAGAGTAAAGAAACCTTGGATGTAATTACTTGACCGAGGTCAATTCCTAAATACCTTTGCCTAATTTTGAGACTTACGAAAAGTTACAGTGCAATTACAGAGCAGTTACAATCCATCGCTTATATTTCTTCAGCTGCTGTTGTTTTCGTATGTTCACACGCTTTCACTTTGGAGAATAATGTGAAGAAGTGGAACGATCTCCAGCTTGATTAGCAGCTCCAACATCAGTCATTGTTAATGTAGTTCCCCCTCTTTAGCAGAAAGCATGGATTATAGTTCCAAAAGATACTGGTCTTTCTCTGGTACCTGGTAGGCAAACGTCATGTAAAACCTCAGACAGTGAGTGCTAGCAGACAACTTGATTGCAGGAAAGCATCGCTCCCTAGTTTCTCATCCAACACCCGATCAGGTATTTATTCAAGCTGGAATTACTGCAGAGTGATCAGAGGCCCAGCTGATTTTCTGTTCCCAGTCCAGAGCCACTGAAATCAGTTTTAGTGCTTTTGTCATCATTTTAGCTGAAATGACGTAACATGGAGTGGCCCAAGAATTTTATCAGGGTCTTTTATTTACTCATTCACAGGATGTGGCTGTCGTTGGCTGGGCCAGCATTTATTGCCCATCCCTAGTTACCCTTGAGAAGGTGGTGGTGAGCTGCCTTCTTGAACCACTGCAGTCCATGTGGTGTAGGTACACCCACAGTGCTGTTAGGGAGGGAGTTCCAGGATTTTGACCCAGTGACGGTGAAGGAACGGCAATATATTTCCAAGCCAGGATGGTGAGTGAGTTGGAGGGGAACTTCCAGGTGGTGGTGTTCCCATCTATCTGCTGCCCTAGTCCTTCTACATTGTAGTGGTCATGGGTTTGGAAAGTGCTGTTGAAGGAGCCTTGGTGAATTCCTGCAGTGCATCTTGTAGATGGTACACACTGCTGCTACCGTGCGTCAGGGTGGAGGGAGTGAATGTTTGTGGATATGGTTTCAATCAAAAGGGCTGTTTTGTCCTGGATGGTGTCAAGCTTCTTGAGTGTTGTGGGAGCTGCACTCATTCAGGCAAGTGGGGAGTATTCCATCACGCTCCTGACTTGTGCCTTGTAGATGATGGACAGGCTTTGGGAAGTCAGGAGGTGAGTTACAGGATTCCTAGCCCCTGACCTGCTCTTGTAGCCACAGTATTTATATGGCTAATCCAGTTCAGTTTCTGGTCAATGGTAACCCCCAGGATGTTGACAGTGGGTGATTCAGTGATGGTAATGCCGTTGAACGTCAAGAGGCGATGGTTAGATTCTCTCTTGCTGGAGATGGTCATTGCCTGACACTTGTGTGGCGCGAATGTTACTTGCCACTTTTCAGCCCAAGCTGGATATTGTCCAGGTCTTGCTGCATTTGGACATGGACTGCTTCAGTATCTGAGGATCATGAATGGTGCTGAACATTGCGTAAACATCCCCACTTCTAACCTTATGATGGAAGGAAGGTCTGTAGTATAATAGCCACAATGGCAGTGTCTTTAATAGTCCAGCTCTACAAGGTAAATTGAACTCCTATCAGGGAACTATGATCTAAGGTAGTGTGGATTGGTTTTGACCTAACTGCCACTTCTCACTTCTGACCACATCATTCTGGATACTGATAGTGACTGGAAAAAGGGAAAATATTCTCACTAAGACATTGAACCTTGATGGACAGAATATTGATATTTTTTTCTGAGATAGTTTCCTTTGCTTTTTTTGTTTTCTTGAAGATGTTAACTCATGACGAAGCACAGTGCTAATAGCAGCTGCTGGTACTTGGTTAGGTTGTTCACCAAAGGTATTGAGGAATGTGGCATCAAGGCAGGAATATGGAATTTGGTCAAAACTTGGCCGTGATCCCATTGAATGGCAGGACAGGTTTGACAGGTTAAATGACCAACTCTTTGTTCTCTGTCCATTTACATCCTTCCTATGTGAGCCAGACAACAACCGTTGGAAGACTATTTTAGTTTGATGGGCACGAGCGCTGAAATACATTTGGTGAATCGCATCTGGCATCCACACAGAGGGATTTTCACACTGAGGTGAATAGATAATGATCAGATATGCGAACCTTGGATGACTTCTGCCCTCCTTGGCCTGAGAACGCTGACACCAATTATTACCACACACTTGCTACCTGGGCTAAGGTCAGCTATCTAAGACCTAACCAGGAATTTTATCCAGAACTATTTGTTCTACATAACTCAGAGGCAGACTAGGAAACCCATTACCCGGTGAAATATTTAAGACTGGACTGCTCCCCGGGTTGATTTGCTGCCAAAGGGTTTCTTCTTGCTACACCAATCCTACCAGGAATCCAACCCATTTCTCTTGGTCAGATCAAATCAAAGAAAGAGGATGCGCTCTCAGTGCAACATCCAATACACAAAGGAAGGCCACAACGGTCAGGCAGGAAAGGGGCAAGACAGGGGGGCACCATTAAAGGGGTGGAAGTTCCTCTAAGATTTTATTTACAAGTTTAACAAAAGGCTTGGTCTGAGCATCAGTTTTCTAAGTGACAGGGAAAGGGTGAAGTAGCCAGTACCAGGCCCTTTCCCTCCATTCGGGCCATCAGTATAGAGTAAATGGGTTATGTCCATGAGACAATGTTGGTAATGATGATGTAAGCATGATATCAGAGCCAGATGACCAAGAGGTTCCAAGCGCACAAGACACAGAGTATCCTGTGCTCTGGAACATGTGCTTACCATGATACCTTTGTAAATAGAGCTTAATAAATAGTTTCAAGAAAAACTACATTCTGATTACCCCAAGTCCCTCGTAGGATAAGGGAAGCCTCATAAAGGCGTGGGTAACACACCAAAACAATCAGCCGTCTACTTACATCTGCTCAAGCATATACTGCCTCCACACCTTGGCACTACCAGAAGGCCCAGCAGTACCACGGTGCAAAGTCTGCGATGGTTTCTCACTGCATTTCTTGTGATCTTATGCATCTCCACAAATGCAGGAGGGCACTGAAGTGTCAGCTGGTTATTCTCAATCCTCGGGGGCAAGGAATTGGTTTCAGGATGGGGATCTGGAAGTAAGTCTGTCTGCACCATTTTCCTCCTCCTTTGCTGCTACACCACCTCCTTTTGAGTTATTTAAATGTGGCTCTTACCTTTTATATCTTATAAAGAGAGGAGTGTTTGGTACCTCTTCCAGTTAATATTAAATAGGTTTCAGTTGGAATTAGTAATCTTGTTCAGACCCGACAATCCACCCCAGCAAGCAGCAACTTTATTTTAATCGTGATTCTGTGTCTGCTGTACTTTGCTGGCAGTTATCCCTGGCACGTTCAACTGATCTTTTTGTTCTTTGTCCAGTGTTTCCATGCTCTCTGTGTTTCCTCCCTCCGGCACAGCTTGTTGGAATAGTTGGTTGCTTGCTGTGCGTGCATCATGTCTAAACCACAATGTGGTCAAATAGCAGATGGCCCACTTACCCAGTGAATCTCATTGTTGGTTATGTTTTACAGACAGATAAGTAACCACTACTCTCCTCAAATAATAACATTGGTTAGCGATGACAAATTTTTTTATTCCCAAAATTATGTGGGTGGCTGTTGAGTGTAAGGCGCTTCTGGACATTATTCTCGTGAAAAACTGAGACTGCTTGGCTGGCCCTGCATCCTCACCTACCCCAACATTCGCACAACTAGTTCTGTTCTCACTTCCAACCTTACATTACTCTTTGATTTTCTCCCCCAGTCCCCACCAAGGACACCTCCTCTGTAAGATCCACCTCTTGTAATCTCAGTTCCGTCTCAACCCAACCGCTGACCACACAACATTCCATGGCCCAATGTTCACCAGTCTTGCCAATGGCAGCCTGTCCTCAGATACCCACGCTTATCCCTATGTAGTCACTATAATCAAAATCTCTACTTTCCGTATACACAGACTCTGACATGCTCCAGCTCATCAAGTATGACATTTGCCACTGTGCTTATCCACCCATCAGTTTCATCTTCTCCTTGATAATGACTGAACTAACACATTTTCCTTTCTGGACACAATACAATACAATCTACATTCCGCTAAATCTGCATCACTAGCAGAGGATAAACCTCATCAAGGTAATTAGTGTGTTTCATAAATCGGCTACCTCCTACAAAACATAGTGTTGTGCTGTGCATTTGGAATAGTAATTGGTCATTTGTTCTTATATAGAAAACTAATTGCACTAATTATTCATAACTGTTGAAAACCAAAAATAATGGAGACCTCAATTCTCAGATGTTTGTGGAGTGTTATCCCAGTGAAACACAATAGTGCACTTACACAACTGAAAATCGCTGAAGTGTAGAATACTGAAAATGTGACTTTAGTTAACCCCTCACGTCTTGAAATAATATATCTGCATTTCTGTTGAACGTATTTCCATTTTTAATTTATGCAGCATTTGTCGGTTAATTTGCTCATTTTAATGCAGTTATCTACATAACCATCCCTCTATTGCCACTGGGTCAAAATCCAGGATCTTCCTCCCAACAGCTTTGTAAGAGTAGCTTCCCTTGTACCGAATGCAAGGTGAAGGCTCATTGTTAACTCCTCAGGGGAATGATGGATGGGCAATAAATGCTGGCAAAACATTCATCTGTAATTGTGGGTAAGGGGAATAGTCCCTGATTGATGGATTGAGATTGAGTTTCTAAGCAAACATGAAACTGGTCCAAATCAAAAGGAAATCCAAGGCTAGTGGATGTAGTCATGGAAGAGCACGAGTCTTTATTCAGTCCAGAACTTGACATGATAATGGGTATCAGGTGTCCTTCAATATGAAAGACTTTAAGCTCAGAACCCTAACCTCTAAAGTAAAGGATGTCAGTGGAATTAAATTGCATGGAGTGTGAGGGCATAATGAGAAAATAGACTACAGTGACTAGGTCAGTCCAATCATGGCTGTAATAAAACCTGATGGTGGTATAAGACATTGTGGTGTCACTCTAAGTGTCACGAACCTTAGTTTGAATGTTGAGGAATATGCACTCTCCAGAGCTGAAGAGCTGTTTGTCCATCTCAGTGGTGGCCAACGATCTTCTGAATTAAAACTTTCACAGGCTTAAGTCCATTTGGAACGGGCTGAAGAAAGTCTAAAGTCGGAGGAGGGCGTGAGGGGAGGACACTGAGCCAGGCAGTGAGCAGCACCTCCCACGGAGAGTGGGCCTGCGTGAGAGGGGCAGTGATGGCGGGAGGTAAAAAACTGGCGGCAGAGAGACCCTTCAACCTGTATCTACCTGTCAGAGCCGAAGTGTGATGTCAAAGGAAAACAGGTAGGTGATTGGTGGGCATCTCTTCCATGTCTCTTTTGATTGGCCAAGTGGTTTAAATCAGGAGACGTTATTACAGCTGAAGAGGACAGTTAAGAAATTCACTTTTAAAATACTTAACGTCCAAATGAATTAATTAAATAGAGTAGAGATGGCTGGGCAGGCAATGTGTTGCAGCTGTAGTACGTGGGAGCTGGTGGATGCCGGTGTGATCCACGGTGACCGCACCTGTAGCAAATGTTGGCTGCTCGAGAAACTTCGGTTCAGGGTTGATGAGCTGGAGTCCGAGCTGTGGACACTGCGACACACCAGGGAGGGGGAGAGTTACCTGGACACTGTGTTCCAGGAGGCAGTCACATCCCTTAGATTAATTACATTAAATTTGGACTGTGGTCAGGGACAGGAGGGTGTGACTGCAAGTCAGGCAGGTATGAGGATCCAGAATTTAGCTTTGGCGGAGCCTCAGCCAGTGGCCTTGTCCAATGGGTACGAGGTTCTTGATCCCAGTGTGGACGAGGGCACAGACTGCAGGGAGGGTGAGTGAACTGAGCACAGCACCGTGGTACAGAGCGCCATTCAAGTGGGGGGTGAAAAGAGAAATGTAGCAGTAATAGGGGATAACATAGTTATGGGAATAGATATTGTTCTCTGCAGCAAAGACAGAGAGTCCCGAAGGCTGTGTTGCCTACCTGGTGCCAAGGTTAAGGACATCTCTTCTGGGCTGGAGAGGAACTTGGAGTGGGAGGGGAAGGATCCAGTTATCATGATCCACGTAGGTACCAATGACATAGGTAAGACTAGGAAAGAGGTTCTGCTGAGGGACTATGAGCAGCTCGGGGCTAAATTAAAAAGCAGAACCACAAAGGTAATAATCTCCGGATTACTACCTGAGCCATGTGAAAATTGGCATAGGGTAAATAAGATTAGAGGGGTAAATGTGTGGCTCAAGGATTGGTTTGGGAGAAATGGGTTTGATTCATGGGGCACTGGTACCAGTACTGGGGAAGGAGAGAGCTATTCCGTTGGGACAGGCTTCATTTGAACCATACTGGGACCAGTGTCCTGGCAAATGGTATAACTAGAGTTGTAGATAGGGCTTTAAACTAATTAGTGGGATGGAGGGTTCAATTGAAGGGAAATTTAAAGAATCAAAATGAAACAAGAGAGCAGAGGTGCAGGGTAGTGAAGAGGCGAATGATAATCGACCAGAAGGGGCAGAAAATATAAGCAGAAGATGCAGCAGAAATTAGAACCAGAATGAGTAATAATGGTAAAAAGTCAAAGCTTAAGGCTCTTTATCTGAATGCACTCAGCATTTGTAACAAGATAGATGAGTTGACAGCACAAATAGAAATAAATGGATATGACTTGATAACTATTACAGAGACCTGATTGCAGGGTGACCAAGACTGAGAACTCTTGGAAGCCCCCAACTGAGTGATTCACGAGTTGGAGGAGTGTGTCCACCTGCTCTCCAATGAAGTGGTGCCCACATGTGTGCGAATGGAGGTCTCCATGGGAAGGATGGTGGACGCCATGGAGACCCTGGTCCAGCAGAACATGGAGATGTGCGCAGACCTGCCCTCCATTGCGTTGGCCATGGGTGAGTTCCTGCAGTGACAATGCGAGAGGGAAATGGGGCACCTCGATGTCCCTCCAGGTGCTCCTTCCTCTCAAGGAGGCAGGCCGGGGCCCTTGGGCACCTGAAGGGAGGAGGAAGGGCAGCTGGACACCCCTGGGTCATCCACTCTGGAATCTCAGAGGCTGTCCTCTCTCTCGGAGTTCCATTTGCCTATGACCCCCTCCACCTCGATCATTGTCACCGCAGAGGGAGTGGCTGGCCCACAGGAGGACAGCCAAAGCAAGCCCGGCCCTCGAGGCCTCGGCTCTCCAGAGGACACATGCTGAAGTCATCGGAGGCAACGGGGCAACCATTGCACAGGCTGTCCCTACCCCTGCTGCGGATGTCAGGGCAGCACCGAGAGGGAGTGGTAGGCCTAGAAAAGTTAATAAACTCTGATCATAAGTGGTTGCACGGGTAAACACATTTTGGCACTTTATAATCTGAAAATATGTTCACTTTCACTGAATAATGTGTAAAGGTGTCTTTCAGCTTTAATTACAGGCGGGTCCTCTCCCTGCATCCCTCCCCCACCAGCAGTTTAGCTGCATGCAGCTGGATCACGAGTGATTCTGAAGGGAGAAGTGTGTCTGTGGCCGAGCCTTTTGGAGACTCGTGCAAGCTGTTGCCCACACACCCGGAACCTTCATCCATCACACTCGCCTCACTGTCCTGAGCATTTTCAGCGCTGCCTGTTGGGTTCTCCTTCAGTTATCCATCTGAGCTGATCTGCCTCTCCGCCCACCCACTGATCACACTCCCAGCAGCTCCTGTGTCCATCCAACACGAGACTCCGCTCACTTTCCATTTGAAAAACATGGTCATAGTCAAGTTTCTCATAAGCTCTCCCCATCTTTTCCCTCCCCCAGTCACCCATGTCCTTTCCCCCATCAGTCGACACTCCTGGCATCACCAATAATCTCTCCACCATTACCCTACAGCCTGAACCCTTTTCCTTCGCGAATGTCCAGGTGAACATGCACATTCCCTACCCTTGTGGAAATCCCAATGCCATCCACATTGACCTCCCCAACCTCCTCTTTCCCACTCCCAGGGTCCATATTTGCCTACGTGTCCCCACCAATCATCCTCACCGCCTCTTCTACTGGTACCTCATCATTCCATCCTACTAAATCCACCCTGAGTTCACTCCCCAGGAGACTCACATTGACTCCACAGACCCCTCCCTTGCACGGTCACCTAGACATTCCAGCTCCCTCTTACTCTTTCCTTCGCCTTTACTCAGTCCTCCACCCCTATTCCTTCTTCCACTCTTACTTCTTCCTCCGCCCTTACTCCTTCCACCACCATTTTTCCCTCCTCCCCCCATAGTCTCTCCCCTCTCTGAACTCCCTCCTCCCTCCGGACTCCTTCCCCTCTCCAAATTCCCTCCTCCCCCGGACACCTTTCTCCTCCAAACTCTCATCCACCTGGACACCTACCACCGAACTCCCTCCTCCCCCTGGCCATCTTCCCCCCTCCAAATTCCCTCTTTCCCCCGGACATCACCCCCCTCCGAACTCGCTCCTTCCCCCCACAGACACCTTCCGCCTTCTGCACTCCCTCCCTTACATCTTCCTCCCCACCTTACACCTACCTCCCCAACATGCACCATTCTCCCCTGTTACATCCTCCTCCCCCACACTCCCTCGTTTCTCCGGACACTCTCCTTCCCCCTTCAACCTCAACCCCTTTTACACCTTCGCACCCCCTCCCACGCCCACCTCCCAACTTCACCACCACCCCCCTCCCCCACCCTGGTACACCTTCCAGAATCAAATAAACTAATGAATTCAACTATAATGAAGATTCAAGTAAAGTTGAAATTAAGTAACCAAAAATATGCTAATAGCTGTGCCGACGACAATGGATCACTGAACGAAAGAATACAAAATAATATTACAGACCAAACTGTGTTTTGGAAAGCTCACATTTGAAAAGACAGGAATGTTCTTTGATATAGATAGAAGCCTCCACACTCTTGCCATTTATCATTTGAAATATTGCTGAAATAAGGTGTCATCTTCATGCCACTCTGTTTACAGTGCTACATCAAATATAACGATTGTTTCTCTTAGATTCCTAAAGCCTGCCAGTGGAATAATAAGAAAGCAATATGAAAAGTTAACTGAAGTCATCACTCCTTGTTTTATCCAATTGTCTATCCCAACTGAAAGGTGGCTAAGGGGTTGGTGCCAGGAATAATTATATTCCCCTCTTTTCCTGCTGACAGCTATCTAACCTGACACCACCATTTCTGAGCTCATCTCGATAGCGATGGATAGTTTCAATAAAAGTTATTTTAGCATTGCTGAAAAAAGAGACATGCTGTTAACGCTTTTTGTCTTGCGCTCATCAGGGCAGTTCACAAGACAGTAAAGGGAACAACAATTTATACTGCATGAGATGACAGTGCTGAATGGTTGGCAAGTGGACTCTGATTGTCAAGGCATTGCCATGGAGAATGAACCAGGGAATACAGACCTCCAAGCTTTTGCAGTGTGACTTACTTACACATGCTAGGAGCTAAATATATTTACACACAGAGCCCTCTCCTTTGCAGACAGAAGGAGCGTATCCACACATTGTGCCTTTGTCAGCTAAACAAAAGCTTGGGGGACAGCCATTCTCTGATTCATTCCCCATGGCAATGCCTTGGCCAATCAGAGTCGACCTGCCTGGTTTGAATTTGAACAAATCTTGGAAGTTAACAGTTCCCTGGTGCATTTTCCATGGCAATACCTCTACCAATCAGAGTCCATTTGCCAGCCAATCAGCACTTTCTTCACAAGCAGTATAAATTGTTGTTCTCTTTACTGTTGGTATTCTTGTGAACTGTCATGATGAATGCAAGATGAAAAGCATGTCTCTTTTTTTCGGTAATACTCAAGTTCTGTATTACTAAACAACTAAAATTTGTTTAATAATTCCTTGTGCAATTCTGTCAAAATTTGCTACATTCAACGGAGAAATCCACAGCTATTTAGCAGTTGCGGCAAGTATCATCAAATTATCATCATCTGATATTACAAGGCACTTTAACAGTAAATATAAATTCAGCGTTAGTTTATTCATGTTTCAAAAAAGGGAAGGGAATGGAATAATTCAAGAAATAATATCCTTTCTTAATAAGTGGGAGATAGTGGTGTGGTGGTAATGTCACTGAGTACTAACCCGGAGATCCAGGTTAACTGGATCAAATCTCACCACCACCGCAGCAGCTGCTTGTATTTTATCTTCACTTGATAGAGTCTAGGAATGAAAGCTAGTCTCAGTAATGATGGCTATAAAGCTTTGAAGCCATCATTGATTGTTCTAAAAAAACCCATTTGCCATCCTTACCTGGCCTGGCCTACATGTGACTCCAGGTCCACAGCAATGCGGTTGATTCTTTACTTGTCCCCCGAAATGGCCTAGCAAGCTACTCAGTTCAAGGGCAATTAGGGATGGGAAATAAATGCAATGCTCACATCACACAAAAGATAGAAGTCTTCATTTAAAATTCAGAGATTAAAGCAAAGAACTACAGATGCTGGAAATCCAAAACAAAAACAGAAACAGAAATATCTGGAAAAACTCAACAGGTCTGGCAGCATCGGCGGAGAAGAGCACAGTTGTCCCTGAAGGGTCATTCGGACTCGAAACGTCAACTGTGCTCTTCTCCGCCGATGCTGCCAGACCTGCTGAGTTTTTCCAGGTATTTCTGTTTCTGTTTTTGTTCATTTAAAATTCACCCATTAAGCAATTTGTTTAAAAGGTTTGTCAGGTGAACCACCAGAGGCCATCACTGCCCAAATCATGATGAAAACACCAAAATATGTTCCGAAGGCGAGGGCTAATCAGAAAACTGGGGGACAAATCAAGAGAGAAAATGAGGGTTGATGATTTTAATCAATGATGAGTTAGTCAATGCCACTCCATGATCTGCCAACCCTTCTTTCCCAAGCATTGAACGTACTGCCAGTTGTCAATGCCACACCTTGATCTGCCAGCTCTTCCTTCTGCTTCAAGCTGAGCGTTTGGTCAATGTTGACATTGTAAATCTCCTGCCAGGCGAAGAATTGCCAAACACTCCCACAAACCTGACTTCAAATGTCAAGCTGAGATTTAAAACTGCCCTGAACTCCCAGGTCAGTAGGACTTGAGTGCTTTAGAAGTGAAGGCACTCAGCTCTCCTGCCTGACTATGAAGCTGAATAATTTAGCACATTCAAGCTACTTCCAGCTGCTGTGTGTTACTTTCTCTATCCTGCATAACTCTTGTTAATAATGGTGGGTTGCTGTGATGCTAATGGCAAGATGCACTTATTAGCACTCAGGGAGTGGAACTGGAGCTATCGACATGTAGCTATGGGGTTAGTTGTGTATGGAGTAAGTTGTAATCATTTAAATGATTATCTGATTGTATTGCTCCAGGTAACTCTTGAAATGTAATGCCCCTGTTTGTGTGCACACTGGCAGAACTCAAGCAGAGCCTAGCGCTGGGCGGAGTTTTGAGTGCTCAGATTTGTTGCCAGTTTTTGCTTTGTGGCATTTGCGAGTGCTGATTTTATTTTATTGCCTAAATATTCCCCGTAGTCCATCCCCAGTATCTGCCAAAACAGCTCTCTGTTTATCTGGAGATTATCAGTGAAGAAGAAGCTGCTCCAAGCTGAAGACTCACTGTCAAATTATCTCTATTAACACATGATATATTAGGATGGAAGTGCGGTAAATTTCAGTTGTCATGGTGATGTTTTCATGTTTCTCATAGGCTGTATGAATCCCCCCCCCCCTTGCCCCTGGGTTTTCAGGTCTAATTAGCTGCTATTTCTGTCTTTGGAAATATATTTTCTTTTTAAAAAGGGTCTCAGGTTGTCAGATCTGGAATTCTATTGTATTTCCCTTTAATTCAAATTAATTTTAGGATACTAGACCAAAGAAAAATTGAACAAATGTTGAGAGACACACCTTTGGGCAAATGCATCTCAGAGAGAAACTTCAGGCGTGCTGGTCATTAGCAATAATTTGTTTTTTTTTAAATTCCTTTGATATCCCTTGTGAAAGGAGCCTGGAATATCCCAAAAGAAAATTGCTGTTGAAAATCACGTAGACAATCCGGGGAATCCAAAGCCTAAGAAGCTGGTTTACTGGAACGTACCGGATGTGGGATCAAACCCAGCACGGAAATGGGGCTGGTCTGAAAGCACACTCGAAATTAGGCCTCGGGCCCCACGTAACTGAGACTGACAAGCTGCACTTGGCATCCGCAGATAGGCAACTGGCAAAGCGGCATTGAATTTCGGGCAGCTGTGTCGCTGACATCGGCTTTCTGGTAGGCTCTGAGGTTGTGGGGGGTGGTGTGTGGGAGGCAGTGGGGAGGTGGGTAGCTGACCGGGAGAATTGGGAAGGAGGGTTCAGTCCGGAGACAGGAGAAATGATCGGATGGGAGGGAAGCGGTGGAGAGAGGGGTGGAATGATTGGATGGGAGATAAGCAATCAGAAAAGGGGTGGAAGGGGGAGACAATCGGATGGGAGGAGCATTTTGTGAGCAAATTGTGAGCAGCCACTGTTTAATAAATTAGGCTTTTTTTTTTGAAATTTGGAATTAAAGAATTATCTCTTCTCCTAAACAAGCTCTTTATGTTTCCCCACCTGTCTGAGGGAGACAATGAGAAAACAAACCAGCTATCTTAACCAGTGGAAGAGGGGAGAGGAGCCCTAATGTTACGCTGAGATAGATGTCAGTGTAATCATCAAATGTTTGTCCATTTTTACACGTATGGTTTCCAACAATCAGGCACTTCCCCAGAACTCTTTAAAAAAAAAACCTGTTTTTCCACAGGTCTCCCCAGAGTCTGCAGCACAGCCCCACGAGCCCTCGTGTCATGCAGTATTTGGCGGGAATGGTTTGTCAAAACAGAATTGCCGCGGGCTCAAGAAACACAAACATTATTTTTTTCGTGGCCCCACTCTGTGGGCACGAGGATGTTAAAATGGTGACTGGGCACACGCCCGCCACGTCCCTGTTCTCCTGCATTTAGCTCCCAGTTGACAAGCCACGTGACAGCCTCCAGCTTCGGGTTGGTGGAAACCTCATAAGCATTGAAACACTGGAGGCCTGTCGCTCGCCTGTCCCTCCTGTAATGGGCTCACAGCTAACGGGCCTATGGACAACCAGGGTGCTGAGAGCCTGGACATTTCAAGTTGGGATCTCCCTTGTGCACCAGAGGAGGGGCTCCTGAATTAGGTATGATGGGGTTTAGGATGAAAAGCCCAACTGGTTTGACTTTGCAGGAACTTCGCCTCCTGAGTCCATTTTGGCTGCGACTTCCTTGTTTCTTTACCGTATAAATAACATTAAGTTTACTTTCTGATAGTCTGTTATCTTGATGTAAGAAAATTGGGGCAGGGGGATTTTTCTGCCTCACAGATTAAAGTGTGCCACTATTTCCAACGGATTTTGGATTTTAAGGCAGCTGATGAGATTCCCACCGGTCCTGGCGGGAGCCTATGGCATAAATGCTGGCACTTTGACCAAGCACTGAGCAGGACAGATACAATGGCAACCCTGCTAGGTAAAGGTGTGAGGAAGCAGGCAAGATCACTGATGATAAATGCATTCAAACGAGCTTTTCCATGAATGCTTGTCTTTCCACTGTATCCTGAACACAAGTTAAAACTGAATGATGTAAAGAATCTCATGATGAAGCTGCATGTTCTGGGCAGCTTTTCACCATAAAAATGATCAGTCGTTTCTTCCCCAAGCAATTTTCTATGAAAGGACCCAAAATCCTCCGTCAACAAACAGGCAAAGACATTTTTAAAACAAAAAGCTAAAAGCTACTGCGGATGCTGGAAATCCAAAACAAAATAAAAACAGAATTACCTGGAAAAACTCAGCAAGTCTGGCAGCATCGGCGGAGAAGAAATCAGTCAACGTTTCGAGCCCTCATGGCCCTTCAGCAGAACTGAAGCATAGTTTCAACAAGGGAGAAATATAAATTGGTTTAAGGTGGGTGGGGGGGAAGAGACACATTGAGGGTGTGGTGTGAGCAGATAATCAAAAGATGTCAGAGACAAAAGGGTCAAAGAGGTGTTGAAGGTGGCGGTCTTTGTCTGAGAAAAGTGCTAATTAAGAATGCAAGACAGGATATTCAAAGTACAGCTCTAGTGGGGGCGGGGTGGAAAGACTAAAGGTTTTAGTTTTAGATTTAAAAATAATGGAAATAGGTGGGGAAAGAAGAATCTATATAAATTATTGAAAAAAAAGGCGGGTGGGGGGGGAAAAAGAAACGGGGTGGGGATGGGGGGAGGGGGGTTTAAGATCTAAAGTTGTTGAATTCAATATTCAGCCCAGAAGGCTGTAAAGTGCCTAGTCGGAAGATGAGGTGCTGTTCCTCCAGTTTGCGTTGGGCTTCACTGGAACAATGCAGCAAGCCAAGGACAGACATGTGGGCAAGAGAACAGGGTGGAGTGTTAAAATGGCAAGCGACAGGGAGGTTTGGGTCTTTTTTGCGGACAGACCGCAGGTGTTCCGCAAAACGGTCGCCCAGTTTGCGTTTGGTCTCTCCAATGTAGAGGAGACCGCATTGGGAGCAACGAATGCAGTAGACTAAGTTAGGGGAAATGCAAGTGAAATGCTGCTTCACTTGAAAGGAGTGTTTGGGCCCTTGGACGGTGAGGAGAGAGGAAGTGAAGGGGCAGGTGTTGCATCTTCTGCATGGGCATGGGGAGGTGCCATAAGTGGGGGTTGAGGAGTAGGGGGTGATGGAGGAGTGGACCAGGGTGTCCCGGAGGGAACGATCCCTACGGAATGCCGTCAAGGGGGGTGAAGGGAAGATGTGTTTGGTGGTGGCATCATGCTGGAGTTGGCGGAAATGGCGGAGGATGATCCTTTGAATGCGGAGGCTGGTGGGGTGATAAGTGAGGACAAGGGGGACCCTATCATGTTTCTGGGAAGGAGGAGAAGGCGTGAGGGAGGATGCGCGGGATATGGGCCGGACACGGTTGAGGGCCCTGTCAACGACCGTGGATGGAAAACCTCGGTTAAGGAAGAAGGAGGACATGTCAGAGGAGCTGTTTTTGAAGGTAGCGTCATCAGAACAGATGCGACGGAGGCGAAGGAACTGAGAGAATGGGATGGAGTCTTTACAGGAAGCGGGGTGTGAGGAGCTGTAGTCGAGGTAGCTGTGGGAGTCGGTAGGCTTGTAATGGATATTGGTGGACAGTCTATCATCAGAAATTGAGACAGAGAGGTCAAGGAAGGGAAGAGAAGTGTCAGAGATGGACCATGTGAAGATGATGGAGGGGTGGAGATTGGAAGCAAAATTAATAAATTTTTCCAGGTCCCGACGAGAGCATGAAGCAGCACCGAAGTAATCATCGATGTACCGGAGAAAGAGTTGTGGGAGGGGGCCGGAGTAGGACTGGAACAAGGAATGTTCCACATACCCCATAAAGAGACAGGCATAGCTGGGGCCCATGCGGGTACCCATAGCCACACCTTTTATTTGGAGGAAGTGAGAGGAGTTAAAGGAGAAATTGTTCAGTGTGAGAACAAGTTCAGCCAAACGGAGGAGAGTAGTGGTGGATGGGGATTGTTGGGGCCTCTGTTCAAGGAAGAAGCTAAGGGCCCTCAGACCATCCTGGTGGGGGATGGAGGTGTAGAGGGATTGGACATCCATGGTGAAGAGGAAGCGGTTGGGGCCAGGGAACTGGAAATTGTTGATGTGACGTAAGGTGTCAGAGGAATCACGGATGTAGGTGGGAAGGGACTGGACAAGGGGAGAGAGAAGGGAGTCAAGATAACGAGAAATGAGTTCCGTGGGGCAGGAACAGGCTGACACGATCGGTCTGCCAGGACAGTTCTGTTTGTGGATTTTGGGTAGGAGGTAGAAGCGGGCCGTCCGAGGTTGGGCGACTATCAAGTTGGAAGCTGTGGGAGGAAGATCTCCAGAGGAGATGAGGTCAGTGACAGTCCTGGAAACAATGGCTTGATGTTCTGTGGTGGGGTCATGGTCCAGGGAGAGGTAGGAGGAAACGTCTGCGAGTTGACGCTCAGCCTCCGCGAGGTAGAGGTCAATGCGCCAGACAACAACAGTACCACCCTTGTCAGCGGGTTTGATGACAATGTTGGGGTTGGACCTGAGAGAACGGAGTGCAGTGAGTTCAGAGAGAGACAGATTAGAATGGGTGAGAGGAGCAGAGAAATTGAGACGGCTAATGTCACGCCGACAGTTCTCAATGAAAAGATCAAGAGAAGGTAAGAATCCAGAGGGAGGGGTCCAAGTGGAGGGAGAATATTGGAGGTGGGTAAAAGGATCCGTTGAACGGGGAGAGGACTCCTGCCCAAAGAAGTGAGCACGGAGACGAAGACGGCGGAAGAAGAGTTCAGCATCATGCCGAGCCCGAAATTCATTGAGATGAGGGCGTAAGGGTATGAAACTAAGTCCTTTGCTGAGCACTGAACGTTCAGCATCGGAGAGGGGAAGGTCAGGGGGTATAGTGAATACGCGGCTGGGGCTGGGATTGGAAGATGGGGTGAGGACGGAGGGACAAGCAGGGGTGGAGGGTCCCCGATGGGTGTTGGAGTCGATGAGTTGTTGGAGCTTGCGTTCCTTAGCACTTGAGAGAAAGAGAAAAAGTTTCTTGTTGAGGCGACGGATGAGGCGAAGAATAAAATGAAACTGGGGGCACGCGCAGCTTTGAAAAAGGGTGCGGCGGTGCTGCTGGAGGGAGAGGTCGAGTGTGTTCATATGGCGGCGCATGGCACTGAGTGTGGATCTCAGAATGCGACGGGAACAGCAGTCCGAGAAACGTTTTATGTCCCGGAGATACCTGTAATCCTGGGTGGGTTCGAAACAAGAGGGATGGAATTTCAGTTGAAATCCACGTGGGGTGAGTCGGAGACGGAGACAGTCACTGAGAAAGGAGATATGGCTGTGAAAGCGGGTTTTAGTAAACACCTTGTCAAACACCAGGAGAGAAATGGAAAGCAATGAAGGTGAGCAGGGCAGAAGAGACAGTCGGAAATCCTGTCGGAGGACAGAACCATACTTCT
The DNA here is from genome assembly GCF_964194155.1 of Cetorhinus maximus. Taxonomy (NCBI): domain Eukaryota; kingdom Metazoa; phylum Chordata; class Chondrichthyes; order Lamniformes; family Cetorhinidae; genus Cetorhinus; species Cetorhinus maximus. Next base: position 105,799,193 of record NC_135893.1, read on the forward strand.
TCCAAGAGGGCATTTTTTTGAAGAGAGGTGGCAGTCAATCAAACACAAAGATAAAAACAAAAAGCTAAAAGCTACTGCGGATGCTGGAAATCCAAAACAAAATAAAAACAGAATTACCTGGAAAAACTCAGCAAGTCTGGCAGCATCGGCGGAGAAGAAATCAGTCAACGTTTCGAGCCCTCATGGCCCTTCAGCAGAACTGAAGCATAGTTTCAACAAGGGAGAAATATAAATTGGTTTAAGGTGGGTGGGGGGGAAGAGACACATTGAGGGTGTGGTGTGAGCAGATAATCAAAAGATGTCAGAGACAAAAGGGTCAAAGAGGTGTTGAAGGTGGCGGTCTTTGTCTGAGAAAAGTGCTAATTAAGAATGCAAGACAGGATATTCAAAGTACAGCTCTAGTGGGGGTGGGGTGGAAAGACTAAAGGTTTTAGTTTTAGATTTAAAAATAATGGAAATAGGTGGGGAAAGAAGAATCTATATAAATTATTGAAAAAAAAGGCGGGTGGGGGGGGAAAAAGAAACGGGGTGGGGATGGGGGGAGGGGGGTTTAAGATCTAAAGTTGTTGAATTCAATATTCAGTCCGGAAGGCTGTAAAGTGCCTAGTCGGAAGATGAGGTGCTGTTCCTCCAGTTTGCGTTGGGCTTCACTGGAACAATGCAGCAAGCCAAGGACAGACATGATAGGGTCCCCCTTGTCCTCACTTATCACCCCACCAGCCTCCGCATTCAAAGGATCATCCTCCGCCATTTCCGCCAACTCCAGCATGATGCCACCACCAAACACATCTTCCCTTCACCCCCCTTGACGGCATTCCGTAGGGATCGTTCCCTCCGGGACACCCTGGTCCACTCCTCCATCACCCCCTACTCCTCAACCCCCACTTATGGCACCTCCCCATGCCCACGCAGAAGATGCAACACCTGCCCCTTCACTTCCTCTCTCCTCACCGTCCAAGGGCCCAAACACTCCTTTCAAGTGAAGCAGCATTTCACTTGCATTTCCCCTAACTTAGTCTACTGCATTCGTTGCTCCCAATGCGGTCTCCTCTACATTGGAGAGACCAAACGCAAACTGGGCGACCGTTTTGCGGAACACCTGCGGTCTGTCCGCAAAAAAGACCCAAACCTCCCTGTCGCTTGCCATTTTAACACTCCACCCTGTTCTCTTGCCCACATGTCTGTCCTTGGCTTGCTGCATTGTTCCAGTGAAGCCCAACGCAAACTGGAGGAACAGCACCTCATCTTCCGACTAGGCACTTTACAGCCTTCTGGGCTGAATATTGAATTCAACAACTTTAGATCTTAAACCCCCCTCCCCCCATCCCCACCCCGTTTCTTTTTCCCCCCCCACCCGCCTTTTTTTTCAATAATTTATATAGATTCTTCTTTCCCCACCTATTTCCATTATTTTTAAATCTAAAACTAAAACCTTTAGTCTTTCCACCCCACCCCCACTAGAGCTGTACTTTGAATATCCTGTCTTGCATTCTTAATTAGCACTTTTCTCAGACAAAGACCGCCACCTTCAACACCTCTTTGACCCTTTTGTCTCTGACATCTTTTGATTATCTGCTCACACCACACCCTCAATGTGTCTCTTCCCCCCCACCCACCTTAAACCAATTTATATTTCTCCCTTGTTGAAACTATGCTTCAGTTCTGCTGAAGGGCCATGAGGGCTCGAAACGTTGACTGATTTCTTCTCCGCCGATGCTGCCAGACTTGCTGAGTTTTTCCAAAGACATTTTTAATCTATTTTGCATCATCCAAGCAGGGAGAATGTTACTTGTCTATCCTTCTCTAATAAACAAATCAATAAATCTGGGCTGTATATTGTTAGCGTGTGTAACAACCAAACAAGTTAAGTAATTGACAGTCCCTTAAAGGGCCATTGTGTTAGTGTCTATATGCACACACGTAATTATCCAATGAGTGCCCTCCACTTGTCTACCCTTAACCTTAATTTATGCAATTAAAATCCTGCATGGATTTCTTATGTCCATCCTCATAGTTTGGAGCCTTCGGGTCTGTTAACGCATTCTAGTAAATCCCTACTGCACTTATTCCAAAGCCCATTGATCCTTTCTAAGATACATTAGGACTTTGTTACAACTTAAAGAGTATAGTACAAGTTCACAATAGTTCTCACAAATACTAGTTAGATTATTACTAAATATGCAGGCCATAATTATGACTATGTCAGGGTCTAGTCTATGCAACATTATAAGTATAAAATATCCATCAAAGGATACTTTGTTCATTATGCCTGGGTACTGAAATACTAACAAAAATAATGCATTGCAACTACGTAATCCATTATAGACTGCAATGAAATAAATATTAATGAACACACTAAAGGCCCACTTCAGCAGATATACCTATGGAGCATTTCTCAGACATTAGTTGATCCCTGATGTGTTCAATGTAGTCTGGATGAGGTCATTAAATGGAGAGTATCTCATAGGAATACAACTGAAAAGCAGTCAAATTACGTTAATCTTGGTTAGATCACAATTAGAGTACTGTATACAGTTCTGCTCTCCATATTACAAAACAAGATATAGAGGTACTGGAGAAGGGGCAAAAACAATTTTCAAGGATGATACGAGAGCTGAGAGGTTCTAACTATTAGGAAAGGCTGAGGGGGGGTGACCTGATAGAGATCTTTAAAATGATGAAGAGGTTTGATAGGGCCAATGTAGGCATTTCCCCTGATGGGGTGTCCAAATCGTCAATAAATCCAATAAAGAATTCAGGAGAAACTTCTTCACCCACAGATTGAATAGAATGTGGAACTTCCCACCACATGGAGTAGTTGAGGTGAATATCATAACTACATTTAGGGGAAACGGAGAGGAGTACATGAGGCAGAAATGAATAGAAAGATATACAGTAATAAAAACAGAAAATGCTGGAAAAACTCAGCAGGCCTGACAGCATCTGTGGAGAAAGAAACAGAGTTAACGTTTCAAGTCTATATGACTCTTCTTCCGAGCCTCCTTTGCCCACAGACGCTGCCAGACCTGCTGAGCTTTGCCAGCATTTTCTGTTTTAATTTCAGATTTCCAGCATCTGCAGTGTTTTGCTTTTATAGAACGATATACAGATCGAGTTTGATGAACTAGGGTGTAAGGGCACTCGTAGACCATAAATACCAGCACCGACCAGTTGGACCAAATCTGCGCTGTAAATTCTATGTAATTTAGTTCTATAGATTATACTACCACTAGCTACTTTTCTAGTATAAGGTGTGTTTTCAGAGTCAGCATTTCAAACGCATGCCCCAACAGGAGGCCTTGATCAGACTGAAGCACATGCTGGGAATTCACAGATGTACTTAATGAAAATGGTGGGAAGTATGGCTGGAATTTCCTAACATGTATTTTGTGTAGGAGAGGCTTCCTGCCAAGAGCACATGTTCATAATGTTAGCCCTGCACACCTACTGCTGTGGGAATATGCATTTTTCCCCATCTTTAATCTTGCATGAAGCGTGCCAACTTTATACTCATGTCTTCTAGTTACTGAAACCACAGTTTAAAATTTTAAACAATTTTGTTTTCCAGCCCATTAAAGGTCAGGATCATATTCCCATCTCCAGTGAGAACAGTTCCTGAGCTGCCAGCCCTGTCCTCACAACACAATGTAAATCTTACAGATAATTGTTGTCAATCCTCTCGGAGTCTTCTCTATCACCTCGCTCTCCTTTTGAAAATAATGTGCCCAGAGTGACCAGGGTCATTCCCTGAAGTGTCTCTCCAACAGCAGGCCGATGGGTGGGCATTCAGGCTTCTGGATCTGACCAGCTCGGGACTCTGGAGCTGAGCTGCACTGACCAGAGAGAGCCTCATTAAGGCTTCAGAAACGATGTAAATAAATACCTAACTCCCTGTCGCATGCTGTCATAGATTTTTGACTATTAGCTACGTAAACCTATTTCGACTTGGCTTAAGGGATGGGCCATCAATGAGAAACATACCTGTGCTTTTTTTGAGGGTTTTTCCTTTGCTATTGACTCAAAGACAAGAGAACTGCCAAAGTGCTACCAACTAAGCCACAGCTCATATAGCAAGTGTAACCAATGTGGCGCGGATGCCTCCTGATCTCCTTGGCATGCTCTCTTTCATTCGGTATCACTGTAACTATGGAACCCAGGCACATTCAACCAACACCCATCATCAATTTAATATTGACTTGCAACCAAAAACCTGCTGCTTTCTGGTACCCTGAGCTCTTATCAAAGTTAAAATTGGAGCAGGGCCTTCTCACATGTTCTCTTCCCACATTTGTTGCTGTGGGGCTTACGTCTTGTCAATGTCTCGCTTACAGATGGCTGCGAGAATAAAGTGACATTTCTCTTGAGAGTAAAAGGGTTGACGGGTCTATTTTTCCAAGTTTACTTTGCCAACATGTAGTGTTGCGTGTTAACAGCACACATCAGGGTCTAGCATGTGCACTGCCAGCGGAGACGACTCCTGACAAGACGTAAGCCCCACGGCAACAAATGTGGGAAGAGAACATGTGAGAAGGCCCTGCTCCAATTTTAACTTTGATAAGAGCTCAGGGAACCAGAAAACAGCAGGTTTTTGGTTGCAAGTCAATATTAAATTGATGATGGGTGTTGGTTGAATGTGCCTGGGTTCCATAGTTACAGTGATACCGAATGAAAGAGAGCATGCCAAGGAGATCAGGAGGCATCCGCGCCACATTGGTTACACTTGCTATATGAGCTGTGGCTTAGTTGGTAGCACCCATGCCTTTGAGTCAGATGTTTGGGTTCCAGCGCCATTACAGAGGCTTTTGCACATAATCCAGTCTGACACTTCTATACTCTTACATGGTTGGAGGAGACGTCTTACAAATGAGACACATCTCTGAGGCTCTGTCTTGCCTCTGAACTTGGTGTAAAAGATCCTCTGGCACTATTGATATTGTACCTCCAATTCCTGAGTCTAAATCATTGATGTAAGTGGTGAACAGTGTTAATTGTACATCAATTGTCATAGAGTCATAGAGTTATACAGCACAGAAACAGGGCATAGAATATAAGAGCAGTGAGGTTATGTCGGAACTGTATAAAATGCTAGTTAGGCCACAGCTGGAGTACTGTGTGCAGTTCTGGCCGTCACACTATAGGAAGGATGTGATTGCGCCGGAGAGGATGCAGAGGAGATTCACCAGGATGTTACCTGGGCTGGAGCGTTTCAGCTATGAAGAGAGACTGGATAGGCTAGGGTTGTTTTCCTTAGAGCAGAGAAGGCTGAGGGGGGACCTGTTAGGGGTACAAAATTATGAGGGGCCTATTGTGTCCGTGCCGGCCATCAAGCACCTATCTATTTTAATCCCGTTTTCCAGCACTTGGCCCGTAGCCCTGTGTGCTATGGAATTTCAAGTGCTCATCTAAATATTCCTTAAATGTTGTGAGGGTTTCTGCCTCTACCACCCCCTCAGGCAGTGTGTTCCAGATTCCAACCACCCTCTGGGTGAAAAAATGTTTCCTCAAATCCCCTCTAAACCTCCTGCCCCTTACCTCAAATCTATGCCCCCTGGATATTGAGACCTCTGCTAAGGGGAAAGGTTTCTTCCTATCTACCCTATCTATGCCCCTCATAATTTTGTATACCTCTATCAGGTCCCCCCTCAGCCTTCTCTGCTCTAAGGAAAACAACCCCAGCCTATCCAGTCTCTCCCCATAACTGAAACGCCCCAACTCAGGCAACATCCTGGTGAATTTCCTCTGCACCCTCTCCAGTGCAATCACATCCTTCCTATAATGTGGCGACCAGAACTGCACACAGTACTCCAGCTGTGGCCTAACTAGCATTTTAAACAGCTCCAACATAACCTCCCTGCTCTTATATTCTAGGCCTTGGCTAATAAAGGCAAGTATCCCATATGTCTTCTTGTGTTTAACCATATGCATGTGAAGGACATTCATTGGGCTTTACTTGAGCACATATAAAGAAACACTGTAACTCCAGGGGGTTGAGTTAGGAAGTTTATACTTGTATTGTTTCACTCTGTAAATAAGTGAATAAAAACAAACTGCTACATTCTATACAAAGCATTACATCAGGAAACACCCTCCTCTAGGGCCCCTGACAAACATTTAAAGGGGGCTTTAACCTCACGTGTGAATGAGCTGATCACTTGGTAACCTTTAGAACACTATTGCAAAATTGCTTCTATGTACAGAATGATCAGATCAACCCTGGATCAAAACAGACACTGATATCTGGTACAGGGATTAAACTCATTGATGAAGGAGAAAGATCATTAACCCAAGCGCATGGACAAAGGAAGCAAATGACTCTAATGCAGACAACACAGATGCTAATGGGACATGCCCAGAGCTGTTCCTGGACTGGTTCTTTGGTTTGACTCAATTACATGACTGTTAATAACCAGCCAATTAAGAAGTCTAAGAGGTCAAACAACAGTGTGTGGACTTAAGTGGGACTTTTGATAACTGGTACTCACACCCGCAACTGAGAATAATAATATAAAAGGCCTTCGGAGCAGATGGTCAGTGAACTGAGTCAGTGAAAATAAGTAGACCCACCTAGGAAGAGGTCAATGAGTTAATTCACGTGCCAATGGGCTGCTCTAAGAGCAATCTCAATGACAATCTCCAGTTTGGCAAGGCTGTATGAAGTTGTGTAGCTATTGTTACACGCACCATAAAAACTAATTTAGCCTAAAAGCCAATTTGTTACCTTGTGTTTTCCTCAATTGCTCTGCTTGTGAACATGTTACTCTGTTACTATTGATGGTATACAGAAGATCCACAGTGATCCAGCGCTAATCCCTGTGGAACACCACTTCCCACTGTGGTAATCTGATGTGTAATATACTCTAAGGAGAATGTTAGAATGGAAGATCACATGATCTTAGTATCAAATAGCAGAGTAGTGCGGGCTACCTCTGTAGTTAGTAGTCTGTAGCAACATTTGCGCCACACAATTGTCAGGCAATGACCATCTCCAACAAGAGAGAATCTAACCATCGCCCCTTGACATTCAATGGCATTACCATCACTGAATCCCCCACTATCAACATCCTGAGGGTTACCATTGACCACAAACTGAACTGGACTAGCCATATAAATACTGTGGCTACAAGAGCAGGTCAGAGGCTAGGAATTGTGCGATGAGTAACTCACCTCCTGACTCCCCAAAGCCTGTCCACCATCTACAAGGCACAGGTCTGGAGTGTGATGAAATACTCCCCACTTGCCTGGATGAGTGCAGCTCCAACAACACTCAAGAATCTTGACACCATCCAGGACAAAGCAGCCCGCTTGATTGGCACCACATCCACAAACATTCACTCCCTCCGCCACCGATGCACAGTAGCAGCAGTGTGTACCATCTACAAGAGGCACTGCAGGAATTCACCAAGGCTCCTTAGACAGCACCTTCCAAACCCATGACCACCACCACCTAGAAAGACAAAGGCAGCAGATAGATGGGAACACCACCACTTGGAAGATCCCCTTTAAGCCACTCACCATCCTGACTTGGAAATATATCGCCGTTCCCTCACTGTCGCTAAGTCAAAATCCTGAAACTCCCTCCCTATCAGCGCTGTGGGTGTACTTACACCACATGGACTGCAGTGGTTCAAGATGGCAGCTCACCACCACCTTCTCAAGGGCAACTAGGGATGGGCAATAAATGCTGGCCCAGCCAGCTAAGCCCACATCTCGTAAATGAATATTTAAAAAGTCAGTAGTTAGCAGTAGCAGTAATGTAGAGATAGAGTCTGAAATGTAAGCAGATGACTAGCTGCTGCTGAGAACCTTTGTAAATAAACACAGGGTTTCTACTTATGAAGTGTCTGTTACTCAACTCTATCATTAGTACCAAGTTGGCCATCCCTTACAACGAGCGTGTGAACAGAATCCAACAAATTGGCGACAGGGATTAAACAAGTTAAACAGAAGCAAGCGAGAGGAATGAAATCGGCACTGAAACTCGCACAGTAATTATAAGTAGAAGTTCCGTTCAAATCGTTGAAGTAATCCCCTCCCAGCATGCCGCAATTCGGAAGAATTGATCCTTTTGATCCAGCAACAGATGATTGGTCCCACTATATTGAGTATCTCTCATTCTTTGTCCAAGCAAATGAGATTACAGGTGAAGAGAAGAGGCGGGCGATCCACTTAAGTACATGTGGGAATAAGACTTGTGGCTTGATTCAAAGTTTGACAGCAAACCCGAGAAATGTTGATGAATTAGTGGACCAGGTGAATGGTTATTACCAACCAACACCCTCAGTAATGATGAAAAGGTTCAAATTTAGTTCAAGAATGAGAGCCCCGGGGGAGACAGTTGCGAGCTATGTGGCAAGTTTGAAGCAGCTAATGAAGCTTTGTGATTTTGGTACACCCTTAAATGACGTGCTTCAGAGATTGTTTAGTGTGCAGTGTGAATGAGGACATGATTCAGGAGTGATTGTTATCCAAAACAATTTTAGATTTTAAGAAGGTGCTGGAGATCGCACTGGCAATGGAAAGAGCAGTTAGAGATTCGAAAGCCATACAGGGCGTACAAAATGGCCCCGTCCTCCACATCATGTGGGAAGCCCCTGCCAAAAAAGGCATGAAAATGCGAGACTCCACAGGGAGGTGGTAAACAGCCCCCTCTAGCAGGAAAATGAGGAAAAACAGCTTAGCAGCGAAAACAAGGAGCCATAGCAACACAAGTGGAAACAAGCAATCTTTTGATGATTGGCACTTTAAAAAAAATAGAATGTTTTTATTGCAATAAAAATGGTCACATAATGAGACAGTGCAGGGAACGAGTCAAACAGAATTTTAGACAAAATAAAAAAACCAGTGAGCTCTACAATGTAGAAGAGCCTGAAGCAACAGATTTAGATATTTATTCACTGTATAACTTGAAGGTTGAAAGAATAGAACCAATCTATGTAATGGTGAAAGTGAATGGTAGACCTGTTAGAATGGAAGTGGACACAGGAGCTTGCACTGCAGTAATTGGGGAACATACCTTCAGATATCTGAAAAATGGGGGACATCAATTAAATTTAGAAGAAACAACTGCCCGATTAAAAACACACACGGGTGAAAACATCCATGTCAAAGGCATAAGAAAGGTAACTGTTCATTATGGGAGCCAGTCGGTAAAGCTACCAGTGTTGGTATTGAGAGGCAGAAGACTAAGCCTTCTGGGCGAAATTGGCTAAGGGAAATCAACCTTGATTGGCCACTGAGATTCCAAAAGGAAGCTGGAAGCATTCCTGCCCTGGAAAAGGAGTGTGTAAAGACTCAACAACCTGAAGAAACGCAGGCTGTCTGGAGCCCACACAGGGAAGAACAGCAGAAGGAACTCAAAGTGACCATGCTTAAGGACAGAGTTCAAGACGAGGTGAGCAACTTCCAAAGGGAAATATAAAACCTGTTGAAAGACCTTCACACACAACAAGGTTCCCTCAGGACTAAGTTTGTACCTCTGGAAACGTATGAAGAGAAGCAGAAAGAATTCAGCACCTCTCTGAACAAACTGAAGAATGATTTGGCAGAAAAGACACAACAAGGCTCAATTTTCTAGGAGGCAGCAAACAAATACAAAACAGAGACGGAAGAGCTGAAGAATCAGCTAAATGAAGCCAAAGAAGCTTTGGAAGCAAAAGTCTCAGAATTTTCCAAGAAGCAGACAGATAATGAAACTCTGAGAGACTCAACCACTGAGTTCACTCAAATCGAGCCTACATCTGAGATTAGTCTGGCCAATATTGAAACTGAAAAGAAGACTGAGATTAAAGTCAGTGCTAGGAAGAAGACACAGAAACACAAATAAGGCTGCATACGAGTATACTTTCATACGTGGGCCTAGTAGTCAAATTGCAAATGTCGATGAACTTAGTCGTTTGCCTTTATGAGAAAAGGATGTGGAAGTCCCAGTTCCACAAGAGCTTATTTTGTTGTTACATTTCTTAGATTCATCACTGGTATGCGCTTGACAGAACAGAGACTGGACAAGTAAGGACCCAGTCCTATCACAGATACGAGAACAAATACTTCATGGTTGGTCACAAGGGCCTGTACGTGATGAAATGAAACTGTACTTCAACAGAAGGCATGTTAAATAACTAGCCAGGATGGTATCTTATTAGGGGGAGCACGACATATAGCACCTCTGAGGAGGTGGTGGCATAGTGGTATTGTCACTGGGCTGGGCTGGTAATCTAGAGGCCCAGGGTATTGTTCTGGGCTCCCAGGCTCGAATCCCACCATGGCAGATGGCAGATGGTGGAATTTGAATTCAAGAACAATTCTGATCCCATCTGGTTCACTAATGTCCTTTAGGGAAGGAAATAGCAGGTCTGGCCTACATGTGACTCCAGACCCACAGCAATGTGGTTGATTCCTAAACACCCTCTGAACAGGCAATTAGGGATGGGCAATAAATTCTGGCCTAGTCAGCGATGCCCACATCCCATGAACAAATTCAATAAAAAGGTAGAGAGCCATTGCTAATTGAACCACACAGCCCACATCCAGGAATATCCCACATGAAGATGGTAGCACACAGCTGCCTATGGTGGCCTGGGATGGATGGTGAAATAGAGAGTTTAGTGAAGAATTGTGTGCAGTGTCAGCAACTGCAAAAGCTACCTTCAACAGCCCCATTACACCCTTGGGAATGGCCACAAATACCATGGGTGTGCTTACACATTGACTATGTGGGACCTTTCTTCTATTCATTGTTGATGCCCAGTCAAAATGGGACGAAATCACCAATGTCTGCTATTACAATTGAGAAGCTACGTCAAAGTTTAGCCATTAACGGATAATTTCCGTGATGCCAGAAGTCGTCGTGTCTGATAACAGCACGGCATTTACTAGTGCTGAATTTCAATGGTTTATCAGCTTCAACCGTATCACTCATAAAAACTTCACCATCCCACCCTTCCTCAAATGGACTGGCCAAAACGGTGGTTCAAACATTCAAGGCTGGCATGAAGAAATTAACTGGAGATCCCTTAGCACGCTTTCTTTTCCTGTATAGGACCACCCCTCACATAACAACAGGTGTCACTCCTGTGGAGTTAGTGTTGAAACGCCGTCTCATGACGAGATTGAGCTTAATAATGTCAAATTTAGAGGGGAAGATGGAAAGGAATCAAGGAGGTCAGGAAACTAGACACGACTGGCACAGTCACGACAGGAAATTTACTGTGGAAAAAATGGTATATGTGAAGAACTTTGGAAAAGGACCAACGTGGTTACCGGGTGAAATAGGCTCAGTGACTGTCTTACCATGTGGAGGTGGAGGCTGAGTCATATGGAGAGATGTGGATCATCTAAGGAAGAGAGAAACTGTGCACCAAGAAATGATTCCGCCAGTGTTCGCAATAGGGTCAGCATTTTCTGTTATTCCTTCAAGCATGGAGGATACAGACCTGCAGGAGCCCAGTGAAGTACCTGATGTTCAGGCAACTCCGGAAGAGGAGGCTCCTGGCAAAGCATCTGAGGTTGTAGAGCTGAGGTGCTCAACACGCATAAGGAAACCACCAGGAAGGCCGAATTTGTAAATTACTTATCAGTGTAAATATTTTGCTATTTTGAGAAGATTGTAAATGTAAATATAAAATGTATTCCTCAGTAAAGGGGGAGGGATGTGGTAATCTGATGTGTAATATACCTTTAAAGAAGAATGTTTTAATGGACAATCACATGATCTTAGTATCCAATAGCAGAGTAGCGCGGGCTACCTCTGAAGTTAGTTGTCTGTAGTCAGTAGTTAGTAGTAGCAGTAGTGTAGAGATAGAGTTTGAAGTGTTAGCAAATGTTTAGCTGCTGCTGAGTTACCTTTGTAAATAAACACAGGGTTTCTACTTATGAAATGTCGGCTACTCAACTCTATCATTAGTACCAAATTGGCCACCCCTTAAAATAAGCATGCGAACAGGATCCAACAAACTGGTGACCAGGATCTAACACCCACTTTCTACTTGCCTGAGTAACAACGTTAAACCCTACTCTCTGTTTATTGTTTTATAGCCAGTTTGCTCACCAATTCTGCTACTTGTTCCCTGACTCCATCTTTCTGACTTTAGGTATGAGTTTATCGTATGGCCCCTTTCTGAAGATCTTTGAAAGTCCATGATTATTACGCACACTGCCTTACCCTGTCAACTCATTCTGTTTCTTCTTCAAAGAATTCTAATAAGATTGGTTAAACATGACCTTTCCCTTTGAAATCTGTGCTGATTTCATTATATTCTCAGGTTTCAGATGTTTTCTATTGCATCTTTGAGTAAGGATTCCAATATCTTACATACCACTGATGTTAAGATCGACAGTTCTCTGGATTTATTTTATCTCCTGTTTCAAATATGTGGACCCACATTAGCTGTCCACCAGTGCCTTCACACCATGTCCTCTTCTATTGAATTTTTTATATACAAAATATCTATCTCTTCCTTAGCTTCTTTCATGCAATGCAAATGGAGCAGGGGTCTTATTCTCTTTAAGTTTGTCTAGTTTATCAGTTTTCTCCTTGCTTTCCATCTTAAATTTCTTGATACCCTTTTTGGCCTCTTCTAATGTTATGCCCAACATATTAATTTCATGGTAAATAATGAGGCAAAGCAGTTAACCTTCTGCCATTTCACTGTTATTACATTATTGCATTGGAGAGAGTACAGGGGGACACTGATGGCAGCCATCTTGCCAGCTGGTTCTTCCCCCTTCACTATGCCTGTTGCTTCTGCAGTGCTACCACTTTAAGTTTACTAATTTTATCATCCAGGATGTGTAGAGTTGTGCTGATGAAAATGGGCAGAAAATTGGGACAAGTCAGTTTAGTGTACTTAGCATTACACTTACTACACTTGGAAAGCGTTGGAAAACTGGCCCTCGTAATTCAGGTGTAGCCTCAACAGTGAGCTATAACACATTAAGATAATGGGGCTCAAACTCTGTGGGGTGATGCGTCCCAGTGTAAGTCCCTGAATATGTCATCCAGGTCCTCTGCCATGGATCCTGTCAAGGTTTGGAGGGTCAGGGAGTGTTCCTTTGCTGAATGTGCGTAGGTATTATGCCTGTGCTAAAGGTGTCTATCTCAGAGGTCATGAATTCTGACCAAAGTTAGCCCACTTGGGGTGGGGGTCTCCTCCCATTCAGAGACTGAAACTGTCCTGCCCATCAGCCCTTTGTAAGAGAGTTTAAAATGCTTAAGCTGAGTTGTTAAGGTCTCCATGCTGGGTCCTCAACATAGCTTCCCATGTAAGAGTCACTGCCACCATTCTGTGGCTTGGCACACCTGTTCTAACCAACAATGAACCAGGGCCAAGAGGCAGAATGGCCAGTATTGAGAGTCTATGCCATCCTCCTACATTAACTTTGGGGGCACACAGAGGCTTTGCCCCAGCAACAGCTGGAGAACATTTTTGCTGGGCAATGATGCAAGCGCGGCAATTTTTTGAACTATAATTAAAAATGCCCATGAGACGTGTCACGTGACTTGATGAGCCTTGTGCTTCAGACTTGGCCAATCCTAACTGACGTTACAAGGACCCAAACTAACTCCACTAAATTCTGCTTTAAGCACCATTCTGTCCATATTTAAACTGTAGTTGGTGCAGACAAATTTACCAAGCGCTATTTGCCCTGTCAGATTTGTTTTACAGTTGATTGACTTCCGGGAGTGAGACTAGAAGCACACTTGGGCCGGATTAGGTTGAGAGGGCAGGTTCTCTCATCTGAAGGACAGCAGCTTTTTATGATGATTTGGCAATTTTTGTTCTGTACCAGCTCACAAATAACCAGGTTTATTGAATTCATTTTCACAATTTACGGCAGTGTGATTTGAACACACGATTGCTCGGTTACCAGCTGAGTACCATAACCATTACACTACCTAGTTGTATATTAACATTGCTATTTATCCAACATACCCAGATTAATTAAAGCTGTACTTACAGTTAGTGAAATGCCATAGAGCTATCAGCCCTCTCAGTATGGGACTTACCTTTTACATTGTGGACCACAAACTCATGTCAGCATCTTTCATGTACAAGAGCAAAGTAAGTGGAATTGTAATGTAGGCTATACCATACATGATGGTGGGACTTGCATAGGACCATTGTTCTTCCACAATGGCCTATTAAAGATCATCGTGGCTCTAACTTTGCAAAGAATGCTCTGATCCTTTTCTTCCGCAGTCACTGAGGATCACAATCTCTTATTGCTAATGTCACGAGCGTGACCTGCATCTGACTTCATCAGAAGTCTGCAATACCCTCTACTCCAGAAAGGGGCTTACTCTGTTTTAGGAAATGATTAGTTGAAAATGCTCAACATTCAAAAAGGAAATTAGGAAAAGCAAACTGAGGGCATGAAAGAACATTAGCAAGTAAAATCAAGGTGAACCCAAAGATATTTTGTCAATACATTAAGAGTAAGAGGATAACTAAGGAAAGAGCAGAGCCCATAAAACACCAAAAAGATAACCTATGTGTGGAGGTGGAGGACGTGGGTATGGTTCTTAATGAATACTTTGTGTCCATCTTCACAGAAGAGGGGGACAATGCAGACATTGTAGTTAAGGAGGTGGAGTGTGAAATATTGGATGTGATAAACATAAGGAGAGAGGGAGTATTAAGGGGATTAGCATCGCTGGAAGTGGATAAATCACCAGGGCCAGATGAAATGTACCTCATGCTGTTAAAAGAAACCAGGGAGGAAATAGCAGATGCTCTGACCATCATTTTCCAATCCTCACTGTTTGCAGCTGAGGTGCCAGAGGATTGGAGGACTGCTAACATTGTACCTTTGTTTTAAAAGGAAGTGAGGGATAGACCATACAATTACAGACCAGTCAGTCTGACCTTGGTAGTGGGCAAATTATTGGAATCAATTCTGAGGGACAGGATTCACTTAAAAAGGCATGGATTAATCAAGGGCAGTCAGAATGGATTTGTTAAGGAAGATCGTGTCCGACTAACTTGATTGAATTTTTTGAGGAGGTAACAAGGAGGATTGATGAGGGTAGTGTAGTTGATGTGGTCAACATGGATTTTAGCAAGGCTTTTGACAAGGTCCCAAATGGCAGATGAGTTAAAAAAATGAAAGCCCATGGGATCCAGGGGAGTGTAGCAAGTTGGGGACAAAATGGGCTCAGTAGCAGGAAACAAAGGGTAAGGGTTGACACGTGTACTTGTAATGGAAAGGCTGTTTCCAGTGGGGTTCCACAGGGATCAGTACTAGGTCCCCAGCTTTTTGTGGTATATATTAATGATTTGAATGTAAATGTAAGGGACATGATCAAGAAATTTTCAGACAACATAAAAATTGGCCGTGCGGTTGATAGCGAGGAGGATTGCTGCAGACTGCAAGAAGATATCAATGGACTGATCAGGTGGGCAGAAAAGTGGCAAATGGAATTGAACCTGTAGAAGTGTGAGGTGATGCATTTGGGGAAGTCAGACAAGGAAAAGGAATACACAATAAATGGGAGGATACTGAGATGTGTAGAGGAAGTGAGGGACCTTGGAGTGAATGCCCACAGATCGTTGAAGATAAGGTGGTTGAGAAGACATATAGGGGAGAATTTTCTCCCCGTCGGGTGGGCTGGTCGGGAGCGGGCACGGGCGGGCATGGAGTCGATTGCACTTGCGATTGGCTGCGCGCTTCCATTTTACGTGGGCGGGCCAATTAAGGGTGACGCGCACCCAGAAGCGCTCAGCGCTACCTGTGCGGGGTGGGGGAGGAGGGAGAGTTGGGGCCTGCGCTCTTTCCCGCATGTGCACGGAAGAGCGCAGAAATCTCCCTGAGGCAGCTCCACACCTCAGGGAGAGTAAGTTCAGTGCAAAAAAATGGGATAAGTAAGAAAATAAAATTATTCAGACATGTCCCCTCATATGACAGTGTCACATGAGCTGGGACATGTTTGTGAATTTAGATAAATATTTTTATTTAATTAATAAACCCTTCATGAAACCTCATCCCGCCCATGGATGAGGCTTCATGAGAAAAGCGAGGGCCACCTGGGCAGCCCTGACAATTGCTTTAATTAGTTTATTAATGGCCTTAACAGGCCTTTGACAGCTCAGTGGGCGCACAGCTGACTCCGGCATGTGCCCGCCGAACGGAAGATCAGAATGATGCGCGGTGAGGTGGGGACACACGCCCAACATCACCGCGCGTTGGCGTGTGGGGCTCACCCCCGCACGCCGAGCAGAAGATTCTGCCCATGGAAAACTGTCCTTTATTAGCCGAGGCATAGAATATAATAGCAGGAAGGTGATGCTGGAACTATATAAAATACCAGTTAGGCCACAACTTGAGTATTGTGTGCAGCTCTTGTCACCTCATTACAGTAAGGATGGAATTGCACTAGAGAGGGTGAGGGGGAGATTTACGAAGATTTTTTTTTATTCATGGGATGTGGGCGTCACTGACTAGGCCAGCACCTATTGCCCATCCCTAATTGCCCCTGTTCAGAGGGCATTTCAGAGTCAACCGCATTGCTGTGTGTTGTCTGGAGTCACATTTTAGGCCAGACCAGACAAGGACAGCAGATTTCCTTCCCTAAAGGGCATTAGTGAACTAGGTGGGTTTTTACAACAATGGTTTCGTGGTCATCAAAGAGATTATTAATTCCAGATTTTTATTGAATTCAAATTCCACCATCTGTCATGGATTAGGGTGACTGGCTAATTTCTTTGACTGATGTAGCCCCACGATGGGCCGAGTGGCCTTTTCCTGTGCTGTAAACTTTCTATGATTGTGTGTGACGATTCTAGGATTCCGATTGAGCGGAACTCCTGATACAGTGAAATGTGGTCAGGAATAAGAATTTGGTGTGAAAGGGTTTTCCGGTTTCGCTGAGGGGTGGGGGTCAGGCCATAACATGGTCAATGCTGTTCCTGAATCTTGGTGGAAGAGTTAAACGTTATCTGATGCTAGTCTCAAAAGCAAACAAAAGCTTTTATCCTCACCGGGTTTTAGTGACTGAACTGAGCATTTGGAACGTATTTCCTGTGAATATTTTGAGCTGCTCGGATTCATTATACTTTAATTCAGGCAATTTAACAAACACTTTGAACGACATTGGAGATGAGGTTGCAATTGTGGGTTTATCTATAGGTGTTATTTTCAAACTGGAGACAAGCAGATGAGCCCATTCCCCCTGAGCCTTTGAACAGTCAAGAGTAAATGTGTTTGTCAGTCAAGTTGACAGCCACTGAGTCCCTCGCACTTACCTGGCCTGGGAATTGTGCGAGTCTACACCAGATACAAGTGTTAGCAGCGCTGATTTTTGTTTTAGAACTTAAATCTTTATTTGGTATTTTCCTCAACAGAAATGAATTGGTTGATATCTTGTCTCCAGGCACCAGTGTGCTGTAGTGAAATAAAGAGCTAATACTACAGAAAAGATAAATGTTGAGCTGAGTTTTTGAAAGAAGCATTTTGAAACATTTTATTTTCTGCACAATCGCCCTTTGACAGAAGTTCCTAACGAGAGCTGGCAAGAACATGAGTGCCAATTTTGACCAGGCTTGCCCAGGGGAAGGTGGGGCATGTTTGGGTAAAACGAGTATTTGGCTCAAAGCCGCTCCAGTTTGGCTGGGTCAGGATTAGATTAAAATCAAGACCAGAAACACGGGAGTTAGCAATACAGAGGAAAATGAGAGGAAAAGGCAAATTGAGGGACACGGAATGAGAAGTAAGGAAAAGAAAATGGGTGGAGATACTGGCCAGAAACTTATCTATGCCCGGTGGGCTGGGTGGGGGTGGGCACGGAGCTGATCGCTGCCCGCAATCGGCTGTGTGCCGCCATTTTACGTGGGTGGGCCAATTAAGGCCTGCCCAGCATGATGCACGGCCGGTAGCGTTCAACACTACCTGTCCAGGCGGGAGGGGGGGGTGAGGAGGGAGAGTCGGGGCAAGTGTAGCAATCTCCGTGCGGAGCTACCTCAGGAAGATTAGGTTGATAAAAAAATTTGGTTACAAATAAAGTGCAAAATTATTTAAACATGTCCCCTCATGTGACAGTGTCACATGAGCTGGGAGATGTTTTTATACTTAGGAAAATTTTTGCATTTAATTAATAAAAGCTTCAGGAAACCTCATCCCGCTTGTGGATGAGGTTCCCTGAAAAACGCAAAGGCTGCTTGGGCTCTTCGCCTGCCCCCCGACAGCCTTAAGGTTGGACGGGCAGTGCTGCAAACAACTTTAATTGGTTTTTTTAATGGCCTTAATCGGCCGTTACCAGTTCGGCGGGCGCACAGCCACCTCCGGCGCACACCCATCGAATGACATATCAGAATGATGCACGATGACGTCGGAACACGTGCCCGACATTATCCCACGTTATTTTGCGCGTCGGCGTGTTGGGTCCGTCCCCGCACACCGACTGCAATATCCTGGCCACGAAGAGATAGACAGATAAATAGATAAAGCAGTAAATAAGTGTGGAGAAAGAGATAAAAACACTGAGACATGAACATGCAATGGACCTGCTGCTTTAAAGCAGCATGGTGCAGGATGGCGAGATTCAGGGTTGTATCTGTCATTCCTGCTAGAGTCAGATTGATTTTAATTGTCTCTGATAGGTGGAAATGGGTGGGCACTTACCCACACTGTTCCCACCACCACACTGACCATTGACATTTTGTTGGGGTCATTGAGAAGGATGGACATTAGCACATTCCGGGTGAACGTGGGAGCTTTGGGTTCCTGCAACGTTAACAGGGCCTCCAATACCATTTTGCAGCAAAATGGAAGGGGAAATAACAGCAGCAATGGGGAAACTTCAGCAAGCTGCAGTTGGGGCTGACAGGAGTGAAAGGAAGATGGTCACAGTCCCAGTTTATGAGCAGTAGTGCTTAAGGAGGTTGCCCTTCCCCAGAAAACCCGCCACAGAGCTGTGAAGCCTCGTGTAGCAAAACCCCTGATGCATTGAAATCACTGCAGTCCTCAACTGTTTTGCTTCCAACTCTTTCCAGGTTGCAACAGTCATTATAATTAACAGACATCGATATGCAGCCCATGCCCAATTCACGCAGATGACTTGATCTTTGCAAAGGTCACCCAGTTTATCACAATCCCCCCATGGGTAACAGAACCAGTATACGCCGAGTACGGGATTAATGACACCCATGTGGTCATCTAGTCACCCCTCACAATGAGGCAGCCGTCTTCATAAACAGCAAAGGCCACCCTGCACTTAATGCTCAGTAAGTGAGTGATTGCCGCCTGTATCATGCCGCTCTCTGCCTGCATTAATGCAGCTGTCACAACAGCTTCACACTGTGCCAGAGGCTGGCTGCTTGGGGCCAAGAGGTAATACTCTCTACACTGGCTGCCGAAAATCCTGCCCTCCAATTGGGCAACCTGCCCACCATCACCGAAAACACATGGATTGCTCGTCAACAGATTTAAATCAGGCCCGACTATTAAAATTTCTCCTGCTGATGGGAGCGTAGGGGTGGGCCAATCGTCCTGATGTCCACAAGACCCCAGTGAGTCCCCATCCTCAGCCTCTCTGCCAAGGGCAGCATTGAATGCCCAGTATTTTCTCATAGGTGGTAATCAAAATGGTCAGCTAATCCTTCCTGTGTCCGGCTGAATTAAAGCAACATTTGTACCCAGGAGTGATTATGCTCTCCAAACTCAGAAATGTTCTGCCTCATCTAACAAGAGAGAATCACCAGCAGAGCATAAAAATGTTGCATGAAATTATCACACAGTGTCAAATGCCTCTGGGCGTCGAGTTACTGCAAGGAAACAAAAATGATAATGAGTCACAATGAGAAACAAGACCTTCACAGCTAAACTCCTGCGAAATGCAGCAGCATCAGCGTGAGTCACTATCAAAACCCAAATCATCCCAGTGAGCTATGGTGACTAACTAGCTTTAAGAAAGAGTGTCTCAATGATTCATGGCAAAGTCTGTGTGAGAAATAGGGCATTGTAATAAATCATTGTGAGAAATAAGGGCATCAGAATGAGCAATTGAGAGAAACTTTGGCATTCTGATGAATCAATCGGAACAATGGTAATATTGTGGAGCCCGTGATTCCAGTGAATAACTGCAATTTTCTAAACAGAGAGCAAGCAAGATACTAGCACCTTCTTGGTAGTGTTACAAGACTGGGATAAAACAAGCTCACTAAATTAAATGCACAGCTACTGCACTCCGTGTCTCTGTGGAGAACTGTGCACTGATTGGTCGCCTGCACTTTCGCCCCATGTTCGCACAGGTAACAGAACAGGGGCTAGGCGTCGCTGTGCAGAGAGAACAGGGTCAAGAACTACCCAAGAAACGGCTTTGATTGCAGTAAAGGCAGGAGTGGAGGCAGCTAACTTGTTAGCCGTCCTGATGTTTTGTGGCTGCACCGCATGTCGCTCTCTCACTCTGAGACTGCCCTGCAGCATGAACAAGATAGTTTAGTGGCAGCCACAGTCAGGAAGCCCCTCGCTCTGAGTCACAGGACCTTGGGTTCATGTCCCATTCCAGATGTCACAAAACACCTTCCAGCCAATGAAGTGCTTTTTGAAGTGTAGCCACTGTTGTGGTGTAGGAAATGCGGCAGCCAATTAGTGCACAGCAAGCTCCCACAAACAGCAATGCGATAATGATCACACAAATGAGTGTTGCTATGCAAACCAGACCATGGAACATATAACCACTCATTCACATTTCACAAATACGAAGGGGGCATTGCAATGATATACTCCACCGCTCTTGAGCATAGAGCTTGCCTTCTGGTGAAGATGCAATGTATGTAGATTAATGAGTGCTTCAATGAGTATCATGCATCAGTGGGAGCTCCCTGGATCCCCAGCACAGACCCACTCGCAAAGCTGAAGTTAGCAAAACAGGGTCGATGTCCTCCACCCTCTGGTCCTCCTCCCATGTACTTGCACTGCCAGAACACAGGAAAGGAATTGCCGGCAAAAAGAATGACTCTTTGTTGATAATTAATATGACAAAACTTCCAATGTCAGTACATTCCGAGGACCAGCAATGCTGAACCTGCAACATCCGACATGCCCAAAGGAAGGACAGAGGAGCCACAGCTGCTGAGGCTCCACCTGAACCAACAACCACAACAAGTTCTGCGGACGCCCACGCGAATCCTGCATCAGACTCTTCAGCCATGAGAGGCACCACAGAAGATGATTAAGTCACTTACAACTTGGACCTACTCGAACAACGAGGAGTCCACCAATACTACCAATTTAACCAGCCTTGAAAACGCTGCTATTAGGAAAAGTGAAATGTGAGCAACCTGCAAATTCTTTTAACATATGTTAAGTTTTTGGTTAATAGCCTGCTTTCAAAAGCCCTTAATGCATTTTAAAAAATCCAAACCTCCAAATGTCAATTAACTATTAGTAAAAAGAATCTTTAGTGAGATTTTGCACGTGTGTGTCAGCAAAACATTCCCATGTTTCACAGCTTATTTAGTCATTTGCAACATTTTTTGGATCAATTAATACAAGTGAATGACGCATCCCTGGTTGAAAACAATTTGGCCCCAGATTAAGCTAATTGCCTGCATGACGAAATGGTCCAGTTTTAGTAACAATTACAATCCATCTGGGTGCGCGCTGATCAGCAGGAAACATTACTGATGATGGCAGTGTACTTCTTAACATTTTGAATGTCAGCAGTAACTCGTCATATGTCTCAATGTGGTGAAACTGCGATGCTGTTAAAGGCACTGAGCCATTCTGCAAACCTTTCACAGGGTGTTTCAACCATGCCTTATGGTAGCAAATTCCACATCCTTTCCATTTTTTGGGCGAAGCTGGGTTCTTCTGAATTCCCTCTTGGATTTTTTGGTGTTTACCATATCGTGGTGACCTCGGCAGTTTCCTCGCAAGAGGAAAACATTCTCTTTCTATCCAACGCTATCAAAATCTTTCCTAATTTTACTAGAACTCTATTAAGTCAGCCCTCAGCCTCCTTTTTTCTCAAGACAGAGGAGACCCAGCCTAACAACTGGGAAAACCCGGGTCACTTCCAAAATGACCATGCATACAGTATATTGTCAGCTATCAGTCAGTTTACAAACTCACATTGCTAGGAGCATCTGGAAGGATGAAAGCACAGTTTGTGTCAGAGGATATTGTTACAATGAAAATGCTTCAAAATGAAATGATTGGTTTATAAAATGCCCTCCCATTAAATCACCAAAAGTCACGAAATGCAATTCTCACTCATCTCGGATCCTGGCCAGATTTTTCCTGTCGGATCTGCTCCCTTCACGTTTCACATACCCCAGTATATTTGTTTGAAGATGCAGATTTTCTCGATGTTGGTGGTCAGTCAGCAGTTCACTTTCCCAGCTTTGTATGCATTCATGTTATTCCTTCTATTTTTATTCTCCTGCTCTCACTCTTTCTGAATTCTTCTCCGTCATTTCCTTTTTGGTTGTTGTTCATGTTTAATAATTAAATGCAGGGCGCAGGTCAAAAATCACTTGTTGTACTGTTACAATTTATGCTTTTGGATTGTGAACTACCTGTTTTAAAATGGCCACCAGCGCATGTTCAGAAAGGAGGCAAAAATCGCAGAATCTTATTCTCCGTCCCTTGGTGGCCATTTTGAAATTGGGTAAGATAATGGCAGCATTAGGTGCCCTAGAATAATGCTGCAATTTGGCAGTTTTATAATTATACGGTGAAATACAGGAACACCTGTATTTCTGGAATACTGGTGTTTCCATCATTCCTATTGAGGTCTCTAACTCTGAGACCGCAGTGGATGGCCTCAGTTTGCAGATGGTTATAGGCTGCACTGAAAGGTTTGATAATGTTGGTGCACAATGTCAGATTCAATTCTTTTTTAGTGATCTACATAGGATATATATATGGCTCAGAAACAGGCCATTTGGCCCAACCAGTCAATGCTGGTGTTTATGCTCCATTCAAGACTCCTCCCTTCTTTCCTCATCTAAATCTATCATTGTAACCTCCTATTTCCTTCTCCCTCAAATACTGGTCTAGTTTGCCCTCAAACGCATTTATACTATTTACTTCCGCCTTGCCCTGTGGAAGTGAATTCCATGTTATCACCACTTTTTGGGTGAAGATGGTTGCTTCCGAATTCCCATTGTCCACTCTCTCTGCTGCCTACTCAACACATTCAATAAGGTTGGTCAAGCAAAATCTTCCTTTTTGAAAGCCACACTGACTGTTCATAATTATATTTCTCATTTCTAGATGTTCTTCTATTATCTCCGTTAGTAAGGATTCCATTATATTTTCTACCACTGATGTTAAGCTGACTGGTCTGTAATTCCCTGTGTAAGATTTCGGGATTCGGGGCCACAGATACCTAAATAGATAGTCGACTAGTCATCTACAATTTTAAGATGGTTTATTGAGTTTACGAAGAAACAACAGTTTAGATACGATACATTAACTAATTAGACAGGAAAAAAAGTATACGAACCATAACAGCTTGTGATAACAGCATTCTACTCTCTGGTCAAAGTGTTAGGAAACTCTTCCCTCGATCTCTCGATCTTCCACCTCCTTCTCTGGTCCATCTTCCATCTGAAGAAGGCACTGCCCAATGAGCCTGCCACCTCACCAGCACCTCAGCCCGCCTTCAGACCCAGCACCTCAGCAGCCCCTCAGCAGTATGACACCAATTTATGTACCCTTTTTTGGGGGGCTTGTAGCTTACCCAGCATCAATCATCTATCTAACTATTCTGACCAATGGATACAGGACAGGTACTCAAAATGTCAGGGTGGTTACCGCCCACCTTGTGTGTCACCCTGCTCGTGGTCAGCTTTTTAATTTACATCCTGCTGAGGGTCATATCCTGCTCCTTTCTCAACACTTGGGTGACAAGGGGGTGCACAGGACGCTATCTAACAACTGAGGAGTCAGAAAAAGGCAGCCTGAACTAAGTGACATTACTGTTTCTGAAAACTCTTCAGAGGTCAAAGTGTTTAGAGAGAGAGGCAATCAATGCTGCTTAGAAAATCCTATAAAATTCATAAGATACCCGTGTATTAAAAACCCCAATTTCTTACACCTGGACTTGTTCTGCCTCCCCTTCCTAATTATAGGAATGACATTGGTCTACCCACCAGTCCCCTGGCACTACACCTTTTTCTAAAGAATTATTAAATGGGAGCAGTAATGCCTTTGCTATCCCTTCCCTAGATTCTTTTAAAATTCATGGGCCTGAATTTTACCCTCGGAGGGTGTATGCGATCGGCGGGCATGGGAGTGTCCGGGAAATGGACCTCTGACCGCGATTGGCCCTTGGCTGCGATTTCAAGCTGGTCGGCCAATTAATGGGCAGCAAGTGTGAAACGCGCGCTGAAAAGCTCAGCGCTGCCGGGGTGGGGGCGGGAAGAGGGCGAGCGATGACATCACCGCGGGTGTGGGCGAGCGCAGTGAGAGAGCTCCCTGAAGGCAGACAGACTGCCTCAGGGAGCTGCAGACCTGAAAATGACGTCCATTGATATTTATTTTTATTTTATTTCATAACAAAGATTTCATCCTGCCCTTGGATGAGGTTTGATGAAAAATGCAAGTGTCGCCCGGCCAATTTGCCCGTCTGCCAGCCGTAAGGTTGGATGGACCACGGAAAATCGGAGACAATTGCACCGTTAATGGGCTTAATTGACCTATTAATTGTTGGTGGGCGCGCTTCCGGCTTTTGCACATGCCCGCTGAGCGACAGATCGCGTGAGTGGGCGATGACGCCAGGATGCTCGCCCAACGTCATCTCGCGCGACTTTATGCCCGATTGGGTCGGGTGTGCGTCTGCCCACGAGGTGTAAAATTCTACCCATGAATGCAATCCACCAGGACCAGAGACTTTATCCTCTTTGAGTTTGTTTATTCAATACGTCCTTTTTTTTAAATGTTAAATACACTCTCTCATTACTGATTCCCTCATTCAATGTCATGTCTACTTGTTCTATCTCCCTGGTAAATACAGATGCAAAATAATTATTTAATATTCCTGCCATCTCTCTATCACTGAATCACAGAATCTCACAGTGCAGAAGAGGCCCTTCGGCCCATCGAGTCTGCACCGACACGTGAGAAACACCCGACCTACCTACCTAATCCCATTTACCAGCACTTGGCCCATAACCTTGAATGTTATGACGTGCCAAGTGCTCATCCAGGTACTTTTTAAAGGATGTGAGGCAACCCGCCTCCACCACCCTCCCAGGCAGCGCATTCCAGACCGTCACCATCCTCTGGGTAAAAAAGTTTTTCCTCACATCCCCCCTAAACCTCCTGCCCCTCACCTTGAACTTATGCCCCCTTGTGACTGGCTCTTCAACTAAGGGGAACAGCTGCTCCCTATCCACCCTGTCCATGCCGCTCATAATCTTGTACACCTATCGTTACCTTTGGCCCCATTAGGCGATGGTATGGTGGTATTATTCCACCGATCCCTTACTAGCCCTATTCCCATCACAGCCCTCTATTATTTATTGATGCCCTGTAAAATATTTGACTGTTTTGTTTTATGTTTCTTGATAATTTAATTTCATACTGCGCACTTTTCCATTTTTGAAACGAGGTACAATGGCCGGGGGCTTCCGCAGTGCATTTCCCGCTGGGCAGAGTGGCAGGAAATTACGTTTGGAAGCTCATTACTTATGTATAGGTGAGTATCTCTCTGAATGATGTGGGTCGGGAGCTGATCTGTCTGTCCTGCTGTCACCTGATGGGGCCGAAGGTCCTGGCGCCATATTTAAACATTCGATCCACTTGTCTTCATGTAGGCCAAGCTTGCCCACAATAAGAGGGAGGGATCCCAGACTGGAGGAGGCAGGGCCCGAGGAGGATGCCGCTGAGCTGTCGGGCGAAGATGAAGATCCCTCCTGTGGGGTAGGTGACCTCAGCATCTCCCAGGAAGCCAGGACGGACGAGCCCTCTATGAGTTCATCGCATCCTGACATTCTCAGTGAGTGACCTGCAGTGCTGTATTCAGCCTGTTCATGAACTAAATCTATCTGCTCTCTCCTACAGACACCAGGATACCCAGACAGAGCCCCAGAACCAACACAAGTTCCAGCCCTCCGGCCCCCCAGCCACCAGCCCACCTCAGAGGTGGAAGCTGAGGAACCATTGCGAGAAGATGGGTGACAGCATTCACCTGCACACCCCCCCACCGCCACCAGCTTGGAGGCAAACACCCTGATGGGTCCTAGTTATAGAGAAGGCTCAGGGGAACACCTCACTGACACGTCTCCAAGCAGCCGGAGGCAGTGACAGCCCAGGCCTCTGGCATTTGGAGGACTGCAGGAGATCAGGCACCCGCTGAGTCCGAGTCAGATAGAGTCAGCAGGTAGAGTTGTGAGAGGCAGCCAACTAGAGTGAAGGATGGAGGAGTCCATCCACACCCTGTCTGATGTTGTGGCTCTGACATGCGACTGCCTCAAGATCTCCATGGGAAGGGTGGTGTCCACTGTGGAGACCTTGGTCTGGCAGATGCTGCCAGATTTGTGCTCAGACCATCACTCCATCGCTATAGGCATTGGTGGGGTCCATCAGTGGCTAGGTGAGAGGGGGTTAGGGCACCTTGACCCCCCTCCAGGCGCCCATTCTCCTCTAGGAGAGCAGCAGGGGCCCTTGGGCACACACAGGGAGGAGGGCCAGCACCTGGAGACCCCTGTCCATCCACCCAGGTAAGTCCAGGGATAACCAGCTGATCCCAATCCCCTCTGCCCGTGCCCCTATCACCTCCATGGGCTGAGGAGGGTGCACCTGCCCCACAGCAGGACTCCCAAAGCAGGCCAGGGCCCTCCGGCTCTCGACCCTCTAGAGGATGCCCGCCAAAGTCATCACAGACAACAGGGCACAGCAGTCAGCAGACTGCCTCCACCTCTGCTGTGGATGTCAGGGATCCACCAAGACTCAGCAGCATGCTTAGAAAAATTAAGCAGCTTTGAAATCATTTCTGGGTCACGGGTGTTCAATCACTGTATAGATCATGCACCTCTGTAACTACATTTGATGTTCATGAGGATGGTGTAGTCATTGACAGTGTTGTGCATTTATCTGCCCTCTTATTGCGAGCGTGAGCCATGCTCCCACTCAGTCATCACCTCCCTTTGTCAGCCTCACATTGTGGGATGTGTAGCTGACTCCTGATAGTTACTCAGCCCTTGTGTTATGTCAGGGAGATGTGTCAAACTCTTCACCGGAAGTGTTTGCAAAATGCGTTAGTAACCGTTACTCCTTACAAGGGGACATGGAGTGAGGTGTGCTCACTAGCCCTGGAGGGGTAGCTGTAATTGTCTCTCTAAATGAGATGGCTGCCTTCATTGGTGGTGCCAAAGCACAAGAGCTGTAGTCATGATGGTCGCTCCAACCACGCGCAGGTCTCAGTGTCCGCGATAAGTTTCTCATTAAGGTGGCGATGGCTGCATCAAGTCCTTTGACACAGTGTTTGCGATGGAGTGCTGACTTTCACATCCCAGAGCACATGGATACAGGGTTCACCACTGACCTTTCTGAAGATCAGGGCCGGGTGAGTCATGATCAATCCTCCTTCTCCCTGTGGACTGTTAGATGCAACAGATTAATGAACACTGGGCAAATATAGTTGACCTCCCACTCACACACAGAAAGCCACTGTCATGCCCTGGGGCTGCTTCTGCGCTGATACAGACTTGCAGCTGAGGCACAAACTCACAGATCTAGTGACCAAGATGTCAACCCCAATATTTGAGATCATTATCCCACAAAGGTTTGGAGAGATTTGGACACGTTCATGAAATTTGCCACCTTACCAAAGATACTCCTGCAATCTCTGATCTTGTAGCCCATCAAACTCAACTTGCACTTCAGCAATTGGCGCGTTATCCATGCCAATTGGAGAAAACACGTTCGAGGCTTCCATTGATGGCCTGGCAGAGAGGCAGCACTGTGCTTCCTTAATGGTTGCCTAAATCTTCCATTCTCACATCCCTCTCTGTTAATGCTCAAATGGAGCAACTATATTGTGAAGCCAATGACTCCTGCCGTCTCTCGTTAAATCTCACCAAAAGGTAATGGCTCCAGTTGCTCCTTCACCAGGAAGGTTTCCTCTTTTCTCTCAGCTCTGACCCTGTTTCAATGTTGAGACTCTAAGCAGTTTGAGGGTGACCCTCTGAAAGGGCTCCTGAGTCCAGCACAGGGCTCACCCCACACACTGACACTCATGCAGACTCTTTTCCAGTTTCGATTTTAAACTGTGCTACAACTTTGGGCTTTCAAGATGGTGAGGATGTGATTTTACTTTGAGACCATCTTTGACCCTCCCCCTGTCAGTGTTCGGGTCCCTCCCATCATCCTGGAACCCCGTGGTGTGCAGGTAGAGTTCCCTCCGGTTATTCTCCAATCTCCCCCAATAATCCGGGATCCCATTGTAATTGTGGTGGATATTCCAACCCTCTGACCTGAACTCATCACTGTTGATGTCCCCATGCCCAGTGTGGGCCTCAGCACTGCCCATCTTGAGGCTGTGCGCACGGACACGTACAGGGGAGACTCCTCCCCAGGAGAGTTTCGAATGCCCCCGCTTTATTACACATTCCCCATTTACAGGCTGCAGATGCCCCCCCGCCCTAACCCTGGCCATCCCATCTGCAGCCCAGCACCAAGCCAGACAATCCCATGGCCAGGGACTGTGACCATGAGCATGTCCTGCACTCCGAGCTGTGCCTTATCCTGGTTAAGCACATAGGCCTTGCCCCTTCCTGGAGCCGGAACATGACGTGTGTGCAGAACCCTGTAGCAGGACCGGTAAAACTCCAGGGCTTCATCTCCCACCCTGACCTCTTGGCCCCAGACCAGGGACTGTGACTGTCTTTCAGTGAGCTCTCCCATTCCTTCTTTACTGATCACAACACAGTCTCCCCACCCCCAACCACCCCCACATTAGCCTCTGTGCAGCCCGTCCCTCTGGTGCCACATTAATACAACCCCCCCCTCGTATTCCGGAGTAGTCAGGTGTTTCCTCCCATTCATACAATTTGATTTCCATCCATGCCCTTCTGTGTCTGCGTTCTAGTCTTCCATGTCGGACTCCAGCTTCCCCGACCTCAGTTCTCCCATCTGCCTGCCATCATCTTCTCCCCACAACCCCACCATTTCCCCCATGTCTCTTTCCTCTTACCCCCCCCCCTCAACCCCCACCATTGCTCATTGTGCCATGTGTCTCCGTCTTTCTCCCACCCCCCCAAGTCGCAGTGCTGGTCTCTGTCTCGTATGCAGCCCTGCCTGAGCTCTGACCCTCCCTGGAGTATGGAGGAAGCCCGTGAGCAGTGCAATCCCACACCTCCCCCCGCCCCCCGCCACCAGTGTAACATCTCACTGGCATTGGTGAGAACCCAGAGTGACGCTGCTGTAGGTAGGTTTTGAGTGTTGCACTCACCTCAAAGCCTGGAG
This sequence comes from Cetorhinus maximus, assembly GCF_964194155.1. Lineage (NCBI taxonomy): Eukaryota > Metazoa > Chordata > Chondrichthyes > Lamniformes > Cetorhinidae > Cetorhinus > Cetorhinus maximus. The sequence continues at coordinate 105,828,602 of NC_135893.1, forward strand.
TGAAGTGAGGGGCTGACAGCTGCACTCCGCTAATTTCCAAACATGATTCTGACCGGCCTCATTGATTCTGGCAAGTCGCGTTGTTAATAAGTATTCATGACATGGTAATGCAATGCAAACCGTGCTCCTGCCAGTGATCAGTGGGAAACCTGACCCACCATCAGGCTGCCGTGAAAGTGGTGATGGGAAAATTCCAAACTGTTTTCCTGCCGTCGGGAATCCGATTTTTGGCATCTCTTCAAATTTTCCACTCCCGCCAGCCACAGAACCTGCCTCTCTCCTAATCTCTTTGTATTCTCTCTTATCATGCACTCCCCTGCTGTCTATCTACATAACGTGTGCCTCTTTCCTAGCCCTCAATTGTTTCCTTATGACTTCAGTCATCCACGGGGTCCCACGAATGATTAGCTTGTTCTTTCCTTTTAGCGGAATATATTTTCCCTGAACTCTGCTGTACAGCATTTTAAATGTTTTCCACTGTTGTCCTACACTGCTGCTTGCTAATATTGCTGCCCTTTGATTTTCCTAAATTCTATACTCATCCCCTCAAAATCAGCTTTTCTCCAATCCATTAATCTGGTTTTTGCCATACTTTTTTCTTTCTCTATCATCATCATAATGAGGATTACATTATGATCACTATTGCCAAGATGTTCCCCTACTTTTACTTCTCTTATCTGCTCTGGTTCATCCCCCATTACTGATACAATGATGAATCTTCTCTAACTACATATTGAGTTAGAAAAGAGCCTTGTCCTATTGCGAGAACTCCTTCCTTTTATCCTCTTTACCTCCTTCTTCTGCCCAATTAATAGCAGAGTAATAGAAATCCCACATGATTTTTAATCCATTTTTTTTTACTCAATTCCGTAATTTGTCTGCATATTTCTGCCTCCACCTCAGGACAGCACCTTGGGAAATTATTTTCCGAAGTTGATACCTGGGAGCAGCCAAATTATAGGTACATGAAGGGAAAAGATTGACTTGCCTCCAGACCGGATGCAAAGTTGGCAGTGACCTCTCTGCATGCCAATCCATGCCAGCCTTAGATCTGAGTGAAATTTGGCTTCAGGTCTCATTTAAATGCTGCCAGTGAGCTGCTGGTGCCAAGTACACGTTCAGCTGTACTTCACTGATTATGGAGATCGGGAAATCATTCTAATTTTGAACCCACTATTCAACAGCTTCAATCTGGGAGGGGAATGCAAACCTGTGGCAGGTTTTGAGTGGGTCAGCAATGAGCTTATATCTCCTGGGCACATCAAAATAAAAATGCAAAGTTTCTGGGCCTCTTCCTTTCGCACTCCCTTTCCGGACTGCAGATTAGGCCACTCAATGCCCGATTTCCCCCGTTGGTAGCCCTACAAGCAGCCACACTCTATAAATGCAAGTTGCTGTTGTGCCTGTCCCCTGATTTGTACGTTCAAGCAGGCCGATGCCTGTTTCATGTCTCTGTTTCGTTTACAGGCCCACTGGATTGTGGTACCCAATAGGCCTATGGCATCCTTGGTCATTTTTCTGGAGCAAGAGGCAGCTTCAGGGGCAGGCAAGGGCACTGCTGCTGTGTTGTTCAGTGCCTGGAGGGAGGGCGTTGGATCCCTGACACTTAGGGGCTCGTCTGATTTTAAAACAATGGAGCGAATTATCAACATCACATTAGTGAGAGAATACAGTCTCCTCAGTCTGACAGTCAGCAAGACAAATCTCACGTCTGACAATGAATGAAGGAGTTAGGGAGCTATTACACTTGTGTTCAAAAAATGTATTTTTATTATGGAAAATCTATTTTAATACAATGATACTTTTAGAATATGGAACTCAAGTGTTTGTGTAATTTTCGCATTATTGACCTTGACTGCTTACGCAGTAATGAGTATACAAGGAAGTGGGGAAAATTAGTTTGATTTTTGGATTAATTAGTATTCATATCCATTATTCAGAGGGATAAATCCATCATATTAATGATACTTCCTTAACTAAAAGTAGCTGTGCATTAAATTACTATTCATTACCATTCAGTAAAGAAGAAGATGTTTTAAGTATCATTTTTAGGAAGTAAAACGAAAGAGTTTGATGAAACTTTTCTGCTGAGGAGGGGATATTTCAGCCATGGCCAAGTTTTTATTGGCTCTGCGGCTGCCCTCACCTGTGACCTATGTCCCGAATCTTCCTGGAAAGTTAACAGTATATTAACGGTGCACACTGTTACTAATGAAATATCAGCCAGCAAGTTCAGGAAATGCTCTAGGGGCAGAATTTTACACTTTGCGTGGAGGCGCACACCCCCACACGCCCAAGGGTCAAATGACACACGATGACATCAGGCGTGCGTCCCGACGCCATCGCGCACTCCCGCAATATTTTGTTCGGCGGGCGCATGCCGGAGGCAGCTGCGGGCCCGCTGATAATTGAAAGGCCTATTAAGGCCATTAACAAGCTAATTAAAATCAAACTTATGCTTCTCGTCCAACCTTACGGTTGACAGGCAAGCGAAAAGGCCAAACCATGAGCGGGACGAGGTTTCCTAAAGCAAATAAACATCAACTAAAAAGTTTGTTTTTGAATTTAAAACATATCCCAGCTCACGTGACAGAGTCGCATGAGGGGACATGTTTTTTTCAAATTTTTACTGTCTTTATTAAGTTTATTAAAAAGCGCTTCAATCTCCCTGAGGCAGCTCCGTGCGTTCTTTTGCGCGCGTGCATGAACTGTGCACTAGGCCTGACTCTCCCTCTTCTTCCCGCCCGCACAGGTAGCGCTGCCGCTTTAATTGGCCCACATGAAATCACAGACCGGAGCCGATCGCGGGCGGCGGTCAGCTTCCTGACTGCTCCCGCCCGCTCCCGCCGAGCCCACCCAATGAGGGAAAAATTCTGGCCTCGTAAATTATTGTTAGAGGCTCTAAACTTGTCACTTTTGGCTTTTGGGGTGAAGGAGTGTGTTGGTGCCTTTTGCACTGCAGCATGATTAGGGCAGGAAAGAGGGAAGACCAGGCTGAGAAGACACATGGGTTTACCAGGATAGCGGGCTCCCCAATGACGCGGGCCACCATGGTCTTCAAGAAAGTGGCCCTGTGATGGGTAGCGATACCACCACCGCTACACTACCACTCAGTCAATGCGTTGCTGTGCAACCACACCAAGAAATTCAACTCGGTGAACACCCTACCCTAGAAGCGCTCACATTTTTGTTATTCTTCGACAGTCTGCATTACCCATCATCTTCAGGCCTACCCACCAGGATGGCTGCACGGAGGCACATGGCTCTCCACACATGGTTCATGACCCCCATCCACCATCCCACCATCGGAGAGCCAAGCATCCACAAGTGACACCATGGAGCAACCCAGTGGCCTGTTGAAGCAGAGATTTCGCTGCCTGGATTGCTTGGAGTGGCCTTGAAATTCATGCCCAAGAGGATCTCTATGTTTGTGATTGTCTGTTGTGTCCTCCAAAATCTCACTATTATGTGGGTTGAACCTCTGTTCTCTGGGATCCTGAGGGTATCTTAGGGGGAGGAGAAGGTGGAGGAGGAGAATGAGGAGGACGAAGAGGAAGAGGATGCAGAGAAGGAGGAGGAGACAGAAGAGGAAAAGGAGGAAGAGGAGAAGACAGGTCATTAGACCCACCTGCAGGACAGAGCGTAAGGAACTGCAGAGTGAGGCATCACTTCAGTTGAGCGGAGCTTCCTCAACTCCCACATGGAACCACCATCCCCTTACAAAACGTCCATTTCAGACTCCCCATAACACAGTCTTCTTGGCCACATACTCAAAAAAGGCAAATAGCAAGGACCTTCACACAACAGCTTTATCCAACAATACACCCACAGAAAACCCAGAGCTAATCACCCTTGTGCATTCCCTTAGTATTTGCCTGGAGGGTGTCTTTACTTGGCTGAGTGCTCAAACAATGTGCTACCCTGTGGCTGCAGCATGCTTGGTGGTATGCTGCTGATATTCTCTGGTACTCATTCTTTCACAGGATGTGGGCTTCGCTGGCTGGGCCAGCATTTATTGTTCATCCCTAGTTGCCCTTCAGAAGGTGTTGGTGAGCTGCCTTCTTGAACTGAAGTACACCCACAGTGCTGTTAGGGAGGGAGTTCCAGGATTTTGACCCAGTGACAGTGAAGGAACGGCGATATATTTCCAAGTCAGGATGGTGAGTGGCTTGGAGGGGAACTTGTAGGTGTTGGATCTGCTGCCCTTGTCCTTCCAAGTGCTAGAGGTCGTGGGTTTGGAAGGTGCTGTCAAAGGAGGCTTGGTGAGTTGCTGCATTGCATCTTATAGATGGTACACGCTGCTGCCACTGTGTGTCGGTGGTGAAGGGAGTGAATGTTTAAGGTGTTCGATGGGGTGCCAATCAAGTGGCCTGCTTTGTCCGTAAAGACTATAGAGGATGCTGATGAGCAGCTCTAGGCCTTGAGGGCCCAGTCTCAGGCTGCAGCACCTTGGCAATGGTGGCAACAGTCTGACCTGAGCTGGCTGGCTAAGAGTTGCTAGAAAGAGTGTTGTAAAGTGGGAGTGGTGGAGCACAAAGGGGATCTATATTACCTGGCACTGCTTCGGTCCTCTGGCTTTCTCTCCTGCTGTGGGCGACCTTCCCCGGAGGGAAAAACGTCAGTAACTGGCAGTCAGTTGGTTGGATTGTGCCCGCCATAAACATAAGTACGGAGAGGGAGTGAGACGCCTGGGTGTGGCTGACATGCTGCAAAGTGGTATGTGTGGGTGAGGTGTCGTGTCAGGATGTTGGGAGTGAGATGTAAGCATCAGGATGTGGTGCTGGGTGTATGATAGAGGTGTGGTGCATTGAGCAGTATATGAGACAGGGTGTGAGATGTGATGTACAGCCTTCAGTGCATTGCTGCAACTTCCCCTTTTTTTAGGGACTGCACCTCTAACTCAGCTTCTCTGATCAGAGGCCCGTGCGTTCCAACGATCGCTCGAGCAACGCCCTTGGGAGTTCCTTCCTCCCGATAGGGCCATTCATGGCAACGTGGTCAGGGGGAGGCACCAGACAAAGTGGGGTCCGAAAGGTCCTCAAGGGCAGAACGGGTGAAGGAAGACTCACCCACTGCGGAGGTGGAAGATGGCTGTAGCAGCCTGGTGGTCCCGGTCATCGTTGTTTGGCATGTCACCAAAATCTAATCACTAACCTGTCAAGATCGTGTGGACAAAGATGGCCCCCCAAGGTTCCCATGTTAAATAAAACCACATCCAGGCTTCTACCCAGGTCCATTGGCCTAGCCCTGTGGTGATGGAGAGTTGGCGATTGGGCCGTGAACCTGGGACAAGAATCTGCACAAAGGTGACAGGTGCATGAAGGTCATTGGACATTAGTATTGAGACAGAGCTGTCCTTGGGCAGCAGCATCAGTGACTGAACAGCCCTCTTCACGACACCCTCTGCTCACCCCACATGGGGACAGGCATGGAAAAGGTGCCCAAAAAATAGGCTGTCCCACTTCCTCGTCGCTGGGGGGGAAAACACCACGTTTTGCAACTTGGAATGTTGAACACGTCAACGATGAGGGTCAACTAGGGGACGCTGCCAGGAACACTCGCTTTCTAATGAACACTACACAACCCCTGGAGTGTATCAGTGTGGACACTCAGACGAGATGAGGAGATATTTGGACGCAGCGTGTTAATATGATTTGGAATGTGCTGCCTGAAATGGTGGTGGAAGAGGATTCGACAATAACATTCAAAAGGGAATTGGATAAATATTGAGAGGGGAAACATTGGTACAGGAACAGGTCAGAGGAATGGGATTAATAGGATAGCTCTTTCAAAGAACTAGCATGGATAATATGGGCTGAATGGCCTTGTATGCAGTGTATCAAACTATGATTTTATATCGGAACTTTCTGTTCATATTCAATGTAACCTTATTTTATGAAATCTTGAGTTTATATTCAGTAGATTGAGTGTGAGCTATTTAGATGAGAGCCTTGATTTGAGACTGAGGGCGGAATCGCCCCAGGTTTGGGCTAAGTGCGATAGTGGGCAGAGGAAATGACGTTTTACCTGCCGACTGCAATGGGGGCTTTGCACACAGTATCGTCCCAATCCCGCTGCGTTAGTTATGCATTTCTGGGAAAAGCGCCGTTTCCATGGTGAACGGGCTCTCATTCACCCGCCACGCCATCACCTCACCACTTCATCATGCCAGGCGCCATATTTAAAGTGCAGGCATACGCACACATCTCAGAGCATCCAGCCCAGGACTGCTGCATGGAAGACATGGCCCCGAAAGGCAAAAATACTACAGGCCCCAGGTTCAACAATGCATCCCCCAAGTGCCTTTGGGACACAGTGGATACTCGCCGTGATGTCCTCTATGCCCATTCTGGCCACAGGGTGGGCAGCAACATCACCAATCTGGCTTCAGGGGTGGTGGCAGCGGTGGTCAGTGCCAACACCCTGCAAAAGAGGACAGCCACCCAGTGCCTCAAGAGGGTGAATAATCTCCTCCGCTCCGCCAGGGTAAGTCACTCTTCTCATCACTCTCAACTCACACACTCACAAACCCATCACACACCCACAGGGCCCTCACTCACTGCCAGTTCAGGGACATCACCATTCACTCTCTCAAACACACACCTCATTGTCCTCATCCCGTCCATCGGACCACTCACCACCCAGGCACATGCCAGGCACATTTATCATCTGGCCTGGCAGGTGTCCTGCTTACACTTTCTCCATCTCTATCCACGCAGGACAAGCTGGCGCACAACAAGAGAGGGAGGTCGCAGACCAGTGGAGGAAAGCCTGAAATCAAGGTCCTCACGCACTTTGAAAACAGAGCCATCCAGCTGGCCAGCGAGTATCCAGACCGGTCCTGTGCTGACGGTGAGATCGGTGCTGCTCAACCAAGTGAGGATCCAGCAGTGCAACATCCATCAGGCAACCATGCTGTGAGTGATGTGTCCTCTTTCACAGGCCACTGCCATGCACTAACTATCTCTCCTTGCTTTCGCAGGCATTTCTGGGAGACAGTCGACAGAGTCCATGACCCAGGACCTCCAATCAAGCCCCGAAGATTGAAGATTGAAGTCCCATCACAGTGCTCACCCACACCCTCCACCAGTGCAGAGACACACACCTCGGTGGGACCGAGCTTTAGAGTAGCCTCAGGATCACAATCTGGTGAGCACATCACACTGTCTGATCCACAGCAGGCGAAGGCTGGGACTTCCCATGTCCCTGGCACTCGGAGGACTGCTGGAGGCCAGAAATTTGCTGAGTCTGAGTCAGATGATGAGCCTCTGGACTTGATCATGTCTCAGTTGCTGGAGCTGCAAAGGCAAGCTCGGGAACATCAGGAAGGGATGTCCGCTGCACTCCTCAGATTGCAAGGCACGATGAAGGAGTCTGTCCACCTTCAGTCTGAGGTGATAGCGCTGGCATTGCCAACGCACCGAGGTCAACACTGGTAGGATGGCGGCCGCCATGGTGAGTTTGCTGCGGGATATCGGTCCTGCACTGCTGCGCAGGCTCAACTCCATCGCTGATATATTGTTGGCCTCCAATAGTGTGTACGGGAGAGGGCTCGATCTCACTCCAGCTACCCCTCCTCCTCAAGGAGTCAGCCTGGGGCCCTCAGACACTTACAGGGAGGAGGATCAGCAGGTGCACACCCCAGGGCCAAGCTGCCAGGTGACTCCGGGAGTGTCCGGCCCATCCGAGTCCCCTCTTCCTGTGACCCCTGCAGCTCCAGCTCCACAGGCTGAGGAGGGTGCCACTGTCACACAGCAGGATCCCGAAAGCAGGCCGGGGCCCTCCAGGTCTCGGCCCTACGGAGGACGCCCACCAAGGTCATCACAGACAGGGTGTAGCAGTCAGCAGGCTGCCTCCACCTCCGCTGTGGATGTCCGGGGAGCACCAAGACGTAGCGGCAGAGTTAGGAAGGTGAAGAAGATGTAGTTGCACAGCCAGGGCACGGGTGTTAATCACTTGTACATAATGTTCACTATTGTCTATAAACTCCCAAGAATATCTCCCTGCCTATGGCTCCTTGTTCTGATGAGCAGTGCTTGTGTCACTCAGATGTGAAACCTTTCTGCTCAAGATAAAGGCAGGTGTCTCAGTCCAGGGCCTCTTCCCTGTGCTTTGTGCAGCCTCCGGACCACAGTGATTGTCCAGCCTCACATTCCCTGGAGACATTACTGATGCCTGCACCTCGATGGTGCTGGTCATTGCTGCCAGAATGTAATGGGTAGGTGCCACAGAGTTCCCTCATTCTCTCTGTGTGCTCTCAGCACCTTTGAGTTGGGGCTGGCCCCCATCTCTTCAGCATCTGTGACCAGTGATGCTGTGCTCCTGAAGGGCTCAGGTGCTGAAGGCGGACAAAGGATCAGATGCGTTTCCATGAGATGACCCTGATCATGGAGCACAAGCGAGCTGCCCTCAGCCTGACAGTAGTCAAACATTCACAGAGGCTATGTGAAGATCTATGGTGTGTCCTTACTGCATGTCCTCATCATCCTCTTGCAATTGAGCGACTGTAAAGGCCTCCACTGCGCCTTCATGACAGGAGTATTCTCACATAAGCCAGATTGGAGTCAAACGTGATGTGGGGATCTATGGGGTCTCCTCACTGCATGTCCTCATCATCCTCCACAAATCTAGCAGCTATGAGGGCCTCCTGCGCACACATACCTGGTCTGGCCAGTGAGAGGGTCTTATTGCCATCATCGTTGCCTCCGAGGACCCCCTCACCCTCATTGCCGTCAATGTCCTCCTCACCAGAGAAGACCTCCAGCTCCTCCATGTCCTCCTCATCCAGCTCCTCTCCCCATTGCAGCTCCAGGTTGTAAAGGGCACAGCAGACCACGACGATGTATGACACTCTCTGTGACCTGTATTGCAGGTCTCCTGAATGTGCTAAGAATTACGCTTACAATCTAGTTTCCTCACCTCATTCTAGATGAAGTAGGCGACACAGTTTAAAAATAAGAGGCCTTCAGTTTCAGACGAAGATGAGGAGAAATTCTTTCTCTCAAAGGATCATTAGTATGTGGAATTCAAGCAGTGGAGGCTGGGTCATTGAATTTAATCCAGGCTGAGTTAGACAGATTCTTGATAAACATGGGAGTCAAGGGTTAAGACCACAAGACCATAAGACATAGGAGCAGAAATTAGGCCATTCGGCCCATCGAGTCTGCTCCGCCATTCAATCATGGCTGATAAGTGTCTCAACCTCATTCTCCCGCCTTCTCCCCGTAACCTTTGATCCCCTTACCAATCAAGAACCTATCTATCTCGGTCTTAAATACACTCAATGACCTGGCCTCCACAGCCTTCTGTGGCAATGAATTCCATAGATTCACCACTCTCTGGCTAAAGAATTTTCTCCTCATCTCTGTTCTAAAAGGTATTCCCTTTACTCTGAGGCTGTGCCCTCAGGTCCTAGTCTTTCCTACTAATGGAAACATCTTCCCCACGTCCACTCTATCCAGGCATTTCAGTATTCTGTAAGTTTCAATCAGATCCCCCCTCATCCTTCTAAACTCCAACGAGTATAGACCCAGAGTCCTCAAACTTACCTCATATGTTAAGCCTTTCATTCCTGGGGTCATTCTCGTGAACCTCCTCTGGACCCTCTCCAGGGCCAGCACATCCTTCCTGAGATACGGGGCCCAAAATTGCTCACAATATTCTAAATGTGGTCTGACCAGAGCCTTATAAAGCCTCAGCATCACATCCCTACTTTTATATTCTAGTCTTCTCGAAATAAATGCCAACATTGCATTTGCCTTCCTAACTACCGACTCAACCTGCAAGTTAACCTTAAGAGAATCCTAGACTAGGACTCCCAAGTCCCTTTGCACTCCAGATTTCTGAATTCTCTCCCCATTTAGAAAATAGTCTATGCCTCTATTCTACCTACCAAAGTGCATGACCTCACACTTCCCCACGTTGTATTCCATCTGTCACTTCTTTGCCCATTCTCCTAACCTGTCTAAATCCTTCTGCAGCCTCCCCGCCTCCTCAATACTACCTGTCCCTCCACCTATCTTTGTATCATCTGCAAACTTAGCCAGGATGCCCTCAGTTCCTTCATCTATATCGTTAATGTATAAAGTGAAAAGTTGTGGTCCCAACACTGACCCCTGCGGAACTCCACTAGTCACCGGCCGCCATCCTGAGAAGGACCCCCTTATCCCCACTCTCTCCCCAATCTTCTATCCATGCTAGTACCTTGCCTCTAACACCATGGGCTCTTATCTTACTGAGCAACCTTTTGTGTGGCACCTTGTCAAAGGCCTTCTGGAAGTCTTTGAGCAGATGACAAAATGGAATTGAGACCACATCCAGATCAGCCATGATCTTATTGAATGTCGGAGCAGGCTTGAGGGGCTAAATGGCTTCCTCCTGCTCCTAAGTCCTAGGTTCCGAGTGTATTGTGAATTTCAGACTCTCTATATCTGTCTTGAAGGGAGTGCAGCATACATTTACCAGAATGATACCTGAACTTGAAAGGATTACGAGCAGAGATCACACAAATTAGGATTGTTTTCCCTGAAACTTAGAAGGTTAAGGGACGACTTGGTCAAAGTTTTCAAGTGGAACAAATAGGGTAAAGAGAGAGAAATTATTTCTGTTTGGGTTGGGAGGAGAGGAGTCATCCAAAAATTAGAACCAGCCCTTTCAAGAGTGAAAGTAGGTAACATCTCTACGTACAAAGGGTGGTAAAACTATTAAAGTCTCTTTCTCAAACAGCAACTGATGCTAGATAAATTGTTCATTTTAAATCTGAGATTGATAGGTTTTTGTTAATTGAAGATATGAAGGGATAAGGGGCAAAGGCGGGTATTTGGAGTTAGGCCGCACATCAGCCATGATCTCATTGAATAGGGTAGCACAAACTCGAGGAGATAAATGGCCTCTCCCTCTCGCTGAGTGTCAGCCAATAGCTGACTAGTTTGAACATGGTTAATGGAATTATAAATACAGAAGTTAGGAACTTTATTAGAAAGCTAAAGTTTTTTAGAAGTCTATTCTGTGCTTGAAAATTGGTGAAGGAAGGCAAATGTCTTCAGGGTATCAAATTATTGGCCAGATTTTTTATTAAAATCCAAAGCTTCATAAATTTAAAAAAGTTCAATGTGCCATAAAGGGAAAACCAATGTTTCAAAAGATTTAAGGAAACGGGGGAGGAGGGATAATATGTCAAACTAGATTAAAGATAATGTTGAAATTATAGGAAAATGTAGAAAAATGAATATGCATGAAGAACAAAAATGAAAGCAAGGTATGATTGAAAGAAGGTCTTTAAATATAAGGGAGGTTGGATACTAGGAGAGGAAAATAATCTGGGAGATTTTGATTGATCATTTACAATCATAGTTTGTGCTGGAAATAGCGAACCTTTCTGATGGTTGGACAAATGCATTTCAATTCATGTAGGAGATGTAGATAAGTAATGAAATGGTAATGAAAAACTGGAGCACTTGAATATGCATTAGACAAGAAACCCAGATGGAATGCCACTAAGAATACTTGAGCAAACTGAGCACAAAGTCTGAGGGAGATGTGGTTGAGATTTTCCACCAACAGTGGAGCTGACTGGTGTGAAAAGAAATCTGTACAAACGGCATATTCATAGGATGTGGGCAACGCTGGCTGGACCAGCTTTTATTGCCCATCCCTTTGCCCTTGAGAAGGTGGTGGTGAGCTGCCTTCTTGAACCGCAGCAGTCCATGTGGTGTAGGTACACCCACAGTGCTGTTAGGGAGGGAGTTCCAGGGCTTGGACCCAGCGACAGTGAAGGAGCGGCGATATATTTCCAAGTCAGGATGGTGAGTGACTTGGATGGGAACTTCCAAGTGGTGGTGTTCCAATGTATCTGCTACCCTTGCTCCGCAAGGCTTAAAGTTTAATGCAATACTTTTCCAGTGTTCAGAATGATGTCGTAAAGCCACTGAAGTAGATTGTGGGCTGGGCCTATTTTTGCCCAAGTAAAGACATCAATGCATCAATGTCAGGCCAGCTGGGGTAATGGGGGCATAGTGGTAATGGCCTGAACCTTTGAGCCTCTCCCTCTGTGCAAAAATGCTGGCAAAAGCCTGAATCCAGAAGTCCTGCCCCTGAACCGGCCTCCATATTTGGTAAGGTAGGTGCCTGAAACCCAAACTGGGCAGATTAGGACTGGTAGGAGCAGGTCTGAACATTGTGGATTCATTTGGATAGCCAGGGTACCCTTTTGGAGGGGGTGAGGGCCCATTGGGATTGTGAAAAGAAGACATGAGTTCCCTTGTAAGTATAAGCTCATTGGAACTGTCAAAGCTGTCAAAGATCTTAAACAACTGTCGTGCTGTCAAAGAACTGTCAAAGCTGTCAAAGATCTGTCAAGATGTTAAAACAACTGTCAAGCTTTCAAAGAGCTGTCAAAGCTGTCAAAGAACTGCCAAGGTGTTAAACCTGCTCCTACCAGTTCTAATCTGCACACTTGGTGCTTCAGACACCTACCTCACCAAAATCACACATGAGCGGAAGCAGCCACTGATTTATATGGCAGCTGCTTCCATGAATTACGAATATGCAATTTAGAACCGGGTCCCATTCTTCCACCTGTCAAAATGGCGGAGACCGTGTTTGGGGGCAGGACTTCTGGATTCAGGCCTCTGCCAGCATTTTTCTACAGATGGAGAGACTCAAAAGTTCAGGCCATTACCACTATGTCACCATTGCCCCAGGTGCCCTGCCATTGATGCATTGATGTCTTTACTCAGGCAAAAGTGGGCCCGGACCGCAATCTACTTTAGTGACTTTACCGTATCTTTCTGAATACTGGACAAGTATTGCGTTAAACTTTAAGCCATGCAGGACAAGGGGAGCAGATACCTAGAAACACCACCACCTGGAAGTTCCCCACCAAGCCACTCACCATCCTGACTTGTAAATATATTACTGTTCCTCCACTGTCACTGGGTCAAAATCATGGAACTCCCTCCCTAATAGCATGGTGGATGTACCTATACCACATTTACTGCAGCGGTTCAAGAAGGTAGCTCACCACCACCTTCTCAAGGGCAACTAGGGATGGGCAATAAATGCTGGCATTTCTTTGTCAAAGAACTGTCAAAGCTGTCAGAGAACTATCAAGCTACCAAAAAATTGGCAAAGCTGTCAAAGGATTGTCTAGTTGTCAAAGAGCCGTCTAAACTCGTTGAAACTGTCAAAGCTGTCAATTGATTTAACTCTGCTGGGCTTTAAATTTAAAAAATTGTGTAGAGTTAAAAAAAAACATCGGCACTGTCTATTTCACTCTGCCTGTTGACATAAACCTGAGGGCTCTCATAACACACTTTGTGCTGCACGACTGATTTTACAACCTAAATTATCACAGTGGGTTTCCTGTAAAGTGAGCTGTTTGATTGACAGCTCCGAGTGGTTATTGAATAGAGTTGTTTGTTTTCATAAGAGATTAAGTATTTAAGTGAAATGTGTGCTTTCACAAGAGATCAGCTTTTAGGAATGTCAATGTATTGAGTGTTTTTATCAATGAAAGTGTTTTGTTTTAATAGTGACATCATCAATAACCACATCACTTTATTTTATTTCAGCATGGCTCCTGAGGTTTGCCCATGGTGGATACCAGGTGAGTTGGCTTGGAGGGGGTAAGGGAATAGAGTGGTGAGTAGGTCATGAGTTGGCGCTAAGTTGACAGAGGGGCTATAAAGGGCCAAGGGGATGAGTGGGGGGATGAGTTGGTGCAGGTGGTATGATGGGCCACTGAGGATGGGTAGAGGGGCATAGTGTGGCATACAGTGTATTAGGAGCTATGGTGGGGGAGAGGGCGTGAGTCATGGGGCATGCATTGGCATGTAGGGTTTGGTGGTCCATGGAGGGTGGGGGCATTAGATGGAATAGATTGGCATAAATGGAGCTTGGGGAGCGTGTGGGGAGGTGAGAGATTGAGAGGTGATGACTGGTGGGATGTTTCTTTTTTAATTGTTTCTTTTTCAACCTTTCACACAGCGTCACTGCCTGGAGGCAGGCCCTGCAGCCAGCCCGCCTCCACACCGAGCAGTCTCCGCCCTCGCTCTAGGGATAGCGGGCCCAATTTATAACCCATCCCGCACCCCAGAACAAAAATCCCAACTTCCGGACCTTTCTTTCCTGGGTTGGGCAGGAGGAGCTGGGAGATGTCCTGACTCTGTGCACCCGACCCGAGGGTAAACATCTGGGCCAATGCCACTCGATTAGCAATCCAGAGGCCCAGGCTAACACACTGGGGGACGTGAGTTCCAAACCCACCACAGCAGCTGGTGGAATTTAAACTCAATGAATAAAATCTGGAATTGAAAGCTAGTCCATCAATTGTTGTAAAAGCCCATCAGGTCCCGAATGCCCCTTAGGGAAGGAATTTTTCCATCCTTACCCGGTTTGGCCTACATGTGACCCCAGACCCACAACAATGTGGTTGACTCTCAACTGCCCTCTGAAATGGCCTAGGATGCCACTCATTCACGGGCAATGAGGGATGGGCAACAGATGCTGGCCTTGCCAGTGATGCCCACACCCCATCAAAGAATACATTTTAAAAGGACTGCCTTGTTGGAAGCATTCTCTAGGTAAGTCCTTCGGGAAGGGGGATTAGAGCCAAAGATATGGTGGGGGAGGCGGCCGTGGCAATGATCCGGACCCCCTGCTGGTGTCAGAAGAGCATTTCTGTTCCTTTTGGCTCCACAGGATAGATTTATTTTTAAAAAGTTAAAAGTTTATCTGTTGTTGGAGGCTGCAGAGCTTGGTGAAGAATCCTGTGCGGGGTATGCTACTCGCTTATATCCACAAATCTTGCTGAAGGATCCTTTAACGGGCATACGCTCTGAATGATTAAGGAAGCGAATGCTTGTTTTCAATGTCTGCCTGGGATGTTTTGCACCCTATAAAGGAACATAACTCTTTTTGGTTTCTATTCCATTGAGTTCATGGGAGCGAATGGTGCCAGGGTTTTATAAAATGCTCTTCCAAATCCACAGGAGTAAGGAAATAATTCAGGGCTGCATCCAGATCTTACATTTAACATAATAGTCATTTAAATACTTGCCAGTTCTAATCTATCAGAATTCCTTACACTTGGGATAAGAGATAGCATCAGAATTCCACCGATAATAATATATGATGGCTAAAGAATACTTTTTTTGCTCTTAAGCTGTCATATATATTTTTGTCAGTAAGTGGGATCCATTTTGAAAACTATTGGCATCGTCAGTTATTCAGCCATCAATGGTTGTTTTCTGCTTGAAATGCCACAACGCATCACACGCCCACTATTCCATTACTGGTAATGTGAAACCAATTTGGAAACAGCTCTGGTTGGAGGTCTGCAGTACAATTGTAAGACATTTTACATCTCATATTATCCCACAGCTTTGATGCAAGTTTCCAACGTCGAGTGTTAGTTTTGTGAATTTTACCTATTAAACTAAATAGCCACTCCAAATCCCTTCCAAAAACCGGATGTCATAAAAATGAAGAATGTGGTGTTACTTCATTATTCTTCAAAGCAATATATTCTTCACGGTAAGAACCATTCTTTATTAATGTAAAGTGCTGCTTCTTGCTTCAATTACATAGAAACCTCGGTGAGACTGTATCTGGAGTATTGTGTACAGTTTTGGTCTCCTTACCTAAGGAAGAATATACTGGCCACAAAGGGCTAACAACCAGACTGATTCCTGGGGTGGTGGGATTGTCCTGTGAGGGGAGATTGAGGAGACTGGGCCTGTATTCTGTAGAGTTTAGAAGACTGAGAGGTGATCTCACTGAAACTTAAAAAATTCTTAAGGGGCTCAACAGGGTAGATGCAGGAAGGATGTTTCGCCTGGCTGGGGGTGGGGTGGGTGGATGGGGAGGGGTCTAGAACTAGGGGTCACAGTCTCCGAATAAGGGGTAGGCCATTTAAGACTGAGATGAGGAGGAATTTCTTCACTCAGAGGGTCGTGAATCTTTGGAATTCTCTACTCCAGAGGGCTGTGGAAGCTCAATCATTGAGTACGTTCAAGACGGGAGTCGATAGATTTCTAGATAGTAATTACATCAAGGGATATGGGGATAGCACAGGAAGATGGCATTGAGGTAGATGATCAGGCATGATTGAGTTGAATGGCGGAGCAGGCTCAAGGGGCTGAATGGCAGATTCCTGCTCCTATTTCCTATGTTCCATCCTGGGAAACAAAATTATCAGCTTTCCAATTCTCCACTTTGAGAACAAACACTCTGAAGATAGGAGGCCAGCTAGACCCTTATTCCACATTGGAGAAAAAAATTAGCAAGACAAATCATTTTAAACCAGAGATCAATAGAGTTTTGCTAGCCAAGAGTCTTTAAGAAAGAAGTACTTGTATTTATATAGCACATTTCACAAGCACTGGACAACTCAAAGCATTTTCCAGCCAATGAAGTACTTTTGAACCATAGTCATTGTTGCAATGTTGTGTTGTAGATATGGCAGTCAATTTGCACATAGCAAGCTCCCATCAACAGCATGGTGACAATGACCAGATTATCTGTTTTTTGTGATGTTGATTGAGGGATAGATATTGGCCACAACACCAGGTAGAACTCCCATTCTCTTCTTCAAAATAATGGCATCGTATCTTTTACACCCACCTGAGATGGCAAATGGGACCTCAGAATATTGTTTCATTCAAAAGACAGCACCTCCAACAGTGCAGCACTCCCTCATCATTGCACTGGGATATCAACATTAATTTTTACACTGAAATCCTGGAGTGGGTGTTGAACCAACAACTCTCTAACTCAAGAGTGACACCAACTGAGCCTTAGCTGAATTGATATGTAGCGAGCATGGATGGATGCAGTTTATCGACACAGCAGACTTTAGGGACTGAAACGTCTAACCTATTCCCTATATAGGAATATTTGTTCTGTTTAGCTCTGGAAGTGCAACCATAACTGACTAATTCAAACAGAAGATGATCAAGTCTGCACATAAGCAATTCTACAAATGTCAGCCAATTTGAAGCATTTTTTTTATTCTTTCAAAGAATGTGGGCTGCACTGACAAGGCCAGCACTTGCCGCCCATCCCTAATTGTCGAACTGAGTGGCTTGCTAGGCCGTTTTAGAGGGCAGTTAAAGTTAACCATGTTGCTCTGGGTCTGGACTTTCCCAATATATCCTCCTGAAGTTTTAATTTTCATACTTTTAGAGGACAACTTTCTGTGAATTGGTCACTAAAGCATTGCATCCAGCTCACTGGTGCCACTGGGGAATTGAGCCCTGTCCGCTGAGCACAAACCAGGAGCTGAAATTGCCCTTTGGACTCACTCACTGATGCCCCCCTTTAAGCCCCCAGGCTGCAGTTTGAATCCCCTCTTCTAAGCAGGTAAGAATCTGCATGGTCATTCATGAAATGTGAAGATCAAGTCCCAGCATTGTCACTGGGTTGCTATTTTAACTATGTTCACGAGTGGGAAAAGAGGTTGTTGTTTTTGAGTGGGAAACATGAACTTAGGCCTGGCCCCGGCAGGGTTTACTAGTCTGTGCTCCGAGCAGGTAAGCCCTTGGGCTGTAAATCTGCAAAGTTTACCCTGTAGTTTCATGGCCACGAGGTGGCCAGCAGTTTCTTACCCTAGTGTTCATCACTCATGGGTGATCTCTGATGGTGGACATCAGCCTTGCACACATACTGGACAACACAGCTGAGGCCATTTCTATTCCCATTTGATTCCAGCACACTCTTCCAGCAGGGAGTGAGGGACATCAATCGGGAGCTGAAATCTTAGCTAATTATTCCTCTCCCTAACCCAGAGGGACTGAGGCTGACTGCAGCATTGTGGGCATTATCCTCAATGAGAACTTAGCACAAACTGCAGACTAAAACTTGGGACCTTCCTTCTCATTATGTCTCAGGTGCTCCCTCCATCAGCTCCCAATGATGCAAGATTTAATGTAGAATTCAGTTGACTCATGTTAAGTTTCATTTCAAAGATATTCTCTGGCCTGGATTTTCACCAGGTCACATTGACTCAGGAGCCACTTTAAAAATGGTGGGCGCGTCCTGATTCCAGGATTCCTGACCCCATTCCCAGGCTGTCTAATTTTCAGGGGTGCCTTTAAAGGGTGCATGCTGCTTCTGGTCAGAAGCACCTGACGTTCCTGACCTGGCCAGCTCCATTTCAGAGACAGGCACCTCCTGCTCCTCTGCAATTTTCAAGGAGTCGGGCCAGGCTTTTAAGGGGTCGGGGTTCCCGGCCCCTTAGAGGAGTCGCAAACCCTAGTCCGCATGAGAGAACCTTTTAAAAGATAAGCTGAAAAGCTCCCCCTAATGCCCTTTATGCCAAGTTATGCCCCCGCCCACTGCCTGAGGCCCCCTCATGCCCCCATGCCAAGCTCTGCCCTTTCGCCGACCCCATGGCCCCTCATGCTCTCTATGCCAAGCTCTGAAACTTCCATGCCCGTTGACCCACTGTACACTTTCTAGAATCAATAAGAACCATAGTGTATAGTGGAATCTGTTAAAAAAAATAGCTTCAACAAAATGTTATCCATTGATAACTTCCTCCCATGAAAAGAAAGTCTGGATTGCAAGCTAATAAAATGTCAATCATGCAGGCCCTTTGGAAGTTTCAAAAACCATTAACTACAAACCCTTGAAACCACTTAACATATGTCAACAAACATTGTGAAATTGAGATCAGAGAGCCTGAGCTGTCAATCAAACAATGTTTCCTCTGAGGAGCAGGTGTTCTCTTAATTTAATAGCTGTCTGGGCTCTCAGCCAAGCCTCATTATGTATGCTTGGTTGAGAGCACAGAGAGCTGTTAAATTATGAGAACACCTGCTCCTCAGAGGAAATATTTTTTGAATGACAGCTCATGCTCTCTGATCTCAATTTCACAATTGTTTTGTTGACATATGTTAAGTGATTTCAAGGGTTTGATGTTTTTGTAAGTGCAAAGGGGCGTGGACCATTGGTATTCCCATTAGCTTGCAGTCCAGGCCATTTTCAAGCATAGGAAAAGTTATCAATGGATTACATTTTCTCAAGGCTAGTGTTTTTTTAACAGATGCCATTATACACGATGATGCTTATTGGTTCTAGAAAGTGTCCAGTGGGTCAATGGGCATGGAAGTGCTCTAGCTTGGCATAAGCAGCATGAGGAGACATGGGGGTGGGTGGGGGCATGAGGTGGCATGAATGGGGCATGGGGAGTGTTTGGAGGGTGAAGGGGGTGTGAGGGGTGAGGTCTAGAGGGCTTTTGTGTTATTATTCTATGGGACAAATTCCCACAGCACCAAGGTGGGCCTTTTAAACAGCCCCTGGCAGCCCCTGAACCCGACAGCCCCTGTGGTTGCCCCCGCTCCTTTTCCCAGGTGGGCTGGCCCAGTTGCAGACCTCCACCCGGCCCCCAGCAATGAAGACCCTGCCTTGGTGGGCAATTTCTCCCGAGGAGCACGGGCCGAGCTGGGAATTTTCTCACTCCCCCTATCTGCCTCGAGCACGAAGGCCCAGCCACGCCTACGGATGGAATCGAACCTCATTGGCACAAAGTGCGGTAGCGAGCGAAAAAAAAAAGTTGTTTTACCCATCGGCCGCAATGGTGGGTTTTTGGGCTGTTTCGTCCCGTTCCCACCTCATTAATTATGCAGCCACAAAAAAATACACCGTCTCGCTGGTGGGTGGCCTCCTATTTGCCTGCCAGGCCATTAACTCACTGCTTCGTCACTCAGCGCACACACTTCTCAATGCTTCCAGCCCAGCACTGCTCCAGTGAAGACATGGCCCCAAAAGCCAAGAAGAGTGCAGCCCCACCCCGATTCAGTGACGCATCCCTGGAACGCTTTCTGGACACCATGGAGGCCCACTCCAATGTCCTCTACCCCGGCTCTGGCCACAGAAGGCCCGTCATTCTCACCACTCCGGTTCAGGAGGCAGGCTCACTGGTGGTCGGTGCCAACGCTGCACACAGGAGGTCGGCCATCCAAAGCAGATAGAGGATGAATGATCTCACCCGTGCTGCCAGGGTAAGGTAACCATCTTACCAATCCCAACTCACACATTCACTGGCATCTCACTCACTGCCAGCTCAAGGGACATCACCACTCACTCTCTCACACACAACCTCACATCTCCATCTGGCCTCACCTCCTCTGGAGACTGCCTCCTCAGCCCTCACCATCTTGAGGCCACTTGCTCAGATCAACATGTGCCCCCCACACACACCCTGGGATACACCCTTCCCCAGTACAGCCCTCGCCCTGCAGCCTCTGCCCTTGCCTGAGGCCACTTCTCCCCCTTCCCCAAGCAAGCCCTAGCCCTGCAGCCATTGAAAAGTCACACCCGCCTTACAGCTGGTCTGGTAGATAGAGACCTGCCTGTGAGTCCCCCTAACAGTGATGTGGTGCTGCCTGTGAAGCCTGGCGCTGATGACAGTGAGTGCTGCCCGAAGCGAGGTTGGCAAACAAACCTCAAAGTCCCGAGTGAAGTGCAGCTCGCCAGGTACACGTCGCTGATGTACAGTTGTAAAACATGTCGGTGTGCAGCCTTGGGGGGGAGGGAATGATTCCGACGGGTTGGGCTTATAATGAAATGCTAAAGTATTGAAATTAGGTTCCTGATGTGCGGAGGTGGGAAACGCGGCCCTGCCATTGACGGGTGGAGCGGGCGATCTTGGCCTTCTTGCCATATTGCTTCCCCCCCGCCAACCCCTGCCCGCCTTGACACCCGATGCCAACAGGGCTGGAAAATTCTGGCCTGTCTCTCCTAGCTTCAGTCCAGAAGTTGATTGGTTTTCAGGACTGCATCAGACCCTGGCCATTTCAATACATTGCCAAAAATTATTCACCATAATCTGCACAGACCCGCTGTTAAACTTGTGAAAAATTCTCTCAGTCGGCTTCCAAAGATGATGGGTTAGGCATTTAATGATAGCAGAAAGTAACGTGCCAATGACAGGCTAACTTCTTGCAGGTAAATGAGCAGCAATGCTGTTTGCAGAGGTGACAGAATCTACTTTAGATACTGTTTTTGACAGTATTTTTTGGAGACCACAACAGATCTATCACTTCCTCAGCCCACACTTTTCTCAGCCATTATCAGACACTTTAGCAGACAGGCAGTAAAATGACTAATCACGGCCATCGTTAAACAGCTTGCAGTTTCTGCCAGTGCTAAAGATACCGCTTCAACGTGAACCACTGTCATATTTAAGCACTCAGCTGGTGATACTCAGCCATTTTAAAATGCCCAGAGATACAGCCAGGAGCACAGGGCATGTCGCTATCTTCCCTCAAACACATTCATTGTACGCTGTTAAAGCAGACCACCTTACACCTGGCTAGCTGATTGTATGCAATGGAGGATGTTTTTTTTTAAAAGTTACCTTGGCAGTATTTTCAAAAAGATTCAAGCCTGGGCAAGCTGGTAGTTTCCACAACTAAAGTGATGGTGCTTATTCAGCATCATCAAATGTTTTTTTCACCTGACAGACACTATTCCTAACAGGTAGAGCCATTGTTGCAGTAAAATTGCCCAACAGCTGGAAACAAACATTGTTTTTTTAATTTTTATATGTATTCATTCAGGGGATGTGGGCACCACTGGCAAAGTCAGCATTTCTTGCCCACCCCTGATTGCCCTTGAGAAGGTGGTGGCGGTGAGCTGCCTTCTTGAATGCCTGCGATCTGTGTGTTGAAAGGAGAGTTCAACTGCAGCTAAGTGCTAGCAAAGGAATGGTAATATTTACCCAAGTCAGAATGGTGTGTGGCATGGAGGGGAATTTGCAGGTGAGCTGTTCCTGTGCACCTTGCTGCCCTGTCCTAGGTGATGGGAGTTGCAGGTTTGCAAGATGCTATTGAAGAAGTCTTGATGAATTGTATCTTGTAGATGATGTTTCCTGTAACCATGTCGTGCCAGTGGTGGAGAGAGAGAGTGAACGTTTGAGGTAGTGGATGTAGTACTGATCAAGTGGGTTGCTTTGCCCTGGAAGGTTCTTGAGTGCTGTTGGAGATGTAAGTATCCATACAAGTCAAACCCCTGATTTGTGACTTGTAGATGGTTTGTACGCTTTGGAGAGTCAGGAAGTGAGTTACTCATTGCAGAATTCTCAATGCCTTACTTGAGCTTGTAGCCACAGTATTTATATGACTTGCTCAGTTAAGTTTCAGGTCAGGGTAACCCCAGGTTGTTGATGGTGGTGGATTTAGCAACAGTAATATCATTAAATGTCAAGAGGAGGTGGTTAGGTTTTCTCTTGATGGAGATGAGCATTGCTTAGCACTTGTGTGGCACAAATGTTACTTGCTACTTATCAGTTTAAGCCTGATTGTTGCCCAGGTCTTACTGCATGCCGTCACAGGCGGCTGCATTATCTGCATTGCAAATGGAACTGAATATTTTGCTTTTATATTATTGTACAATCATTAGTGAACATCCCCACTTCTGACCTAACGATGGAAGGAAGATCATTGATGAAGCAGCTGAAGATGGTTGGGCCAAGGACACTACCCTGAGGAACTCCTGCAGTGATGTCCTGGGGATGAGATGATTGGCCTCCAACAATGACAACCATCTTCCTTTGTGCCGGGTATGACTTCAAACAGTGGAGATCTATCTCCCTGATTCCCATTTTGCTTGGGTTGCTTGATGCCACACTTGGTAGCCGAGTGGTCCTGGCAGAACCCGAATTGAGCATCAGTGGGCAGGTTATTGCTGACTAAGTGCTGCTCGACAGCACTGTCAACGACACCTTCCATCACTTTGCTGATAATTGAGAGTAGACCGATGAGGTGGTCATTGGTTGGGTTGGATATGTCCTGCTTTTTGTGGACAGGACATACCCGGGCAATTTTCCATATTGCCGGGTAAATGCCAGACTTGTAGCTGTACTGAACCAGCTTGACTAGGAGTGTGGTTAGTTCTGGAGCACAAATCTTCAGCACCACTGCCAAGGTGTTGTAAGGGCCCATAGCCTTTGCCGTATCCAATTTCTTACATGACGTAGAGTGAATTAAGTTGGCTGACGACTGGCATCTGTGATGGTGGAAACTCCGGAGGAAGTCGAGATAGATCATCCACTTGGCTGAAGATGGTTGAAAATGCTCACATAGTCACATGTTAGGCTCCGCCATTGTTGAGAATTTGAATGCTTGCTGAGTATCCCCCTTTTAGTTGTTTAATTGTCCACTAACATTCATGACTGGATGTGGCGGGGCTGCAGAGCTTTAATCCAATCTGTTGGAAGTGAGATAATTTAGTTCTGTCTACAGCATGTTGGTCTTCTGTTTGGCATGCATGTGATCCTGGAATTGTAGCTTCACGAGGCTGGAAGCTCATTTTTAGATATGCCTGGTGCTGCTGCCATGGTCTCCTATATTCCTCATTGATCCAGTCATCGAGGTTGACGGTAATAGTAGAGTGAGAACCAGGCCATAAGGTCACAGATTGTGGTGAAATACAATTCTGTTACTGATGCCCTTCCTTCTGCTTACAGAACAAGTGAATTAGGTTCCCACTAATTTATTTGATTAAAAAGATACCCTTGAGAAAAAGTGAGGATGTTTGATCTGATCATGGAAAGAATGAACATGGTAGTGAACATTTACTTGCAATTATAAGGATGTTTGAACTACATAGGAAGGTGTTGGACAATCAGAGAGGAGTAATGTTTCTCAAAATCAGATGACATGATTTCAAATGCAGTTTGTAAGGTAATTTAGATATGAAAATAACTCACTTTGTAGAAACAGTTTACATGGAGCCCATTCACTTCACAGTCACTGATATGTGAAAAGCATTGGAGACATCAGCACAGTGGAAATCTCTACGAGTAATACCTTAAAATTAGTGGAATGAACCAGCTTTAAAATTGTCTGCCCGTGCAAAAAGCAGAACACTCTGAGTGTGACCTACATAATGTCATGATACCCCTTCATCCGTGGAAATTTCAATTCAATCCAATTCTAGCAAAGGAAATAAGAATCTTCCTCCCAACTGAAATGCCACAAGTTTTTTTGGTTTTTCATAGATTTCACAATCCATTCCTGACAATTTTGGAAACCACTGAAGTATCACTGTGTTACTGAGTGAGAGAAACAACTGCAGCATTGGAACTGGGACGCATTATCAATGCTATGTTGAGAAAGCTTCCTATTACTTTTCTGCTACCTGACTTTTCTGTTGGCCTGGCTACTAATCCTGGCTACTAATGTGAAAAGAAAAAGAAAACACAAACTTGCATTCATCCAGCGTCTTATTGAATCATTTCCTATACAATGAATTATTGTTCTGAACAGCATTGATTATTATGTAGCCAATAATGGCACAAGTGGATCTCTCAAAATTAGTAACCAGTTATTCTTTGCAGACAGAAAGAACACATACATGCATTATGCCTGTTTCAGCTAAACAAAATAAGTGACAGCCATTCATGGTTCATTCCCCAGGGCAATGTCTTGACCAATCAGAGTCAAACTGCCTGGTTTAAATTTCAAATAATGTTTGGCAGTTAACAGTCAGCCACAATCAACTGGTGCATTCTCCATGGCAGTGCTTCTACCAATCAGAGTCCACTTGGCAACCAATCAGTACTCTCTTCTCATGCAGTATAAACACACTGTTTCCCCCGACATTGGTATTTTCTTGTGAATTGTCCTGATGAGTGCAAGATGAAAAGCTTCGCCAAAAAAAAAATCACAGTCTTTCCAGTGCAAAAGGAGGCCATTCAGCCCATTGAGTCTGCACTGGCTCTCTGAAAGAGCATTCTACCTATATCCACTACAGAAGCAGAGTATTTACAGTGCAGAAGGAGGCCATTTGGACCATCAGGTCTGCACCAGCTTTCTGAAAGAGCATTCCACCTGGTCCCACGACAGAATCACAGAGTCTTTAAAGTGCAGAAGGGAAAATGTGCTTTTTTTCAGCAATAACCAGCTTATTGTTTCTTGGCGGTGTTGAAGGAATTTTGTTGGCCTTATTTTTCTTAGGTAGTTCCATGGGAACGCTAATCTCCATCTAAAACACCAATCACAGCTTTCATGGTTTAATGCTGCATCTAAAGGGCAATAACTCTAATGATGAAGCATGCTGGCAGGATTGCACTAGACAGTCTGGTTAATGTACTCAGGTCTCGTTATGAGTCTTGAAGTCACAATCTTCATATTCAGAGGCAGAGTGTTACCGATTAAACTGACCTCACGCACTATGTAAACTATGATGCAAGACACCACAGAGATATGTTGGAATTCAGTTTAGCAGCACACTATTTCATCTGAGTGATGGTTTAACTGACACAGTGGTCTACGTTCTTCTCTGTGTGTTGCTTGTTTATCCCACATGAGATGGAAATTCCAGTCTTTGCTCTGTGGTATTAACAGAAATTCAATATGTCATCCAGGCTGGCTTCAGCCAGATAGATGGGTTCCAAGAAGTTGCTCATAGCATGTTATAACTAGGAATAGCTAATCAGGAGGAGGGGCTGTTGAACCAGCACTGACCACTGGCTACTCCGTTGTATCTGATAGAATCACATCTGATGGATATCTCCATGGAGATGATACAGGTACACCACAGTACTACTGTGCAACCTAACTACGCCCGCTGGAAAGTGGCAGTTGGTGAGTAGGATGTAGTGTTGGGTGACAAGAGGCCACTGGCTTCTACTGAGTAAGTCATGAGGAAGGGGTCTCATGATAGGGATAGGGTGGAGCTTGAGGCAAAGGAGGCCCAAGCTTCCCATGAAATTCCTCTTCAGATACCAGATCTTCAAATTGTTACCTTCCCCCAACAGGAAGGTCACAGACTTCACCGCTACCAGGGCAACAGGGCAATAGATGGGACCTTAGAGAATGATGGGACCAATAGAAAGAATTAGAATCAAATCAGGTAAAGAAAGCCCAATAAAGAGAGGGAAAGAAAGATTGAAATGAGAGAGTGAGAGTGAAAGCGACAGAAAGGAAAAGTAAGTAAAACATTTAAAAATGTAAAGTCTGAGATTTTTAAAAGCCTCATACAATAATTTACTACATGAGATTCACAGTTCAAATTGTTCCCTTTCTGGGCCAGAGAGGTTGACTGGCATTGTAGTAGCAATTATCATATCATTAAAAGGCTACTTATGCTGTTAGTTATGTGCCCTAACTTACCTACCGCTAATTTAATGAGCAATTAATGTGCAAATCCAGCAAGTTCTTACAAATAACAGGGATGCCGGGGCAAGATGTTGTTCGTGTGAAGCAAACGGCAGAGCGCTGTAAATCGACCACCAAGTTCTGGAATTTCACAGATCAGCACGCATCTTTTCCTTCCTTGAGCTTGTTAACTGATTTTCCCGTTAATAACGCTGAGCATTGTTAACACGGTGTTATCTTTCCACAACGATTTCTTCCATTCCTTTGAGGTAAGAAAGCACATACTTAAATGTAAATTTTTAATAAGGGCTTAAAACAATTACTCAAAGAGGGATTAATATTTGAAGTGATCTTCCTGGTTGTGGAACTAAAGGTATTGGGGGATTTACATTACCACTGGATGCTCGTGTAGATGAGATGGAGTTCAAGACTCCCATGTTCAGTGTGAAAAATGCCCTTTTCTTGTGTTCTTGTTGAATCATAATTACCACTAAATATACCTAGAAATACCAACAAGCTACATTAGTGAAAACTCAAAGCATTAAGAATATTTTTTCCTACTAACAGAAGAATCATTTGAAGTATTTCATGATTTGAGCCAATGACCTTCACACCACCCAGCAGTTCAGATATATCAAAAAAGGCAATTTAAGTCAGTAGAATCATTGACCAAGGACAACGCTTAGGTTTTTCACTAAAAAAAGGAAGAAATCATGGAAAATAATCCCCAAACATCAGCAAATCCCATAACCCCAAATAATAAAAATGGAATTTCATTCATTTAGTCATCATAAGCTAGCCCGATTGTAAATGGACAGAATCTTGAAATGCAATCTCCAAGATATTGCAATCCTATGTAATAAAAATTGACTGACTTATTCAGTCACTATAAAATAGGAATCCTGTCAAAGGAACTTAGCAGTGAGCTAATCTCTACTGAGCTGAAACTGATATATGTAGACTGCCATTCTGTTAATGGCAAAGGTTTCATTTTTTTGCTTTCAAATTCTTCTCAAAAGCATCATACCCCATCCACTAGATTCTCCCCATGTCTGTGCTATCTCTCTGCTGCTGTAAGGGAGATGGTGATAAATCATGTGAAGCGGCTGTAAATGATACTGTTAAAGGGGTTTATTGTGAAGCTAGTAATTACCTCATAATAACGTTGTCTAATGTCTACCACACTGTTATATGAGGGAGCAAATGACTGGTTGGTTTATTTGTACTTTAGTGAGTGCTGCCATGTCCAGACCCCACTTTAAATTTAAACACATAACCTTGGATGTCACTTCAGGACAATATCAAGGGAGCACGGCATCGTCAGAAGTGCCCTCTTTCAGAACACATGTTACTTTGAGACCCAGGTAGATTTGAAAGATCCCATGGTGCTTTTAGACGAGGAGCATAGAATGCCTTAAGTGCCGTGGCCAACATTCCTCTTTCAATAAAAACCATCAAGAAACAAGTTATTTAAGCATTAATTTATTTGCTATTATTGGGGCTCTTGCTGTGAGCAAATTGATGGCCATGGATGTGAGGGGAGGTGGTGGTGTAGTGGTATTGTCACTGGACTGGTAATCCAGAGGCCCAGGGTAATTCTCTGGGGACCCTGGTTCAAATCCCACCACAGCAGAGGGTGGAATTTGAATTCAATAAAAATCAGGAATTAAAAGTACAATGGCCATGAAACATAAAAACCCATCTGGTTCACTAATGCCCTTTAGGGAAGGAAAGGTCTGGCCTATATGTGACTCCAAACCCACAGCAATGGCCTGGTCAGTAACACCCACATCCAATAAAGGAACAACCATAGCTGCACTTCAGAAATAATAATTCTGAACAGCTTTGGAACATTCTGAGGACATGTCACAATAAGTGCTTTTTCTGATTTCTATGCATTTACATGCTTATGTATTGGAATAACAGCAGAGAAGGCGTTTTTGGTAATTATATCAGAAATAAGAATAACGCTGAATATATCTAATTATATCAGAATAAGAATAACACCGCAGTATTGGATGTGGGTGTTACTGACCAGGCCATTGCTGTGGGTTTGGAGTCACATATAGGCCAGACCTTTCCTTCCCTAAAGGGCACTAGTGAACCAGATGGGTTTTTATGTTTCATGGTCATCATTGTACTTTTAATTCCAGGTTTTTATTGAATTCAAACTCCACCATCTGCTGTGGTGGGATTTGAACATACGGCTGTTAACAAGGAGAGAGGTTTTAAGTTACCTCAGCAAGGCCATTTCAATGGGATTGACTGACTTCAGCACAAGGACACGAGAAACTAAGACTGAGAGAGGACCTGTTGACCCATTTAGCTAGTTCTGTCTTTTTAGGACTACTTGTGAAAAATAAAAATCTGCAGCAGATGTTGGAAATCTGAAATGAAAACAAAGAAATGCTCAAAATACTCAGGCGGTCAGGCAGCTTCTGTGAAAAGGGAAACACTGCTTTTAGGCTGAATTTTTCCACCTTAGCTTATTTTCCGGAGGCAGAGTCATTTGCAGGTCACGGACCCGATTGCCACAGCAGCAGGGATTGTGGGTACAATCTTCCGGGGGGCATCCAATTAAGGGGCACACCCAGGTTCCCATCCAGCTAGGGGAAGTGGGTAGGTTACTGATGTGGGAGGATGATTCAGCACACCCGCTTGTAGGGCAGCGGACAGCCTTCACTGTGCCTGCAGTGAGAGTGCTGCTCAGGTGCCTGAGACGAGAGAGGATGGGGCGAAATAGAGGCGCAAAGTGGCTGGAGGGAAGGGCAACAACTACTTCCCCACCAGCAGTGCCCCGTGACGTATCAAGGAGATAGTCATTCATTTGCAAGCCTCTGCCAGCAGATAGGCTTCTTTAATGTGCAGAGAGCATCTTGATTTCCTTCTGTAAGTTGAAGACGTGCAGGCAGTGCAGATGTCCCTTGCTCCATGTGTAAAATTCCATTGCCCTCAGCAAATGCCAACTAATTTGCTTCATTAATAACCTCAAATGCTTTCCACATTTGCAAAATTGGAAGGAGGCAGGGAGGTGATGGCTTTGCTGTCCAATTTCACTTATTCTCATCTTCCATACCTCCCCCCACCTCAACTCGTCAACCCACCACCCCCACCATCTCACCACCACCCCTCCCACCTCACCAACACCCCTCCCACCTCACCACCACCCCTCCCACCTCACCAGCACCCCTCCCACCTCACCAGCACCCCTCCCACCTCACCACCACCCCTCCCACCTCACCACCACCCCTCCCACCTCACCACCACCCCTCCCACCTCACCACCACCCCTCCCACCTCACCACTACCCCCCCACCTCACCACCACCCCTCCCACCTCACCACCAACCCCCCCACCTCACCACTACCCCCCCACCTCACCACCACCCCCCCACCTCACCACCACCCCTCCCACCTCACCACTAGCCCCCCACCTCACCACCACCCCTCCCCCTCACCACCACCCCTCCCACCTCACCACTACCCCCCCACCTCACCACCACCCCTCCCACCTCACCACCACCCCTCCCACCTCACCACCACCCCTTCCACCTCACCACCACCCCTCCCCCTCACCACCACCCCTCCCACCTCACCACTACCCCCCCACCTCACCACCACCCCTCCCCCTCACCACTACCCCCCCACCTCACCACCACCCCCCCACCTCACCACCACCCCTCCCACCTCACCACCACTACCCCCCCACCTCACCACCACCCCTCCCCCTCACCACCACCCCTCCCACCTCACCACTACCCCCCCACCTCACCACCACCCCTCCCACCTCACCACCACCCCTCCCACCTCACCACCACCCCTCCCCCTCACCACCACCCCCCCCACCTCACCACTACCCCCCCACCTCACCACTACCCCTCCCACCTCACCACCACCCCTCCCACCTCACCACCACCCCTCCCACCTCACCAATACCCCTCCCATCTCACCACCACCCCTCCCACCTCACCAATACCCCTCCCACCTCACCACCACCCCTCCCACCTCACCACCACCCCTCCCACCTCACCACCACCCCTCCCAACTCACCATCACCCCTCCCACCTCACCACCAACCCCCCCACCTCACCACTACTCCCCACCTCACCACCACCCCTCCCACCTCACCACCACCCCCCCACCTCACCACCACCCCTCCCACCTCACCACCACCCCCCCACCTCACCACCACCCCCCCACCTCACCACTACCCCCCACCTCACCACTACCCCTCCCACCTCACCACTAACCCCCCACCTCACCACTAACCCCCACCTCACCACTACCCCTCCCACCTCACCACTACTCCCCCCCACCTCACCACTACCCCCCACCTCACCACTACCCCTCCCACCTCACCACTAACCCCCCACCTCACCACTACCCCTCCCACCTCACCACTACCCCCCCACCTCACCACTACTCCCCCCCACCTCACCACACCTCCCACCTCACCACCACTCCCCCCACCTCACCACCACCCCTCCCGCCTCACAACCACACCTCCCACCTCCCCCTCCCAACCTGGTAATATTCCTTCCACCATTTTAGGTATCTCCAGCATTTTTTGCTTCATAAAGGCCAACTCATCTGTTGAATATTGACTTCTTTTAGTTTGAGTTCTTTAAATTCTCCATTTCAGTTTTAAAAAATCCTCTTTTTTTTAACCCTTTACATTTTGGATGATCTTACCTTGCTCATTTTTTCCCAAGGACACTTCCTTGGTAACACAGTTGTAGCAGCTCAACAACTATTACATTCCACTGAACATTTAACCCTCTTGTTCTTCTCATTATAGTCCCCAGTCCTGTTCCGATCTAGAGTCTTTTTTTAATGCTTTAATTGTGCTGTTCATGGGAGCTTGGTCGATCCATCCCCCACTCTGTGCTGAGAGGGGAGAAAATCCTTCTCCTTTTAAATCTTGTCTGAGACTTGGTTACGCTCATGTCCGATTGTTGCTCACTTCCTTGTGTTTTATGCAACAATAAAATAAAGTCACTTTAGCTAAATCAATGGATATGAAAAGGACTGCAGCAGATTCGAGGTTGCACACTGACAAATACTGCCATTGTTTACCTGGTTGGAGCTTTTGTTTAATTTACACCTCATGACTGAAGTTAGTAAACATGCCACATATTACAGGCATTTGGCTGACTTATGTTCCACTATCTTTGTTGTATAGCTAGATATGATACTAATATTAATATAAAAGCTAAATTCTGCAGATACTGGAAATCTGAAATAAGGACACAAATGCTCGAAAAACTCAGCAGGTCAGACTGCGTCTGTGGGGAGAAAGGTTTCAGGCCGATGGTTCTGATGAACGTTCTTTGACCTGAAACATTGGATGGAATTTTCCACTCTGAGCCCGAGGCCCATGGCGGGGGCTGGAACTGGGAGTGATTTCCACTGTGGAGGCCGGTGGGAATTCGCACAATGCTGGCCTAATTAATTATGCAGTCGGGGGTTTCCCGGCCTTTTGCGCAGTGGGGTGGGCTAGATGGCTAGCGTCCTGCCGCCACATCTGGCCGCCATATTGAAAAGGCACCCGGACATCACACTTACCCACTGTTATAGGGGGAGATGGCCCGCCGATCACAGAGGGCTTTGAGTGAAATAATTTCTTCTCATCTCAGTCCTAAATGATCGGCCCCTTATCCTGAGACTGTGCCCTCATGTTTTAGCTTCCCCCAACCAGCGGAAACAGTCTATCAGCATCCACCCTATCAAACCCCCTCAGAATTATGTAGGTTTCAATGAGATCGCCTCTTGTGCTTCTAAACTGCAGCGAATATGAGCCCAATTTACTCAGCCTCTCATCATAGGACAACCCCCTAATCCCAGGGAACAATTCTTTTTGCAATTCATTCACTGGATGTGGGCTTCACTGGCTGGGCCAGAATTTATTGCCTATCCCTAATTACCCTTGAGAAGGTGGTGGTGAGCTGCCTTCTTGAACCGCTGCAGTCCATGTGGTGTAGGTACACCCACAGTGCTGTTAAGGAGAGAGTTCCTGGAATATCACCCAGCGACAGTGAAGGAACGGCGATATATTTCCAAGTCAGGATGTTGTGTGGCTTGGAGGGGAACTTCAAGTGCTGGTTTTTCCATGCGTCTCCTACCCTTGTCCTTCTAGGTGGTAGTGGTCGTGGGTTTGGAAGGTGCTGTCAAAGGAGCCTTGGCAAATTCCTGCAGTGCATCTTCTGGATGGTACACACTGCTGCTACTATGTGCCAATGGCGGAGGGAGTGAATGTTTGTGGATGTGGTGCAAATCAAATTGGCTGCTTTGTCGTGGATGATGTCAAGATTCTTGAGTGTTGTTGGAGCTGCGCTCATCCAGGCAAGTGAGGAGTATTCCATCACACTCTTGACTTGTGCTTTGTAGATGGTGGACAGGCTGTGGGGACTCATAAGGTGAGTTACTCACCACATGATTCCTAGTCTCTAACTTGCTCTTGTAGCCACAGTATTTATATGGCTAATCCAGTTCAGTTTCTGGTCAATGGTAACCCTCAGGATGTTGATAGTGGGGGAATCAGTGATGGCAACGCCATCAGATGTCATGGGGTGATGTTAGATTCTCTCTTGTTGGAGATGGTCATTGCCTGGCACTTGTGTGGCATGAATGTTCCTTGCCACCTGTCAGCCCTAGCCTGGATATTGTCCAGGTCTTTCTGCATTTGGACAATGACATATCTGAGGAGTTGCGAATGGTGCTGGACATTGTGCAATCATCAGTGAACATCCCCACTTCTGACCTTATGATGGAAGGAAGGTCATTGATGAAGCAGCTGAAGATGGTTGGGCCGAGGACACTACCCTGAGGAACTCCTGCAGTGATGTCCTGGAACTGAGATGATTGATCTCCAACAACCACAACCATCTTCCTTTGTGCTAGGTCTGACTCCAACCAGCGGAGAGCTTTCCCCCTGATTCCCATTGACTTCACTTTTGCTAGGGTTCCTTGATGCCACACTCGGTCAAATGTTGCCTTGATGTCAAGAGTAGTCACTCTCACCTCACCTCTGGAGTTCAGCTCTTTTGTCCATGTTTGAAACAAGGCTGTAATGAGGTCAGGAGCTGAGTGGCCCTGGCAGAACCCAAGCTGAGCATCAGTGAGCAGATTATTGCTAAGTAAGTGCCATTTGAAAGCATTGTTGAAGACCCCTCTCATCATTTTACTAATGATTGAGAGTAGACTGATGGGGCAGTAATTGGTGGGTTGAATTTGTCCTGCTTTTTGTGTACAGGACATACTTGGGCAATTTTCCACATAGCTGGCTAGATGCCAGTGTTGTAGCCGCACTGGAACAGCTTGGCTAGGGGTTCACGTTCTGGAGCACAAGTCTTCAGTAATATTGCTGGAATATTGTCAGGGCCGATAGCCTTTGCAGTATCCAGTGCCTTCAGCCGTTTCTTGATATCACGTGGAATTAATGCAATTGGCTGAAGACTGGCATCTGTGATGCTGGGGACCTCCGGAGGAGGCCGAGATGGATCATCCACTCGGCACTTCTGGCTGAAGATTGTTGCAAATACTTCAGCCTTATCCTTTGCACTGATGTGCTAGGCTCCCCCATAATTGAGGATGGGGATATTTGTGGAGCCTCCTCTTCTAGTGAGTTTTTTAATTGTCCACCAACATTCATGACTGGATATGGCAGAGTTGGGGGATATGCTGGGCCATGAGGTTACAGATTGTGTTCGAGTATAATTCTGCTGCTGCTGATGGCCCACAGTGCCCCATGGGTGCCCAGTCTTGAGTTGCTAGATCTGTTTGAAATCTATCCCATTTAGCACGGTGGTAGTGCCACACAACACGATGGTGGGTATCTTCAATATGACTTTGTCTCCACAATGACTGTGCGGTGGTCACCCATACCAATACTGTCATGGGCAGATACATATGCAGCAGGCAGGTTGGTGAGGATGAGGTCAAGTATGTTTTTCCTTCTTGTTAGTTCCCTCTCCTCCTGCCCCAGACCCAGTCTAGCAGCTATGTCATTTAGGACTCGGCCAGCTCGGTCAGTAGTGTTGCTACCGAGCCACTCCGTGATGGTCATTGAAGTCCCCCACCCAGAGTACATTCTGCGCCCTTGCCACCCTTAATGCTTCCTCCAAGTGTTGTTCAACATGGAGGAGCACTGATTCATCAGCTGAGGGAGGGCGGTACGTGGTAATCAGCAGGAGGTTTCCTTGCCCATGTTTGACCTGATGCCATGAGACTTCATGGAGTCCGAGTCAATGCTCCCAGAGCAACTCCTTCCCAGCTGTGTACCACTGTGCCACCACCTCTGCTGGGTCTGTCCAGCCACTGGGACAGGACATACCCAAGGATGGTGATGGTGTTGTCTGGGAAATTGTCTGTAAGGTATGATTTTGTGAGGATAACCATGTCAGGCTGTTGCTTGACTAGTCTGTGAGACAGCTCTCCCACTTTTTGCACTAGCCCCCAATGTCAGTAAGGATGACTTTGCAGGGTCAGCTAGGCTGAGATTGCTGTTGTCGTTTCCGGTGCCTAAGTTGTTGCTGAGTGGCCTGTCCGGTTTCATTCCTTATAGACTTCATAGCGGTTTGATACAACTGAGTGGCTTGCTCGGTCATTTCAGAGGGCATTTAAGAGTCAACCACATTTCTGTGGGTCTGGAGTCATGTGTAGGCCAAACCAGGCAAGATGGCAGATATCGTTCCCTTAAGGGCATGAGTGAACCAGATTGGTTTTTACGACAATCAACGATGGTTTAATGGTTGTTGTTGGATCCTGGTCACTCATTTTGTTGGACTAATGAATCCAGGTTGCACACTTGTTTCACAATGGCTGAGTTAGTACCATAGACATAGTAGATCAGCAGACTGTTCTTATGTAGAACACATTCTATTTATTTATAAAGGAGCTCAGCAGCTACACTTGTGTGCTTATAATTCAAACCCTGTCTCTACATTACAGACTCTAACTCTAGACTACTCACTACTGACTAAGGTAGCCTGCAGTATTCTGTTATTGGATACTAAGATCATATGATCTTCCATTATAATATTCGTCTTAAAGGTATATTGCACATCAGATTACCACATTCCTCCCCGTTTACTCAGAAATACATTTTACAATTAGAATTACAATTTTTCTCAAAATATCAAATTATTTACACAGATAAGTAATTTACACATTCAGTCTTTCTGCGGTTTCCTCTACATTGGAGAGACCAAACGCAGACTGGGTGACCGCTTTGCAGAACACCTTCGGTCTGTCTGCAAGCATGACCCAGACCTCCCTGTCGCTTGCCATTTTAACACTCCACCCTGCTCTCACGCCCACGTGTCCGTCCTTGGCCTGCTGTATTGTTCCAGTGAAGCTCAACGCAAACTGGAGGAACAGCACCTCAGCTTCCGACTATGCACTTTACGGCCTTCCGGACTGAATATTGAGTTCAACAACTTTAGATCATGAACTCTCTCCTCCATCCCCACCCCCTTTCCAATCCCCCTTTTTTCCCCAATAATTTATATAGATTTTTCTTTTCCCACCTATTTCCATTATTTTTAAATGTATTTCCATCCATTGTTTTATCTCTACCTTTTAGCCTATTTCGATCCCCTCCCCCCACCCCACCCCCACTAGGGCTATCTGTCCCTTGCTTGTCCTGCTTTCTACCCTTAATTAGCACATTCCTTAGATAATATCACCACCTTCAACATCTCTTTGTCCTTTTGTCTGTGACATCTTTTGGTTAACTCCACCTATCACTGGCCCTCTATCCAGCTCTCTTGTCCCAACACCGCCGGCACCCCCCCCCCACCCCCCTCCCTTAAACCAGCTTCTATTTCACCTCTCTCCTATTTTTCCTTAGTTCTGTTGAAGGGTCATTCGGACTCGAAACGTTAACTGTGTTCCTCTCCGCAGATGCTGTCAGACCTGCTGAGTTTTTCCAGGTATTTTTATTTTTGTTTCAGTTTTTCTGGGGATTTCCTTATGTGTGTCGAATGTCTCAGCTCTACAGCTTCAGATGCTTTGTCAGGAACCTCCTTTTCTGGTGTTGTCCCAACATCAGGTTCTTCAGTGGGCACCTGCAAGTCTGTTTCCCCAACTCTCGCAGGTACAGCCAACCTTTCAAACACATCTGTACTTAATTGATTTCTTTCAACAGGAGACATTGACGCAGTCGTGAACACTGGAGGAATCATTTCCTGATATTTTGTTTCTCTCCTTATATGATCTATATGTCTCCATATGACTCAGTCTTCTACTTTCACATGGTAACAAAGAAGTCCAGTCACTGCACTTATTTCACCTGATAACCACTTGGGTCCTTCTCCAAAATGTTTCACATATACCATCTCCTCTACGGTATACATTCTGTCACGACTTTGCCAGTCATGCCAGTTTCCTGACTTCCCTGACTCCTTTCCACCTTCCCCGCTAAATTTGACATTATTAAGCTCAATCTCGATCGGGGACAGCGTTTTATCAACAATTCCGCAGGTGTGACACCTGTTGTCGTGTGAGGGGTGGTTCTATAATAGAAAAGAAAACCTGCTAACTTGGTCACTATGGAGTCTCCAGTTAATTTCTTCATGCCAGTTTTCAATGTTTGAACCAGTTTCTCAGCCAGTTCATTTGATGATGGGTGATACGGTGAAGCGTTTACATGAGTGATACTGTCGACGCTGATAAATTGTTGAAACTCAGCACTGTAAATGCTGTGCCATTATCTGATAGAACCACTTCTGGTGGTCAGTTGATGGTGAAACTTTGACATAGGTTTTCAATTGTAGCAGAAGACGTTGGTGACTTCACCTCATATATGCCCATCCATTTTGAGTGAGCAACAAATTGGAGGTGTTGGCAGGCTTAAAAGTGGACAAATCTCCAGGTCTGGATGATTTGTGTCCCAGACTGCTGAGGGAGGCAAGGGAGGAGATCGCAGGGGCTCTGACCCAAATTTTTAATTCCGCTCTGGCCACGGGGGAGGTGCCAGAGGACTGGAGAACAGCTAATGTGGTTCCGCTATTTGAGAAGGGTTATAGAGATAAGCCAGGGAACTACAGGCCAGTGAGTCTCACATCAGTGGTAGGGAAACTATTGGAGAAAATTCTGAAGGAGAGAATCTACCTCCACTTGGAGAGGCAAGGTTTGATCAGGAATAGTCAGCATGGCTTTGTCAGAGGGAGGTCATGCCTAACAAATTTGATTGAATTTTTTGAGGAGGTGACCAGGTGTGTAGATGAGGGTAGTGCAGTCGATGTAGTTTATATGGGTTTCAGCAAAGCCTTTGACAAGGTTCCACATGGGAGACTTATAAAGAAGGCAAATGCTCATGGGATTGAGAGTAATTTGATAAGGTTGATTCAAAATTGGCTTAGTTGCAGGAGACAGAGGGTGATGACAGAAGGATGCTTTAGTGACTGGAAGCCAGTGTCCAGTGGCGTACCACAGAGATCTGTGCTGGGTCCCCTATTATTTGTCATTTATATAAACGACATAGATGATTATGTGGGGGGTAGGATTAGTAAGTTTGCAGATGACACAAAGATTGGCCAGGTGGTTAACAGTGAGGTTGAGTATCTTGGGCTACAGGAAGATATAGATGAGATGGTCAAATGGGCAGATAAGTGGCAGATGGAATTTAACCCTGAAAAGTGTGAGGTGATACACTTTGGAATGAGTAATTTGACAAGGAAGTATTCAATGTATGGCATGACACTAGGAAGTTCTGAGAAACAAAGGGACCTTGGCGTGTGTGTCCATGGATCTCTGAAGCATGTTAGTGGGGTGGTGAAAAAGGCATATGGGACACTTGCCTTTATCATTCGAGGCATAGATTACAAAAGTAGGGAGATCATGTTGGAGTTGTATAGAACCTTGGTGAGGCCACAGCTGGAGTACTGTGTGCAGTTCTGGTCACCACATTATAGGAAGGATGTGATTGCACTGGAGGGGGTGCAGAGGAGATTCACCAGGATGTTGCCTGGGATGAAATATTTAAGTTATGAAGAGAGGTTGGATAGACTTGGATTGTTTTCGTTGGAGCAGAGAAGACTGAGGGGCGACCTGATCGAGGTGTAGAAGATTATGAGGGGCATGGACAGGGTGGATAGGGAGCAGCTGTTCCCCTTAGTTGAAGGGTCAGTCACAAGGGGGCACAATTTCAAGGCGAGGGGCAGGAGGTTTAGGGGGAATGTGAGAAAAATCTTTTTTACCCAGAGGGTGGTGACGGTCTGGAATGCGCTGCCTGGGAGGGTGGTGGAGGCGGGTTGCCTCACATCCTTTAAAAAGTACCTGGCTGAGCACTTGGCACATCATAACATTCAAGGCTATGGGCCAAGTGCTGGTAAATGGGATTAGGTAGGTAGATCAGGTGTTTCTCACATGTCAGTGCAGACTCGATGGACCGAAGGGCCTCTTCTGCACTGTGTGATTCTGTGAATAAGGAGAAACATTGTTCCTATAGAAGGTCCCACATAGTCAATATGCAATTGCACCCATGGTCTTCTTGGCCACTCCCACAGGTGTAACAGAGCTGTTGGAGCTAACTTTTGCATTTGTTGACACTGCAGATGTTATAACCCAGCAGTTGGTAAAGCTTAGTTATTTAAAAATCCCAGATGGAAACTTTAAATAACTGTCATAACCTATATTTTTAAGTGGTATGTTGAGAGATGCAACTCTAAATTCAGGAATCAGACCAAATTATTACTATCATAACTTTTAACAAATTCCCAAACTAATCTCCATTAAGGCAACAGCAACCCATAGACGTAACCACACACCAGGAAAAGCATTTTCACCTTACGAATTCAAAATGAGGTTCTTTCCACTTTGGTTCCTGTGGAGACAGTTGTAGGCTTACAGCTGCTTCAATCTTACATTGCCTCTGCTCCTGTACACACAAAAACAGCTATTGGTTATATCCAGCACATCTCATTGAATGTAAATTCTCATTGTATCACCAGCCTCTTTGAATTCCACCTCTTCTGACAATAAAACCCCTTTCATAGTACCAATTTTATTAGTAATATAAACATTGCTTGGTCTCTGCTAGCTAGGTGCCAGATTTCACCCCACTTCTTGAATGCTCTATTCACCAAAATGCAAATGCATCTCTACTTCTCTGTTTACATCTCAAAACTAGTACACGTCAAAGCACCAAACTAGCTGGATTTAATCCAATTAAGACCCGCCCACAGACTAAACCTCTATTTTAAAATATTTTCCAATAATATGTATATTAATAGCTTCATGACAACCTCTTATTAAGCTTTCTATTTCTGCATCCATTCTAGGCCACCAAATATAGCTGCGTGCTATGGTCTTCATTTGGGAAATACCTGGATGTGCACTCTGTAGTTCAGTTAACAATGGCTTTCATCCTTTTGGAGGAACAATCACTCGAGCTTTGCGCAAAATGATACCATCCTGGCTGGTTTTCTCATATCTTCTGTGAAAGTACAATTTCATTTAATCAGATTCCTGTTCTTTTGGTCAACCGTGAAGAACGTGTTCTTGTAATTTGAATAAGACTGGGTCTCGACTTGTCCAATCTCTGATCTGTCTGGTGCATACTGGTGATGAATCTAAGAAGTTCAATAATAAAAAGAGTTCTTGAGGAACTGGAACATACTCATCATTTTCTTTCAAAGGCAAATGACTAAGTGCATCAGCGTTTGCTATCTGATTTCCAGGCCAATTAAATTTCTTTTCTTTCAATCAGCTTCATCCAAGGAGGCTTGGCTCCTCACCTGCTACCACCATCAAGGGTAATTTTACTGATTGATTTCCATACTGTACAGTAACCCTGCTTCTGTCTTTGATTTTGACGTCTTCTCCCATGTAAGTTTTCAATTTGCCATCTGTTTCATCCAAATTTAATTTACATTCTTCATAATTCAGGTATTTGAAGATATGTTCTCCTATTACCATAGTGGAAACTCCTTGTCCACGTCCATTCAGATAGGCCTCTCATTCAACCTCACTGTTACACAGATTGGTTGTCTTCTTCCTACCTTTAAATTATACAACGTATAAATATCTGAATCAGTTACTTCAGACTCTTCTATGTTATGGATCTCACGGGGTTTTCTCTTTTGATTAAAAATCTGCCTGATTCTATCCTTGCAATGTCTCATCAGGTGTCAGTTTCGATGGCAGTAAAAACGTTCGATTTTTTAAAACTTCCATTCGTTACAAGGTTGTCCGCTTCCGCCTCTGTTACCATTATTCCATGTTTTCTCTGCTAAGTAATTTCTTTTTATTTGTCTGCAAGCGGTGGCTGCTTCCTGCTTCTCATCAGAACTCTGCATTTTCGCACCCTTTTTGGCTGGGGTTCCCCACCTAATGTGGACGATGGCACCATTTTGCACCCCCTGTATGGGTTCTGAGTCCCTCACTGCGCTTCCCATGACCAGTGCTATTTCTAGCACCTTCTGAAAATCCAAATTTGTTTCAGCCAGTAATCTCTTCTGAACCATATCTTCATTTATATCACACAACAAACGATCTCTAAGCATATCATTTATAGATGTACCAGGCTCTCAATATTCTGTTAACTCTTTCAGACTTCACAGAATCACAGAATCACAATGCAGAAGAGGCCCTTCGGCCCATCGAGTCTACACCGATTTGTCACATAACAAGCAACTGTCTCCCCTGGGGTTCTATTTCTTGAGTTAAATTTGAACCATTCTATCATTACCGAGAGCTCGGGCTGATAATGATTCTTCACAAGATTCACTAAATCATCAAAACTTTTTGAGTCCGGGGCACTGGGTGCCGTAAAACCTCAAATCAATCCATAGGTCTTACTCCCACACACGGATAAGAGGGTCGCTCGCCTCTTCTCCTTCCCCGCAATGTCGTTAGCTTGGGTCAAAAGAATCAACTCTTCCAAACTACGGCATGCTTCGAGGGGACTGCTTCAATGATTAGGACAGAAGTTCTACTTATAATGACCGTGCGAGGTACAGCCCAATTTCGGTTTATTCGATTTCCTTCCTTGCTTTTTCTTGCTTTTTCCTCGTCACCAGTTTGTTGGATCCTGGTCACTAGTTTAGTTGAACTAACGGATCCGGGTAGCATGCTTGTTTCGGGATGGTCGAGTTGGTGCCACAGACAGAGTGGACTAGCAGACAGTTCTTATGTAGGATACATCCTATTTACTTACAAAGGAATTCAGCAGCTACACTCATGTGCTTACAACTCAAACCCTGCCTCTACATTACAGACTTTTACTCTAGGCTACTCACTGCTGACTATGGACTACTAAGGTAGCCCACACTATTCTGCTATTTGATTCTAAGATCATGCAATCTTCTATTATAACATTCTTCTTAAAGGTATATTACACATCAAATTACCACAGTCATTATCAGACTTTTAATTCCAGATTTTTTTAGATTCAAGTTTCCCCATCTGCCATGGTGGGATTTGAACCCAGGTTCCCCAGCACGTTACCCTAGGTCTCTGGATTACTCATCCATTGGCAATAGAACTGCACCAATGCCTCCCCACAATTTATTGAACTTCTGCTGTGCCGCCTCCAATCCAAGCATATCCTTTCTTAAATGTGGAGCCAAAATTGCATACAGTATTCCAGGTGTGGTCTCACCAAAACCTTGTACAATTGCAGCAAGACTTATTTATTCTTGTACTCCAATCCAATTGCAATAAAGGCCAACATGCCATTTGCCTTCCTAATTGCTTGCTGCACCTACATGCTGACTTTCAGCATTCCTTGTACCAACACACCCAAGTTTCTCTGAACAACAACACTTACAATTTTCTCACCTTTTAGAAAATATTCTGCTTTTCTATTCTTACTAACAAAGTGAATAACTCCACACTTGCCGACATTATACTCCATATTGTTGCCCACTCACTTAACCTGTCTCTTTACCCACATCGCTATACTGTTCTGATGCCTCAACCTTTCTCTCTAGATTTCCAGGTCTCCCTTCACCTGAACCTTATTCCTCCCCTCACTCCCCGTTAGTGTAAAGCCCTGGCCCCCAGCCCAAGTTACACGATTGACCTGGACATTGGTCCCAGCCCAGTTCGAGTGGAACCCATCCCAATGCAATAGCTCACTCTTACCCTGAGTGCTGATGCCTAGTGCCTGATGAATTAAAACCCCATCTCCCACACCACTCTTTGAGGCAGTGTTTATTTCTCTAATCTGCTTGACTGTATCTTAACTGGTGTGTGGCTCAGGTAACAAACCAGAGATGATTACCTTTGATGTTCTGCATTTTAATTTGGTCCCTAACCCCTCAAATTCTCTCAACAGAACATCATTCCTGGTTCTCCCTATGTTGTTGGTTCTCACTTGGACAATGACAGCTGGATCCTCCCCCACCCACTCCAAGACCCTCTGCAGCCGCGAGGTGGTCTCCTTAACTCTGGCACTGGGCAGGCAGCACAACCCAGTCATGGCTGCAGAGAACAGTATCCCTCCCCTTGACTATATTGTCTCCTGTCACTACCACATTCCTCTTCACTTCCCCCACTTGAATGGCATCTTTCACCATGGCAACATGGCCAGTCCACTCATCCAGCATATAGTCTTTCTGATCCACACAGGTATCAAGCACCTGTCGGACAAAGTCAGGGGCTGAGGTTCCTCCTTCACCACATGCTGCTTCCCCTTATCTGGCAGAATTGCAGTCACACCCTCTTATCCCTGACCATTGACCAACTCTAAAGTTCTGCTTAACCTAAGG
Organism: Cetorhinus maximus; assembly: GCF_964194155.1. NCBI lineage: Eukaryota > Metazoa > Chordata > Chondrichthyes > Lamniformes > Cetorhinidae > Cetorhinus > Cetorhinus maximus. Next base: position 105,871,420 of record NC_135893.1, read on the forward strand.
GGTATGACTGCCTCCAGGGTCAAAGTGTCCAGGTAACTCTCCCGTTCCCTGATGCTATGCAATGTCCGCAACTCAGACTCCCACTCAGCAACTCTGAGCTAAAGTTGCCTAAGCTGCAGACACTTTTTGCAGATATCATTGTCCAGGCTTGCAGGGCATTCCACATACTCCCATCAGTTAAAGTCTTGGCACAGCACCAGCACTGCCATTTCTGTCCAAGCTTATTTATTTAATTAGCCGGTTGGTTAATAATTTACACAGATAAAGTAATAGAAAGTTGCACTCGCTTCACTTGGAGACAATGGAAGAAAAACTCACCTACTACTGGAGGCTGATAAAAAGGTAGAAAAAGGAGCACCTCTTTGCCCCTCTGCACTAAATTCCCACATGAACCAAATGTCCAACTATTCACTTTGTCTTCGTCTCACTCTGATGTATTCTCCTTCTGTGTGTTCCCATACTCTGTGCAGTTTGGAAACCCTCTCTGCTTATATAGAACCTCTGATAAGTCACTAGCTCTCTTAGCTTCCTGCTACAGTAATTATCTGATTGACAGATAACTGCCACTGCCAGGCAGCTCCCCGTTTAACAAAGTGATTTAACTCACTTGAAAGTTAAAAATTCTATGTCAGAGCCTGACTCATAATCTTAACTTGAGAAAAACTTACCAGAACTTTCCACATGCACCAAATTCCCAATTAGACACTCTGTCTATGTCTCACTCCAGCAGAGTCTCCTCTCCGTGCGTCCCTTTACTCTGTCAAATAGAGCACACCTGATTTTCATTTCATGATGGGCTGATTTGATAATGAACAGGCAATCAGCTCCCCCTTCACTGCCTGAACAATCAAGGGGAAAGTAAACCCCTGGAAAACTTACTGTATCTGGTATGTAACCAAACCATGACATTTGCCTTCAAATAAATTAGATGCAAGCTATCTATTAAAGCATTTACCTCCAATAATGTGCTTCATTCATGTTATACATGAGTCGTAGGATTTCCTGATAACCAACAGTGACTTATTTCTCAATAAACTTCAAGCATTGATGTCATGATCATTAACCCTGCAGCGTGAAGTGTACCACACAACAGGAAACTGTATTGGCTATGAAATTACACAGTCAGTCACTGCTGGCACAGGCACAGGCCCAAAAACTAAATATTGATAAACCAAAACTAACATCTAGAGTAACCTGTGCAGCCCAGGTCAATCTGTGCAGCTACACTCACTATTTTATTTTGTTGGATGCTCTCCTGTCTGTTCACATCATAAATGCTATTCCACATATGTCAATAGATACAGTAGGTTGAACTTAGATTATCATTTAACAAAATAAATTATTAAAATATTCATCTCATGAGAGCCATGACTGAGCAAACCAGACACAATTGTCTGGAATTTCCTGATTCGTACTTACCAAAATTACGCAGAAATTTGCATTGGTTTCAGCACTGATTTTTGCTAATTGGAATTTACACCCACGTTCCCAGTCGAGCTTATCTACTTGTGCCAAGCAATAAGAAACTGTCAGAAAACAAGGGAATATTCACCGGCACCATCTTGCATTCTAATTTCTATATTCGAAAAGGCTGGACAGGGATGTAAATTAATGGTTTCGTTCATCATAAATTCTAATAAAAATGTCGCTTCATCAACCTGAAACATTAACTCTGTTTCTCTCTCCACAGGTGCTGCTTGACCCGCTGAGTATTTCCAGCATTTTCTGTTTTTATTTCCGGTTCCAAATCAACTCTTGTGGTTATCTGTTGATTAGATTAATGAGTTCAGGAAACTCAAATGTGAATTTTTTTTAAAAGCCAGATTTGAATAGTAGCTACAACTGAATCATATGGTTTCGTACAATCTTCTTTATAATTGCATTGCTGGACTGAAGCAGTGTGTATTTCTCTTGATGTAGGCTGATGAAATCTCTCCTATCTGGTGTATCAATCTCTATTTCAGCAAATCACATGATAATGAAGAAGTAAGGTATTCTAAGAACTCTTAAGTGAGGCTGGTGGAATGACCATCGTTCTTTCGAAATGACACATTGACACAATTACCAATGGGAAATCCTGTGGGTGTAACGATTTCTGTCTCTTCGATCAATGTTCATTTAAAGAAGCTGATGGTGCGCTAGAGAAGGGGAATTTCAAGGCCAGACACTGCAGTTTCCATCCAGCAGGTAACATTATCCACATAAAAGGGAATAAAGATGGTACTTTCAAACGAGAAAGTGTTCGTGGTTATGAAAGTGCCTCCTCGTTAAACGCAAGAAAGCTTTGGACCTGAGAGTGGCAGCTATTCGTCATATTATGCTGATCTCTGGTGACTTTGAGTAATGCTGCACCTCAGCTTTGAACATTAATATATGCCTGAACATTCCCAGCATAAATGCTCAAAACTTGCCTGAGCTGGGGTTTTTATGCAGGATGCCATGGATATGTGAATGAGCAGCAGCAGCTTTCAGTGGCCGCAGGATCTGGGAGATCTGACTTTTTTGGGTAATCATAAATCATGAAAAGTTGCAAAATCGCATTTTTCTTTTCCATATTCTACCCAGCAACAAAATTCAACAGCCACTGAAAGAGATGATCCATAATATGCGGTAACTGGTTTGATAGCTTCAAATGCTAAGAGATCCCAATGAGACATTCACATCAGTTAGTACACTCACCAGGCTCAGGGAGACCTGTTCCTGTCTCTGTGTGCTTTGTAAAACTGGGGGGGGATATTCATTAACGCACTTTAAATAGCAACCACCAGTGCAAACATCTGAAAGAGCATGAGGAATAAAAGACCAATCACTTAACCATCTTTGAAAGATAAATGACATCAGGGAAAGCAATTAGGAGCAAAATCCTAGCAATTTGAAAAGGAAATCACTGAACAAAAAAATCCCAAATCAAGAAACGAACAATATTTAAAAAGATTTAACCCTTTGCTTGTCCAGGGTCCTCCTCCAGGTTTATTAATGCTAAAACATTGCTTTTGAAATAAAGGAGGGCTGGATAAAAAGGAAGAACATAAACCTTGGAAATCTGGACTAAATAAGCAGAAGGAATGAGGGAAATCTGTCAGCGGCTGAAAATGAAAAAAAATAGATGATTATTGGGTATTTTCTGATTTTACTTTGGGAAATGTTGGGTTGAAAATTCATGTCAGTGACTGTCATATTTTCGAACTTTAGGTCATTTGGCCTAGGGGAAAGTGGATAATTTATATTAAGTACAAATCAACACACAAGAAGTTAAATATGTGAAACACACAAGACTTTGGGATGTCAATTAGGTCCAGACAAACTAGGTGTAGAGGTAGTGTTATGAACATATTTCATCAGCTTGAAACATTGGGTTTGTCAGCAAATTCTAGCGAAGAAATTAGATCCAATTGTCTCAAGTTTAACCCCAATCTATTCCCTCCCTCCTTCCACCCCACCCCCGAGCAACCTTCCCCACCCCACCCTGCCCTCCCACACCGCACCCACACAATGGGAAAGGGTCTGGGAGTGTGGCTAAAATATCAGAATCAGGTAATCTGACCCCACTCTACCCCAACCCAACCTCATTTCCACACCTTTAAATTTTAGAGTGCAGAAGGTGCCCCTTCACACAGTACTCGAGCTGAAGTCTCAACAAAACCCTATGCAACAGCCTTTACTTTTTTACTGTAATCTTTATGTAAAAAAAGATGAACATACCATTTGCTTTCCTAAATCCTTGCTTTACTTGCAAGATACCTTTTTCTGATATGTTTACACGAACATCCAAGTGCCTTAGAATATCAACATTTTCCACTTTCTCACCATTTCAAGAATATCCTGCTTTTCTATTTTTCTTAGCAAAATGGATAATGACACATTTCTCCACGTTATATTCAACCTCAAAAAACAGATACGTCAAATACGATTTCTCCTTCATAAATCCATGTTGACTCAGTCTGATCATATTGTGATTTTCTAAGTGTCTTGTTATCACATCCCTAATAAAAGATTCCAGTATTTTCCTTACTACTGATGTCAGGCTAGCTGGCCTATAGTTCCCTGTTTTCTCTCTCCCTCCTTTATCGAGTACTGGGGTTACATTTTCTACCTTCCAATCCACAGGGACTATTCTAGAATCTGGGGAATTCAGGAGTATCAATTAACCAATGTACCCAATCCCTCTGTGGCCATCCGATTAAAATCCTAGGATGTAGGCCATCAGGTCCAGGGTATCTGTTGACTTTTATTCCCACTATATTGTCCAGTGCAGTATTATTTCTTTACTAATACTAATTTATTTTACGTTCCTCATTCCCATAGACCTTTGGTTCCCTACTATTTCTGGAATGTTTTTGTGTCTTCTATGGTGAAAATAAATACAAAGTTTTGTTATAAAGTTCTTCCATCTCTCCCTTAGGAACTGTTTGGGTTTTGAAGTGCAATCAAGTAAGAAAGGTCCTATCTGGCTTGCTGTAGTCACGTGACCTCTGCCATGAAGCACAGGGCTGGGGGGAACCATCTTGCATTCAGTTCAGTAAAGACATTGCACTTGAAGCATTGCACTTCTTTGATCTCCTAACATGGTGTCAGAAGTGGAGCTGAGATTGAGTTTTGAAAAGCTGGAGAGAAGCCACAGCTATTGGAAAAGGAACAATGAAATGCTCAAACCTGCTAAAAGCTGCTGAAAAAAGTCATAAGGATAAGGAAAAGCAAATACAAGCCAAAGACTACAATAAAATCACTACGTGTTCAAATGGCTGTAAGTTTTCCTCTTCCCACTCCTGTTGAAGTGAAAGGCAATATGCGGCAGAACTGTCAGCTTTTCCACATGTAATGGCAAAACTACGAGATTGCAACAGATTTAATTAACAAGCTTGAGCTGATACAAGTAGCAATACTTTTAACACTGCTAGGGAGGGACTGCTATAAATTCTATTCAACCCTAACTCTCTCCAAAGAACTGAATAAGCAGACAGCAGAGATTTTGAAGGCACGCTTTGAACCCCAAGTGAACGTAACTTATGAACACTATATACTCAGCACTAGGGCTCAATATGAAAAAGAGTCCATTGATCGGCATGTGACTGCAGTAACACAGCTCACAGAATCCTGTGAAGACAGGCAACTAAAAGATGATTTCATTGAAGAAAGGATCATCTTAGGCATTTGAGACCTTTCAGTGAGAGCAAGTCTACTGAAAAAGGAGAAATCTATGCTCAAGAAAGCGATAGACGTGTGTAAAAATGCGGAATTTGTAAAACATCAGCTTGAGCACATGTGGCAGAGCAGGCCCGGAGATACATTACGCTGAGAGACCTCCCAGGCCGAAAGAGCAGAACAATCGCAGACAGTGGGCAGGATGCAAATATTGCCGAGTACATCACACACAGGAAAAGAAGGATGGCCCAGTGTGGGGAAAGAATGTTTTAACTGCAAGAAGCAGAATCATTTCTCACACAAGTGTTTGGCTAGAAAGAAGCAAAACAAGCCAATACAGACGGCCACTGGAGAGATATCAGCCAAAGAGTCTGATGAAGAACTATACACAATACGACAGGTTGGTTCCACCAAGTGTGTAGGTGAGGAATGGTTTGTGACTGGTACAATGAAGACCACAGAGCGAGGGTATCAAGTGAACATGAAGTGTCAGATGGACATGGGTGCATTATTCAACATCATGATGGTCAGTAAGGGGCACGTGAAGAGATAGGAAACTATGCAGGAGTAAGACGGAGACCAAGTGAGTAGCAAATTAGGTGCACATGTTAAGTTCTGGTAAGTCCTTTTCAGGGTTAACTTTAGATTAAGAATCAAGATCTGACATAAGTAAGTTAGGCTAGCTTATTAAATAGAGAACTGCCTGGAGTGGCAGTTATCTGTCAATCAACTAAAAGCAGTTCAAACCGCTTGGTCAGTAAGGGGCGTGCAAGGAGACAAGCGACTACACTGGGGTGAGACAGAGACCGAGCGACTAGCCAATTAGATTCACATGAGAATTCAATGCATGGGGGAAAGAGGTTTGGTATACATAGGAATTATTCTAAGTCGGGAACATGAACAGCTGAACAGAAACAGAGCTGGGTGCAAACCTCACCTTCCGAGCTGAGTTTGAAAAGAACATCGAACAGTGACACCACAGGAAAACCGTTGGTTGGTAATAAACTGCTGTTCGGGACTGTCCTTGAATAGCTGTCAATTAGAAAAGTGTTTTATATTCAGAGAAGTAGCTATGTGGATTTGAGTAAGAAACAGCAGGAATAGGGGCCAGTACCATAAAGTAATATAAGTAAACCCAGTAAAATAAAGTTAATACAAGGAAAGTAAAGTTAAGACGTGGCAGGACAGCTCAGTCATGTGGAATGCGTGTCCTGTAATATGTGGGAAGCCGTGGACGCTGCTGGTGTCCTAGCTGACCAGATGTGCAGGAAGTGCTGTCAGCGGCAGAAACTTGAGCTCCGGGTTTCAGAGCTCGAGCGGTGGCTGGAGTCAGTGTGGCACAACCACGAGGCTCAGATCTAGGTGGATAGCACCTTCAGAGAGGTGGGCACACCGCAGGTTAGGAGCCTGGAGGCAGAGAGGGAATGGGTGACCACCAGGCAGTCCAGGAGAACCAGGCAAATAGTGCAGGAGTCCCCTGGGGCCATGCTCGCTAATCGGTTTTCCATTCTGGATACTGGTGAGGGCGTTGGTTCCTCAGGTGGTACAATCAGATCCAGGCTTGTGGCACCACGAGCGGCTTAGATGTACAGGAGGGGAGGAAGATAAAAGAAAGAGCTATAGTGATAGGGGATTCATTAGTTAGGGGAACAGACAGACATTTCTGCGGCCGTAGATGTGACTCAAGGATGGTGTGTTGCCTCCCTGGTGCCAGGGTCAAGGATATCACAGAGCAGCTATAGGACATTCTTCTGGGGGGAGGCTGAACAGCCAGAGGCCGTGGTCCACGTTGGTACCAATGACTTAGGTAGGAAGGGGGATGTGGTCCTGCAATTAGAATCTAGGGAGCTAGGTAGAAAATTAACTAGCCGGACCTCAGAAGTAGTAATCTCTGCATTACTCCTAATGCCACATGTCAGTGAGTACAGAAATAGGAGATGAATGCATGGCTGGAAAGATGGTGCAGGAGGGAGGGCTTTAGATTCCTGGGACACTGGGACTGGCTCTGGGGGAGATGGCACCTGTACAAGCCGGACGGGTTGCACCTGAGTTCCTTCCGGGCTTTTTGCTAGTGCTGTTGGGAGGGCTTTAAACTAACTCAGCAGGAGTGTGGGAACCAAGAGAGAGTATTCGAGAGTAATGCCAGAGTGCACAAAATACTGGGAGAGACAGATGGCACTAGTATAGAGAATAGTAAATTAATGGATGGAGTCAGAGTGAGGGAGAAAGTACTGAAGTCTAAATCAGGGTTACTGTGCATGTATGTGAATGCACAGAGTATAGTAAATAAGATTGGGGAGTTACAGGCGCAGATTGCCATGTGGAAATATGATGTTGTGGTGATAACAGAGACCTGGGTCAGGGTAGGGCAGGACTGAGTGTTAAATATTCCTGGATAGAAAGTGTTCAGAAAATATAGGGCAGGAAGAAATGGAGAAAGGGTGGCTGCATTGGTTCCAGAGAGCATTGCAGTACTGGAGAAAGAGGATGTCCCAGAGGGTTCAAGGACAGAATCAAATTGGTTAGAGCTAAGGAACAAAAAGGGTGCAATTACATTGCTTGGTGTGGTCTATAGACCACCAACTAGTGAGAACGATGTAGAAGAACAAATCTGCAGGGAAATTACAGAGAGATACAGAAATTATATATTTATAATGGGGAACTTTAATTACCTAAATACAGGCTGGGATAGTGGCAGTGTAAAGGGCAGAGAGGAGCAAGAGTTCTTCAAGTGTGTTCAGGAGAATTTCCTGCAGCACAATGTGTCCAGCCCAACCAGAGAGGAGGCACTACTAGACCTGGTTCTTGGAAATTAGGTGGGCCAAGTAGACCGAGTGCGGAATTTTACAGCTCTGCCACGGTGGGTGTGGGGCTGTAAAATGTGGTGAGTCATTCAACAGCCCATTGCCTTCAGTGAGACAGTAAAATCCCGCCAGGGTAAAATGCTGTCCCAAGTGTCCGTGGGGGAACATTTAGGAGACAGTGATCATTGTTTCATAATGTTTAAGATGATGGTAGAAAAAGACATTGTGCAATCCAGAGTAAGAATAATTAACTGGGGAGGGGGGGAGCCGACTGCAATGGGGCAAGAACTGAGTTGGGCCGGATAGACTGGAACCAAAGGGTGCTGGGAAAAACTGTAGCTGACCAACAGGCTACTTCCAAAGAAAAAACGGTTCGGGCACAGTCAAGGTATATTCCCTCACAAGGGAAAGATAGGGCAAACAAATCCTGACTCCCTGGATGAAAACGGAATTAAGATAAGGAATAAAAAGTGTGTCTATGACAGGTGTCAGGTAGAAAATACAATTGAGAACCAAGCGGAATACAGAAGATTCAGAGGAGAGGTGAAGAAACAATAAGAGAAGTGAAGAGGGATTATGAGAAAACATAAAGCATTCAACATAAAGGAATCCTAAAGTCTTCTAAAGGCACATAAATAGTAAAAGGGTGGTAAAAAGAGGAGCCGGCCAATTAGGGACCAAAAAGGGGATTTACACATGGAGGCAGGGGGCATGGCTGAGGTGTGAAATGAATACTTTGCACCTGTCTTTACCAAGGAAGCAGATGCTACCCACGCCACGGTGACAGAGGAGGAAACTCTGTCAGGAGAAAGGTTCAAAATTGATAAGAAGCGGATATTGGAAACACTGTCATTACCCCTTAAAGTTGACAAGGCACCCAGGGCCGGGTGAGATGCATCCAAGGATACTGCAGGAAGTGAGAGTGGAAATTGCAGAGGCACTGGCAATAATCTTTCAATGTTCCCTGGATTCGGGGGAGGTGCCGGAGGACTGGAGAGTTGAAAATATTACGCCCTTGTTCAAAAAAGGTTGTAAGGATAAACCCAGCAATTACAAGCCAGTCAGTTTAACCTCAGCTGTGGGCAAGATTCTAGAAACAATTATTCGGGAAAGAATTAGTGGTCACGTGGAAAAATATGGGTTGATAAGGAAGAGCCAGCATGGATTTCTAAAGGGGAAATCATGTTTAACTAACTTGCTGGAGTTTTTTGAAGGGGTAACAGAGAGGGTTGAAGAGGGTAATACTATTGATGTGGTGTATCAGACTTTCAAAAGGCATTCGATACAGTGCCACACATTAGACTTGTGAGAAAAGTTATTGCTCATGGTATAAAAGGGACAGGAGCATCGCAGATACAAAATTGACTGAGTAATAAGAAACAGAGGGTAATTTTTCGAACAAGGTTTGTTGTGGAATTCCCCAGTGGTCGTTATTGGGTCCCTTGCTTTTCCTGATACATATTAATGATCTAGATCTTGGTGTGCAGGAAACAATTTCAAAGTTTGTGGATGATACAAAACTTGGAAGCATTGTAAACTGCGAGAAGGACAATGTAGAACTTCAAAACGACACAGACAAGTTGGTGGAGTGGGCAGATAGCTGGCAGATGAAGTTCAATGTGGAGAAGTGTGAGGTGATGCATTTTGGTAGAAAGATCATGGAGAGACAATATAAAATAAGGGGTATGACTCTAAAGAGTGTGCAGGAGCAGAGGGACCTGGGTATATTTGTGCATAGATCATTGAAGGTGGCAGGACAGGTGGAGAGAGCAGTTATTAAAGCATACAGTATCCTAGGCTTTATTAATAGGGGCATAAGGTACAGGAGCAAGGAGGTTATGCTGAACTTGTATATACACTAGTTAGACCTCAGCTGGAGTATTGTGTACAGTTCTGAGCGCCGCACTTTAGGAAGGATGTGAACTCATCGGAGAGAGTGCAGAAGAGGGTTACAAAAATGGTTCCAGGGATGAGAAACTTTAGTTATGAAGGGAAATTGGAGAAGTTGGGACTGTCCTCCTTGGAGAGGAGAAGGCTAAGAGGAGATTTGATAGAGGTGGTGAGGACGATGTTGAGAAGCTTCAAGGTGACTTAGACAAGTTGAGTGAGTGGGCAAATACATTGCAGATTCAGTATAACGTGGACAAGTGTGAGGTTATCCACTTTGGTAGAAAAGAGCAGAGTGGCAAAGTGGTGAGCACTCTGGTTGAGGTGAATTGACGAGGAGTGGGTAGGGGTGGGGGGAAAGCACTGCACTGCAGTTATGGTGGTTCACAAGCACGTGGGTTTGGAGGTTGGTTGGGTGGGGAGGAGGAAAATGGCCATGCATTAGGGACTGCTTCTATGGAGTGACCACCCTTCTGCAGCTGAGACAGTTCAGCTGCAGCCACATGGCTATGATTGGAGTTGGGCCTCTAGCTTATCTGCCCACTCAAGCAACACAGAGGCATCAAAGTGTCACCAAGTGCTCCAAAGCTTTTCACCCCTCAGGCACAAACTGCAAATCAATGTGCGTTTTAGGGGGCTGCAGTACAGTTGGATGACTGGGCATGTTGTACAATCTCCTTGCTAAAGGTGGCCATGGCGCAGTCACTGCTGGGGGTGCTCACAGCCCCTTGTAATGTCAGCATCCCGGTTTGGACCAGTCTCCCCCATGCTTCAAGCTAACAGTGCAGCCTTGCAGAGTGGGTTAGGAGAATGCCTGTACCTGAGCTGAGAGCACAGCATGCAGTTCAATGGGTGAAACTACTGCCAATCGGTCAGGCGGGGCGGAGGAGGGTGGGGTTTCGGACAGCCATGAAGCACAGGAAACTCTGGCCACCCTACTGGTGCCTATCATTCTCTGGGATGCGTTAACTTTGTGAGGTTATCAGAACACCTATGCTAACCCACACATCTCTCTTTCATCCAGCAGGAGGAGTACATGAGGAGCATGGAACCTGGTTACCTAGCTAGAGAGAGCGGAGGAGAGAACAACGGAGGTGCTGGCTGGGTAGAGGGAGGGACAGCACCCTCAGGAAGAAGGGGAAGCTGGGGCTCCTGCCTACATCGCTGAAGTGCCACAGTGAGCTATCATTGGTCAGCGCCTAGCTAGACCCAGGGTCTATAGACACCGCCTTTCATTCTTGCAGATGACTGAGAACCAGTGTCGCTGAAGGTAAGGATGGTGGCAATGAGGCCCTCGCATTGGCCAAATGAGGCAGGTGTGCTCGGGAGGCCCTTCTAGCTGCTAGATTTGTGGAGGATGATGATGACCTGCAGTGGGGAGACCCCATAGATCCTCACATTGCATCAGTGAATGTTTGATGCCAGTCTGGCTGATGGCAGTGTGAATACCCTCTGTGATAATGATCCTGTGATGGAGACGCAGTGGAGGCCCTAATAGTCGCTCGATTGCAGGAGGATGATGACAACATGCAGTGAGGACACTCCATAGATCTTCACATAGCCTCTGAGAATGTCTGACTCCTGTCTGGCCGAGGGCAGCTCGCTCACGCTCTGTGATCAGGGTCATATCATAGAGACAAAGCCGTGAAACTTTAAAAGCATCTGATCCTTTGTCCGCCTTCAGCACCTGAGCCCTTCAGGAGCTGGTGCATAGCATCACTGGGCACAGATGCTGATGAGATGGGGGCCAGCCCCATCTTAAAGGTGCTGAGAGCACACAGAGAGAATGAGAGAACTCTGTGATACCTGCCCATTACATTCTGGCAGCAGTGACCAGCACCATCGAGGTGCAGGCATCAGTAATGTGTCCAGGGAGTGTGAGGCTGGACCATCACTTTGGTCTGAAGGTTACACAAAGCACAGGGAAGAGGCCCTGGACAGAGACACTTGCCTTTATCTTGTGCAGAAAGGTTTCACATCTGAGTGACACAAACACTGCTCATCAGAACAAGGAACCATAGACAGGGAGACATTCTTGGGAGTTTATTTACAATAGTGAACATTATGTACAAGTGATTAACAACCGTGTCCAGGCTGTGTAACTACATCTTCTTAGCCTTCCTAACCCTGCCGCTACGTCTTGCTGCTCCCCAAACATCCACAGCGGAGGTGGAGGCAGCCTGCTGACTGCTACACCCTGTCTGTGATGACCTTGGCTGGCGGCCTCTGGAGGGATGACTTTTGGAGGGCCCCGGCCTGATTTCAGGATCCTGCTGTGTGGTAGTGGCCCCCTCCTCAGCCTGTGGAGCTGGAGCTACTGGGGTCACAGGAAGAGGGGACTCGGATGGGCCGAACACTCCCGGAGTCACCTGGGTGGATGGCCCCGGGGGGTGCACCTGCTGATCCTCCTCCCTGTAAGTGTCCGAGGGCCCCAGGCTGACTCCTTGAGGAGAAGGGGTAGCTGGAGTGAGATCGACCTGCCTGGCACCCCTCCCGTGTTGACACTGTTGGAAGCCAACTATGGCGTCAGTGATGAAGTTCAACCCACTGGACCGATATCCTGGACCATGGTCTCCATTGCGCCCGCTATCCTACCAGCATTCACCTTGGTGTGTTGGCATGCCAGCTATCACCTTAGCCTGAAGACAGACAGACTCCTCCATCGTGCTTTGCAATCTGAGGAGTGCAGTGGACACCCCTTCCTGATGTTCCCAAGCTTGACTTTGCAGCTCCAGCAACTGTGACATGACCGAGTCCAGAGGCTTCTCATCTGACTCGGACTCAGCAAATTTCTGGCCTCCAGCAGTCCTCCGAGTGCCGGACACCTGGGAAGTCCCTGCCTCCACCTGCTGTGGATCAGACAGTGTGATGTGCTCACCAGATTGTGACCCTGAGGCTACTCTAAAGCTCGGTCCCACCGAGGTGTGTGTCCCTGCTCTGGTGGACAGTGTGGGTGAGCGCTGTGATGGGACTTCAAGCGGCATTTCAGCAGATTCCTCTTCCGAGGTGTCTTCGGAGCATGAGTCAAGGACCTGGGTCATGGAATCCCTCGGCTGTTTCCCAGGTGTGCCTGTGAAAGCAGGCAGAGATAGTTAACGCATGGCAATGGCCTATGAAACAGGACACATCACTCACAGCATGGTTGTCAGATGGATGTTTCACTGGTGGATCCACACTTGGTAGAGCAGCGTCGACCTCACCATCAGCGCAGGACCGGTCCAGATCCTAGATGGCTCTGTTTCCAAAGTGCATGAGGGCCTTGACTTGGGCATTCCGCCACCGGTCTGTGACCTCTCCTTTTTGTTGTGTGCCAGCTTGTCCTGCAGGGATAGAGATGGAGAAAGTATAAGCCGGATGCCTGCTGGGCCAGATGATAAGTATGCCTGGCATGTGTGGGTGGTGAGTGGTCCCATGGACGGGATGAGGACCATAAAGGTGTGTATGAGAGAGTGAATGGTGGTGTCCCTTGAACTGGTAGTGAGTGAGGGCCCTGTGGATGTGTGATGGGTTTGTGAGTGTGAGAGTTGAGAGTGATGAGAAGAATGACTTACCCTGGCAGAATGGAGGAGATCATTCACCCTCTTTCAGCACCTCTTTCAGTTGCTGTCCTCCTTTGCAGGGCATTGGCACTGACTATGCTTGTTGACCTTGCTTGCTGGCCTTTGCCCAGAGAGGGGTTAAAGGACATCACGATCGGTCTCCACAACATCCAAAACGTGTTCCAAGACGCGTCACTGAATCGGGGGGCTGCAGTCTTCTTGCCTTTTGGGGCCATGTCTTCTGTGCAGCAGTCCTGGGTTGGATGCGCTGAGAGGTGTGCGCGCCGCTGCACTTTAAATATGGCGCCCAGCGTGATGAAGTGGCGAGGTGGAGGCCTGGCGGGTGAATGAGTGCCCGCCCGCCATTGAAACGACGTGTTTCCTGGGAATGTACGATTAATGAGCCGGAACTGGGACGTTATGGCATGAAAAGCTGCCATTGCGGCCGACGGATAAAACGTTCTTTTTCCCGCCCGCTTCCACACTTAGTGCAAATCTGGGACAATTCCGCCCAATGTGCAGGGTTATGGGGAAAAGACAGGAGAATGGTGCTGAGTCATGATGCTCATTCGGAGAGCTGGCGCAGAAACAATGGGCTGAATGGCCTCCTTTTGCACTGTAACAATTCTTCGATTTTGTGATCATGACCTTCACAGACTTGTGCGAAGTGGCTCAACATGGCGGTCCAAAAAGGAAGCCCTCGAAAGTATGGTTGAGGTTGTATAATGGCGCGATGCTCATACCGAGAGGACAAGTTAGTCTGAGAGCCCAATGCAACGGCAAGAATGAAGATCTGGAGTTCCAGATCAGAGACGGTTTGCAATAGCTAATTATCTCAGCCAGAGCAAGTCTAAATCTCGGACTGGTGCGTCTAGACAGGCCAAAAGAGTGTGACAGTATGTCACAGCACACTAAGCCATTGACAGCTGAACAGACCCTAGGAGAGCACAAAGATTTGTTTACAGGGTTGGGGTGTCTACCTGGAGAATATCATCTCAAAGTGAATGAGAGTGTAAGACCAATTCAACATCTGCCCAGAAGAGTTCCAGCTGCCCTCAAGTCCATCCTAAAAAAATAAGATAGAAGAGCTGGAAAAGAGGTGGGTAATCAAGAAAGTGACAACTCTCGCAGACTGGATTAGCAGCATGGTAACAGTGAAACAACCTGGAAAGCTGAGAGTATGCTCAGGCCCAAAGGATTTAAATAAAGCACTGAAGAGATCTCACTGCCCCATGCCAACCATCGAAGGAATTTCACGCTACTTGCCAAGGCAAAGATATTTACTACCCTAGATGTGACGGCTAGTTACTGGCAAGTGAAGCTGGATGAGAGCAGCAGCTTTCTCACTACATTCTGGACACAGTTGGGGAGATACAGATGGTTGAGCATGTTGTTTGGCATTTCCACAGCTCCAAAGAGCATCAACACAGACAGCGTGAGATAGTCAGTGACCTTCCTGAAGTGGAAGCCATAGCGGATGATCTTCTAGTCTATGGATGTGGAAATGCAATGGAAGAAGCCATAACTGACCATGATCAGAATCTAATACACCTGCTAGAGAGAACTCGCCAGATGAACCTAAAGCTGAACAAGAAAATATTGCAACTGAAGATGTCTAAAGTCAAGCACACGGGTCATGTACCAACAGCAAAAGACCTTCACCAGGATCCTGAGCTGTAGAAGTGATGAAGTGAGCTACAGGTGTGAAAGTGGTGTAACAATTTGTTGGATTCATCAACTATTTAGCATAATTTTTGCTTAATTTGTTGACGGAGTGTCAACCATTATGTAAACTCGCTGCCAAGGATGTGCAGTGGTATTGGGGCAGCATTCACTAAAATCAAACAGCTAGCGATAACAACGCCAGTGCTGAAGTATTATGACATCAATGATGAGGTCACCGCGCAGTGTGACACCAGTGAGACAGGTATCGGAGCAACTCTAATGCAGCAAGGACAGCCAGTCACAGGTCACAGTTACATCCAGGGCTTTAATGCAAATTGAACGGCACTATGTTCAGGTCGAGAAAGAGTACCCGGCTATTGATTTTGCTTGTGAGCATTTCCATCAATACCTGCTTGGGAGAGACTAAGTAACACTGGGGTCCGACCACAAGCCACTTCAAAGCATTTTTCTCAAACCACTATCATCTACTCCAAAGTGGCTGTGAAGAATGTTACTTTGTTTACAGAAATATCATCTGGATGTGACAACAAGCAAGGGAAACAGATGTACATCGCTGATATGCTGTTGAGAGCAGCACTCCCCATGAAGAAAGCTGAGGATGTTACAACACAATGTGAAATCTCCAAATTCAACGTGAAGCAGCAGCTCGATCTGCTCTGGAAGTTATTAACCCAGCAGAGACAGTGAATCTGACAGACAAGCGCCTTGCTCAAATCAAGCGAATCACCCAACAAGATGCAACTCTCCAAGTGCTGCAAGAAGTAATGATGAAAGGATGGCCTGAGAGCATCAAGGACACACCTATGGTCACAAGGGCATCTTAAGCACACTGAGATGAATTGAAAGCCCAAGGTGGTATTTTGTACAAAGGGAATAGAGTCATTATCCCTAAGGAGGTGAGAGGAGAGATGCTGAAGCACATCCACAATCCTCAAGGAATTGTGTCGAGTCTGAGGAAGGCAAGAGAAGTGCTCTTCTGGCCAAACATGAGCAATGAAGTTAAAGACCACATGGGCCAGTGCGGTGTTTGTAACGAGTACCAAGCTAATCAAGCTAGAGAGTTGTTGATGACGCATGACATCCCAGACCAGACCATGGATGAAGCTGGGAGTTGACCTCTTCACTCTAACAGGAACTGATTACCTTGTTACTGTAGACTACTATTCTGACTACTGGGAGTTAGACCAGCTGACTTCAACGATGACAGGAGGGATAGCAGAATGCCTGAAAACGCACTTCAGTCATTACAGCATTCCAGACATTGTGATGAATGACAATGGCCCTCAGTTCACGAGTGAAGAATTCAGTTGCTTCACAAAGGATTGGGAAATTCAACACTGCACATCATCTCCGCACATTCCCCAGTCAAATGGAAAAGCTGAGGCAGCAGTGAAAATCGCCAAAAGAATCATCAAGAAATCGAGCAAATCTAGCATAGGTGTGTACATGGCAATCATCAAATGGAGAAACACGTTGACTGAAGGCATGGAAAGTAGTCCAGTCCAAAGACTGATGCAATGCTGTGCACAAACCACTCTTCCAATAGCAAAAAAACTACTGAAATCAGAAGTAGTAACAGGCGTGATTGAAAAAATCTAGGTGAAATGGCAGAAAGCCAAATTTCATTTTGACAAGACTGCAAAATCACTGCCAGGGCCGAGTACTGGAGATCCAGTCAGGGTACAAACCTTCAACGCTCTCAACAGGAATCAGCCCACATGACAACTTGGGACATGCGTAGGGCAGTTGTCACTTTGATTGTATTCAGTGGAAGTGAACCACCAAATATACCGGCACAACTGCAGGCATATTCACACAACTAGAGAGGCTGTTCCTTCACTGCAGGAAGCTGATCAGGAAGATGGGATCTCACCAGCTGCACAGAGTACAGAATGACCATCACTCCCAGAGGTCCCCCTGTCGCCAACAATGGAAATGGAACAACAACAACAGCTACCACAGCAACAACAAAAGCCACAGGAATGACATTCCCAGAAAGGGAATATCACCCAAACGAACAGCTAATGACAATATACAGACAGACCTGCACAACTTAACAGCTATGTGTTCAATGCATGTGCAGAGACTGACTAGAATAATGAACAGTTTGTTAATGCATGAGAACAGTTGTGGTATAGTGGGTAACTTGGGTAACTCACTGATAAACATGACAGTGCATACGAATTTGTCTTTTGTTCTGGAAAGGGGGTTGTTTGGGTTTTGAAATGCAATTATGTAAGAAATTACATAATTTGTATGTAATTTGCCATGGTCATGTGGCCTCTGCCATGAGGCACAGGGCTGGTGGGGGGGGCATCTTACATTCAGTTCAATGAAGCCATTGTACCTGAAGCAAACTGAACTTCTTTGAGCTTATAACAGGGATTCACTTTTCCTTTCACTGAGCTAATCCTTGTTATATGTTGTGAGACTAGGAATCGTGCGACGAATAACTCACCCCCTGACTCCCCAAAGTCTATCCACCATCTACAAGGCACAAGTCAGGAGTGTGATGGAATACTCCCCACTTGTCTGGATGAGTGCAGCTCCCACAACACTCAAGAAGATTGACACCATCCAGGACAAAGCAGCCCCACTTGATTGGCACCACATCCACAAACATTCACTCCCTCCACAGATAGTAGCAGCAGTGTGTACCATCTACAAGATACACTGCAGGAATTCACCAAGGCTCCTTAGACAGCACCTTCCAAACCCATGACCAGTAGCATCTAGAAGGACAAGGGCAGCAGACACATGGGAACACCACCACCTGGAAGTTCCCCTCCAAGTCACTCACCATCCTGACTTGGAAATGTATCACCATTCCTTCACTGTCGCTGGGTCAAAATCCTGGAACTCCCTTCCTAACAGCGCTGTGGGTGTACTTACAACACATAGACTGCAGCGGTTCAAGAAGGCAGCTCAACACTACATTCTCAAGGCAACCAGAGATGGGTAATAAATGCTGGACCAGTCAGTGAAGCCCACATCCTGTGAATGAATAAAAAAAACATATCTATGGAAGCCTTTACGTTTTATGTCTCTTGCTACTTTACTCATTCTATTTTCTCTCTCTTCATCAATTTTCTGTTCATCCTTTGTTGAATCCTAAAATTCTCCCAATCCCCAGGCTTATTACTCTTTTTGGCAATAATATGAGTCTCTTCTTTTCATCTAACATTATCTTTACCTTCTCTTGTTAGCCAAATTTGGATCACTTTCTCCGTGAGGTTTCTATTCCTTAAGGGAATGTACATTCAATGCAAATTCTTTAAATGCCTACCATTCCTTATCCAACAACACATCACTGATGAGTTAGAAATCTGATGAACTTGAATCAAGCCTCATTGAGTAAAGATTTAGTCTTTAAATATGAATCATTTTTCTTTTAATTTACACTTATATTCTTAAATACATTTTTCTCATAAACGCGCAATATTATGATCATCCACAAACCCCAGTGTGCAGTACCCAGCAGGAAAGATCTAAACATTAGACAGTCTTTCAGCCATACAGTGCAGATTTGCACATGGTCCTAGTGTCCACCAAAGCTCAAACAATTTATTCAAAGCCTGAATTCCATCTTGGGTCTCGTGTTTCAGCCTGTAACAATGAATTAACTGGTATAATCAGAGTTACATCCACAAAAGGCATTCCACAAATCTCCTACCATAACCCTGGCAGGAGTCTGGCAGTGCCAGTCAGGGACCCAGTTACACCAGGTCTCTGTAAAGTTGTTATTTCAACTTCTTCAGGTTCCTTCCTCTTGTCAAGGGCGTCATGACAGTGGATCACAACCCTGAATTACTTACGGGCATATTGAACATTTATAAGGAAGACAAGTGTTTTTAAAAAAAAAAAGCAAGGGTTGGCTGAGAATGTAAAGCAACCACTTCCTGGAAAATTCCGACATAGATTTTACTTGTCTGACTAGTCCAGGGAGAACATGGAATTTCGCACTTAAAAAGGTGTCAAGGCTCACTTCAGACAGAGACACTTGAAAGGAAGAGATGAAATGCAAAGGACTAAACTTTAATTTCCTGTGGAAATTAGAGACAATGGAGGCTGATTACCACATCCCAGCAGAAACCATCTCCTGTTGGGTTATATTTCTGAATGTGAAAATGATCTGAGTTAGAAGGACTCTGGGCAAAAGACATTCATTTTTTTCCCTTCTAGGAATACACAGGGAAAGAGGTTAAAAAGCTCACTGCAGACCTGATCTATGTCTTCTAGTTCTGATGTGCTAGTGTGTGCTAGCGAGAGTCGGCAGAATAAGATCGGCTAGGTACCCCTTTTCAGCTTAAAAGCAAAGGCTCTCTTTCTGTCTCTGTTTCTCGAGAAACAGAGAAACAATCAAAAAGGAAATAGGACAGCTTCTTCAGCTACCCTGCAGAACCAAGTGTCTCCAAGCCAACTGCTTAACAGCCAAATTCAACTCTACTGGAATCACCCAACTTAATAGATGCAAAGTTTCATCATCTACACCTCAAGGACAAGCCAAAGACTGATTTGTATATCTTTTTAACTTCTATTTTTGGACTCAGCTTCTCATTTATGACCTGTGTCTATGTGTGTTGCGGTTTTATTATTTTTCCTTGGGTTTTTAGTGACTAATAAACTTTTCTTTGACTCCAGAAAGCCTGGTTAAACTGGCTCCTTCTAAAACATAAATATATTTGGACTGGGAAAAGGAATCCACGAGGGGAAGGGATCTCTTTTAAATTAACCTTGTCGCGACCAACCAAGAGGGTTGAATAAAGAAGGGGAGCCAGCTCATTCCTCCTCACTGGGGAGCAGAACAACTTGGGGTCCCGTTCGGGAAGTTAACAAATTGGGGTATCTCGTCCAGGATCATAAAAAATTGGGGGACCTCGCCCGGTGACTGGTCGTAACAAATCGGGGGCTCGGTGCTGGAATTGTTCTCACAGACACGATGAAAGAATTAGAGTAGAGAAAGTAAATTGTTCCTTTGTAATCAATTTTAAAAACTACTAAAAGGTTTTCTCATGTCTGTAACTCCTAAAGTGTAGAAATGTCCACATTTGATCTAGGAGAAAGCACATTACTTTTGAGGATTTAACAGTACTGTCCCTTGAAGAGTTAGAAGAGCCAGCCAGGTACTTAGGGGATTGGAGATTCCCTCGAATGAGATGAGATGGGTAATATTACAGTGGGTGGCCAGAACATTACATTGTTCATGTCAGACAAGGCTACGAAAAGAAGTGGAATTGCTGAGAATGCAGCTAGAATGGGAGCAAAAAGAGTTAGAACTCCAAGCATTAGAATATGAGAGGAGAAGACGAGAGAGAGAGAGAGAGAGAGAGAGGAAAGGGAAGAAGTGGGAGCTTTCCAAAGAGAACAGAAAAAGAGACAGGAGAGAGAAAGGGAAAGGGAGGAAGCTTTCCAAAGAAGACTGCAGTAACTGGAAAGGGATATTTCCTATAAAATAACACTCTCGAGCGGTCAGGAAAAATCACTTGAGTCAAAAGAAGCTGAAAGGGCTGGAGGAAGCCAGCGAGAGCTGTAGGAATACAGGGACCCCAAAATGGTTCAGAGGCCTTAAATGGAGCAATTGAGCCTGTAAGGGTTGGAATAGCTAGGCAAGGGAATCAAAGAGGCAGGGAGCACACAGCCAAAGTCTGCAGAGAGGCTGAGAGCTGGAGAGTGTTCAGGGGCCCAAAGGGAGGTGATAGAACAGAGAGGGCTGGAGTAGTTAAGAAACAGCTTCTTGTATTTATAAAGCCCAAGGTTAGGTCTGTAAAGTTAACAAGGGTCCGGAAGAGACTGGTGGAATTTAAACCAGGCAGAGAGGATGACCTGGAAATTGAGTTAGTCGGTACATTTTTGCAGAATTAAACAGGAAGCAAGGGAGTCCCAAGACAAGTGAGGAGACAGCGAGAGAGGTGCCACACCCAGCTGCAGAGGCACTCGAAGTTCAAGGGGCCGAGGGCAGGCCTGCAGACTTACAAAGAAACAAGGTGCAACCTAAGCAAGTCAAAAGGATCAAAGCTAGACCAGCGGTAACAAAAGAGGTCCAGGAAGGACCTGTAAATGTGAAAAAGGAGGATAGCAATAAGGCAATGATATGCTGAGCAAACAGCTTCATGGTGGATTTAAACAGGGATGATATATTGGAGTCTTTGTGAGATGAGACTACCTGACGGAGTGAATAAGGTTGTTCATCCTCTTCTGGTACTGTGCTGCCGACCTCTTGTGCACCCCCTGGGCACTGATGGCATTGGCCACCGGCGCCCATGCAGCGTTGGTATCCCAGATTGGCCCCTTCCTCCCACCAGGCGGGTAGAGGCAGAGTACATTCCTGCGCACCTCGACACGGTCCAGGAGGATGCGCAGGGAAGGCGTCACTAAATTTCGGAGCTGGGCCAGCGGATGACCTTGCAGAAGTCTCTCTGTATTTAGTCTGATATTGTGGATACCTGGGTGCCTTTTAAACATGGCGCCCGGATATGGCAGTGGGCCACATGCCATCAAGCTCACCCTCCCACGGAAACTCTTTCGAGTTACCAACAGTCACAGATTGCAACTTCTTTCGAGTACAATCACAGTTCTTGGTTTTCCAGGAGTGGGACATGAACCCACAACCCTCTGATTCAAAGGCGAGGGTGCTATGAACTGAGCCACAGCTGACACCTCGACGCTCGAAACCCCCCGGATGGATAATTAACGATGTCGGGGCCGGTAGATATGGCGTGGTTTCCCATTGGCCTCTCAGTGGGAGACACTCCCCACCCCCATCGCTGCCGCCACAGGACTTTGTCCCAAACCCTCTGTTTATATCTTTGCACTTTCTCAGGTGGCCAGAATAACTCAATTTCCAGCTTTGGGTGGTGTTTATCGTGCTTCTTCTGGATTTCATTCTCCCCTCGTGTCATGTCTGAGCAGAACTGGGGATATTACAAATTTTTAAGAACCGTCCTTTCTTTTTGAAAAGGCTGCTGTTGAACTTTTGAAGTGGACTCGAGGGGTCACAAGACCTTTCACAACTGCCATGTTTTCCCACCTTCTGGAAGGGTTCAAGTGGAGAACAAATGGATGTGCCTAGAAAACACTCCTGTGGGATTTTGCACCTTCCATTGTCCAGCACTAGTTCAGGAACACAAGAGCAACGAACTCAGACTTGAGAGGCATTTGGAATTCAAAACTGTAAATTAGAATGCCGCTTTCCTTATTTGGAGGATGAAGTTTAGCATTTTGTCACATGGTACAGTTCGGACCTGGCTGTACAGACTGGATGCAGGGTTGATCTTTCCTCTGGCTGGGTGGGGTTTAGAACAAGGAGTTACAGTCTCAGGGTACGGGGTGGGCCATTTAGGGCTGAGATGAGGAGAAGGTGCTTCACTCAGAGGGTGGTGAACCTGTGGAATTCTCTACCACAGAGGGCTGTGGAGGGCAGGTCACTGAATATATTTAAGAAGGAAATTGATAGATTTCTAGACTCTAAGGGCATCAGGGGTATGAGGAGAGAGTGGGAGTATGGCGTTGAGATAGAGGATCAGCCATATTGAATGGCGGAGCAGGCTCGAGAGGCCAAAAGGTCTCCTCCTGCTCCTAGTTTCTATGTTTGTATGTTTTATGATACAACTGCTACCTTTGCTTGCCCACCACAAATATGGAAATAGGATCAGAGACACAGGCAAGAGCTTCAACTTAGGGAGACATCCAGTATTGGCGAGCAGTCTGCTGTAAGTGACTGGGCAGCTGGAAGTGTCACACCCACAGTACCGCTCACATGAAACAAGGAACCCCTCTCTCTCGCACCCTGTTTCATCTACTAACCTTACTTGTGAAAACAACCTCAAGAAATTCAACAGTGAAAGTCATCACAGCTGCTGGGACAACCCTGCAATTCTAAACCTTCCCTTCATACAACATAACATTCTCAACTTCAAAATACCAGGCCTGTATTAAACAATGGAGACTGAACTCAATTCAATTTTTACAAGTATTGTTTTTATCTTCATCTGTAGTGGGTGTGTGTGTGTGTGTGAGCGGGTGTGTGTGTGGGGGGATGTGTACATGTGAGGGGTATCATTTTTCTTAACTAACTTCCAGAGCAAGAGTGTAGAAATAAATGAACCTTTCCTTTTTTAAAGTACAAAAGGTTTTGATGCTGGGCTATTTTTAAATGGACCCACTCACTCCACCAGTAAAATACAGGCAACTTTGAGGAAACATCTTAAAACTGTGCGTGGCACCAGAATATTCTCATTGTTTACTCTCCCTTTCCAAGATAGTCTAAACATTCGTTTGAATGCCCACATTACAAAGGATGCGAGTCTTTTGATCATTTGGTTGCCTCCTCTCCAGGTTTCAGTCAGAGAGAAGTGTTGACCAATCATAACATTTGAGCAACCATTTTCTTGTGTACAGGCTTTTTCTCTTTGTTAGAATCAAACTTATTTTGTTGAAAGTACCTTTTCCTCTTCAATTCTTCTGATAATTTTAGAGTTGGTGTTTCTAATTGGACCTATTCTTGCGCGTGTCATCACATGACTTCTTGCCTCCAGCTGCCCTGCCCCCACACTCCTGCCATTGACACACACACACACACACACACACACATGTGGTGCCCCCACTTTCTTACATCAATTAGAAAACAAATGGGCTCTTCATTACCTGATTGGTGATTCTTGGCTGCCAGTCAAACAGTCTTCATTTCCCATGTCCAATACTTCCATAATGAACAAAACTTTTCAAAGAAAATATGTATAAACAATTTTCTTTAATGTCTCTGTTCTGGGTGTTGCTCATGGCTGTGTCCTGGAGATTAACCTTTAATGTCTGGAGACTCCAGGACAATTCTGGAGGATTGGCAAACCCAGGTTTCTGCCATTCCCTGTCCCGCATTGTAAGGAAAGGTACCTCGGAAGTAGGAGCAGGAGTGAGCCATTGGCCCCTCTAGGCTGCTCCACCATTTAACCAGATCATGGAAGATCTTCTACCTAATGCCATTTAGCTGCACTATCCCCATATTCCTTGATATATTTGATAACTAGAAATCTATCGATTTCTGTCTTGAACATACTCAATGACTGAGCCTCCACCTGCCCCAAATGCCGGAAGGGATTTGAGACTAAAACACAGATGTGCTTCTCTGGAAGCTCCTCCTGCCCCCGTGTCATTCAGGGTCTGGTATAAACTGAAAGCCAGCGATGTATCATCAATATGATTTACTCACTGCTTTGACATGTAAACACCAACCATCTCCAAAAGATTGGACATTCTTTATCTAAGTTAAATCATCAGACATTATAGCAGAACATCTATTTGTTGTAAACCGGATCTGTCTCCTATGATGGAGATATTTATTTTTACCCAAGAACCTGCCTTCCAAAGCTAAACGACCAGTTGAAATGGGATTTGGAATTGGCTGTGGCTCCCCTTTGCGTTCCCCTCAATTGGGATGCCTGGGTTGGCCCAAAGGTGGTCCTCTGGCCTCATTAAACATTTTGCGCTTGACTTACCTGGGTCTCTATCTTGTCTCCAACGAGCTTGCACATTTTACGTTGCTCAATTTTGAACCATACTAGGGCAATGGGCCAAGGTAAGTACCAGGTGGGTGAGTTGAGGTGGGAATAGGGGCCAGCGAGGGGAATGATTGAGAGTGCTGTGGAGTCACTTCTATTCCCCCTGGCTTCACAAACACTTGTAGGCCGCACTGAAAATAGCCAAGCAGCACAGGCCCAGCCTCCTCCACAAGGAGGCCTAAAACATTAGGCCCTTCATGTTTACATATATAAGGGGCCTAATGTCTGTTTTAGGAGGCATCCAGAGTGCCTGCAAAGCCTCCTTTATCCACATGGCAGGTACCCATAATGCAGGCACAGATTGGGCATGGGGTGTTCTGCCCCAAAAGTTATCCTTTTTAACCTCTATCCAGCCTGAAAGTGGTGCAGTGAGGGCCATTTCTAACCCACTGAGTAACTGCTGCACCAATAGAATATATACACAATTACTTCAGCAACAAGGCAGTTACAGTTACTGCCAATTAGAATGGGCTACCACAGAAAGGGAGTAAATTCTGGATAGGACATTTGCAACCCAGAACAAATTTTGAAAACTGTACCTTGTCTGCCAGATGTGTAACATTATCTCCTTAATTTGGTGCTTAGATTAATATCGCTGCCCCCCGATCCCCACCATGGCGTTCTGTGAAGTGACACAATTATGTTGTCCATTTCCAAAAGTCATAATCCTATCTTGTTAATGTCAAATGCGTTCCTCAGACAAAAATCAGGAACTCACAATTAGCCCCAATTTTAACTCGGGCTGGGAATCAAATGATGCTGGGGCTGAGGTGAGAGGTTTTCATTCTTCAACCTCATCTGCATATTCTCAGTCACCTGACCGAAAGGGACCAAGCCACAGGGAGGGGGCCTTGCGACCAAGGGAGGGATGCTGGGGGTTGGGGGTGGAAGGAATTGGGAGCGAAGCCCAGGAATGGAGCTCCCCCCAGCCCAGTGCAGGGGAGGCCTAAACCTTTCTGGGGCCTCTCTTGTGAGCACGCCTTCTCCTCCGTGTCCACAATGAATGTCAAACAAAGTTAAAACGCTTCTCGTCTGACTCCGACTCCTGTTCCTTCTGGGTTAGCCTGGCTGCAAAGTTACAACAGCCTCTCCACAAGAGGCTAAGGTTAAAATAGCAACAGAGCCACAACCACGTCACTGAAGCCCCCAGTCTTCCCTATTTAAAGAAATATTCGCCACTGGTGTCTGGTGGGCATCCCTCTCACTATCCATAAAGCAGGATATAATTGGAACCTGCGGGATTGGGGTCAGGCGTCTCTGGCTGAGTCTCAATGGTAATTGTAACTATGCCCTAACTGGTTTCCACTGAGGGGGGGCAGGGTTAAAATTGCCCCTAATATTGCTTCTTTTGAGAGGAAAAGGGAGTAAGTGTTAACAACGGGACTGATCTGACTTAGCCACTAAGAACAGGGAAAGATACAGGACACTGCATCCTCCAGGTCAATGTTCAGCTCCTAATTTTAGCAGATATCATGTTGATGAAATTGTCAATGTTCACTTGTCAATGCAAAAATTACCTGTTTAATCAAAAAAGACAATATTGTTTTAAGGATTACACTCGAATTTCTTGACTGGCAGTATGACTAATCAATCCCTTTCTTCTTAAGTTTACTCAATCAGATGAGACATGACTGTGCTGAAGAATGAGCCTTATATCCAATCTCAGTGACAGGAGCTCATGTCATGTCCCTTACACAACCATCAAAGGAGTGAACTATTCCACTGTGTGACTGCTTTCCTTTACTTTAAATATCCGGCCAAATTTACTGGAAACTTGCACCATAGTAATGGCCTCAATGAATTATGCCTTTGGTCCAGATTCTCCAGCCCCGTGGTGGCAGGATCTACCGCGAGGGATGCGGTGGGTCAGCTAAAACCCCATTGACCTGCGGTGGGACTGGGCAATCTCGGCAGCAGGCAGGGCTGGACAATCCCGCCCGTCATTGATGCTGCACCATAATTCCCTGTCACTACACCCACACCCTTGCCTACACTGAGAAACGATCATTGTCATAGCTCAGCCCACCGCTGCATTAACGGTAATATCACAGGATTGTTACAACACAGGAGGAGGCCATTCAGCCCATCATATCTGTGCTGGCTCTCCGTAGGATGAATATCATGTACCTATGAATGTAAACATTATGGGTTTATGTCCACTTTAATCACCACCACAACATGAGCTGAAAAATAATGATGCAGGTGACCTGGTGTTGATGTGATTTAGGATTATCACATAACATACAGTCTAGGAGGTCAACACAAGGACTGTTAAAGCTGGGCAGCCTCACCCCAGCGGTCTGGAAATTGTTCTCACTTTTTTGCTTCTTTTCCGGCTCTCTCAGTTTCAGCTTTCTTCTCCTGGCACTTTACCATCCTGTGAGCTTCTGAAGGAAACACTTTGAGGTCTCCTCACCTCTTTCTCGGCGTTAAGAAGGTAACATCATATGTTCTCATTTGGAAAGAGTTTTTCATGCAGTCCGGCTTTTTGCCATATGTGCCACCTCTACACATGAAGGTAATGTTCTGTTTCTGTGGCACTGATTGCTTTCACTCTGTCACTGAAGCCTTCTCAAACATTCGGCACGAAGATGTGAGGACCTACGTTCAAACAGAAGACGGCTAACTCCTTCCTCAAGACACCCGACTTCAAGGGGAGAAAAGCGATCGGCTGTGCGCCGCCATTTTAGGTGGGCGGGCCAATTATGGCCCACTCAGTGTGACGCGCACTCGGAAGTGCTCAGCACTCCCTGTTGTGGGCAAGGGGGAGGAGGCCTCCTCACTCATGCATGTGAAAGAGTGCAGAAATCTCCCTGAGGCACATGGCCTCATGGGGATTATTTTCATGATACAAACATGAAAAAAAAATAGGAAAAATTATTCAGACATGTCCCCCGATGCGACAGTGTCACATGAGCTGGGACACGTCAATGAATTTTAATAACAAATCTTATTTGATTTATAAACCCTTCATGAAACCTCATCCCGCCCGTGGATGAGGTTACATGAGAAATGTGAAGGCCACCTGGGCTCTTCGCCTGCCCCCCTGCCAACCTTAAGGTTGGACGGCCGGTCCAGGCAATTAGCTTAATTAGTTGTTAAACGGCCTTAATAGGCCGTTGACAGTCCGGCGGGCGCACAGCCGATTCCGGTGCACGCCCACCGAACTGAAGATCAGAATGATGCGCGGTGACGTCAGGACGCACTCCCGATGTCACCGCACGTCATTTTATGCGTCGGCAAGCAGGGCCCACCCCCGCACGCCGACGGGAAAACTCTCCCCCAAGAAACGTGGCACGTTTTCCGAGAAGCTCCAGCAACTCACCCCAAGGTGCAGGAGGCCGTCCGTGGGACCCAGGTGCCACTGAAAGACCCTCGAAGAACCTGATACTTCCATCAGCAGCAAAGGGCTTCCGCTCACTAATTGTCTGCGCAGGATATTGGGGAAATTGTCACAATCCCTTTGTCCTTCACCCACTCCGCCATTCCTGAATCATTCAGCAGGGAGGGAAATGGATCCAAATGGACCCTAGGTGACAAGGCCCACACACTGTAGCCAGGACCGATTCCGCACCACCAGTATATTTCCGCGAAACCCAGAGGACCACAGCCCACAGGTCGCTTGGCCTAAAGGGGCACTTGCTGGCATTTTGGTGGCAGTGTGTGGGCAGCGTGGGCAGAGAGCCAGCTGATAGCTCAGGTGTTTGGGCAATGATTATACCCTCCCCCCCATCAGTCATTACCTGGCCTTTCAAAGTTACACACGCAGAATAAAACAGTTATGAAATGGGTCTGATCTCTCAGGGCTGAAAGCACAAGGGAAAACAGGTAAAATTATAGCAAATGTTTGAACCTTTATCCAGTAGAACAATGCAATGTAAAGATCAATTAGCAAGCAATACCAGTGTTAATAAATAACAACAAACAGAAGCAATAAACTTTTACCCAGGATGCACAATCTTAGGAAAACATTTCATCAACAAAAGGTAAGTACTGAAAATGAAACTGTTCAAAAACCAGGAGACGCAAGTGGCAATGTTGACACTCTTCTATACGCACAGGAGTGTTGCTGGGTAACAACATAGCAGATGTGACCAGGAAGGTAACTGAGGACAAAAGACCAACAGGAGTGTGCTGAGCTAGTCAGTTATCAAGCAGTGCAGTGTTTTAGGAACTGGATAAACATTTTCCTGAAACACTTTAAAATAGAAATTTTTTCAGCAATATTGAATGGCTTTTCAATAACCAAAGCATCAATGTAAACTCAACAACAACAACAGCTTTAAATTTTAAGGCCCAGAAATTGGTCCACATGATGTCTGATTTTTCAGTGCAACACAGACAACTAAGGCCCCTACACGATGGGCAGGAAGGACACACACATTTCAGGCTACAAGTGCATCATCCACCAGATTGGGTAGGAACAAGTAAGAGGCATCCTCTACTCATACCCGAAGCAGGCAGTAGACCCTTTGCGGAGTGCTTTGCCCTGCTGCAGGCTGCACTCGGGAAACAAGCTCTAGGGAATAGTCTGCAACAAAGAAGTTAAGCAAATTAACTGGATATGGAACCAGGCAGAGCAGCAGCCACCCCACATTAAAGGGTATGATCTCCTCTTCTGACCCGCCTACCCTGCCAACCTTCAATTGCTGTCACAGTCAGCCTGACCCTGACTCCCCCCAACTCCGGCACCACTTTCACCCCTGCTCCTGATCCAACAACCCCCACAACCCCTGACAATGACCCCCCCCCCCCTCACCCAGGGCTGGATCCATGCCACCATCCCTATCACAAACTCAGACTCGAACCCCAAATCCACTTACTTACCCGAGGGCTGGTGCGATGCTAGAAATTTTCCGATCTGACACTACACTTCACCAAGGAGCGAACAGTCTCCACACTCAACTGGGGCCTCCTCTGCCGATGGGGAAGTTCCAGCAATGCTGCAAAATCGACCCTAAATTGGGCCTCACCACCCTAATTGGCTGCCTACTCCGATGAGCAGGCTCTGGTCCTGCTACCAGCCTAAACCTGGGAAAGCTCCCTGGTGGTGGGATTGCCCCCTTATTGTCCTGGCTCCCCCACCTCCAGCCCTTTTCCCACAGAGCTGGGAAAATCGAGCCCGGCATCTTTAAGTCATATTTGTGCCATCACTAAGACGACCCATTTCCAACTCCAGAACCTCACCTAACTTCAGCCCTGACTCAGCTCATCTGTCACTGAAATCTTCATTCATGCCTTCATTACTTCTAGTCTTGACTATCCCCCACTAGGGCCATCTGTCACCTGCTCATCCTGCTTTCTACTCTTAATGTCACCATTAGCACCTCCTTTAGCCGGTATCACCACCATCAACACCCCTTCAACCTTTTCTCTATGACATCTTTTGCAATCTCTCCTTTGCCTCCACCTATCACTGGCCTTCTATCCAGCTTCACCTGTCCCATGCCCCTTAAACAGTATATATTTCACCACATTTCTACTTCTCTTTAGTTCTGAAGAAGAGTCATACGGACTCAAAATGTTAACTCTGTCCTCCTCTCCACAGATGCTGTCAGACCTGCTGAGTTTTTCCAACAATTTTTGTTTTTGTTTCAGATTCCCAGCATCTGCAGTATTTTGCTTTTGACTATTCCAATGCTCTCCTGGCTGGTCTCCCATGTTCTACCCTCTGTTCTGATCTCCAGCTGAGGTTCCCCCTGGACAAGCCTGATCCCAGAGTGGAAACCAGCTTGATAGATCCTAACTTTTCATTTGTTTGTTTAGATACTTGGGGAGGGGCTACTGAACAGAGTCATTGGAGTCAGCTAAAGAATTTTTAACAAAAGCATAAAACATTTATTAAACAAGAAAAGATTAACTACATTACAATACTCCTTCACCCACAACTATACCTTTACAAATATATACAGATTTGTAAAGATAACACAAGTTACAAAGCCTATCTCATACTCTAGTGTCTATAGTAAGTACATAGACCATGTGCTAATAGGCACCCTGTGGTTAGACACACCACGCTCTGAAACCAAGTGACAGATGCCACCTCAACTGGATGGTGGTATGGATCTCTCCTTAACTCCCCCCAGGCGCTTGTCACACCATGATCCAACCAGTCTCACTGAACTCTGTCCTTCCCACAAAGGTTTCCAATCTCCACTCTCCAGGACCTCACCTTGGAATCTTCTCCCAAACCAACGCTTTCTCTCAGATGCCTTCCACAAGGGTTCAACTCCAGGGTTTCAGACTCTCCTTCTGATGTTCCTCTTCCTTGGGTCACCACATGCATTCAAGCCGTCTTCCATGCAATTTCTCTCACTGACTCAGCTGTCAACAGTACACCACTGCGTCACATGCCCATAGCAAAGAGATGCAGACCTTCAGTTGTCTCTTTGGAGCTTCTTGCCTCTTCAAGCTGTTCTCGCTTTAACTCTGCTTTCTGCAGACTTTGTGTCTTTAAATCTGAAGCTTGGAGCCTTTTTCTCTTTGCCCTTCACCCTTAACTTCACTTAACAGGACCTTTTCCAGGTTCCTGTCCTTCCTCGGACTAGAAGGTCTGCTTGGGATTTTCCCTGATCTCTGTCCCACTCCTTTGGCTTTGGGACCTTTTGATTCTTTTGGGAAATCTGCAACTCAGACCAGTCTCTCTGGGGTCCTGGCTTCAAACTGAACTTAAAACTGCTGTTTCTTTAATTTTTCCATGTGTCTGTGGGAGGGACCTGCCTCTCTGGCCCCCCTATTGCTAGGCAACAGTCCAATTCTTCTACTCCTGTTTGTTTAACTTCTTAAGTCGTAAACTCTCATTAGAGATGCAAGCACCTTGTTAAAGTAAAACTAAAACTCCATTTGACTTTTCTTAACACATAGATACAGAAATACAAATCAAACTTAAACATTAAAGCTAAAATTCATTCCTAACACCCACAAATACCAATATAACTTATTTAAACTATCTCTATTTCCGAATACCTCAGTAAACTTGACGTCATCCAAAACTCTGTTGTCCATTTCTTAACTCAGCAACAAGTCCTGTTCTCCTATCACCCTATGCTCGCTGATGGTGATCAGGCAACTAATAACTTAATTTTAAAATTCTCACCCTTGTTTTCAAATCCCTCCATGGCCTCGCCCCTCCCTATCTCTGCAATCTCCTCAAACTCCACTATACCCTGAGATATCTATGCTCCTCTAATTCTGAATCTTGTGCATTTCCAATTATAATTAGGCTGCCATTGGTGCTTGTACCTTCAGTTGTCTAGGGTCCAAATTCTGGAATCCCCTCCCTATACCTCTCCACCTCTCTGTGTCACTTTCCTTCTTTAAGACACTCCTTAATACCTACCGCTTAGACCAAACTTTTGCTACTCTGACCAAATATCTCCTTCTGTGCTTAGGTGTCATATCTTGTTTCCTAATGTTCCTGTGAAGTTCGTTTGGGATGTTTTATTACATTAAAGGTGCTATACAAGTTTCAGTTGCTGCAGTAATGATATTCTTATGAAGAATAATCAATGCATTAAAAACTGTGAAACTAATACCCACTTCTGCTTTCTATTAGTATTTAATTGTAAATAAAGGTGTTGGCTGTTTTAATTTTGGTCACCCTCTCAGATCCATAATTTCAGAAGGACCTTGGAAGCATAAAAATCCAACGACCAGTCAGAGGGAATGGGGTAAAATTGAGCTCTTCAACATGGGCATCTGTCAGGACCAGGCCTGCTCCTGGAAACTCCTACTCCTCCTCGTTCAACACATGAGGAACGTTTGAGGACTCTGGGTCTATACTCGATGGAGTTTAGAAGGATGAGGGGGGATCTGATTGAAACTTACAGAATACTGAAAGGCCTGGATAGAGTGGACGTGGGGAAGATGTTTCCATTAGTAGGAGAGACTAGGACCTGAGGGCACAGCCTCAGAGTAAAGGGAAGACCTTTTAGAACAGAGATGAGGAGAAACTTCTTTAGCCAGAGAGTGGTGAATCTATGGAATTCATTGCCACAGAAGGCTGTGGAGGCCAGGTCATTGAGTGTATTTAAGACCGAGATAGATAGGTTCTTGATTGGTAAGGGGATCAAAGGTTATGGGGAGAAGGCGGGAGAATGGGGTTGAGAAACTTATCAGCCATGATTGAATGGCGGAGCAGACTCGATGGGCCGAATGGCCTAATTTCTGCTCCTATGTCTTATGGTCTTATGGTCTAACTCCCAAAGACAGTTCTCTAAAACCTCAAAACTATATAACATTTCCAAACCATCCACTTCATTCCTAAAACTCTCTTAACAATTATCCTTTATATTCTGCTCACTTGGTGCTAATTATTTTTTTGAGGCCAAAGAGTAAATATTCAGAACAAATGCGTGATTAAACATTTAGTTAAGAATTGTTGCTCTTAATGATGTACTAAATGCTCTCACATGATGCTAATAAACACAAAGCAACTTTGGCCCCTACAAGAGTAATGTTCACATTTTTTGAGTTTACTTCATTTGTGTAATTTATCAGAGTACTTGCTTACAGAGCGGGCTTTCTAAACCGTGTTTAAATAACAAGGAGAAGGAAAGATTAATTGGTCTCATAGTGAAGTCTGCAGCTCCAGGAGGTTAGGCTGTGATTTATTACACTTTATCTGTTTTCATGTGATTACCTCTGCTCTTCTGAACCTTAAGTTAGCAACTATTGTGCTGTTTCTGAGAATGTTCCAGCTCCTTCTTATCACCTATTTGTAACCAACTAATTCTCACTCGAATGATTACCTCAATCGGTCACCCTAATTCTTCTATGTATTCTTTCAGATGACAAAGAAGGATGTTAACAACATCGCAATGTTACAAAATTGCATTCAACACATCCCTTCCAAACCGAATCTTTACTCTTTGTGCTAATTATTTTTTTGAGGCCAAAAGTAAATATTCTGAACAAATGAGTGATTAAATATCTTTTTAGTAATATTAAACAAAAACAAAAATACCTGGAAAAACTCAGCAGGTCTGGCAGCATCTGCGGAGAGGAACACAGTTAACGTTTCGAGTCCGCATGACTCCTCAACAGAACTGTTCTGTTGAAGGGTCTTTCGGACTCGAAACGTTAACTGTGTTCCTCTCCGCAGATGCTGCCAGACCTGCTGAGTTTTTCCAGGTATTTTTGTTTTTGTTTTGGATTTCCAGCATCCGCAGTTTTTTGCTTTTATCTTTTTAATAATGTTGTTCTGTTTAGTAACCAACAAGGTTTCAGCACAAAAAGCCTGCAGTAAAGTTTCATCCAACACTGTTCCTGAAGAAATAACCATTACTTTCTATCCAGTGCAGCCGGAGCATGCAAGCGAGTACTGTAATACTTGCCTCTTGTGTGTAAAATTAATGCTACCAATTAGCTTCCTGATATGGAAACTGGCCAGTCAGGAGGCTTCTACAATGGGTACTTGATCTACAAAGTCAGTTTAACACCTGGACCATAAGATAAAGACTTGAATCCACCATCTTATGCACACAAAAGGTGTTGGTCATTGTTGAGTTGGTAGCATTCACACATCTGAGTCAGATAGTCTTGGGTTCATCCCACTCTAGGGGCACAAAAATTAGCTGACATTCCGATGCATTAATGAAGGAGTGCTGCTCTGTTGGACGCACTTTCTTCAGACAAGCTATTCAACCAATCTGCCCTCTCTGATGGATGTTAAAGATTCCATTGTTCTATTTTGAAGACGGGAAGTGGAGTTCTCCCCAGTGGCCTGACGAATATCTATCTGGTCTATCGCACTGCTGTTTGTGGAACCTTGCTGTGTAAAATTGGCTGCTGTATTTCCTGTATTACAATGACTACACTTCAAAGGTAATTCATTGGCTGTGAAATGCCCAATTGGGACATCCTGGGATCGTGACAGGAAAACCAGAAATGCACATGACTCATCTGATTTTTCCAATCATATGTTGCCCACATTTCAGATATGTTATTCAAGTTTTGCTTGTTAAATTATGCTTTAAGATAACGATAAGTAGGAATGCATTTTACATTTTATCAAAAATGTTCTTTGGTTAAATTTAAATAATGTTTTGTTGTTCATAGAGTCTAACTGCCAACATTATGGTGCTTATTCTGAAAGAAAAGACAGTGCTCAGTAGCTCTTACAGTATTTATTGTTAAACTCACCTGCACTTATAGGGACTTGCTGCTGGTCTGCTATGTTCTCTGCCTGACACCATTTTTCTGCACAGGGTCTACGTGCCTGAATAATTCCTATGGGTTTCCCCCATAACCTCCAACAATCAGCACAAAGTTGTCCAGCCTTATGGAAATTGAAAGACACAGACTTGCAAACCTCACTCCTTGTCTCAGAATCATGGTCTGAGGAGAGGTTCGTGTGTCTCCAGCTGCCCCTTCTCCCCCATGGGTGCTTGGCTTCCTATCACTCTCCCACCTCCTGTCCTTTTCAGGCTGCTGGGGGTGATTAAGGAAAGGGTTCCCTTGGGATAAGACTTGTGGACAAGCTCATAATCAGCAGTCAGAGTTGCTGTCTGCCTGGTCCTTTTCACTCCTTTGGATCCTATCCTGACCTCTTTTTTCTTCTACTAGCCAGGCACCAGCCTTGTTAAACTCAAGCAGCTCCTCCCTAGTCACTCCGATCCTGTGTTATAAAAACACAAATCAATTGTAATTAGAAATCAGCGGAACCTGACTTTTGAACAGTTTTCATGAGATGATCTGAGATATTGCTGTGTACTCTTAATTGACCTTAGATTTCATTACAGAGATTGGTGGTTGATGCAGTGAAGTAATTTGAAAGAGGTGACAGAATAATGCACAATTCGACCATCAGTGCTTGTGATTAATAAGCCCGTTGGCTGAAATACCCTTCTATATGTTACGTGGTGGGACCAGTCCCCAAGGAGAAAGGTAAGGCCTGTGCTTTATGTTTGTGTAATCACCTCTTCACATGAGCATTGACATGAATAGCACTGCTTACCATTTTCATCAACCTGCTGTCAAAGAAATAGAAAGTTTTACTCCAATCACAAAAGCTATCAAAAATTAATTTTGTCCGCAACGATCACAAGAAATGTGAGTCATTTCCAAACACTATGATATTAAAACACTATTTATATGCAAATAATGAACTTGCCACACTTTCTCATTTTGACGCAATATAAAAGTCACTTTCATTTTAATGATAGTAATGGTTATAAGCTTTTTTCCTTATCTACATGTGAAAATATACATAACAAAATGGCACATGACAGAGGGCATTAAAAAAAGATTTTCTCTGTTTTCGTTGGTAAATGAATAAAATATCACATTAACTCTTAATGATAGTGCGTGAAAGGCTCACTGAGGGATTGTGTTACGCTGGAAGATGTTGGACAAACTCATCTCTTGATTCACCACTTCTACAAACCTGTTGTCAGCTCTGGTCTGCCTATTAAAAAAAAAAAATGATGAGACATTTAGGTGATATTATGAAGATTAATGAAATTACAAATGATTGGCATCTTTCCAGGATTTCTAAGAGAATCACATCACAAGGAAAAAGCTGGGTCACATAACACAGTAGAGCTTAGGAATGCTTCAGAATCTATTCAATTACAAAACAAATTAGAGAAAATACCATTTATTTATTTATTCATTCAGGGGATGTGGGCTTCGCTAGCTGGGCCAACATTTATTGTCCATCCCTAGTTGCCCTTGAGAAGATGTGCCTGGTGCTGCTCCTGGCATGTCCTTCTGCATTCTTCATTGAACCAGGGTTGATCCCTTGGCTTGACGGTAATGGTAGAGTGGGGGATATCCTGTCCATGAGGTTAACGATTGTGTTTGAGTACAATTCTGTTGCTGCTGATGGCCCACAGTGCCTCATGAATGCCCGGTCTCGAGTTGCTAGGTCTGTTAGAAATCTATCCCATTTAGCACGGTGGTAGTGCCACAGAACACGATGGAGGGTATCCTCAATGTGAAGATGGGAATTTAGCTCCACAAGAACTCTGCAGTGGTCGCTCCTACCGATACTGTCGTGGACAGGTGCATCTGCGGCAGACAATAACATGGATTCTTGAAGTAAATTGATTCTATAGGAAATTAATAGATCTTGTCTAGAATTTTGAGATTGCTGAAAATTAAACCATATAGGGTTGCATGGGGAAATATAACTCTGATTTAATTTAATGAAACATTAGACTTAGCAATTTTTGTCCAATACTTATTTTTCAGGTATTAACCCCTTCTAGCATCAGCACTCCTTCAATCCAGTCTTTTTCTAGAAAACTGTTCTTGAACTCTTTTATGCGGTCAGTGCTTTTGGCTGCATCTTTTGACCCAGGAAAAGATACAGGTTACAATTGAAAATCAGGTGTGGGTTTGGAGTGGGTGCATCACGCTCACCCATTCGGTGGTCAGGAACCACCTGGAGTGATACGTGGATGGGCCTGTAAATGGATATGCAGCACGGCCACATGAAACAGGCACAAAACCCCTTAAATAGATAAACTGTGGTCGAACCCATAACTGCAGAATTGATGTAGAAATGGAGGAGCTTGTGCCCACTTGGAGCAAGTACCAAGCAGCCTAACCAGCAGTTCTGAAAGAGCACTTCAAAAAAATGACCAAAGGAATTCTTAACTTTTATGCTTGTGCTAACCCTGACAACGAATGAAGAAAACTTGCAAAAATGAATTGATACAGACATAAAGGAAAGTGGTAGATACGGCCTTATGTTCAACTGCAAGAAAACGTAGATATGTTAATGACAAAGAAAAAGGATATTCTAGTCTAAAACATCACAATAAGTGGAAGCAAGTTATAACACATCAATTAATTCAACTATCTAGGAAGCACAGTAACTTCCTATGTCAAAAGCAGTACTGAAATCTGAAAAAGGATTGGACAAACCAAAATTGATTTTTACAAAATTAAACAACATTTTAGGAACCATCAGCTTGAATGTTGAAACAAGAATCCGTGTACTAAAATGTTATGTCTGGTCAGTAATGAATTGAAACAATCCATGCTCACAATCAGCAAGGACTGGACAACATTGAAGCTTGGGCTGATAACTGGCAAGTAACATTCGTGCCGTACAAGTGCCAGGCATTGACCATTTCCAACAAGAGAGAATCTAACCATCTCCCCTTGACATTCAATGGCATTACCATCACTGAATCCCCCACCTTCGACATCCTGTGGGGTTACCATTGACCAGGAACTGAACTGGACTAGCCATATAAATACCATGGCCACAAGAGTATGTCAGGGGTTTGGAATTCTGCGGAGAGTAACTCATCTCCTGACTCCCCAAAGCCTGTCCACCAGCTACAAGATTGGCCTAGCCAGTGACATCCACATTCTGTGAAAAAAAAAATTATGGATGTGGAGATTGGAGCATTAGGAAAGAGGAAGAAAAGGAAATCAACAGCTTTGAAGTTTGATGCTTAAGAAGAATGCTAAGGGTAAGCTGTGTGGAGAAAAGAACTAACAAAGAAGTAATGAATGAGACCATGCAAAGAAGAAAACTCTTACATAATATCAAAAGAAGACAAACAGGGCTCTTCAACCGTGCAGAAGAGTTGGAGTGCCTAATCACCACCAGAAGAATTATTGGAAGAACAGCAAGAGGCCAACAGTGAAGAAAGCAGCTAGACAACATTAAAGACTTATTAACCAGAACTCCAACAACAAGGTCATCTACTGTTGCTATGATCGGAAAGTTTGGAAGACCGACGCCACTCGGCATGGTACTTATTCCATAAGGCCATAAGACGTAGGAGCTGAAGTAGTCGATTTGGACCATCGAGTCTGCTCCGCCATTCAATGAGATCATGGCTGATCTGATAATCCTCAACCCCACTTTCCTGCCTTTTCTCCATAACCCTTGATTCCCTTACTGATTAAAAATCTGTCTATCTCAGCCTTGAATATACTTAATGACCCAGCCTCTACAGCCCTCTGCAGTAAAGAATTCCACAGATGCACTACCCGCTGAGAGAAGAAATTCCTCTTCACCTTTGTCTTAAATGGGTGACCTCTTACTCTGAGATTATGCCCTGTGGTCCTAAACTCTCCCACAAGGGGAAGCAACCTTTCAGAATCTATGCTGTCAAGCCTCCTAAGAATCTTATATGTTTCAATAAGGCCGCCTCTCATTCTTCTAAACTCCAATGACTACAGGCCCAACCTGTTCAAACTCTCCTCATAAGAAAATCCCTCCACACACGGGATCAACCTAGTGAACCTTCTCTGGACTGCCTCCAATGCCAGTATATCTTTCCTTAGATAAGGGGGCCAAAACTGTTCACAGTATTCTAGATGCGGTCTAACTAATGCCTTGTATAATTTTAGCAAGACTTCCCTATTTTTATACTCCATTCCCTTTGAAATAAAGGCCAAAATTCCATTTGCCTTCCCTATTACCTGCTGAATTTGTACATTAGATTTTTGGGATTCATGCACGAGGACTCCCAAATCCCTCTGTGCTGCAGCTTTCTGCAGTCTGTCTCCATTTAAATAATATTCAGCTCCTCTATTCTTCCTGCCAAAGTGCATAACCTCACATTTTCACACATTATATTCCATCTGCCAATTTTTTTCCCACTCACTTAACCTGTCTATATCCCTCAGTAGACTCTTTGTGTCAACCTCGCCATTTGCCTTCCCATCTATTTTTGTGTCATCTGCAAACTTGGCAATAGTACATCCATTTCCCTCATCCAAGTCATTAATATATATTGTAAATAATTGTGGTCCCAGCACTGATCCCTGTGGCACTCCACTAGTTATGGCTGCATTCCTATAAATGCCCCCTTACTCCAATTCTCTGTCTTCTATTAGTTAGCCAATCCTCTATCCATGCTAATATACTACACCCAACACCATGGGCTCTTATCTTATTAAGTAGCCTTATGTGTGGTACCTTATCGAATGCCTTTTGGAAATCCAAATATATTTCATCTACTAGTTCCCCTTTATCTACCCAGCTTGTTACCTCAAAGAATTCTAATAAATTTGTCAGGCATGATTTCCCCTTCATGAAGCCATGCTGACTCTGCTTGATTATATTATGCATTTCGAAATGCTCTGCTGTTACATTCTTTATAATAGACTCTAACATTTTCCTAATGACGGATGTTAAACTAACTAACTAAAAAATAGTTACCTATTTTTTGTCTCCCTCTCTTTTTGAATAAGGGTGTTACATTGGCAAATTTTCAGTCTTCTGGGACTTTTCCAGAATTTAGGATTCTTGGGAGATTTCTACCAGTGCATCCATTATCTCTGCAGCAACCCTTTAATATCCTAGGATGCAACCCATCAGGTCCAGGTGTCTTATTGGCCTTTAGACCCATTAGTTTCCCTAGTACTTTTTCTCCAGTGATAGTTATTGTACTAATCTCCCCCCACCCACCCCCGCCCCACCATTTTGTCTCATGATTATTTAGTATTTTTGGAATTCTATTAGTGTCTTCCACCATGAAGACTGATATAAAGTATTTATTCAACTCCTCTGCCATTTCCTGGTTCCCCATTATTATTTTCCCAGCCTCATTCCCTAAGGGGCCTATACTGACTTTGGTCTCTTGCTTCCTTTTTATATATCTAAATAAGCTCTTAATGTCCATTTTTATATTACTTGCTAGCTTACTCTCAAAGTTTATTTTCTCCCTCTTTATTATTTTTTGGGTCATCTTCTGTTGGTTTTTAAAACTTTCCCAATCCTCTGGCTTACCACTAATCTTTGCCGCATTGTATGCTTTCTCTTTCACTTTGATACTATCCTTAACTTCCTTGGTTAACCATGGTTGGTTTATCCCCTTCCTTCAATCCTTCTTCCTCACTGGGACATATCTTTGTTGTGAGTCATGAACTATTTTCTTAAATGTTTGCCATTGTTCATCGACCATCTTTTCTGCTAAACTCCTTTCCCAGTCCACTGCAGCCAACTCTGCCCCCATTCCTTTGTAATTACCCTTATTTAAGTTTAGCACAGTTGTTTCCGACTCAAGTTTCTCACTCTCAAACTGAATGCTAAATTCCACCATGTTATGGTCACTGTTTCCTAGGAGATCTTTTACTCTGAGATCATTTATTAAATCTGCCTCATTGTACATTACCACATCCAAAATAGCCTGATCCCTGGTTGGATCCACAGCATATTGTTCTAGGAAACTGCCCTGAATACACTCTATGAATTCTTGTTCATGGCTACGTTGGCCTATTTGATTTTCCCAATCTACATGAAGATTAAAGTGATTAATATGATTAATAAACTACTTTTTTAACATGCCCTCATTAACTCCTGATTTATTCTCTGTCCTACAGCATAGCTACTGTTAGTGGGCCTATAGACTACTCCCACCGGTGTCTTCTATCTCTTGTTATTTCTTACCTCCACCCATATGGATTTTGCATCTTCCAATCAAAGATCATTCCTTGCTATCATACTTTTTCCATCTTGTACTAACAAAGCTACCCCACCACCCTTTCCTTCCTGCCTGTCCTTTCGAAAAGTCACATACCCCTGATTATTTAGTTCCCAGCCTTGATCTCCTTGTAACCATATCTCTGTAATGGCTACAAGATCATACCCATTAACCTCTATTTGTGCCGTTTATTCATTTTTTTCCCCAAATACCACGTGCATTTAAGTAAAAAGCCATTAATTTTGCCTTTTTACCATTTTTTCCGTCTTTGACCCTATTTGCTGCTTTTTTTTTAATGTTTGTACACTATGTCCCTTCCTGTCACACTGTGGGTATTATTACCTAAGTGGCTGCCCTGCAATGCTGCCATTTGCTTTTGCTTTGTAAGCCTACTTAACCCTTCTCCAGAACCCTCCCCCACTACTTAGACAATGACAACGTCCCTCCTGGGGCCACAACATATGCTGACCTGCTGCCTGGACTTTCAAGTTCTCCTCCCACTCCCAGAATCATCTCCCCCACATACAAATGAAACTGGCAGCTAGCTTTCCATGAATGGTTTTCCATCCTCCTTGTCTGGAGATCTGCAGCAGCGTGTTCCTGTTTGATGTGAGAGATGGTAAGGGACCGTTTTCCACTGTTTAGTTTGGTGCGTGCATTTTGCAAGCAACACTCACGCATGGCCCAAAATCAAATTTCTCACAAAGCTCAAGACCTTTGATCCAGCCAACTTTGTGCCATTTTGGATGTGAGGCGAATTTCTCATCCATACTCATTTCTCATGTATGTGTGATATATATTTACAGGCAACTTGAAATATTGTCCTTATTGCAAACCTAAGAGCGAATAATATCAGTTTTAATTTATTTTCAGGGTGATCCAAGTTTTTTTTTTAACGAAATGCTGATTTTAAGCCTTGTGTTGGCCTAACCTGACAACAATATGAAAGCACGACCAATGCATTGAATAGTCTGGAAGATCATAGACAACATTTCTGACCTCCATTGAATCTCCAAGTTTTGGTTGAGTTGAACTGAAAATAAATGCATGGAGACTGATTAAAATGGATTTTAAGAAAACAACAATCAGACCCTTTAAGTTTTCAAATTTTCATTCATGGGATGTGAGCATCACTGGCTAGACCAGCATTTATTGCCCATCCCTAATTGCCCTTGAGAAGGTGGTGGTGAGCTGCCTTGCAGCCCATGTGGTGTATGTACACCCACCGTGCTGTTAAGGAGGGAGTTTCAAGCATTCA
Organism: Cetorhinus maximus; assembly: GCF_964194155.1. NCBI lineage: Eukaryota > Metazoa > Chordata > Chondrichthyes > Lamniformes > Cetorhinidae > Cetorhinus > Cetorhinus maximus. The sequence continues at coordinate 105,913,687 of NC_135893.1, forward strand.
AATGAGCTGATTAGTGTCATATTCCCAATGCATCCAAGTCATGTCTATTTTCACCCTTTGGCCAAAATAACCGTGAGAGATTTTAACAGTGGTAATCAGGGCGTTAGCAACTGAGTCCACAAATAACAAAAAGTTAAAATTAAATGAAATATATCTGAATGCAAGCACCTTCGTTACATGATAAATGAACTCATGGCCCAAACAGAGATAAATAGGTTTCATCTAGTAGTGGTTAGTGAGACATGGTTGCATAGTGACCAAGGTTGAGAAATAAATATTCCAAGGTGCTTGATTTTTCAATAAGAGAGACCAAATGGAAAAGGAGGTGGGCTGCCCTGACAATAATGAATGAGATCAGGGCAGTAATGAGCAAGGGCATTAGCCCAGAAACCCAGGATGTAGAGTCAGTGTGGATGGAGCTAAGAAACAACAAAGGGCGGAAAACATTGGTTTAGTTTACTAAAAGTAATCATAGTGTTGGACAGAGTACAATTCAGGAAATTAGAGGATCATGTAGCTAGGGGAATACAACAATCCTGGGGCACTATGATCTTCATATAGACTGGAGAAACCAAATTAGCAAAAACAACTTGGAGGATGAGTCCATGAAATGCGATTGAGGCAGTTTTCTGGAACAGGATGGTGCAGAACCAATGAGCAAACAGACTATGTGAGATATAGTTTGTCAATGAGACAGGGTTAATTAGTAACATTATGGTCAAAATCTTATGAGTAGTCATATTATGATAGAATTTCACATTGCTTTTAAGAGGGACATACTTAAGTCTGAAACAAGGGTCTTAAGCTTAAACAAAGCCAATTACAGGGGTATAGGAGCAAGGGGGGTGAAGGAGTTTGGGAAATTAGATGGAAGAGGTTCAAAGAAATAATATATAACTCTCAACAAATCTACATTTCCTTTAGGAATAAGGTCCCCATGGGAAAAATGGTACTAACGTAGCTAACCAGACAAGTTAAGGATAGTATCAGATTGAAAGGGCCTTAAAATGCTGCCAAAGAAAGTAGTAAACCTGAGGATTGGGAGGGTCTTAAAAATTAGCAAAGGATAACTAAAAAATTATAAACAGGAAGAAAATAGAACATGAAACAAACTAGCAAGAAATATAAAAACAGATTGTAATAACGTACACAAGTATGCAAAACTGAAGAGATTAGCAAAAGTAAAAATAAGTTCTGCACAGACAGAAGAAGTTAAAATGAAAAGTAAGGAAATGGCTGAGATGCTAATCGCACAGGATTAGGAATACAAAGGGAGGAAATGAGGCTTCAGATGTACAGAGCCTTGGTCAGACCACATCTGAAGGAATGCATTCGGCTTTGGGTGCTGCACCTTAGGAAGGATATATTGGCTTTGGAGAGGATAGAACACAGGCTCACCTGAATTATTATTTTATTTTCTATTCATTCATGGGATGTGGGCATCACTGGTTAGGCCAGTATCTATTGTCCATCCCTAATTGTCTTTGAGAAGATGGTGGTGAGCTGCCATCTTGAACCGCTGCAGTCCAATTATACCACAGTTTAGATGGTTAAATTATGAAGACAGTTTCATAAAGTTGACTTATCATTCGCTTAAATGGTTGAAGGGTTTTATATTTTTTGTTATCAGGTTCGCTGTATCCAGCGAACGTGAGCTGCGCCCTTGATATTAACACATTAGTTGGTGCTTGAAATACAGGCAAAGACTGATTAACTGGATAAAACACTGGTAGGGGTTTACTGGAACTAAGAACAGAGCACGAACACCATGTGTGCTTCTTCAATCACCTCCAGCTCTAGACTTACCCAAGAACCCCTCACTCTGTAGCAATTGGTCAATACAGTCACATGGTCAACCAACTACATTCTTTTAAAGGTACATAGCACTCTACCACAAAGGGTGATTTAAATGAGGTGTTTGAAATGTTAAAAGGGCTTGCTAGGGTAGATGTGGAGAAACTGTTTCCTCTGGTCAGAGAATCCAAAACAAAGGCTAAATCTTCAAATTTGAGATCAGGAGTGAAATCAGGGAGCACTTTTTACATAAAGGGGGTGGAAGTCTGGAATTATCTCTTCCAAAAGGCTGTGATTGCTCGATTAATGGAAATGTTCAAGAATGGGATAGATTTTTATTAGGTAAGCAAATTTTTAAAATTCCTTCATTCATGGGATGTGGGCGTTGCTGGCTGGGCCAGCATTTATTGCCCATCCCTAGTTGCCCTTGAGAAGGTGGTGGTGAGCTGCCTTCTTGAACCACTGCAGTCCATGTGGTGTAGGTACACCCACAGTGCTGTTAGGGAGGGAGTTCCAGGATTTTGATCCAGCGACAGTGAAGGAACAGCCGATATATTTCCAAGTCAGGATGGTGAGTGGCTTGAAGGGGAACTTGCAGGCGGTAGTGTTCCCATGTGTCTGCTGCCCTTGTCCTTCTAGATGGTACAGGTTGTGGGTTTGGAAGGTGTTGTCAAAGGAGGCTTGGTGAGTTGCTGCAATGCATCTTGTAGATGGTACACACTGCTACTACTGCGCGTCGGTGGTGGAGGGAGTGAATATTTTTGGATGGGGTGCCGATGAAGCAGGCTATTTTGTCCTGTATTGTGTCAAGCTTCTTGTGTGTTGTTGGAGCTGCACTCATCCAGGCAAGTGGGGAGTATTCCATCACACTCCTGTCTTATGCTTTGTAGATGGTGGACAGGATTTGGGGAGTCAGGAGGTGAGTTACTCGCTGCAGGATTCCCAGCCCCTGACCTGCTTTTGTAGCCACAGTATTTATATGGTTGGTCCAGTTCAGTTTGTGGTCAATGGTAACCCCCAGGATGTTGATAGTGGAACATTCAGCAATGCTAATGCCATTGGATGTTGTGGGGAGATGGTTGGATTCTTTCTTCTTGGAGATGGTCATTGCCTGACACTTGTGTGGCACAGATGTTATTTGACATTATCAGCCCACAATTGAATGCCAGGTCCTGTTGCATATGGACACAGACTGCTTCAGTATCCCGAATGAGTACAAAGAAATATAAAGCAAAGGAGGATAAATGGAGTTGAGAAGCAGATCAGCCATGATCTAATTGAATGGTGGAGCAAGCTAGAGGGGTTAACTCTTGTTCCGATTTCCTAGGTATGGAGAGGCAATGGGTTTCTGAAAAGAATTCTGGGTACACTGAGATTGATTGTACTTTGGTTAAGTTTAATACAGAGCTTAGTGAGAACACTTTTTTTTAAAAGGCAAAGAAATTTGCCATCAAGCTCCTAAAATCTCTGTTACGCTGATATCAGGTGGCTTTGTGTCACTTTGCATCTAAATGTTTGGGTGCAAAACAATGCCAGCACATTACTGCAGGAAGGGCCAGGGGCTATGTCAATGAATTCTGTGGCATACAAACACTCGAGGAAATTCACATGGAGCCATGTTTCAATGTAAACTCAGCTTCAATCCCGCAATTTTCCTTGGGGAAAAAATGGTGCAATCCCACTCTGGTGAAATTTTACCCTCCACAAACCTGCGCAACAGATACTAGAAATTGTCAAAATGGATAAGTCATCAGTCAAATTAGGCTCGGGTTCATTGCAAAAGAGAGAACTTCATCAACCACAGATGTAATCCCAAACCAACGTAAATTGCCAAATCCAGTTTGGCTTAAACTCCTGGCCAGGATTTGTGTAAATCTATTCAAATGAAGGCAATCCAAAAGCAGTGATCCAACTCTTCAATTTTTGGGTGAAATGTCTGTCTGGCATTAATGCTTTAGCTACAGAAGCTATGGAGATGAGCTGGAATGAATGAGCTTCAGACAGAATGACTGCCCATGAACCAACGCATTTATCACTCTGCTTAAATTTTACGTATAACAAAGTTATTGTGCCAGAACTGATCACCAAACAAATACTGAGAGGCCCTCCTGCTTTGTTCATTTATCGATGACTGAATGCCTGTAACGTACTTGGAGTACACTAACACTCTTGGAGTATAGTAATACTGCATTACTTTCTGCATTATGTTTAATGGCTTTTTAGGCCAAGGTTCATCATGCTAATGTATATTTTGTGATTAAGTCCAAGGCAGATATATTTAACTTGAGTGGACTTAGGGAGTCTTCTATTTAAAAGGTAAAGGTGTGTCCAAAGTGTGGCATGAGGGGAGACATATTCCACTGAGCATGAAAAAAGTGAAAAGCTTTTTTAACGAATGGCCATTTTTCAGTTTGATGATCTATTGTCCAACCAAAGAACAGCTTCAGGCGGCTTTGGGGAGGGTTGGAATGGCGGGGGGATGGTGGTGGATTCAGACAGGTAGCAACAGTTGACCAAGGTGATGGAAACTGGCAAATATGTTCCTGGCCAGCTACTAACATTGACTAAAAACAAAAAGCTAAAAGCTACTGCGGATGCTGGAAATCCAAAACAAAAACAGAATTACCTGGAAAAACTCAGCAGGTCTGGCAGCATCGGTGGAGAAGAAATCAGTTGACGTTTCGAGTCCTCACGACCCTTCGGCAGAACTGAGTATAGTTAGGAGAGAGGTGAAATATAAGCTGGTCTAAGGTGGGGGGCGGGGGGGAGAGAGAAGTTGAGGGTGTGGTGATTGTGGTGATAAGCAAGCAGTGATAGGAGCAGATAATCAAAAGATGTCACAGACAAAAGGATCAAAGAGGTGTTGAAGGTGGTGATATTATCTAAGAAAAGTGCTAATTAAGAATGGAAGGCAGGATACTCAAGGTACAGCTCTAGTGGGAGTGGGGTGGAAAGACTAACAAAGTTTTAGTTTTAGATTTAAAAATAATGGAAATAGGTGGGAAAAGAAGAATCTATATAAATTATTGAAAAAAAGGGGGAGGGGGGAGAAACGGGGTGGGGATGGGGGGAGGGGGAGTTTAAGATCTAAAGTTGTTGAATTCAATATTCAGCCCGGAAGGCTGTAAAGTGCCTAGTCGGAAGATGAGGTGCTGTTCCTCCAGATTGCGTTGGCTAACATTGACTGTTGGCTGCCCGATTCCTGCACAAGGTTATTACCCAATTACCTCACCACCAGTAAAGAGTTAAACACTATGCTTCCTTATAACTACCCTGTTGATTGGCATGTGAATATATTCCTTGTTATAATGAGAGATCAGTATTGCAAAAGCTATTATCCAATTGCACTAAACAAATGTGCTTGCTCACCAAATCAATAAGCCTTTTAAATGAGGGAGTTAAAGTAATTTACCCAACCAGTGCATGGTGTTGATTTTAGATTATTCTGGAACAGCTTTGATCAAATGAAAATCTGCTAAGCTTGTCATGGGAGCTTCATTATATCTCAACGTTGTATCTTAACATACTGAGTCCTTCCAGCATCTTATGAAATGTTTTCCTCATTGAATATAGCCATTGCTGAAGAATTTAATCTTCAGCAATGGTGCTAAATTACACTTAAGAACTTAAAAGCTCCAGAAGTTGATCAGTACTTTATTCCGTTGTCACTCAAATATGCTGTGCATCAAAGTTTACCTGACATTATGCAAACACAGTCCGTAAATCATTAAGGAGGATAATGGGTCTGCAGTGATTCGCCACCCATTGGGCAGATCAGTGGAATTAGTTGCATCTTTATACATTTACCTTAAAGATTTGGGAATGCAGTGTTAAATTTTCTTCAAATTGGCAATTAACAGCAGAGTGGGACATGCACTAACCAGGTGCTGCTCCTGCTAACCCACCAAGCGTGTTCCTAGGCGTGCACTAAGTATTTGGGGGCAGGTTCGGAGTGGAAAAACAGCTGCTTATTGGATTCCCACCTCTGGGAGTGGAGAAAATTCCTCAATCATAAAATGTTTAAAGCTCTGCTTCTGATTAAAGGAGCTCATGTTCTTTTCCTTGAGAGCAGAAGCCACAATTTATTGGGGAGCGTTCAAACTAGTTTGGCAGGGGGATGGAAAACAGGAGGTATCATTCGAGAGGGAAAACGAGGTGCCTAGAGAATTGGGAGACAGGGAGCACAGAGTAAGAAATAGTAAGACTTGAATATCGCTGAAAAGAGAGTAACGTTGTCAAAACTTTTCATCCTGCGCCCACCAGGACAAATGCAAGAATGCCAGGGCCTGAGTTATCAGCTTGGCAGGTGGGCGCGATTGGCAGGCCTGAGATCAGCCAGGAAACGGACCTGTCAACCTCCATCGGCTCCCAACCGCAATTTCACACTGGCTGGCCGATTAGTGGCCAGCTGGCATGAAGCGCACGCCGAAAAGCTCAGCGCTACCAGGTTCGGGTGGGGGGCAGGAGGAGGGCGGGTGATGACATCACCGCGGGTGTGGGTGAGCACGGCGAGAGAGCTCCCTGAAGGCAGAGAGCTGCCTCGGGGGAGCTGCGGGCTTGAAAATCATCGTATAAAGTTTTGAAAATCAGGAAAAAAAAACTGTCCAAGCATCACAATCAGGCATCTGAACATAGAGACGATGAAAATGCTGTCTACAGATTTTTAATTTTGTTTTATTTAATGACGGGAACCTCGTCCTCGATGAAAAGTGTAAAGGCCGCCTGGCCGATTCGCCCGTCCACCAACCATAAAGTTGGACGGGCCACGAGAAATAACAGACAATTGCGCCACTAATGGACTTGGTTGCCCCCTTTAATTGTCGGCGGGCACGCTTCCGACTTTTGCACTCAGCTGCCAAGTGAAATATCGCACCAGCGCGGGATGATGTCCGGACACTCGCCGACGTCTTCTTGTGCGATTTTACGCCTGATCGGGTCAGGAACGTGCCCACCCGTGGGACATAACATTCAGCCCCCAAGTTTTAAACAATCACAACAATTTATACTACAGGGAAAAAGAGAGCTGATTGTTTGGCAAGTTGACTCTGATTGGCTGAAGCATTGTCATGAAGAAAGCATTGAGCTTGGGGGCCTAAAGTTCCCCCAATGAGTGCAAGTTGAAAAGCGTTGGCAACGTGTCTCCCTTATCAGCAATATTCAAGTTCGGTACCACCCAAGAAATAGGTATGAAGTATGCTCAGGGTAAGAGGGAATGCAGTAATGTCTAAATTAATTTTACTCTGCATGTATGTGAACACACACAGTGGTAAATAAGTTAAAGCAAAATACTGTGGATGCTGAAGATCTGAAATAAAATCAGAAAGCATTGGAAAGACTCAGCAGGCCTGGTAGCATTCCTTTGGGAAATCTGCTCTCTGCCATTCCCAGTCCTGTGTCCAGCCTCTTCTGCCCTTCTCCATGCAATGGCATTTTCTTTCCCAGTCACCTGATCTTCTTTTTTGCGCTGTTTCATTTTGGGGTCTTCTTTCCCTTCTGCGCAGGTGCAGGGCTGGCTTTACATTTTAAAAACTGTGAAAGAACAAACTGTGCATGTTGTGCGCAGGGCCATCCACCAGCCCGAAGAAATAAACACGACCAATCGCACCCGTGTGGCCATTGTCCAGCTGGCACATGCACAATTCCGAAGATCATTATAAAGAATGGTCTGCGTGTATTCTAGGGCTGGCACGCACGCAGAAACTTCTCAGGCCCGTTGGAAACTATAGTTCCCAATCCTGAGGGCCTGACTTTTTGAAAGGTAAGTTTTTTTTTCATGTCTGAAGTCTGTAACACCTTTGACAGAAAGAAAGTTTCACAACAGTGAAGGTTTCTTTACAATGACCTTCCCCCCGCTTCACACAGACCTAACATCATAAACATCTAACAAATAGCCTATTACATACTATACAAATACATTTTCCATTTTGTTTCACAACTAAACGACATATTATACAATTGCAAAGGTTTAAGCGAAACTAAGTCCATAAAAATTACAAGGTTAGCAGAATTTGTACATCATAGCATTATTATAACTCAACTCTTGCATTTCTTTTTCCTCTTATTCCCAGTCTTTAATTCAGCAAAGAATGTTTCATTTAAATCCACAGCCCAATTATCCTTTTTGTTAGCTGTAAGCATACTTTCACCCTCAAGTTCATTTTCCAAACTCAAATGTGGTAAATTCTCATTTCAATTTAATAAAGTCAAAATGACATTTTTGTGCATTAACATCTCCTTTATTCTTTGATCAAAGTCCCTTTTCGCCATTTCAAGGTTGTTGTTGTTGAGGTGCTTCTTATGTTCACACAAAAGGGTTTCATACTCCTGCTTGGTTTGATCTTTGAACTTTTTACGATCTTGTTGTTTCTCCCAATCCCATTTCAAACAGGTCTTTTCCACTTCCCTTTGAACGATGTCAATCACTTTCTCCCTTTGGAGTTTCATAGTTCGTTCTAAACCTTCAACTCTTTTGCATAAGTGATGAACTGTATCGTTCCTCTCCTCAACAGGTTTTGAATGGGCTTTTGCAACCTGTCCACTTGCCTAGAGTCCAGCTGTTATATTTTGTACATTAACACCGGCAAGCACCTATAAATTGCTGTCTCTGGTCACTGATCTGGAAGGGTCATTTTGCGCTTTCAGTCCTTTTATTGATGATTCTCAATGTCCAATTCTGCAGGCACTTCAGTTGTTTCTGAGTTTCCCATTACTGAGGTTGACACATCAGTCATGTTACTTGGAACAGCTCTTTTCTCAACTAGGCCACCATTTGGCAAGGAGTTTTTATTCACAAGAACAACTTCAGAATGGTGACACTCCACACCACACATCTCCTGTTTCACTTTCTCCAGTTTGCTTGAAGTTCAAGAGTCTTATTGCTCTTTCCGCCACAAAGTTCTAACAGTTCATTAGTTTTGGTTTTTAATTCTGCATTCAGCCAATTATTCTGATCCACCAAAAATGTATTTTCTTGTTCAAGGCATTTTTCAAGGCATTTCATACAGACTACTGATGCTTGAAGTTCATCAAGTTTTAACTGAGGGTTGACCTTTGTGAAATTTACTTCCACAAGTTTATGATTTAGACGTTTCAAGTCCTCAATCAAGTGTTCTATTTTCTGTGACTGATGCTCGGTTTTCCTTATCAATTCTCATATTTCAATGGCAAGCTCCTCTTTCATACATGAAAGGTGATTTTCTACGTTAATCAGGTTTTACTTTGATTGCTTGTTATCGGCAATAAGTGTTTCACTTTTGGCCACAGAAATTTTGTGAAGTTGATTAAGATCAGCATGATCAACTGTCTGTTTTCAATGCAGTTATCGCCACAGTACCCTCTCTGCTAGCCAAATCATTACCCGAAATAAAATCTACCCCTTCAATTAGTAATCTAGGAATAATTCCCGCCATAACAATTCTGTTTACGAAGTGACTTTGTAAGTTAACTTTGTACAAAGTCACAGGCTCATAAATTCCATTTATACCCCTTATTAATACTTTTCCTTCATGAAACAATTGGGAACACAAACTGCATCATCAACCACCATCAATGATTGACCTGCTCTGGTTTCTTCCAAGATTTTGATCTGTTTACTTATTTTGTTGAGGAGTAAGGGACACTTGTCCCTTTGACACAAAACATCCGGAACCTCTCAAAGCCTGACTTCCTTCTGCAGTAATCAAAGAGGAATTCTCTGGGCTATCCTGAACCATATTTCCCTTTCTCATAGGTTCTGAGGGAACGCGTGTCACCTGTACCACTGCTACAGTTTTAACAACCATTTCCTTTTCTTAATCAACCTTTCCTGAGGATGCCTTAAGCGTTCCTACTACTGTAAAAGGTCTCCTATTTAATTCCCAGCAATCTTCCCAAAGATGTCTCATCTTGTTACAATGGAAACACTTGCGCTTTTGAATGTCACTTCCACCGTCAGCACCTTCCTTTCTGGTCTGATGAGGAATTTCTGGGGTATTCCCAGCTGTCCCTTCTCTTCCCTGGCTACTTGCCTTCTTTTCACCTCCCCACCTTCTATCCTCCCCAGATTTGCGGGGATGACGGGAAAAGGGTTTGGATTTATGGACCAGCTCATAATCGTCAGCCACCTCCCCTGTCTGTCTGGCTGTTGTAGCCTTCTGATCTTCAGCATGGGTTCTAACTACAGGGGGAAGTGAATCTTTTAATTACTCCAGGAGAATAATTTCCTGAAGAGCTTCATAAGTTGTCTCTATCTTTAATGCCCATATCCAACGATCAAAATTACTTTGCTTTACCCTCTCAAGTTCAATATAGGTCTGCCCAGGCTGTTTCCTTATATTATAAAATTTCTACCTGTATGCCTCAGGTATAGACTCATCTTCCAATTAGGCACTTTACAGCCTTCTAGACTTAACATTGAGTTCAACAGCTTCAGACCATGAACTCTCTCCCCCATCATGGCCCTTTATTTGATCTAATTGTTTTATTTTTATTTAATTATTTTTTTTTTTTATTATTAAGAGTCACCAACCTTTGGTTGTCTCCTCGGACCTTCTGGCCTCTTGCAAGCCCATTTTGCCTTGATTCTGCCCCCTGCATCTTTCTCTCTATTATTCAGAACCTTTTTCTCTGCTCCTTAATTTAACTTTACCAAACAGGACCTGGTCCCGATTCCCGTTCTTGTTCTTTGACTTAACTGTCTTCCTGGGAATTTTTTTCTGCCCCTCTCCCTGGTTTCTGGGACTTTCCTCGTTTCTTCTGGGAAACCTGCTCTCTGCAGCCCCCACTCTCCTGTCCAGCTTATTCCCTGCCTCTCTGTGGAATGGTGTTTTCCCTCCGAGTCATCTGATCTTCTTTTCATGCTCTTTCACCTTTGGAGTCTTCTTTCCCTTTTGCACAGGTGCAGGACTAGCCTCGAATTAAGAAAAATTAAGAAAGAACAAACTGCGCACATGCGGCCATTCTCCAGCGGCACATGCACAGAACCCAAGGACCATAAAAGAGAACGATCAGTGCTTGTGTAGCCATTCCAGGGCCAGTGGTTCCCAGCCCCGAGGGCCCAACCTTTGCCTTTTTAAAAGGTAAGGTTTATTTTTTCATTGCTGGGATCAGTGACAATACAAGGAGTTGGTGCCAGAGGACTGGAGAATTATAAATGTTGCACCCTTGTTTAAAAAGGGTGTAAGGTTAAACCCAGCAACCACCGGTCATTCAATTTGACCTCGGTAGTGGGAAAGCATTTAGAAATAATAATCTGTGACGAAATAAGCGGTCCACTTGGACAAGTGTGGATTAGTTAAGGAAAGCCAGCGTGGGTTTGTTACGAGACAGTCACGTAGCTAACTTGATTGTGTTTTTGATGAGGGCTGATGAGAATAATGAGGCTGATGTGGTGTACACGGACTTCCAAAAGGCACTTGATAAAGTGCCAAACAACAGGCTTGTCAGCAAAGTTGATGCCCATGGAATAAAAGGGGCAGTGGCAGCATGGAAACCAAGTTGGCGAGCGACAGGAAACAGAGAGTAGAGATGAACAGCTGTTTTTCGGACTGTCGAAGATATAAAGCAGGGGCCTGAGAGATCAGCGCTAGGATCGCGGCTTTTCTTGATCTATATTAGTAGGGTCTAGACTTGGGTGTACAGGGCACAATTTCAAAATTTGTGGATGACACAAAACATGAAGTATTGTGAGTGGTAAGGAGGATAGCGATAGAATTCAAGAGGACATAGGCAGGTTGGTGAAATGTGAAGACGAAGTGGCAGATTATTTAAAGCAGAGAAGTGTGAAGAGATACATTTTTTGGAGGAAGAATGAGGACAGACAATAGAAAATAAAGGGTACAATTCTAAAGGGAGTGTAGGAGCAGAGGGATGTGGTGGGTATATTGCAAAAATCACTGAGGGTGACAGGACAGGTTGAGAAGGCAGTTAGTAAGGCATAAGGGATTCCGGGCATTGAGTACAAGAGCAAGGAGGTCATGATGAACCTTTATGAAACACTGAAATGTTCACAAAATTTTGGAATAATTCATTATCAAATTGTCTGATACCACAATGTCTGGAATGCCAAGTGTTGCATAAATTCTCTTCAGTGACTGAATGACTGCTTCCACCGTGAAGCTGTGCAATCTGTTCACTTCAATCCATCTGGAGTAGTAATCGATGATAATAAGAAATACTTTGCCTTTAAAATCGAATAAACCTATTCCCGGGCACTTCACGCCTTGATGGAGAAGTGGAGGGTGAGAGTGGTGCTTTTTGCTCCAGGCTGTTCACTGCACACATAAGGCAATTAGAAATCATTTCTTCTATATAATAAGTGATGTCTGGCCACTAGACTGATAGCTGGGCTCTCGCTTGACATTTTGCTATTGCTAAGTGACCTTCGTGAAGCCTTTGAACAATATCAAGCCGAAGTGTTCTCAGAATGACTATTCTGCCATTAAAAACTAGGAGATCATCAATGATTGCAAGGTGCTTTCTCTGAAGTATTGCTGTCATATTGGATTGTTAGGAGTACAGTCTGGCCATCTTTCCAGACAGTATCCCTTTATCTGGACACATTCATCATCTTGCTGTTGTGCTTGTTTTATCTCCTGTTATTTCTTTGCAGTAGCCGGTAGGTATTGAGTCATGAGAGATGTGTACACTTACCCCTCCTCAATGAAAGGCAAATCCTCTAGATTGGCACTTTTAACTGGTATCCTCGATAGTACATCTGCTGTGGTCTGGCACACCCCTTGAACATCCTCAGTTACTGAATCAAACCTCACGAGTCTCAGTCTGAAGCGTTGCATTCTAAGACGCATCTTCACAATCTCTTCCAAATTCAGAAGAGTGACTAATGGCTTATGATTGGTTTCAATTTTAAATCACAATCCCATCACATAGTCTGAGAATTCCTTGCATGTCCATGCTGCTGCTAATGCTTCCTTCTCAATTGTAGCATATCTTTTTTCTGTGACTGTGAGTTACCTTGAGACATAGTAAACTGGACTACGTTTACTGCTTCCCTGTACTTGGAATAGAACTGCACCCAAACTTCTAGACAGTGCATCTGCTACTACTATCGCCGATAGTTCGAGGTTGTAATGTGCCAAAATCTCAGAGGAAATTAAAAGATTTTTGATTTTCTCGAAAGCATTTTGCTGCCCCATATCCCAGCACCACTGTCGACCCTGCATCAGCAGCTATCTCAGAGGCTCATTAACCTCGGCCAAATTTAATAGGAGCTTGTCTACTTGGTTCACCATCCCAATGAACCTCTGAAGTTTAGTAATGATCCTGGGTTATGAAAACTCCCTGATCACCTTTGTTTTCTGTCAGCTGTTATTCCAGGTGCTTGTACAATGTGACCTAAAAATTTAATCATAGGTTTTGGCAAACTCACATTTTTCATTCAACGTTGGGCCTGCATCCTGTAAGACTGTCAGGATTGCTCTAACTCTCTGGTCATGCTCTTTTCTCTTGGAGCTCTGTACAAGTATTTTGTCCATGTGGCATATTACTCCTTCCATGCCTTCTAGGATTTGAGACATTGTTCCCTGGAAAATTCCTGGAGGGGACACATACAATTCCATATGTTAATCTATTGAAACAATGATGACTGAATATTGCTATAAATGTGATCAGCAATCTGAATTCTTTGTCCAGAGGAAATTGCTACTAAGATAAAAGCAAAATATTGCGGATGCTGGAAATCTGAAACCAAAGCAGAAAATGCTGGAAAAACTCAACTGAAGAAGAGTCATAGGGACTCGAAACATTAGCTCTGTTTTTTTTCTCCCCACAGATGCTGTTACATCTAGTGAGTTTTTCCAGCATTTTCTGTTTTTGTGCCAAAATCTACTGTTTGCATCCAATTTGGTAAATTAAGCACTCTTTGCTCATTTGGCAAAACACATCATCCATTGACGCCATTGGGTGGATCTCACGTTCCACTGATTTGTTGAGTTAAATCCACACTAATTCTTATAGAGGCATTTGGCTTTGGGACTGTGACCATTCCTGAGCACCATTTTGTCGGCATGGTTACTGGTGATGAAACCCCTTGCTGTAACATGCTCTTCAGTTCACCCTTGACTTTGTCCAGGAGTGGGTGAGGGACTTTCCTTGGTGTAAAGAGGCAAATTGGTTTGGTTTCAGCTCTTAGGGTAAAATGGTATTCAGTCTTCAGTCTTCCCAAGCCTGTAAATAATCTTGGAAATTCATTCCTGAATATACTGCTGTAATGCTCATCAGCAACTTCATCAACTTTATCGATTAGCTTCAATTGTGAGCATGCCTTCCAGCTTAGTGAAGAAGACTCTTGATTCTGGATGACATACAGAGGTTCAATGATTTTTCTATCTTTGTACTCCAATTTTGCCATGTATTGGCCAATGACTTCCAGTGTAGTCCCACCTGGCCCCTGTAACTTGATAGAAGAAGGTTGTGCTTAAGCTATTTTACTTCGTTGGATAAGACAGAAACTCCTGCCCGTGTCTAACTTAAACTCTGTGTGCTGTCCATTCACTTCAAGTAACACTCCAATATTTCTTTTCCATTTCATTTATTTCCCTTAAGGAAAGTTACTTCCTTTCACTGTGGTTCTTCCACTTCTTGTATGTGGTATAATATGTTTTCCTGCTTTTTGCAGATTGCCAGTGTTTTAGATCGGCAGACCATTTTAAAATGTTCTATTTATCCACATTTGTGGCACTCTGCTCCCCCTGGTGGACATTCTTCCCACTTGTGCAGGTTTTTACTGCCACACTGAGAGCATTTCAAGATGGTGGTTGGCATGCTTTTCCCTGTTTTCAAGGGCTTCTGCTTTGGTGCACTTTGCCTCTTGTGTTGAGCAGGTGTCAGCTGTGGCTCAGTTCATAGCACCCTCGCCTTTGAATCAGAGGGTTGTGGGTTCATGTCCCACTCCCGGAAGCCAAGAACTGTGATTGTACTCGAAAGAGTTGCAATCTGTGACTGTTGATAACTCGAAAGAGTTTCCCTCTTGTGTCCTACATACTGAATGGCCTCACTTATTCATTTCCATGGGACCTCGCCTGTCTCACTAACAAACACTCTATTTTGTATTCTGAGCTAAGTTTGTCTCGCAATTTGTACCGCCTTGACTAGAATTAAATCCTCTCTCTCTCCTGCAAGAGATTAGATAGAGCTGCATCTAAGACCCAAACTACTATTCTATCATGAATCAATTAATCTCATAATATTCCGTAATTGCAATTTTCTGCCAGCCTGTATAGATCATTGATGAATGAATCCACGCTCCCACCTGGTCTTTCTTTTCACTTGTTAAATCTCGCCCTTTCGATAATTCAATTTTTGTGAATGCTGAAATATGAATCAAATGCTTGCAGGAATTCTTCGTAAGAAGTTGAAGCCCCATCGACTCCCTGCCTTGCTATTACATCATCGGCAATAGGTCCAACTTCATCGAGTAATGTACTGATCCTTTTGTTCTTTTTTGTACAAACCAGAAGTGGGTCTATATCTGGGAAACCTCTTTCACCAATTGTCCTAGTGCTGACCCTGTTGCAAGCCTTCCGTGCTTCAGAGTGGATCTGGGAGAAGTACTGCGGATTCCATGCTGGCACCAAGCCCTAGAATACTTGCTGCTTCAGTGGTGTTGCTTGTTGCTATAGGTCTGTGCTCACTGCTGCCTGAACTGTGGGTTTGTGTCTCAGCTAGCATCTGCTGCACACGCTATGCTCCAACGTTCTGATGAGTTTTGAATCTGTTCCTTTTGTCTTTCTTAAAGAATCTCTTGACTTCCCAGCTGCTTCTTGTAGTTTTTTCTGGGTCTTTTACTCGCTGTCTGCTTCCACTATGTTTCATCATGTATTCAGGGTCTAGATGGGGTTCTTTGGGGTTTGTCCATTCTCCCAAAGTAAGCTGCTCGAGACTGTAGTTTGTTAAAACCTTTACTCTTTATTTACAGCTACTATATACATATTGGGATCTCTGTATGAGGTTGGAACTTCACCTCCCTCCTGGTCTCTGTTACTCAATCGTGTGATGTTACAGCATCAGCATCATGCGCTTCTGATGTTAACCCTTGATTTTACAATGCACAGTTACAATACTGCAACACCAACATCATTTGTAGGCTTTTGGTCATTTGCCATAATAGCTCCTTATATGGCTCAATGTCAAATTTTGTTTGGTTGCCCTGTTGTCGTGTTATTATAATGATGTAATACCTTGGGCTTATTTACTGTACAAGACACAAGGCACCAATCACTCATAAGGGATTGGGGAAACATGTTGTGGGTTCATTTATTCAGACTAGGCATATGAGAACATTTATATATAGATATAAAGCTTGAAGGCATCAGAGCTGTGTGTGGGCTCTGCTCAAAGCAAAAGTGAAACAAAGACTGGATCGCATGACATATTTCTCTTTTAGTGATGCTGATATCTCTTAAAGGCTTATTTCAACATCCCCCTTTCTATATAAAGATACTTTCTCCCTTCCAAAGAAGTATAACTATTTGCAATACATGTTCATCTTTAGTTACCATTACATAAGTGAATGGAAATGATGAATCTATGAGTCTCCGAAGGGTGTAGGTAATCTGCTGGTATGCCTAGATCTTGTGATGGTAACCTTGTCTGAAGGTTTCTTCAATTGCTCATGGTAATTGAAACGGCCCACACCTTGGTTATTTGTCTTTCCTGGCTGAGTTAACCCAGTGCTGGTCGTCTCAATGCATTGTCCCACTCATCAAATTGGCAGACTATGCAATGCAATCTCACCATGAGGGAACAGTCTGCTTACCAGCTCTTGATTTGAGCACTATCCCGGCACTGTGTCTCCAAAGCTTTCCTGTGCAGTCATGACTCTGCGTTTTCAACACTCTTTGATGCTGCCACTTTGTTGCAGTCTGACCAAAATGTCAAGGGTCATCTCAGGCCATGTTGCATTAACTAAGGCTGTCCCTCATGTCGGACTTGTACTCAACCTTGCTCACCTGTCTTACCACCGCTGATCACCATGTCATGTTATTATTATGATGTAATACCTTGGGCTTATTTACTGTACAAGACATAAGGCACCAATAAGGGATTGGGGAAACATGTTGTGGGTTCACTTATTAAGACTAGACACATGAGGACAGTTAGACATAGATATAAAGCTTGAAGACATCAGAGCTGTGTGTGTGCTCTGCTCAAAGCAAAAGTGAAACTAAGACTGGATCACATGACATATTTCCCTTCTAGTGATGTTATGCTGATACCCCTTAAAGTCATATTACAACACCTATGACACAATTTAGGACATTTTATTATGTTAAAAGGTGCTATTTAAATGCAATTTGTTGATGTATCTTGGAACTAGCATTTTAATAGTGGTTCCCATTTTGTCCTTGTGGGCTGTATAGCAGTCTGCCAACACTGTCAGTGCCAGGCCAAGGTACCACTTTCCTCCCCTCTCACCAATAATTGCAAGTACTGGCACAGCTACACACATTCCAGAGGATGCAACCAGCTAAGGAAGTAGCATAAGTTAATCACAATGTAGGTGAGATGGAAGAATTTGTGAATGCTGAGAAGTGCAAGAGACTGCTTTCCACAGGGTTACATACCTCTTATTACAAATAGGCATAGTCATCATGTTGGCTGATGACTCAGATAATGCCTCTGCTAGTCTGAATAGAGACAGACTCTGAAAAGTTATGGCCTAAACGGTCCTTATGTTGAAAGTTAGCCAAAGGCATTCTTCAGCAGGTAACAGAGCTGTACAGCATTGCCCTACTTGGAACCTGGTCACGGCAGGAGGCTCCCAGGAGGACAGTGGAAATGCTTTAGGGATGTCCTCAAAGCAATCTTGAAGAGGTCAAACATCCCCACCCTGGCTTGTGACTGACCAAAATGGAGCAGGCTCTGGGAAAGTACCGCAAACATCGAGAGACGTCAAGAACCTGCAGAGGTGAGGTCGAGGCATTGGAGGGAGGATCCCAAACCTTCAAACAGCCTATCTACCCAACCCTTCAAACACCACCTACCCCGGGTGTGACAGAGTCTGCGTATTGGACTTATCAACCATCTGAGAACCCATCAAACTGGGTGGAAATAAGCCAACCTCGATCCTGAGGTCTGCCTAAGAAGCTGACCCAGAGCCTGCAGAACATTGGTGATATATGAGCGGGCGTTCGTTTGGCTCTGCTTCAGATCGCTTTGACCGCTGATTCCTTTCATCTTGTAAAATTTAACCATAACATCATGCAACTGTCTTTAGATGCGTTTAGAGAAACCTCATCATTAATTTTGAATTTAAATGGAAGCCTAGAGCAGATGTTCAATGGCTCTTCACTTCAGAGCTGGGGTGAGTATTTTGTAGTGTTAAAAGCAAAGCACTGCGGATGCTGGAAATCCGAAACAAAAACAGAAACAGGAATACCTGGAAAAACTCAGCAGGTCTGGCAGCATCGGCGGAGAAGAGCACAGTTGATGTTTCGAGTCCTCATATTAGCCCCTGCTCACATTCATTCTTTCACTGCCCTTCCTGTGCTCCTGAGCTCCTGTCAATGCTTCAGTGAGAATAGATTCCCTGTGGTTACTGCAAACAATATTCAGGCGGCTTTGTTTAAACGCTGACCATGTCACGATGCCACAAAAAAGACATTTTTTAAATACATGAAAACTGAAACAACAGTATGAAGTCGTGGAATATTGGAAGAAATCGAAATAATAAATGTTTCTGCCCAAGTAAAAGCTCCTGAAGCTTCTCTTCAGGTCACAGTACAATTACAGGCTGATCACAAAGGGCTAAATGTTATGTGACCAAAGTGGGGCTGCCCGAGTCCCTGTGGAGGAGTGAAATCGGGGGCTTGAGGATGTCCGGTCCTGAACCCCATGGGCAGAATTTTCAGTTCGGCGGGTGGGCGCGGTCCAGCATCGGACCAGGGAACGGAACACCGACCGCAATTGGTCCCCGACTGCAAATTCACGCTGGCTGGACAATTAATGGCCGGACAGCATGAAACACGCATTGAAAGGCTCAGCGCTGCCGGGCCGGGGGCAGGAGGAGGACAGGCACGGGCACAGGCACGGGCACAGGCACAGGCACGGGCACAGGCACAGGCACGGGCACAGGCACAGGCATGGGCACGGGCACGGGCACAGGCACAGGCACAGGCACAGGCACGGGCACAGGCACAGGCACAGGCACAGGCACGGGCACAGGCACAGGCATGGGCACGGGCACGGGCACGGGCACAGGCACAGGCACGGGCACAGGCAAGGGCACGGGCACAGGCACGGGCACAGGCACGGGCATGGGCATGGGCACAGGCATGGGCACGGGCACAGGCACGGGCATGGGCACAGGCACGGGCACGGGCACAAGCATGGGCACAGGCATGGGCACAGGCACAAGCATGGGCACAGGCACAGGCACAGGCACAGGCATGGGCACGGGCACAGGCACGGGCATGGGCACAGGCACGGGCACAGGCACGGACATGGGCACAGGCACAGGCACGGGCACAGGCACGGGCACAGGCACATGCATGGGCACAGGCACGGGCACAGGCACGGCACAGGCACGGGCACGGGCACGGGCACAGGCACGGGCACGGGCAAAGGCACGGGCACAGGCACGGGCACAGGCACAGGCACGGGCACAGGCACGGGCACAGGCACGGGCACAGGCACAGGCACGGGCGAGCGCTGACAGAAAGCTCCCCTGAGGGCAGAGAGAAAAACCTCAGGGAGCTGAAGACCTGAACAAACTAAAATAAAGGTCGCAGAAACTGGAAAAAAGTGTCCCAAGCTTCATAATCAGTCACCTGAAAATGTCGGTAATGAAAGCGCGTCCTCAGAAATTTATTTTTATTTTAATTTATCACAGAAACGTCATCCCGTCTGTGGATGAGGCCTCCTGAAAAATGTGAAGGCCGCCTGGGCCGATTCGCCCGCCCGCCAACCAGAACGTTGGACGGGCAACAAAAAAGCGCTGTTAATTGAGCTGTTAATGGGTTTAATTTCCCTGTTAATTGTTGGCTGGTGAGCTTCAGAGTTTAGTGTGCGTCCGCGGGCCAGTGTGTGATGTCATTGGGACGCTCGCCCGACATTATCTCGCGTTACTTCACACTCAAGCGGGTCGAGGGTGAGCCTATCCGCTTGGTGAAAAATTCAGCCCCATGTCGTTCCCCAATTGGCAAACTGGCAGCTAGTTAGAACTTAAACCCCGACTGAGGCAACAGCCCAATTTACTGCCATAAAACATTGCTCACATTACAATAAAGTGGGTACATGGGAAACACAGCCTGTGGGAATCACACTTTTTCCAGGGAATGATAAAGGGTGGATATAAAAGCTGGAGGTAGATCTATACCAGGCTTCAGCAGGAAAGGCAGCTGAGAGTTAGGTGTTTGGGAAACACTCTGATCAGATTCAGGGCTATTGCTCAGGGGAGAGTCCATAAAGTTGGTGCTGTGGTCATCTTGGAGCTCGGCACCATTTGTTGTGTGAAACAGGGTCCCCAGTTGGGCGTTGTATATCCTGTGGGAGGCAGAGAGGAAGAGGAGATGGGAACGAGGAGGCCAGCTGGTCAGAGGCAGGAGCCACATGAGTTGCAGGAAGGTGGACAAGTTCCTGAGGACAGAGGGGCAGCGGAGGGGAGGCAGTAGCAGGCACTCAGGCCGTACCCTGCCAACTGAATTTACAGGGTCTGAATGTCCTACCTGCAGACGACAGTGCATCAGTGCCTCCAGAGGCTTCGTCTTTCACACAAGACTGACGTGACATGCTGGTGACTGAGATAGCCTCCAATTCTGTGGATGGCCAACAAAACCCTGTGGCCTTCAAAGTGACAGACAGCTCGAACTGCTTCACCTCCAGCTCATTCCAGGCAGCCTTGGGAGACCCAGCCTGCAGCACATCACTGCATTAAGGTCTTCACTGATGCCATATTTAGGCGTGCACATCAAAATATTTCCTTTACAACAGGCATCAACAGTCAGGTGGAAAGAGCCAGAGGCTTTGCTGCCTTGGCTGGTTTTCCTCAGGTACAAGGGGTCATTGATTGGACTCATGTAACCATCAAAGCTCCAGCAGGGCAGCCAAGAACTTACACCAACTGCAGGGGATATTATATAAATGTGCAGGTTGTATGCAACCACAATCAAAGAATCATGCAGGTTTGTGCAAGGTACCTGGGAAGCAGCCATGACTCATACATCCCCAGACCCTCCCAGGTACCAGGGATGGTTACAGGGCCATGTGCTTTGGATGTTTGGCTGTTCAGGGTCAAAGTATACCCCCTGAAGAAATAGCTGTTGACTCCAGTACACACACACATGCGAACACATGGATTAGGAGCAGGAGGAGGCCACTCGGCCCCTCGAGCCTGCTCTGCCATTCAATAAGATCATGGCTGATCTAATTTTAACCTCAGCTTCACATTCCAGCCTACCCCCAATAACCTTTCACACCTTGCTTATCAAGAATCTATCTATGTCTGCTTTAAAGATATTCAAAGACTCTGCCTCAACCACCTTTTGAGGAAGAGAATTCCAAAACCTCACAACCCTCTGAGAGAAAAAAAATTCCTCATCTCCATTTTAAATGAGTGGCCTCTTATTTTTAAAGAGTGACCCCTAGTTCTAGATTCTCCCACAAGAGGAAACATCCTCTCCACATCCACCCTGTCAAGACCCCTCAAGATCTTATACATTTCAACCAAATCACCTCTTACACTTTTAAACTCCAGTGGATACAAGCCTAGACTATCCAACCTTTTCTCATAAGACAACCCACCCATTCAAGCTATTAATCTAGTAAACCTTCTCTGAATTAATACTGTACACAGTGCTCCAGATGTGGACTCACCAGTGCCCTGTACAACTGAAGCATAACCTCCCAACTTTTGTAATCAATTTCCCTCACAATAAACTATAACATTCTATCAGCTTTCCTAATTACTTGCTGCATCTGCATACTAACCTTTTGCTATTCATATACGAAGACACCTAGATCCCTCTGCATCTCATCAATCTCTCAACATTTAGATAATAAGCTTCTTTTTTATTTGTCCTGCCAAAATGGACAATTTCACATTTTCACACATTATACTCTATTTGCCAGATCTTTGCCACTCACCAAACCTACCTGTACACTTTTGTAGCCTCCTTATGTCCTCTTCACAACTTATTTTCCTAACTATCTTTGTGTCATCAGCAAATATAGCAACCATGCCATCAGTCCCTTCATCCAAATCATTTATATAAATTGTAAAGAGTTGAGGTCTCAGCACTGATCCCTGTGGCCAACCACTCAACACATCCTGCCAACAAGAAAATTACCCATTTATGCTTACTCTCTGTTTCCTGTTAGCTAGCCAATCTTCTATCCATGCTAATATGTTATCCCCTACATCATGAGCTTTTACTACCACAATAACCTTTGATGAGGCACCTTATCAAGTACATTCTGAAAATCTAAGTACAGTACATCTGCTGGATCCCTATAAACCACTGTGCCTGATACTTCCCTAATTAAAGAAGTTAAGGAAAGCATCAAACTTAAGGAAAAAGCATATAACTGTGCAAAGTTGAGTGACAGGTCAGATGATAGATCAGAATATAAAGAATGGCAGAGAATGACTAAAAGGTTAATCAAGAGAAAGGAATTAGAGTATGAGAAAGATAGCTAGAAATGTAAAAAATGGATAGGTATTTAAAAAGGCAAAGAGTAAGTAAAGTGAGTGTTGGTCCTCTGGAGAGTCAGAAAGGGGAGTTAATAGTAGATACTAAGGAAAAGGTGGATGAAATGAACAAACAGTTGGCTTCTGTCTTCCCTATAGAGAATACAAAAACATTCCAGTAATAGTTGTAAATCAGGAGGTGATGGGGAGAGAGGAACTTGGTGAAATTACAATCAGTAGGGAAGTGGTGCTGAGCAAACTGATGGAGCTGGGAGCTGACAAGTCTCTGGGTCCTTATAGACTTCACCCTAGTGTCTTAAAAGAGGTGGCTAATGAGGTAGTAGATGCATTGGTATTAATTTTCAAAAATTCCTTAGATTCTGGAAAGGTTCTATCAGACTGGAAAGTAGCAAATATAAACCCTCTATTCAAGAAGGGAGGGAGGCAGAAAACAGGAAACTATAGGCCAGTTAGCTTGACATCTGTCAAAGGGAAGGTGTTAGAATCAATCATTAAGGATATTATAGCTGGGCAATTAGACAAAGGTAATCGGGAAGAGTCAGCATGATTTTGTGAAAGCGAAATCATGTTTAACCAAATAATTGGCATTCTTTGAAGGAGTAACATGGGCTGTGGATAAAGGGGAGCCTGTAGATGTGCTTTACTTAGATTTACAGAAGGCATTTGATAAGGTGCCACATCAAAGGTTATTGTGGAAAATAAAAGCTCATAGCATAGGGGGTAACATATTAGCATGGATAGAAGATTGAATGGCTAGCATAAAACAGAGATTATGCATAAATGGATCTTTTTCTGATTGGCAGGATGTGAAGAGTGGAGTCCCACAGGGGTCTGTGCTGAGGCCTCAACATTTTACAATTTATATCAATGACTTAGATGAGGGGAGCAAAGGCATGCTAGCTAAATTTGCAGATAACACAAAGATAGGTGGGAAAGTAAGTTGTGAAGAGTTCATAAGGAAGTTGCAGACAGCTAGAGATAGGTTGAGTGAGTGGGCAAAAATCTGGTAAATGGAGTATAATGTGGGAAAATGTGAAGCTGTTCACTTTAGCAGGAAAAATAAAAAAGCAGAGTATTAATTAAACAGAGAACAGCTGCAGAATTCTGAGGTGCAGAGGGATCTAGGTGTTCTAGTACATGAGTCACAAAAAGGTTAGTATGCAGGTACAGCAAGTTATTAAGAAGGCTAATGGAATGCTATCCTTTATTACAAGAGAGATTGAACATAAAAGTAAGGATGTTATGTTTCAGTTATACAGGGCATTGGTGAGACCACACCTCGAATACTGTGTGCGGTTTTGGTCTCCTTATTTAAGGAAGGATGTAAAAGTGTTGGAGGTGGTTCAGAGGAGGTTTACTAGATTGATACCTGGAATGAGCAGGTTGTTTTATGAGAAAATTTTAGATGGATTGGGCTTGTTTCTACTAGAGTTTAGAAGCGTGAGGGGTGACTTCATTGAAGTATATAAGATCCTGAACAGTATTGGATGTGGAAAGGATGTTTCCTCTTGTGGGTGAGTCCGGAACTAGGGGGCACTGTTTTAAAATTAGGTGTCACCCTTTTAAGACAGAGATGAGGAGTAATCTTTTCTCTCTGCTTCAGAAGCGGTGGAGGTGGGGTCATTGAATACTTTTAAGGCGGACATAGATAGATTCTTGTTAGGCAAGAGAATCAAAGGTTTTTGGGGGTAGATTGAAATGTGGAATTTGAAACACTAACAGATCAGCCATGATCTTATTGAATGTCGGAACAGGCTCAAGGGGCCAAATGGCCTATTTCTGCTCCTATTTTGTATGTTCGAATGTGTGTTCATATGTTTGTATGTTCTTCAAAGGACTCCAATAAACTGGTTAAACATAATTTCCCTTTTGCAAAACCATGTTGACTCTGCCTGATTACCTTGAATTTATCTAAGTGCCCTTATATTGACACAACAGTTGGTAAAGGCTGAGTTGTTTAAATCCCAGAGGGAAACTTGAGCAACTGTCATAACCTATATTAGTATGTTTGAGATGCAGCTCTAAATTCAGGAATAAGACCACCGAGCCTCAAAAGGTTTTTATATAAAACTAAATTAAACATTTATTAATTTAACAACAAATTATCTACATCTACAAATTACTACCATAACATATACCATAAATAACTTTGAACTTTTAAACAAATCCCCAAATTAATCACTCCCAGGTAAATCTTCATCAAGGCAACAGTAACCCTTGGACTTTAAACAGACACCAGGCAAAGCACATTGGACCTTATGAATTCAAAATGAGGCCCCTTGCAATTTGATTCCTTTGCAGACACAGTGGGAGGCTGGTTAGATCTTAAATGCCCCTGACTGACACACACAAACTCCTTTCTGTTTATACCTAGCGTCTTCTTTGAATGTAAATTTTCCGTGGTATTACTAGGGGCAAAATCCTCTGTTTGGTGAGCGGGGATGGGCCCTGCTCGCCAACACATAAAATTACGCACAGTGACATCGGCTGTGCTTTCTGATGTCACCGCGCATCATTCAGATTTTCAGTTCGGTGGGCGCACAGCCAACTCCACTGCGCTCCCACCAAACTGTCAAAGGCTTATTAAGGACATTTAAAAACTATTTAAACTAATTAACTGAGCTGCTGTCCAAACTTAAAGTTGGAGGGCAAGCGAAAAGCCCAGGCGGCTTTCGCATCTATCATAAACATCCACAAGCAGGATGAGGTTTCATGAAAGTTTTTAAAGTTTAATAAAAATTTATAATAAAATTCATTGACATGTCCCAGCTCATGTGACACTGTCTTAAATTTTTTTTTCTCTCGATTATAATTTCCAGAACTAAAACTAAAGGCAGCTCTTTGCCTCAGGGAGATTTCTGTGCTCTTTCGCGTGCATGCGAATGTGAGTTCTTTCAGTGGCAACGCGAGAGGGAAGTGGGGCACCTCGATGTCACTCCAGGTGCTCCTTCCCCTCAAGGAGTCAGGCCGGGGCCCCCAGGCCCTCGAAGGGAGGTGGAGCAGCAGCTGGATACCCCTGGGTCAGACCCTCAGGAATCTCAGAGGCTGTCCTCTCCCTCCGAGTCCCCTTTGCCTGTGAGCCCCTCAACCTCGTCCTCTGTCACCGCAGAGGGAGCGGCTGGCCAACGAGTGATTCTGGAGGGAGGAGCGTGTATGTGTGGGGCAGGGCCTTTCGGAGCCTCGTGCAAGCACTCTCTCCCACACATACGGATCCTTCACATATCACACTCATCTCAATGTCCCGAGCATTTTGAATGCTGCCTGCAGGGGATCACTTTCAGTTGTCCATCTGAGCTGACTTGCATCTCCATCCACCCAATGATCGCCCTCCCATGCAGCACCTGATCTCGCCCACCACGACTGTTGTTTCACTTTCGAATTGGACAACATCGTCTGGATTCGGACTTTCAGCTTTTCCCCTCTCCCAGTCACCCAATCCTTTCCCCCATCACTGTTGACCCCCCCAGCATCACCTTCCACCTCCCCTCAGTGCCCTACCAGCCACAATCCTTTTCCTTCGGGGGTGTCCAGGTGAACATGCACATTCCCTTCCTTCCCGAAAACCCACCCCCATCCACATTCACCTCCCCGACTTCCCCCTTCCCACCCCCAGGGTCCATGTCTGCCAACAAGTCCCCACCAACCACCCTCGCTGCCCCTTCTACTGTTACCGTTGAACCCTCACCCTCCCACCCTACCACCTCACTCTGCCCTCGGGCATTCTCACCATTCCCTCAAACCACATCCACCCTCAGTTCGCTCCCCAAGAGACCATCAAGGATCAATCAGACCCCTCTCTTGCACATTCAGCTGGACAACCCCCCTCCAGACCCCTTTCCCCCTGAACCCCTTCCCCCCTCTGGATCCCTTCCCCACCTTGGAACCCGTTCCCACCCGGAATGCCTTCCCCTGGAAGCTCTTCACAGAATCACAGAATCACAGTGTAGAAGAGGCCCTTCGGCCCATCGAGTCTGCACCGACACGTGAGAAACACCTGACCTAACTACCTAATCCCATTTACCAGCACTTGGCCAATAGCCTTGAATGTTATGACATGCCAAGTGCTCATCCAGGTACTTTTTAAAGGATGTGAGGCAACCCGCCTCCACCATCCTCCCAGGCAGCACATTCCAGACCGTCACCACCCTCTGGGTAAAAAAGTTTTTCCTCACATCCCCCCTAAACCTCCTGCCCCTCACCTTGAACTTATGCCCCTTTGTGACTGACCCTTCACTAAGGGGAACAGCTGCTCCCTATCCATCCTGTCCATGCCCCTCATAATCTTGTACACATTGATCAGGTCACCCCTCAGTTTTTTCTGCTCCAACGAAAACAACCCAAGTCTATCCAACCTCTCTTCATAACTTAAATGTTTCAGCCCAGGAAACATCCTGGTGTATCTCCTCTGCACCCCCTACAGTGCAATCACATCCTTCCTATAATGTGGCGACCAGAACTGCACACAGTACCCCAGCTGTGGCCTCACCAAGGTTCTATACAACTCCAGCATGACCTCCCTACTTTTGTAATCTATGCCTCGATTGATAAAGGCAAGTGTCCCATATGACTTTTTCACCACCCCACTAACATGCCCCTCTGCCTTCAGAGATCTATGAACACACACGCCAAGGTCCTTTTGTTCCTCAGAACTCCCTAGTGTTATGCAGTTCATTGAATACTTCCTTGTCAAATTACTCATTCCAAAGTGTATTACCTCACACTTTTCAGGGTTAAATTCCATCTGCCACTTTTCTGTCCATTTGACCATCCCGTCTATATCTTCCTGTAGCCCAAGACACTCAACCTCACTGTTAACCACCCGGCCAATCTTTGTGTCATTCGCAAACTTACAAATCCTACCCCCCTCATAGTCATCTATGCCGTTTATATAAATGACAAATTAAAGGGGACCGAGCACAGATCCCTGTGGTAAGCCACTGGGCACTGGCTTCCAGTCACTAAAGCATCCTTCTGTCATCACCCTCTGTCTCCTACAACTAAGCCAATTTTGAATCTAACATATCAAATTACCCTGTATCCCATGTGCATTTGCCTTCTTTATAAGTCTCCCATGTGGGACCTTGTCAAAGGCTTTGGTGAAATCCATATAAACTACATCAACTACACTACCCTCATCTACACACCTGGTCACCTCCTCAAAAAATTCAATCAAATTTGTTAAGCATGACCTCCCTCTGACAAAGCCATGCTGACTATCCCTGATCAAACCTTGCATCTCCAAGTGAAGATAGATTCTCTCCTTCAGAACTTTCTCCAATAGTTTCCTTACCACTGACATGAGACTCACTGGCCTGTAGTTCCCTGGCTTGTCTCTACAACCCTTCTTAAATAGCAGAACCACATTAGCTGTTCTCCAGTCCTCTGGCACCTCCCCCCGTGTCCAGAGAGGAATTAAAAATTTAGGTCAGAGCCCCTGCGATCTCCCTTGCCTCCCTCAGCAGTCTGGGACACAAATCATTTGGACCTGGAGATTTGTCCACTTTTAAGCCTGCCAACATCTCCAATACCTTTTCACTCCCTATATCAATTTGTTCAAGAACCTCACAGTCTCTCCTCCCGAGTTCCATACCTTCATCCTCATTCTCTTGGGTGAAGATGGACGTGAAGTATTCATTCAACACTCTAGCAATGTCCTCTGGCTCCACCCATAGATTGCCCCCTTGGTTCCTTATGGGCCCTACTCTTTCCCTGGTTATCCTCTTCCCATTGATATGCTTATAGAATATCATGGGATTTTTCCCACTTTTACCAGCCAGAGCTTTCTCACATCCCCTCTTTGCTCTCCTAATTGCTTTCTTAAGCTCCACCCTGCACTTTCTGTACTCCACTAATGCCTCCGCTGATTTGCTTCCCTTGTACCTGCTAAAAGTCTCTCTTTTCCTTCTCAATGTAACCTAAATATCTCTGGTTATCCATAGTTCCCTGGGCTTGTTACTCCTTCCTATCACCCTAGAGGGAACATGTTGTGCCTGTACCCTCCCCATTTCCTTTTTGAATGCTCCCCACTGCTCCTCTGTAGATTTCCCCACAAGTAACTGTTCCCAGTCTCACCTTGGCCAGATCCTGCCTTATTTTACTAAAATCCACTCTCCCCCAGTACAAAACATTTTTTTGCAACTTGTTGATTTCTTTGTCCATAACAAACTTAAACTGTATCATGTTGTGGTCGCTATCGCTAAAATGCTCCCCCACCACCACCACCTCAGCCACCTGTCTGGCTTCATTCCCCAGAATTAGGTCCAGCAATGCGCTGTCCCTTGTTGGACCCTCTACATATTGACCTAAAAAGTTCTCCTGTACACATTTCAAGAAATCCACTCCATCCAAGCCCTGAACACTATATCTATCCCAATTAATGTTGGGAAAGTTGAAATCACCTAATATAATTACCCTATTGTTATTGTTTTTACACACCTCCACAAATTGCTGACACCCCTTCCCCCCTTTAGTCCTCCCACCACCCCCCGGACTCCTCACCCTGCTTACTCCCTCCCCCTTCCCTTCTCCCTCAGACACCCCTACTTCTTCTGCCACCCTTAGTCCTTTGCCGCTCCCAACCCCTTCCTCCAGCCTTACCCCTTCCTCCAGCCTTACCCCTTCCTCCAGCCTTACTCCATCCCCCTTCCTGACTCCCTCAGACACCCTCGCTTATTCCTCCAGCTTTATACCTTCTCCCTTCCCGACTTCTTCATCCACCCTTACTCCCTCCCCTCTCTGCACTCCTTCCTCCCCCTGGGCTCCATCCCCTCTCTGTACTCCTTCCTTTCTCCAGACTAATTCCCCTCTCCAAACTCCTTCCCTTACACCTTCCACTCCTCATACACCTGCCTCCACAGTTGCTATCTTCTTCCCAGTTACCCCCCTCTTCCCCCGTACTCCCTCTCCCACTCCCACCCTCACCCCCCTGACACCTTCATTCCCCCCCAACCTCACCCCCCTGACACCTTCATTTCCCCCCACAACCTCACCCCCCAGATACCTTCATTCCCCCCTTTCAACCTTATGCCCCTGACACCTTCATTCCCCATCTCCCAACCTCACCCCTGCTGACACCTCTTCCTTTCCCAGTTGATCCTAGACCTTCCTTTCCCACCCCCTCAACCATCATCCGTTGTGAGCGTCAACAGTGACTTTCCAACTTCCATGAGCTGCTTTGCAGCAGAGCCATGTCCATGAGAATCCACCCAGCATGTCATGGGTGTTCCTGCAGGGCACTGTTGCTGTTGGATATGACCTGGCGGTAAGTCCCGACTTCTGCATGTCACAGTTGTCAAGACGTGTTCTGCACCGGCCTGTTTTCCCATTGCCGTGGGTGGATGATGCAGTGCTGCGGGGGGTGCGGGGGTGGGGAGGGGGTGGGGGGATGATTTTGACAGGCTGGCCTTATAATGATATCCTGATTCATTACAATGAGGTTCCCAATGTCCGACGGTGGGGAATGCGGCCTTCCATCGACAGGCTGAGCGGACGATTTCAAACTAGTTTCACAACATCGTGTAACCAATGTTTAGCCTTCTTGCCGTACTGTCCGCTCATGGCACCACACTCACCTGATGCCAACGGGCACAGAAGATCCCGGCCCAGGTCTAGTATAGCCTGCTCCTTGTTTGGCTCCATAGTGTGCTGATCTAAGAAATTATCCTGAAAATATTCTATGAATTCACCACTTATGATGTCTTTTCCCATCTGATTATTCCCATCTATATGTAGATTAAAATCCACCATGATAATTGTGATTACGCCACTCCCACAAGTAATTTCTTGCCTTTATCATCTCTTATCTCTGCCCAAACCGCTTCTATATCCTGGTTTCCTGCACTTGGGTCATCCCTCTCTGTGCTAATGTCGTCTTTAATTAACAGAACTACCCCTCCATCTTTGCCTAACTTCCTATCCTTCCTAAAAGTCACATACTCTTCAATGTCCGGGTCCCAATCTATCCCATCCTGTCTCTGCAATTGCTATTAGGTCGTACTTCTTTTTAACTTCTGTTTATTAAGCTCCAACAACAATCATAATGAGCAACAGTACAAAAAGTAGCTAACAGTACAGCAATAATTTAATACACTAATATTTGGAAGAGAGAGAGAAAGAAAAGGGAAGGGAGAAGAGAAGTAGGAGCAAGAAGGAGAAAAAAATAGAAACAAAAACCCTCCCCAGCCCCCAGAGAAATAAATAATAAAAGAACCAACAACAATCATAGGTCAGATATAGTTTCACGATAAGATACATACAACCTAATTAGGGTCAGTTATATGAAAGTAGAGAGCTGTATTTCCTCAAAATAATCTAAAGGTTGCCAAGCTACGTAAAATCCATCAGTGGAGCTTCATACAAAGTACTTCATTTTCTCAAATTTAAGAATCTGCATAAGCTCACGTATCCAGTTAGTACAAGAAGGCAGGGCAGACTCTTTCCAATTTAATAGAATAATGCATCTAGCCACCGAGTACATCAGTCTGAATTTTGGTAAGAGGGATGCCATTTGGTTCCACTCCAAAGAGTGCTGTACTAGGGGAAGGTTCAATGTTGCTACTCAAAATATGTGAGGGTGACATAAAAATTTTTGTCCAAAACAAAGCCAATTAAGGACACGGGCAGTACACATGAACTAGAGAGGCTGAGGTAGTATGACATGTATCACAGCTTGGATCAAAATTTGAATAGATCTTAGATAATTTCACTTTGGATAGATGGATACGATGTAAGATTTTAAATCACAGCAATCCACGCCTTGCACACACAGATGAGGAATGTACACAAGAGAGAATAGACTTGCAGTTATCTTCTGATAAGTCTGAGTCAAAATCCTGCTGCCAAAGAGTTTTTAAGGTAGAAAGTGAGGGATGGTGTCGTGAAAAAATTAGAGAATGCAATTTGGAAATTAACCCCCTAGTAAAAGAATTTAGCTCTAGTACAATATCCATCTAGTGATTAAGGGGCAATAAAGGAAAATAAGCAATTTATTTGCATGCAAACTCTCTGATTTGTAAATAATAAAGGAAGTGTGTGTGGGGCAGATCATATTTCCGAGAGAGAGAGAGAGTCAGAAGAAGCAAAAATATTAGCAATGCATAAGTTAGCAAGGGTTTTGACACCTCTCACATGCCAGACTTGAAAGGCAGAATCTCCTAATGAAGGCAGAACTAAACGCTTTGCATCAATAGGGCTGTACAAGGAGAGAGATTGTAGCCCAAAGTGTGTTCTGAACTGTGTCCAAATCTTAAGTGACTGTGTAACGATAGGGTTTGAAGAAAAGTTTATCAAGTTATCAGTTCATCTGTTTTGTTTCGAATGCTACGTGTATTGAAATACAAAGTCTTAGGTTTTATCCTTTTATTATTTTTGTAACCTCTAGCCTTATCTGTTGATTTATTGTTAGAATTGTGCTCTCTGTCCCTTCTTGTCACAGTCTGTTTCTCATTTCCCATAGTAATATCTTCCTCTCTTCCCTGTCTCTACTCTTTGATTTACCACATCTGCCTACATTTGATCCCTTGCCTCCACTACTTAGTTCAAAACCCTCTCTGCTTCCTTAGTTATGTGGTTCACAAGAACCTGATCCCAACATGGTTCAGGTGTAGACAGTCCCAATGGTGCAGTCCCTACTTTCGCCAGTACTGGTGCCAGTGCCCCACAAACTGGAACCTACTTCTCCCACACCAGTCTCTGAGCCACATATTCATCACTCTAATTTTATAGATCCTGTGCCAATTTACGCGTGGCTCAGGTAATAATGCAGAGATTATAATCTTTGAGGTTCTGCCTTTTATTTTAGTATCTAGTAACTCTCTATGCAGAACCTCTTTCCTAGCTCTACCAACATGAACCACGACAACTGGATCCTCCCCTTCCCATTGCAAGTCCCTCTCCAGCCCTGAGCAGATGTCCTGAACTCTGGCACTGGGCAGGCAACACAGCCGTCTGGTTTCTCACGCTTTGCTGCAGAGAACAGTGTCAATCCCCCTCACTATTACCACTACATTCCTTTCTGCTCCCCCCAACTTGAACGGCTTCCTGTACCATGGTGCCATGGTCAGTTTGCTTGTCCACCCTGCAGCTCCCACTCTCACCCAAACAAGCTGAGAGAACCTCAGACCTATTGGACAATTTCCAAAGTCCAAGGAAGGAGCCTGAGGGTCGTTACAATGAAAACCACACAATGACCAAGTCCGTCAGTGAACTGACCATTGGGCTGCTGAAGGTGAGACTCTGATGCCTGGATAGATCAGGTGGCTCGCTCCAATATGCAGCAGCCAGGATCTCCCTCACGGTTGTAGTACCCTGTCAGAGGAGGAATTGAGGGAGACAGGCCCATCCTTCAATAGCATCAGCACCTTCTCCGGGTAGCTCCATGACATTAATGTCAGTGCCACATGTGGGCAATGTTACTCAGCCAAACAATGTCAGTCGGAGGGATTCACGTAATCATAGATTCACACAAAAGCATCAAATCAATCCATATCCATACTTCCACACAGAGATAATGAACAAATGCAGCCGGGTAATAATAGGAAAATAACAATCATTTATTCTGCACAATAATTCAAAACAATGTTCAAATTGCACAAATAAAAAATGCACCCATGTGCACCCAGGCCTGACTAATGTGTGGTTTTCTTGATCCTTCTCTGGGTGCTGTGGGATGGTGATTCCCCCTCGCTGGCAGCTGTGGTAGAGAGGGGCTGCTGACCGTTATGTCCCCTCCCTCTTGACTGGGATGACTTTAGCAGCCGTCCTCTGATCGCCTGAGGTCAGGAGAGCCCCATTGTGGTAGGAGTCTCCTGCACAGAGACAGGTAGCCCAACAGTCACCGTGGCACCAGGAGGCATCTGTGCCAATGGCAGAGGGGTGGAGGAGGGGCTGTGGCCATCAGAAGCGCCCTGAGAGGTGCCCTCTGATAGCATCAGCGGCTGCTCCTCCACCAATGTGAGGACCATTTGACTCTCCCCAATTTCCTGTAAGGGAACAGGAGTGGATGTGACTCCAGGCTCCTCGACCCCTCTCACCCTGACTCTGTCAGAGACGAGGTGATGGAACGGAGGTCAGATCACATACCCAGTATCCCATCAGTGACCCGTTGGGTTTGGTCCTCCATGACAGTCACAGTCTGTCAATGAGGGAAGCTGTGCCTCCTATAGAATGAGTCCACCTGGATGAGCTCCTCCAATGGCAGTTCCAGAATGTGCAACCCCTCTGGCAGCTCTACCACATCTCCATGCACCTCACAACGGACATCCAGCATCTGCTGCCTGATAGGTGACTCCAGAGGCTCATCATCAGCCTGGGGCTCAGTATCTCGGTGGCCTCCCACACTCCTCTGACTGCCAGAGGCCAGAAGCCTGCTCCATCTCAGTCTCTGGCAGCTGTTCATGCAGCTGTGATGTGCTTTCACCAGTGCGTCTATCCATTATGGCCCAGTCGTGCGAACCCACTGAGGTACGGTATCTACGCTGGTGCTGGGTGTGGAGCAAGGATGCGATGCTGCAACGACACTGAGGCTTCCTCCTCATCCTCCTCAGGGGTTAACATTGGGCCCCCGGGGCTACAGTCTGCAGGTGCTGAATTGCATCTGCATGATAAACACCAGGAGAGTTAAGGACATCTTCAACCTCAGGTGAATTTGGGGAGACACTCTTCGTAATTGCAAATATATGAGCCATTGGGAGATGTGATGCAGTGTTAGAACCTCATACCATTCAGCACAGAGACACATCTTCCTGCCCAATATCAGTAAGCTTTCACAATCACTAACCACCTATGCTGCCTCCCTGCCAGTTTCCCCAGCCAAGCCCCCTCCCCTCCCCCAGCCCCTTCAGCAGCGCTGGCTGGAATTATGAAAAAGCCCCCTTGGGTTCTCACCATCCTGGGGCCTTCTTCCTATCTCGCCTCGAGCTATGGCCTGGCTCGATTGGTGGGCAGCGGACTCCTGGACCTCTTTCTCAAAGGCTGTCAGGGTGGCGATGGTCAACTTCTCCAGTCCTGTTCCTTTCTCGGGCATTGTGCCCCCTCTTCACCTGCAAATAAAGAAGGAGACTGTCATGATGATGTTATGCTGCAATCATACCATCAAATGTGTGGCCCTCCTGTACTTTACAGGTAACACACTTTATTCTATGCCCTTTGTCAGCTAACAGGAGTGACAGTTCCTACCAGTCCCCAACCCCCCCATTACCATGCAGAGTGGCATGTGGGCATTGTGCCTCCTTACACAGTTGGCCAACATACAAGACAATCCCATAATGGTCCCACATCACCCTCTTCCATATACGTCCATGTCCAGAATGGTGACACGCCCACTCTTGCAGACCTCAGAAGGTCATTGAACCTTTTGTGGCACTGCAGCAAGATTCACTGGGCGACCACAGGGCTGCTGACCTCTGCTGCGACCTCTGTCCAGGCTGCTCTTGTCTGGCTGGGAGGTGTACTCTTCCCGTCAGCTGGCAAGAGGATCTCCCGCCTACCCTGGAGGAGGGCTTGGCAGGGAGTCATACTCAAACCTTGGGGCATTCTTGGCCTGGGGCCCTCCACAGATCATAGCTCTGTTCTCTTGGCCATAGGTGGAGAGTCAAGGAAAGCTAAAGGCCCGATTTCCGATATCTCCCATCGGGTAAATGGGTTGTAGCTACATTCCAATGTTCTTCCTTCTCTGCCAGAGGCCCAGAATACTTCCAAACTCGATGATTAGTTATCCACATTAATAAACAAGCTCTTACCTTCTCCAACAGTTTACAGGAAATTAAAATCCTTGCCACAAATTACTCAGGTGTCCAAGCCCTGTTTCCTGGTGCAGCTGCCACAGTCCCGTTCCACAGGGGCCCTTTAAATGGGTGGCTGAGACGTACCAGGGTAACAGTCTGCTCCTCTGTCCCCACACAGTTTAGTTTGCGACTGGGCTCGCTACCCCCTCTTCCCGATGCTGTTGGCGGCTGCACGCATTGTGCGCTGCTTTTCAAAGGCAGGGGCAGGAGTCGGTGAGCCACTGACTTCTGCATTGGACTCCCGCCCACTGCTGAGCTACATAAAATTCCGCCCTTAGTGAGATCCTATTGTAAATGACAGGAATATTCATGCTCACCTATTTACGTTTGTTAGTTGACATCAGTAGAAAAGATAAGGCTGAAGCATTTGCAACAATCTTCAGCCAGAAGTGCCGAGTGGGTGATCCGTCTTGGCCTCCTCCGGAGGTCCCCAGCATCACAGATGCCAGTCTTCACCCAACCTGATTCACTCCACGTGATGTAAAGAAACGGCTAAATGGACCCTGCAAAATTTTGGCAATAGTACTGAAGATATATGCTCAGTTTGACACTCAGTTTGGGTTCTGCTGAGCCACTCAGCTCCTGACCCCTTTGATCAAACATGGGAAAAAGAGCAGAACTCCCGAGGTGAGGTGAGAGTGACTGCCCTTGACAGCAAGGCTGTATTTGACTGAGTGTGGAGCCCTAGCAAAACTGGAGTCAAAGGGAATCAGGGAGAAAACTCTCCACTGGTTGGAGCCCTACCTAGCACAAAGGAAGATGATCAGCCCCAGGACATCACTGCAGGAGTTCCTCAGGGTAGTGTCCTAGGCCCAACCATCTTCAGCTGCTTCATCAATGATCTTCCCTCCATCAAAAGGTCAGATATTCGCTGATGATTGCAAAATGTTCAGCACCATTCAACACTCCTCAGATACTGAAGCAGTCCATGTCCAAATGCAGCAAGACCTGGACAATATCCAGGCTTGGGCTGACAAGTGGCAAGTAACATTCGCGCCACACAAGTGCCAGGCAAAGACCATCTCCAACAAGAGAGAATCTAACCATCGCCCCTTGACATTCAATGGCATTACCATCACTGAATCCCCCCACTATCAAAATTTTGGTGGGTTACCATTGACCAGAAACTGAACTGAACTAGCCATATAAATACTGTGACTACAAGGGCAGGTCAGAGGCTGGGGATCCTCCACAGAATAGCTACTGTTCAGTGTGTGTCACTGTGAGAATCTATGTTCTATCCTAGCTTCTCCATTAGGCATGGTGCTGATTTTTAAGCTCCTACCTGTGACATTAAGAGCAATCGAGGCAGTGTCATCTCCTTCGGTTTCCTCCTATGGGGGTGGAGGAGTGAGTGAGGGGGGCACGAGGTAGCTTTTCCTCTTTGCCCAGTCCCCTGAGGAAGGTGAAGTGGATCTTGTTCCTGGGGACCTACAATAATAAAGCTACAAGTGTAAGAGCGCAGTGCATGTGGCTACTATTGAAGGATGTGCATGGTGAGAGCATATGGAGGTCGGGAGTGAGGATAGGTTTAGGGGGTTAGGAATAGCTGTGCGGCTGAAAGGAAGCTGCAGCAGCCACATAGCTCTGGCCTATATTCCCCCGCTCTTCCTCTGGCCATGGGTTTTTCCACTCCCTTCCCAATCATGGTCAGTGCCTCTTTCCCAAGGGAAGTGATGTTATAAAGTTATGCTTTCTCTCTCTGGGTCTCGTCTTCCTGGCAACTGCTATCTGCTCTCTTTTCCTGGAAGAGGGAGACTGGTAATTGTGAATGAACATCTTGTGTTTGTGTGTGGGTGACGCTTCATATGTTTGAAGAAGTGTGAGATGTCTCTGAGATATGAGTAGTGCCTGTGAATGATGCAATAGTGTGGGGTGTGTGAATGTCAGTATATAGTTAGAAGTTGGTGCAGATATTGAGATGTTTATTTTAAGATGAGATCTTACTTTGAGCTGCCAAATTGTTAATTTATTTTGCGGCAATGAAGCCATGTCCAATGGGTAGGGCTCCTGGCTGTGACATCCTTGGCGATTTCCTTCTACGTTAACTGCAGTACTTGCCCCTGTGACTTCCTTCCCCACTATAGGTCCAGACCATCCCTCCTTCACTACACCGTGTGTGTGTGTAGTGTGTGTACGCGTGCGTGCATGCGTGTCTGTGTGTGAGTGTGTGTGGGGGTGTGTGTGTGAGTGTGTGTGGGGGTGTGTGTGTGTGCGTCTGTGTGCATGTGTGTGTGTGTGTGAATGTGTGATGTGTACACGTGTGTGTGTATGTGTGTGTGTGTGTGTCTGTATGCGTGTGTGTACGCGCATATGTGGGTCTGTGTGCGTGTGTGTATGCGTGTGTGTGTGTATCCACGCGTGTGTGTGTGTGCGTGTGTGTGTATGTGTGTGTGTGTGTGTAAAAGCTACATATCCCACAGCAGGAAAGTTGCTCCTAATCCACTCTTGCACCATGTGTCTATTTTAGCACCTCCATGTTAATGGGTGAGCTTATCACCAAAAAAAAACATTGATTTCTTGGGGGCTAATTGCCAATCAGAACAAGGCTGGCAAATGACCGCTCTACAACTCATCATCTAAATAAAGTATGGAGGGCATCCAACATTGAGCTCCTGCACTTGAAAAAGCAACTTGCAAAATCCCTGGAGTGGAGCATTGCGCTGTTGCACTGTATGAATGTGAGAGTTGGATCCTCAATAAAACTGATGAAAGGAAAATTCCAGCTCCTGAGATGTGGCTGTGGCGGACGGTCCTTAAAATCAGCCGGACAGAGAGAAGAACCAATGAGTTTGTCCGCAGGAAAACTGGAGTCTTAGCGTTTCATGGACTTTTAGCTGAAGTGAAGAAATGGAAATTGAGAAAGTCTGACCACTGGAAAAGGCGGAGTGAGAATCTGGCGTTAGCAACAATAGAAGGTGAAAGATCAGGAAAGAACAGGCTAGGTCAGAGAAAGACTGGATGGGTGGACAACATCAGAAAGTGGATGGAGGGAGGAACAACAGCAGCACACAGAATTTCAGTGAACACAAAGAGATGCCTATGGCCCCTCGTGAACTATGAGTAATTATGGAATCAGCAACCTTTCAAACAGACATGTCTTATCAGTACAGCCCCACTTAAGCACACGTTTTCACCCTTTTTCTGAAATAACCTCCTTAATGTTTAAAGTCAACGGCCTTTCACCAGAACACAGGGCGGAATCTTCCGGTGGGCATGAGAGGATGGGCCCGACACGCCGATGGATAAAATGACGCGCGATGACATCGGGCGTGTGTCCCGACGCCATTGTGTGTCATCGCGATATTCCGCTCGGCGGGCGCACGCCGGAGTTGGCTGCGCGCCTTCCGAAATCTCAACGGCCCATCACGGCCATTAGGAAATCAATTGAGCCGCTTGTGAACACCGCCCGCCCGATCTTGAGGTTGGCTTCGGGCAGGCGAGAAGCCCAAGCGGCCTCTGTGTTTTACAGGAAACCTCTTCCACCAGCGGGACAAGATTTCCTGAAGCTTTTATTAAATAAATTAAATTTTCGTCAGTATAAAATCATGTCCCAACTCGTGTGACACAGTCGCGTGTTTAAATACATTTTTAAACCATTTATTCAATTATTTTAATATCCATTCGATCTCCCTGAGGCAGCTCCGCGGCTCACAGAGAGAGATTGCTGCGCTTTCTGGAAGAGCGCTGGCCCTGACTCTCCCTCCTTCCCCCCCCACCCACACAGGTAACACTGAGCGCTACCGGCTGCATATTACGCTGGGCGGCCCTTCGGCCCGGGTAGGATGGTGGCATGGAGCCGGTTGCAGGCGGCGATGGGCTCCACGCTCACCCCCGCCCGCACCCACCCAGCCTGCCCGCCACCGGAGAAACCCTTGGCCATAGTGTCTGCAGCCATTGAACCCAAACAGAGAATTGCATGTGGTCGAATAGCAGCAGAGGCAGAAATTGTGTAACTTGCTGGAATTCCTCAGCTTCGCCCACCTGAATCATGCTCCTAGGAATGACCCCTCTGGCCGGGAGTAAACCCCTGGTCATCAGAAGTGTCGTCTATCATTGCAGTGGCCTCAGCTTCCTAGAGGCAAACTGCTCTCACTGACCATCCTTCGGGCAGTTCACTTCCTGGAGAGTTTCCACACACTCAGCGGTAATATTTTTATTCTTGGTTGAGGCCTTTTTGAAATAGTTACCAAAGGCTAAGGGCAGAATTTTCCGTTTGTCGGGCGGGCGGGTCTGACCCAATCGCCGCCGGTGAACCGGGCCGCGCCGCCATTTTGCGCAGGCCGGCCAGTGAAGGGCCGTCCAGCGCGTTTCACACTCCCGTGGAGAGCGGGAGTTTCACATTTGCAGCGGGCGTGTACAGACCCGACTCCAATGGGGAACCGGCAGGTTGTATAAAGAAAGGCCAGGCAGCCTCCTTTAGGCTGATCGCCAAGGCCAGCGGCAGGTGCAGGGGGTCTGCACAGCAGGCTCCGGAGGAGGGCAGGCCAGAGGAGGAGGGCAGGCCAGAGGAGGAGGGCAGGCCAGAGGAGGAGGGAAGGCCAGAGGAGGAGGGAAGTCCAGAGGAGGAGGGAAGTCCAGAGGAGGAGGGGAGCAGGCCAGAGGAGGAGGGCAGGCTAGAGGAGGAGGGGAGCAGGCCAGAGGAGGAGGGCAGGCCAGAGGAGGAGGGGAACAGGCTAGAGGAGGAGGGCAGGCCAGAGGAGGAGGGGGGCAGGCCAGAGGAGGAGGGGAACAGGCCAGAGGAGGAGGGCAGGCCGGAGGAGGAGGGGAAAAGGCTAGAGAAGGAGGGCAGGCCAGAGGAGGAGAGGGGCAGGCCAGAGGAGGAGGGAAGGCCAGAGGAGGAGGGAAGACCAGAGGAGGAGGGAAGGCCAGAGGAGGAGGGCAGGCCAGAGGAGGAGGGCAGGCCAGAGGAGGAGGGAAGGCCAGAGGAGGAGGGAAGTCCAGAGGAGGAGGGAAGTCCAGAGGAGGAGGGGAGCAGGCCAGAGGAGGAGGGCAGGCTAGAGGAGGAGGGGAGCAGGCCAGAGGAGGAGGGCAGGCCAGAGGAGGAGGGGAACAGGCTAGAGGAGGAGGGCAGGCCAGAGGAGGAGAAGGGCAGGCCAGAGGAGGAGGGGAACAGGCCAGAGGAGGAGGGCAGGCCGGAGGAGGAGGGGAAAAGGCTAGAGAAGGAGGGCAGGCCAGAGGAGGAGAGGGGCAGGCCAGAGGAGGAGGGAAGGCCAGAGGAGGAGGGAAGACCAGAGGAGGAGGGAAGGCCAGAGGAGGAGGGAAGGCCAGAGGAGGAGGGCAGGCCAGAGGAGGAGGGGAGGCTGCAGGGTAGGCCAGAGGAGGAGGGCAGGCCAGAGGAGGAGGGGAAGCTGCAGGGTAGGCCACTGGGGGGCCAATGTGCCCTTTGCTTCTCTGATGCCTGCCTTGCTGCCCTTCTCGAGGAGGTGACAGAACGGCGAGAGGTCTTGTTTCCCCAGGATGGGAGGAGGAGGGTCCCCCACATCACAAAGTGGGCCTGGCAGGAGGTGGCGGAGGTGGTCAGCTCCCAAGATGCTGTGCGGCGCACAGGAACCCAGGGCCGCAAGCGCTTCAATGATTTCTTGCCCTCTGGAAGGGTGAGGACCATGTCAGCCTTGGCTATTTAACCCAGCAGGTAGCCTTAGCCTTTGAGGCCCCCTCCCCACGTCTTAGTGTCGTTACTGCATTGGGCATTTGGCGCACGCTGGGTGGGCAAACAGATAGTGACCATGTTTACATCAGCCTTAGTGGTTGAGGAGAAGATGGGTTCTCCCCGCAGCATATGTTGGTGTTTGTTGCATTTGAGTAGTCTGGGGGCAACCTGCAGGGGAGGCAGCTAGACACATACTCAGACCTCCAACACATGTCTTATTGATGGTGATGAGATGGTGCGCCTCCTTTCCATGGGCGCTAAGACTCGTGTGTTATTGAAAGTGATGGACGCCGCATGTGTCCAAGGTGGCCACTGTGGGAGGGGGTTGGAAGCAGCCGGACTATCTTCTGGTGACTGATCACCAGTAGTGTGGACAGGCTTAACCTCACACTTATCCACATAACATTCCATGTGGCATTCCTTAGGCCATCTGACCAGCCTGTCTGTATGCGCGTGTAATGTTTGGGCCTCCTCTTGACTATTT
This sequence comes from Cetorhinus maximus, assembly GCF_964194155.1. Taxonomy (NCBI): domain Eukaryota; kingdom Metazoa; phylum Chordata; class Chondrichthyes; order Lamniformes; family Cetorhinidae; genus Cetorhinus; species Cetorhinus maximus. Next base: position 105,955,044 of record NC_135893.1, read on the forward strand.
ACCACCCCACCAATGTTCGTCTCCTTAGCTTCTTGAAGGTTGAGCGCATTATGAGCCTGGGGGGAAAGGGATGAAAGGTGTTACTGACTGAACACTAACTGATCCACTGTCCTTGTTGTTAATTTCAGCATCACCACCGCATGGCCACCAGGAACAAGTCCAGAGCCCCCCCTCCACACCTGAGGGGCATCAATTGGCACTAGCGTCACATCCTTTCAGTGAGCCAAGCACCAGCGCAGCAGCAAACACTTCGGTGGGGAATATAACATCGGCTAGTGTCCCAGGGCAGAGTGGAGAGGGCACTTCACAATCGCTGGAGGAGATGGTAGGGACAGAGAGTGCCGATGGCGCCAGCAGCTGGAGGACCAGGCACATGCTGAGTCCGGCAGTGATGATGTACTTCTGGAGATGTCAGCCATGCAGCAGCTGCAGGACAAGCGGCCGGGTGCGCGGGAGCATCTGGCAGGGTTGCATGAGAGTGTGCTTTAGTTGGTCTCTATGGTGGAGGAATCCAGGCAGAGTGTCAGTGAAGGCATGAACCTCAGGACAGAGCTTCAGGCTTCCTCCATTGAGAGATTGGCAACTATTATGGAGAGGGGCTTCAGTCGGATGGAGAATATTCTGATTGGGTTACGCTCTGACCTGCAGCCCTCACAGCGCTAATGGCCAAGGGTGGTCATTCCCAATGTGGGAGATGTTCTGGGCACCAAGTGTCGGCACTCAGTGCCCATCTATCTGTGGTGAGCAGGGAGGTCCAATGTGACCTCACATTGGCGCAGCAGCTGCCTGTCGTCGCTGCCTGTCCTCTCAGGGCGCTCCGGATGGGGGCAGCAGCTCCTCCGCCCCTCTGCCAGTCAACATTTCTTCCGTTGAGGCTGTGACAACTGGGGAGGTGCCAGTTCTGGAACTGGCCACTCCCTCCCAGGCAGAGCCAGCACAGGCTCCACGGGCTAGAGGACGCCCACCAAGGTCATCGTGGATGAAGGTCAATGCCCGTCTGAACAGAGCGTCTGTAACCTGCTTGACACAAGTGTGGAAAGATCACCCACTGAGCCCTGGAAGGAGCCAGAGGCATAGAAGTGGAGGGCAACTGTGAGCTTCAGAGCCACTGGCATGGGGTGTCCACCCACACAGTTAGCGGAGATCTCAGGGCTGATCATCTGACAGATATAGTTGACTGTCTCCCTTGAGAATCGGAGCCTCCTTTGGCACTGCACCTCAGACATATTGAGGTAGCTGCTTCACTACCTGTAAACCCTGGCAGCAGGATAGTGGCATCTTCTGCTGCCTCTTCCATCTTGGACAACCTCTTGGCCCTGCGCCCCTTGTGCCTGCGCCTGGACTCCCAAAGGTGGCTCCCCTGGAGGCTGATTGTCCACTCCTGGCCTCCTCCTTATTCTATCCCTCCCTTCCTCCTCAGAGGAGCTGCCTCCAGTGGAGATGTCAGAATCCATACCCAGGCTAAATGGAGGCCTCCGGAAAGCTGCAGGCCTGATAAAGATTCCTGTCTGCAGAGTGCTGAACTGAAGCTTCGAAGTACAGAGAAAGCGGCTGGAAATCGATCTGAACTGGTAACAATCACACAGGCAAGTTTAAAACACTTTCTGCATTAAATACTTCATGTAAAACATTGGCAACCTCTCTGAGCCCAAATATCCCGCCCATGGATGAGGTTTCTTAAAAAATGACTTACCTGCCTGCCCGTTGCGCCCATGCGCCGAGCCGAAGATCACACGGGCTCCTCAAAATCGGCGTCGATAGCCGAGGTAAGGGCCTTAACAAGGCCTTTAATTAATGGCGGGCGAGCGTTGCACTTCATCGCGCATCCGCCCAGCTAAATATCGCTATGCCGCGCGGTGATGTTAGGACGCTCGCCCGACATCAGCATGCGCCATTTTAAACGCCTCCATGCGGGGCCCACTACCCGCACGTCATCCAGAAAATTCTGCCCTAATAGTCAGTCTGAATGTCTATAATCTAGAAAATATAGTCGCCAATAAATTTAAAAGGAATTCAGGAGAATGTGGAACTCACTACCACATGGGATGGTGTAGACTGATTTGGTGATGAGCCTGGAATTTGCCTTCCCAGTTAATTTACCATGACAAAATCAGCACTTTCTTTTCGGTGATAATCTTGTCATCATTTTCCTGCAATCCTCACTGTCTGACCGCATTCCGGGTATATCCTGGCAGGAAAATATCCCGAACGTGACAGTCCTCTCAAAGGCAGAGCTCCTAAGTTTGGTAGCACACATCAAACAGAGGCAGCTTTGTTGGTTCGAGCACTTGTGCAGGATGGAGTATCGTCGCAGATCCGAGGACTTGCTGTACGGTGAGGTAGCCAGAGCCAGAGGATTAGTGGCTTCGGGGATGCTTGCAGGCAAGGCCTGAAGGCCCTAGACATCGATTATCACATGTGGGAGTCACGGGCGGACGGTAGAGGAAAATGATGACACGTCCTGTGGGCTGGCGTGCACCACCACGATGACCAGTGGCAACGTCAGCTTGGCAACAGACGCCAACACCGAAAGCAACAGCTTCATGTCCGGCGCCTGTGGCAGAACCTGCCTCTCAAGGACTGGCCTTCACAGCCAAGCGCATCGTCTGACGGCTTCCACCTGAAATGGGGTGGTTGCTGTGTGTCCCACATCTTTTGTAGATGGAAGGATGCCAGGATGTCGGATTTTCTTGCTGTTCAGCTTCACACCCCTATCCCTCATCCAATCTCTTATGAAAATGAGTTCAGTCACACTGAACATACGCCTTGTTACATTTCAAGTTGTTCTTCCTTGTTCTTTCTAGCACTTCTGAGTCTGGTGATTTGTTCCTGCTGAGCAATCCCCAAACCATGATCTCGCCTGTCCTTGTGTGCAGAGCTCAAGTAACGACTGAATGTTTTACGATGCACTTTAGCTGCAATGGAAGTCCCAAGTATCACACATCATTAGTAAGAACTTCCAAAGTGTGAATTGAAATTAATCGGATGCATCTGTGCATTTAATTCCAAAACACTTTCCTCCAGTTTAACTGTGACACAATCTCTTCTAGTGTGGGTAATTTGCTGTGTTTTCTGAGTAGTTTTGTTCGAAGTGAGTGGATAAAGCTGCACAGGCGTCTTTCAGTTTGGTTTGTGCAGATTCATTAAGAAGTGAACCTATTTAGTGAGCTCATCAACTAGAATAATTAAACCAAGTGATTTCATGCTGTTCTGTTCTGTTTTGCTTCTATCCTTCAGTATAAATGTGGTATGACTTGACGATCAGTCAAGAAGCTACCCGGTACATCAAGTCATTACATTTGGCGACGAGGGTAAAATAGCTCCAGTGCTGCACCTCGCCTCGTGAATGTCAGTACGTCAGGTCTTAAGAAAAAAGAAAAGTATACTCACCAGTCCTACCATTCATCAGCAGAACTGATCCTTACAATGTGACTACCGAAGACGGGAGCCAGCATGTAGTGCGCCTTGGTTTTTATTTCGTGGCGAACAAAATTACCACGGAGGAGAAGCAGAACGCAATCCTTTTGAGTGTCTGTGGTAGCAAGACATCCACAGTCTGACGGGGCCTGAACGCGCCCAATTCTAAATCCTTTAACAAAGTTGTAGATATTGTGAAATTGCATTACCAGCCGAAACCATTGGTAATAATGCAGAGGTTTAAGTTTAACTCCAGAGTAAAGGCCCCAGCCTATACAGCAACCTATATAGCAAAGTTGAAACAGTTGGCTGAGCACTGCGACTTTAAAGCCAGACCTGTGCTTTACGCCCTAAAGGAGAAGGTGGATGCAGAACTGCGCAGGTTAGAAAAGCTGGGCATCATCCAGCCTGTCCAATTCTCAGAATGGGCAGCACCCATAGTGCCTGTGTTGAAACCTGACCAAACTGTATGCATTTGTGGGGACTATAAATTGAACGTGAACAAGGCAGTCAAACTAAATAAATATTCTAACCCATGGAGAGATGACTTATATGCAAAGCTAGCTGGAGGCAAATCCTACACCAAACTGGACATGAGCCATGGATACCAACAACTAGAGCTGGGTAGCACATCTAGATGGTATGTAACCATCAACACGCACAAGGGTCGCCTACCCTTTGGAGTATCGTCTACATGTGCAATCTTCCAAAGGACAATGGAGAGTCTCTTGCAAGGACTTCCCTGGGTGGTAGTGTACCTAGGTGATGTGCTGATCACAGGATCAACTGAAACAGGGCACTTGGCCAACCTGGCAGAGGTGTAAAGAAGGTTTTTGGAAGCCGGTATATGATTAAAGAAAGAGAAATGTACATTCCAAGTGCCAGAAGGCATCCACCTTTGGTCACAGGGTGGATGCCTTGGGTTTGCATCTGGTCAAGCAGAAAGTTAGGGCCATTGAAGAGGCGCCCTCTCCGTTCAGTGTAACTGAACTCAAGTCTTTTCTGGGCATGATCAACTATTATAGCTGCTTCTTGCCAAACCTGTTGACAGTGTTAGCACCATTACACTTGTTATTAAAAAAGAATCATTGTTGGTCATGGAATTCGCAACAAGAAGAAGCCTTTGTGAAAATTAAGAAGCTATTACACTCATCATGTTTACTGGTACACTGCAACCCATTGAAAGAATTGGTATTAACATGCGATACGTCTCCTTAAGGTGCGGGAGCTGTGTTATCACATAGGATGGAAGATGGATCAGAAAAGCCAATAGGCTATGTCTCCAGAATCCTCTCTGCAACTGAGAAGGGTTATTCCCAACTAGAAAATGAAGGTTTATCACTGGCATTCGGAGTGAAGAAACTCCACCAGTACCAGCATGAACGATATTTCACCATTGTGTCGGACCATAAACCATTAATGGGTTTATTCAGTGAGGATAAAGCCATTCCGCCAATAGCATCAGCAAGAATTCAACGTTGGGCTTTGATATTATCTGCATATGAGTATACCTTTATGCACCGTCCTGGCTTGTCTATTGCAAATGCAGATGCACTCAGTTGTCTCCCATTACCAGATAGCATTGTACATGCTCCAGTGCCACAAGAAGTTGTGCTTGTAACGAATTTCTTGGATTCTTCACATGTGTGTGAAGCAAATTAGGAATTGGACGAACAGAGATACAAGTTTGTCGAAAGTCCGAGACCTTGTTTTGCAAGGGTGGTTGAATTCACCAGTGCCTGAAGAGATGAGACCAATCCATGCCTGAAAATCAGAGTTAAGTTGTTAAGATGGAATCTTGTTGTGGGGATCAAGAGTCGTCTTACTTTTGCAAGGAAGAGAACCACTCAGAGCTTCACAGTGCACATCCAGGCATTTCGAAGATGAAAATGCTTGCACAAAGTTATATCTGGTGGCCAGGTATAGACAGTGACATTGAAAACATGGTCAAGCACTGTCCCTACTGTCAGCACCAACAGAAGTTGCCTGTTTCAGCTCCATTGCACCCGTGGGAGTGACATGGTCAACCCTGGGTTAGGCTACATATTGATTATTTAAGACCATGCTTAGGTACCATGGGTGGGATTTTCCTCACCAGCCCACTGCCGCCATCCTCCGGTCCTGCACAAGCCAATGGACTTCCGGCTGGGGCACCGCCTCACCTGCGATGAGGCCAGAAAATCCCGGCCTACGTTTTTATTGATCGTAGATGCGCATTCTAAATGAATAGATGCGTATGGAGTCAGATCACCGACATCGAGCACAACTATCGAAAAGCTGCGTCAATGTTTTAGTGTACGCTGCCTACTGGAAGTCACTGTTTCAGATAACGGTGCAGCCTTTACCAGTACAGAGTCTCAGAGATCCATGAGTTTAAACGGAGTCAGGCATATTAAAATAGCCCCATATCATCCCCCATCAAATGGGTTAGCTGTAAGAGCTGTGCAAGTTTTCAATTCTGGAATGAAGAGGTTATCAGAAGGTACTCTAGAAACTCAGCTGTTCCACTTTCCTCTTGATTATCGGGCTATGCCTCATTCAATGACGGGTTCAACACCATCTGAATTGCTGATGAAAGGCCACCTACATACAAGGTTAAGTCTGGTGTTTCCAAACTTAGAGGGGAAGGTAGAGAAGAATCAGAGTAATCAAAAATTGAATCATGGTATTCAGAGCAAAGCCCGCAGATTCACTGTAGGCGACAGCATTTCATGTGGAATTTTGGAAAGGACCTTGTTGGGTTCCTGGTACAATTGTCTCAGAAACTGGTCCCTTGTCCTTTCAGCTGGAAGTGGAATACCCAATTGTTTGAAAACATGTGGATCATCTTAGGAACAGAGACATCCCAACAACCAGCTATTCTGCCTGTGAACCATTGAACCCTGAGGTGACTGACCTAGAATAGACATGCCTAATGTTCCTGTAGAGTTGCCAAACCCTGAACTGCCACTTTCTAATGATGTACCTGATGCTGCAGTTCCTGATCATGTCCATCCAGTGAAAGAATCTCAAGTAGTTGAGCTATGCTGCTCTAACCAAATAAGGAAGCCACCTCAGAGGCTTAATCTTTAATTCCCTGAATTGTATATATGTATATGTTGTGGGATATTCAAATGTAAATAAAAACTGTAAAAAAAACTAAAGGGGAGGAAATGTAGTAATTGAAAGTATAGTCTTTCCGACTGTCAATCAGAGGTCACGTGATTGTTCTTGGAGACTCTGACCAATGAGCCTTAAGCACAGGGCTTTCTATTGGAGGACCTGGTTCAAGCATGTGGCTTCTGAAAAGCCCTCTGTAATAAAGTTATCTGTTTCAAGTAGAAACCTATCTGGTACGTCAAGTCATTACAAAATGGTAACATCCTACAAGGTTCAAACACTTTGGGCTGAGTTTTACTGCAATGGCTGAGGTACTGCTGCGGGACCGAAAGTGAGAGACCACCTCACATAGGGGGGCACTGGAACCCAGAGAAGTGTCTTCCCAGAGGTAACCAACCGCTGAGGCTGAAGCTGCAAGATGAGGGCAATTGGATGGTCTGGGGCCTGAGAATGCTGGGGCCAGACAAGCCCTGGTGATCAGAAAGGGGGTGGACAGGTGCCATCATTGTCGCAGGGCAGACATTGCCACATGGAGGACCCTATGTGGGCCAGGGAGTGCCCAGACAGGAGGCCCCCTCTGTTGCCAAAGGCCTGATAAAATTCTGGCCAGGCTGCGCATTGTGGAACAACTTAATGCTATGTTCACGGGCCAAACATCTAAGACTGAGCAGAATCGGTATACTCATTGAAGAATGAACCTGAACTCTCTGCTCCTGTGTACAGACTTTATAAAGCATCTGCAGCCAATAGCCTTTTCAGAAACTGCATTCTTTCATCTTCCTTTCGTCCAAGTGCCACAACTTTAGATATATTATGAAGTTGTGTTTGCTCACACAGCAATTCCTTTAAGTGGATCATATCTGTTGCGATACAGAAGCTGCACCTTATCAGTAGTCTGCACTTGCAGAGCTGTGAATCCTGCAGGAAAACTAACGACCTGATTTTCAATAATCTGCATATTGGATTAAAGATAGATTAACGCAATGCTGAACACTCTTCAAACAGGGAAACACTAAGATCAGAATTTTTATAATATGAAGAAATGAAAATAGCTATTTACAATTAAATTGAAAGTGAAACATCAAATAATTCAGCAAATGTTATTCATACAATTTCAATGTTTATTTGCCTATCTTGAGAATGTTCTGGATATTAATATTTTTTGCCTTGACAAATTCCAATTTCTTTTCATCAAACTCCAATTCCATTTTTATTGTTTCATTGTCAGTTGATGTTGAATGATAATGTACCTCAAACGCAGAACACTTCTTCAAATCCTAGACTCAAGAGCATAGGGTACATACAACCATCAGCTTGCAAGCTATTAGGGCCTTCTAGCCGTTCTCACCTCATCTCATCTCATCTCAATTGGAGGAGATGGTGGTATAGTGGCCTAGACTACAAGATGGTGATTTAGAAGCTCAGGCTAATGCTCTGGGGCCATGGGTTCAAATCCCACCATAGCTGTGGGTGGAATTTAAATTCAATGAATAAATCTGGACGCGAAAGCCAGTCTCAGTAATGGTGACCATGATATCTATTACTGATTGTTGTAAAACCCATCCGGGTCACTAATGTCCTTTGGGGAAGGAAATCTGCTGTCCTTACCTGGTCTGGCCTACATGTGACTCCAGACCCACAGCAATGTATTGATTCTTAACTGATCTCTGAAATAGCCTAGCAAGCCACTCAGTTCAAGGGCAATTAGGGATGGGCAACGAATGCTGGCCTTGACAGTGATGCCCATGTCCCACGAAAGAATAAAGGAAAGAAAATTCTCATCTCACCATTCTGGAGATATTATCAAGGAGATAAAGGTATGTGGAGCTGAGGGAGAATGTTGGTCCATCCAGTCCATCAATCCATTGAAGCCAACATTCAGGACCAAAACGTTAGGTGGCAAAAAGAGGGAGTGCTGCAGGAGGGGGTGTTAGCTCATATGGGATTTAAACAGATTATAACATGTCAGCCGGATTTGCAGCATTGAACTCTGATGTCGAGAGTGCGAAGGTAATGAGCACAATGCAAACTGGAAGGTAAATATCCATCATATAACTGATGAGAAAATCCTGAGACTAGGGTTGACAACTATTGCAAAACATTACATGCACTATATCACCAATTATGAGAACACACATTCATTTGATCAAGGCCAAGTACCTATCATGATTAGCTACTGATGAAGGTCCACACCTCCAACCAGCAGAGCCACCATTCTATTGGATATTTAAATAAATTGATCGATCCTGAACTTCAAGTAAGGTGCCTCACTTGAAAGGAACATGGATCAGAGAATCTGGCCAAAATAGTTGCAGGTTTATCATTGACCCATGCACCCTGTAAGCGCAGTAATCTACTGTGAGCATATAGGATTGCTGAATTCAGCCTAATGTGCATATCCATGCTGTGCCCTAAGAGATGATGACAACACATTCTTACATTTTACAGTGAATTGCACTACTCATGATGCTGATTGTGAGGAAATGTCGAGCTTGGTGTCCATCTAATAAAAGTTCAAACTCAAACTGGATAAATCTATTCTTGGTTCATTCCATGTGACATTAAATGCATGGGTCCACTGGACATGGTCAAGACAATGGGCCCCTGCTGTAGTGCTGAAGACCTGCACACCTAAACTATCCATCTCAGTTGCCAGGTGCAGCCAGGACATTGGAATCTACCCCAATAATGAGAAAAAGGTGCCAGGTGCATCCTATTCACAAAAAAAAACAGAACAAATCTAACTCGGCCAATACTGGCCAAAATTCTAAAGAGCTAACAGTAATGTGAATGGGAGGAGCAATCAACAATCCCATTAAGTGACATCTGTTCATTAATAACCTGCTGACCAGTGTTCGGTTTAGTTTCCGCCAGACTGCCTATCTCCAGATCACAACCCAATCTTTATGCAAACAGGGACACAAGTGATGAACACCGGGGGAGAGGTGAGAGGAGCTGTTGTTAATATCAAGGCAGCATTTAACCAACAGGGTGGCCAACTGTCCCAGATTTTCTCTCTCCACAGAGATGGTGCCAGACCTGCTGAGTTTTTCCAACACTTTCTGTTTTTAATGTCATGACTCTCGATTCCTTTGTCTTCATAATTGGGCCAATTCTCACTTGGTTCACGATTGACCCTTTACCTCAAATTTTCAGTGGCAACTTGGAGTCCTCAGCACTTCTATAAGTATCCATGATTTTTTTCAAACGTTAATCCATTTCGTTGACTAGTCTTTCTCCAGCCCGATCTTATACCGTAGACTCTCTTGTCTTTAGTTAGGCAAACCATAAGCTTACAACGCACATGATTTAGTGGAATGTTTATCCAGCCCTGTCTACTCATGCAGAATGACTGATGTAGTAATCATATTCTGTTGTGTAAAATAATACTCCTGTTTCAGTGGACAAACTGCCAATAATAAATAAAACAAACAGAAAGATCAAAGCTACTGATTTTTCATCAGGACCACTGATCTGGACAGATGCCCAGCTGAAGGGCTGGAAGCTGGGTATCTATTCCCTGTTCCTAAGGCAATTCATTGCTCAGGTATAACAGTCTGTCCTTATAAATATTATTGGATCCAATCCCAGGCATCACAACTGGCCAAAGTGCTCTGAAAAGCATTTTTTACATTAAAAAGTCAATTTTTAAAAATGCATTATTAGCCCACAAAAAGCAAATGTTTGTATAGACTCGGTGTTAGATTTCCATCAATTTTGAGACAAATTTAGAATGTTAAATGAAGTAAGATGAAGTCACTACCTCAAATCTGCTGCCAAAACACAGCACCTGGATCTCCTTCTTAGAAAATCACCTTTGAGACCCGCCAGTTGCTCCATCTCATATAAAAGGGGTCAGGGAATGTGGATAATATCCTTGGCTCCATTACTCCAACTTTCTTCCCAAACCATCGCTGATACTTCCTGCCATAAACGGAAAAGCAGACAGACTATGTTCTAGAAAATATAGAATGGACTGGTGGGAATTGACAGAAACAAGAACCCTTCAGCAATGAGGACACACGGAGGTGGCCATCCACACAAACTACAAAGAGCATTTGTTTCTGCTGTGTAAGGGTGTTCGGGCAGATCAAGGGTTAATGTGGGACTGGGGAAACGGTACCGCCCCTGGTAGGATTGGATTGGATATAGTTATGGGTTAACAATAAGCGGTTTGTGGTCAACCATACAAGCCCCCAGAACTCTCAGTGAGACACTAAACAACCTTACAACAGTTTCCAAGACAGCGTACCAACAATTCTTCTTCTTAAGGGAAATCCCACAATGGAACAAGCTGCCAAAGGAAATAGTCACAGTCCCATCACTGGTAATCTTCAAGACCCATCTTTAGACCATCTCCAAGTATAAGTTTTTCATTATCATGACCACCATATCAATGAGTCATGTCTGATTCAGCTGGTGCTAACCACATTCATAAATGTTGGTGGAATACGGATGTTAGTCTACGATGCCAACACAGGCAAGGCAGAAGCAGAAGCAGATTTTAAGCGATAGTTGGGGTGTCAGGAAGTTATTCCTGAGAACGACACCACAATGAGGAAACCATTTTGAGCACTGATACTGACGGTTGGTGTTAGTTTGTCTGTATATCAATCTAGCTGATGATTTGGAAATTCGGTCAGGACTTTTTAAGCTTTGTATTGGAGACCTTGGATCTCCAAATTGGGAATCCCTCAATTCTTATGCAACAGCCAAGGAGGCATCACTGAAAATGTGACATCCCTATGTGTTAATGCCCAATTACACTGGTCTACAGTTTGTTTGCAGTTTGTGCCTCAGGCTGTGCTTCCTCCAAAGAGATGATGTTGACTGGTGGCTGAAGACCTGCAGCCCAGGTCCACCAGGAAAGCAGCACTTTCTCCAGCAGTGAAGTTTACAATTACCCTGAATTTGTCTGTGATTGTATCCTTCCAGGCAGCAGCAGGTGACCTGCACCACATCAGTCAGGAAGCTGCTCACCATTGCATCAAGGTGGTCACTAAGGACAGAGTGCGTTTTATCTGTCCCAATGGAAGAAAACAAACAAAGAGATGGAGCTATTCAGATCGACAGACTGACAGGGTTCACACAGGTGCAAGGAAAAATAGATGAAACTTATTTACCATCCAAAGCCCCATTGTCACCACACCCACCCCCCGCCCTCCACACTCCTGTCTCTTCCCCCCCACCACCCCATACCCGCACCGCAGCTACCTTTTTACACTTTTGCACCCTCAATTTTATGAATAGGAAAGATTTCATTGTATCAATGTCTGGTTAGTGTATGAGTACAATCACAGTATTGTGCATCAATAACCAGGAAGCTGCCAGTCTGACATCATCCGGACCTCCAAAAAGTGAAAGCAGATGGAGAAATGAACTTAATTCTTTTTTAGTTTCATTTATTTTACAGAGCAGCATATTCATCAAAAGAAATGCCAATGATTCCAATCGACCCCTCAAAACTACTTAAGAAAGAAACACAGCAGAACACAGCAGGTGCTGGGAATCGGAAATAAAACAGAAAGTTCTGGAAATCCTCAGCAGGTCTGTCAGCAGCTGTGGATAGAGAAAGAGTGTTAACATTGAGTTGTATATGACTCTGCTTCAGAAATTCTGAGTTATGAATTTGTGCTGGCAGACCTGCCGAGTATTACCAGCACTTTCTGTTTTTATTACTAAAGAAAGAACTTTTTTTGTTCGTATTGTGTCTTTGTGCCTTTTCAACCTCAGGACGTCCCAAAGCACTTTGCCGCTAATGAAGTTCATCACTGTTATAGACTAGCCATATTGGACCAACAGCAACCAGAGGTTACTGTGTCCACACAGCTGGCACAATCCATGCTTCTTCGAAGGAAGAGCAGCTATACGTGGATAAGTTGAGGAGGAAAGAAAGTTGCAGCAAATTAAGTTTACTGCATCATGCTGATATAAACGTTTCTACTCTGTCCCTTTACATTTTTTCATGTCATACATGCGTAATATATAAATTAGTTAACCAACTCAGAGAGGCTTAAACATTGGTTTGTGCCAGCCTTCAGGCATGTGCAGGGTGCAGGGAATAATTCCTACACCGGAGTGGGTGGACCAGCGTCACACCCAGCGATGGGCATCATGTGCCTGAGATCGTTGAGTTGCAGACACTTGCTGGGTGGTCTCCAGGCTGCTCACTGGAGAAGTGGTTTGAAATTTTGACCCACTGCCTAATCTGCAATGAGGAAGAAAGGTTCCAAACACGCCCTGTAGTGATGGTCTTGCTATGGAACCAGTATTTTTATAAAAATGTGCCTTTTGGGTGGCTGCCTCCTTTAAACCTATGACACTTGGGCCATGTTTTCTGGAGCAGGCTTCATGCAGCTAGGCAACCCAATTTTACATCGAGGGCCTCAAGCAGTTTTAAGGTCCCCTATTTTCATATTCTAAGGATGTTTGTTTTTCAGCCTTTGTCAGTGAAATGGGAGGGACACCTTCCACTCTGTAGTGAGCATGCCTGTCATTTTAGTTGACATCTATACTGAAAATGAGTGAAGCACCATCAAGTTCGTGGCCCACATGACACTCCTACCATGTTAAATGCTCATGTTCATGTAGATTGTCTCATTCAGTTTCAAGGTACTGTTGCTAAGCATAAAAATGGATAAAATAAGGAGAAATAGCATGGAATTGAACTTGGTCCAGTCCTTCATGAGTTAAAGGAAAGGAAAATCAAAACAGCCAGACCGCACACCACTGAAATCCTAACCTGGTTTATCCATCTGAATAATTTAACTCCATTTTTAATAAAAGCTTTTTCATTAGGTCACTGCTTCAATAATGTTACTACTCTTTCATTTACTGGATGCAGTAAGTAGCTCCCATTTCATGGCAGAGTTTGCAGCTCACTGGATATTGGTTTACTTCGCGATCATTTCCATTAGCCTGTAAAAGCACTGTGGTATTTTTCAGTAAATGGTGAAATTAGATTTATTTCCTGAGAAATAAGACCAGATATTGGCAGAAACACAAAACCAGCTCTGTGACAGCGGTGAAAGGATATCTCCAAGATATGTAACAGAGGTTTGCTGACACTCCTCCGGGGGTTTTAGACTACGCACCAGTCTAACCTTCAAGAATTTTCTGTTTGCCGTGTCTGCCGGAGTCGGCAGGCACAGGCCACAGGAAAGTTACAGAAATAGATCAGGAGTTTTTAGCTTATCAGAAGAAATCATCTATTGGGGTTCACCTGTGTGATTGCCCTCATGGTGAGATGTTACCTTTTAACAGGGCTGCCCTGTGAAGGTGTGTTGAGTGGACACCAATATTTTACCTTACGGGGAAAGGAAAAATGGGAATGGGATTTAACCTTTGCCACTTGGAGGGGAGTAATGTTGAGAAGATACCCAGTAACTCCTAAGCCCCAAGCAAGCTTAAGCATTAGGTAAAATCTTTCTGTAGCCAGAGTGAAACCATGCAAAGAATTTTTTAGTTCATTAGATATCTGTTGATACCGTTAAAGGGAAGCTGGATTGTTATCTGTTGAAAGGAAGTATTAAATGTTATAGAGATCTTAGTAAAACTATAAAACCGATCTAACCTCTGAGGTGGGTTTCTTGTGGTGAGATGGAGGTAGGAGCCGGACACTTAGAAGTTCAAATTTTCTGTACGTCCTGCAGTTTCTAACTACAGGACATCTTTTCTGTCGCCTCGCTGCCTGACAGCCTGTCTGCTTGACAGGGTGGCTGCCTGTCAGCTCGCTGCCTGACAGCCTGTCTGCTTGACAGGGTGGCTGCCTGTCAGCTCGCTGCCTGACAGCCTGTCTGCTTGACAGGGTGGCTGCCTGTTGGCCTGTTGGGTGGGAAACCTGCTGCACAAATCTGCAGCCAACTAGAGGTGGGGAGGGAGAGGGGGGTAGCTGGGAGAGAACACTGGGTGGGGTGGTGTTGGAGGGAGCAACAGAGAAGTGGACGGTGGTAGAGGGGGCTGGGCTCCGATCACTGGAGGGGAAGCAGACAAATGTTGGGGATGGGTACAGAGGGAAGCTTGTTGGCCATGGAGGAAACACCCTTCTTCCTCCTGACCCACAGGCAGTTCTGTCAAGCCTTTTACCTTATATATTCAGCCCTTCTCGCCTCCTTTTACCTCCCAGGTTTCCCAAAGCCAAGCAAACCTGGCCTACAATGGTTAAAAACAGAATCACTGTTAAAATGAAGGCACCAGGACCTCCCTTCAAATGGTTTCAGCGGCAGACCAACTTTCCGTGGTTCCACCAACATCCCACTTCACCACAGGCCTGAGGCTGGTTGGGTTCCTGTTCCACATTTCCAGCTTTATAAGCTCCCACCCTAAGCAAACCCGTTTGTTTTGGTTAAGATTAGCCACAATGTAGTTTTCAGATGGGGGAGGGAAAGTTTCTTAAATTGCGGGGATAATGTGTATACGTGGGGAAGGACACAGTAGGCCCAGTGAAAGATCAACTGCTGCCCTTCACTCCCTCCAAACCTTCCTGTGTTCTTAGTATCTTTGCAGGATTGCTGAAAACAGCTCCGATGCTGAGGTTTTTGAGTTTTTAGCATTTAGTATTACCTGGTGCTGGTCGGCTACACAGCAGCTTCTAGATTGTCGACACGTCCTTCAGACTGAGACATCCTGAAGATGAGAAGAAAACAGAAAAACGTAAGAAAACGACTTTAAATCACACCAGATTCCCCATGGCACTGTTCGTGGTAAAACAGATGATATTCTGCTTTATGAGGAAGGAACATTGTCCCCTCGGCAATACACAGCTTATTACCCTGCTGGTACATTGCAGCTGTGTGGAACCTACCTAGCCTAGCGCTTTCAGACCACAGGACTAATTGCTGTATAGAAATATTAGGAATATAGGGTAGAAGTTAATGCCCTCCCTCAAGATGAGTTTCAAGGCATGGGGCATTTAACTGGACGTGAGGGTATCGAGTAGGGACCCCACTGACTCCCTGTCTCCACTCCGAATAAATCCATAACAAGAAGACTCATCGATGGCCTTCTCACCCGCCACCAATTGAGACCCACTGAAGGTCCTCATCCCACCACCACTGGTATTCAGTCAGCGACGGGAGGGGTAGGTCACTGGGGAAGCCGGAAAGCAAACCTGGCTGGGGCTGCTTGAGGGCTCTCAGGGTGGGGAGGGGCCCCTTGTTTAAAGACACTCAGTACCTGATCAAGACACCCAGCATTGGGAAGGGGGGAGAGGGACCTTCTGGGAGCCACCCACCCCCACTTGCTGCTGACTCCCCCTCACCCTGTGACCACGTCCTGCTCTCACCCGCCTGTGGCCTGGGTCCCTTGACGATCCTGAGGCTCTCCATGGATGCATTACTGGCGGCTGCCACCAGCCCCCCTGATTGGCCAGCAGCTCTCTCCGGGTTGGGATTTCTGACCCTGGGTTTCTTGATCCTGGGGAAGATCTGCCACTGTCCATTTAAGTGACTGAGGGACGCTTAATATGGCGGGCTTTCTCCAAAGGAGCCGATGCAGGTTTAAACTAGAATGGCAGGGGGATGGGAACCTGAGCAGGGAGACAGAGGAGGGGGGAAACAAGGATAGAAACGAAGGACAGAAAAGTAAGAAGCAAAAGTGAAAAAAACAAGGGCAAAAAAAAAATGGGGTCATAGTGCAAAATAAAGTTATTTAACAGGGTTAAAAAGACAAGTCTAAAGGCATCGAATCTTAATGCATGGAGCATTCGCAACAGGGTAGACAAATTAACAGCGCAAATAGATATAAACAGTTGCAGGGTGCAGGGTGAGCAAGGATGGGAACTGAACATCCAGACGCATTCAATATTTAGGAAGGACAGACAAATAGGACAAGGATAGGGTCACACTGTTAGTAAAGGAGGAAATCAATGCAATAGTGAGGAAGGATATTGGCTTAGGAAATCATGATGTAGAATCTGTTTGGGTGGAGGTAAGAAACACCAAGGGGATTTCAAGAAAGCATTTGATAAGGTCCCACATAAGAGGCTAGTGGGCAAAATTAAAGCACATGGGATCGGGGGTAATATGGTTGACAGGCAGGAAACAGAGAGTAGGAATAAATGGGCCTTTTTCCCGATGGTAGGCAGTGACTAGTGGTGTACCGCAGGGATCAGTGCTTGGGCCCCAGCTATTCATAGAAACAGAAACATAGAAACTAGGAGCAGGAGTAGGCCATTCGGCCCTTCGAGCCTGCTCCGCCATTCATTATGATCATGGCTGATCATCCAACTCAATAGCCTGCTCCCGCTTTCTCCCCATATCCTTTGATCCCTTTTGCCCCAAGAGCTATATCTAACTCCTTCTTGAAAACATACAATGTTTTGGTCTCAACTACTTTCTGTGGTAACGAATTCCACAAGCTCACTACTCTCTGGGTGAAGAAATTTCTCCTCATCTCAGTCCTAAATGGTCTACCCCGTATCCTCAGACTGTGACCCCTGGTTCTGGACTCCCCCACCATCGGGAACATCCTTCCTGCATCTACCCTGTCTAGTCCTGTTAGAATTTTATAGGTTTCTATGAGATCCCCCTCATTCTTCTGAACTCCAGCGAATATAATCCTAATTGACTCAATCTCTCCTCATATGTCAGTCCCGCCATCCCAGAAATCAGTCGGGTAAACCTTTGCTGCACTCCCTCTATAGCAAGTACATCCTTCCTCAGATAAGGAGACCAAAACTGACACAATATTCCAGGTGTGGTCACACCAAGGCCCTGTACAATTGCAGCAAGACATCCCTGCTCCTGTACTCGAATCCTCTGGCTATGAAGGCCAACATACCATTTGCCTTCTTTACCGCCTGCTGCACCTGCATGCTTACCTTCAGCGACTGGTGTACAAGGACACCCAGGTCTCGTTACACATTCCTCTCTCTCAATTTATAGCCATTCAGATAATAATCTGCCTTCCTGTTTTTGCTACCAATATATAATGATATATATAAATGACTTGGATGAGGAAACCAAATGCAATATTTCCAAGTTTGTTGATTACACAAAACTGGGCGGGATTGTGAGTTGTGAGGAGGATGAAAGGAGACTTCAGGGTGATTTAGACAAGTTGTGTGTGTGGGCAAACACATGGTTGACACAGTATAATGTGGATAAATGTGAAGTTATACAAACAGAAAAGCAGAGTATTATTTAAATGGTGATATAGTGGGGAATGTGGATGTACAAAGGGATCTGCATGTCCTTGTACACCAGCCAATGAAAGTAAATAGGCAGGTGCAGCAAGCAATTAGGAAGGCAAATGGCATGTTGGCCTTCATTGCAAGAGGATTTAAGAGTTCAGAAGTAGGGATGCCTTACTGTAGTTATACAGGGCCTTGGTGAGACCACACCTGGAGTATTGTGGGCAGTTTTGGTCTCCCTACCTGAGAAAGGATATACTTGCCATAGAGGGAGTGCAGTGAAGGTTCACTAGGCTGATACCGGGAATGGCAGGACTGTCGTATGAGGAGAGATTGGTTCGACTGGGCCTGTATTTACTAGAGTTTAGAAGAATGAGAGGGGATCTGATTGAAACATATAAAATTCTAACAGGGCCAGACAGGCTGGATTCAGGGAGGGTGTTTCCCCTGGCTGGGGAGTCTAGAACCAGGGGCCACAGTCTCAGGATACAGGGCAGGCCATTTAGGACTGAGATGAGGAAAAATTTCTTCACTCAGAGGGTGGTCAACCTGTGGAATTCTCTCCCACAGAAGCTGTGGAGGCCGGGTCACTGAGTATATTCAAGAATGAAATGGATAAATTTTTGGATATTAGGGGCATCAAGGGGTATGGAGAGAAAGTGGGAGTCCTCCGAGTCCCTACTTCTGCCTGCTGTGGATCAGACAGTGCGATGTGCTCACCAGATTGTGATCCCGAGGCTACTCTAAAACCAGGTCACACCAACGTATGTCTCTGCACTGGTGGAGGGTGTGGGTGAGCGCTGTGGTGGGACTTCAAGGAGGGTTTCAACAGATTCTCCTCCCAAGGTGTCTTTGGGGTTTACGTCGAGGACCTGGGTCATGGACCCCCTCGGCTTCCCAAACGTGGCTGTGAAAGCAAGGCGAGATAATTAGTGCATTGCAGGTGACTGTGGAATAGGAGAGCTCACAGCATGGTTGTCTAATGGATATTGCACAGTGGGATCCACTTGGTAGAGCACTGCTGACCTCACCGTCAGCGCAGGACCGGTCCATATTGTCGCCAGCCAGCTGGATGACTCTGTGTTCAAACCCTGTTAAGGCCTTGGTGTCAGGCATTCCTCCACCAGTCTGCAAGCTCTCCCTGTTGTTGTGTGCCAGCTTCTCCTGTGTGAATACAGATGGAGAGAGTGCAAGAAGGACACCTGCTTGGCCAGATGATAAGCATGCCTGGCATGTGTGGGTGGTGAGTGGTGCCATGGATGGGATGAGGACATGATCCGCAGGGCAGAGGAAGGTGTGTGTTTGAGAGTGAATGGTGGTGTCCCTTGAACTTGCAGTGAGTGAGGGCTCTGCGGATGTGTAATAGGTTTGTCAGTGTGTGCTTTGAGAGTGATGAGATGAGTGACTTACCCTGGCAGAACGGAGGAGATCATTCACCCTCTTTCAGCACTGGGTGGCTGTCCTCTTTTGCAGGACATTGGCACTGATCACCACTGCCACCGCCTCCCATGCTGGATTGGTGACCTTGCTTGCTGGTCTTCGCCCAGAGCTGGAGTGGAGGACTTCATGGTGGGTTTCCACTGTGTCCAATAGGCACTTGAGGGAGGCGTTGCTAAATTTGGGGTCAGCACGTTTCCTTCCTTTGGCAGCCATGACTTTCCAGCAGCTTCGGATGCC
This sequence comes from Cetorhinus maximus, assembly GCF_964194155.1. Taxonomy (NCBI): domain Eukaryota; kingdom Metazoa; phylum Chordata; class Chondrichthyes; order Lamniformes; family Cetorhinidae; genus Cetorhinus; species Cetorhinus maximus. Next base: position 105,974,368 of record NC_135893.1, read on the forward strand.
TTAGAGAGAGAGAGAGCTCTGTGCAAGGGCACCGAGATTAAATACGGCGCCCAGATTATAGAGCTGAGGTGATGGCAGAGCAGGTGAATCAGAGGTCATCCCGCCAGTGTCCCAGCGTGTTTCCCGGGAATACATTATTAAGGAGGTGGGACCTGCCTGGAATGGGGCAATATGGCGCGAAAAGTCATTATTGCAACCAGCAGGTAAAATGTTCTTTTTCCCGCCTGTTACCGCACTTAGCGCTTATCTAGGACGGTTCCAACCAGTGAATTAAATATTTTTGGACTGGCTTCAGCAAATATAATTGGTGTTTTATTAACTCCTCCAGGTAGGTGAATAAACAACTGTGTTTGCATCACATACCGCAATTGCATAAATAGAGAAATCCCTGCCTGTTTACATAAAAATATATAAAATGGGCACACTGTCTGTTCCGTTTACAGTGCAGGCCAAGAAATACAAAATATTGAACTGATTTGCATCTCTCCTTCTTTACAAAATATCTCAATGAAACACTTAATGTTATGAAATGTTGTCTTTAGATAAACAAGTTTAAATTCAGGACCTGTTTTCAGTCTGCCAAATTGAATAATGATCACACCCTTCCAGAATTTGTCACTTAATGTTTTCTCCATTGCTTTAACTTCTCTCATAAACGTGAAAAGGAAATGCAGCTGTTATATCCAGCTTGAAGATATTAGGCGATATAACAATTACATAGCAACACTTTAAAGTTGCAATGTTTTATTCATTACACATGCAACACCCAGTGTTTGTGGTGATGTGATTTACTGGCCCTGTCTGTGATTTAAAACAGGGAGGTAGTGGGATCGAAGTCAAGAGGCAGGGCGTTGTGTAACACAGCACTTTTTTATTTTCCCATCTGACTGTGGTGAAGACTTCCATTCTTTCATTCAGAGCTCCCGTGGGAAACAGGTATATTCGTGTCTGAAGATTGGGCAGAAGAAAGGAAATTAAAATCCCTGAGGCCCTTTTTGTTCTCTGTACCCCCAACTGCTGCCAGTTCCCACTCTTGCCCACTGACCATGAGTAGCACTTGTTGGGAACTGGCCACTTCCAGTAACAATTAAAGCCATCTTAAGCTGCAGTCTGGGAAAGCTGGTTGGAGCTTTGGGAGATATTTTTATGACAGCTGCTTGTGGGTATTGAGCCTTAAAGCCTTTAATATGTTATATATTTTCTGCTGTAGATTGTGAACATATTTTGTCTCATGCTTTTTGGTCCTGCTTCTTGTTATTCCTTATACTAATAGTCACACCTACAAGATGTGTTATACAGCCTTCACATTCAGCTGTCCGGCCCCTAGGTAGCAGTGATCATAATAGGATTGAATTTTAATTCAGTTTGAGAGGGAAGAGTGGGTCTAAGACTAGTATTTTAAATTTAAATAAGGACAATTATGAGGGCGTAAAAACAGAGCCAGCGAAAGTGAACTGGCAATTTAGGTTAAGGGGTAGGTCAATAGAGTGGCAGAGGAAGATGGTTGTGGTTGTTGGAGGTCAGTCATCTCAGCTCCAGGACATCACTGCAGGAGTTCCTCAGGGTAGTGTCCTCAGCCCAACCATCTTCAGCTGCTTCATCTATGACCTTCTTTTGTGTTTTTGGTTATCAGGTTCGCTGTGTACAGTGAACGCGAGATGCACTCTTGATATTAACACATTAGTTAATGCTTGAAACAATACAGGCAGAGAGACCGATTAACTGAACAAACACTGGTTGTTTATTGGAACTAAGAACAGAGCACGAACACCATGTGTGCTTCTTCAATCACCTCCAGCTCTCGACTTTCAGTTACCCAGAAGCATGCACTGTGTAGCGATTGGTCAACACAGTCACATGGTCAAATAACTACATTCTCTTAAATGTACATTGCACTCCACTTTACCACACCTTCCTTCCATGGTAAGGTTAGAAGTGGGGATGTTCACTGATGATTGCAAAATTTTCAGCACCATTCATGATTCCTCAGATACGGAAGCAGTCCATGTCGAAATGCAGCAAGACCTGGACAATATCCAGGCTTGGGCTGACAAGTGGCAAGTAATATTCTCGTCACACAAGTGCCAGGCAATGACCATCTCCAACAAAAATGAATCTACCCATTGCCCTTGACATTCAATGGCATTACCATCACTGAATCCCCCACTATCAACATCCTAGGGGGGGCTACCATTGACCAGAAACTGAACTGGACTATTCATATAAATACTGTGGCTGCAAGAGCAGGTCAGAGGCTAGGAATCCTGCGATGAGTAACTCACCTCCTGACTCCCCAAAGCCTGTCCACTATCTACAGGGCACAAGTCAGGAGTGTGATGGAATACTCCCTACTTGCCTGGATGAGTGCAGCTCCCACAACATTCAAGAAGCTTGACACCATCCAGGACAAAGCAGCCCGCTTGATTGGCACCACATCCACAAACATTCACTCCCTCCACCACTGACGCACAGTAGCAGCAGTGTGTACCATCTACAAGATGCACTGCAGGGATTCACCGAGGCTCCTTAGACAGCACCTTCCAAACCCATGACTACTACCATCTAGCAGGACAAGGGCAGCAGGTAGATGGGAACACCACCACCTGGAAGTTCCCCTCCAAACCACACACTACCCTGACTTGGAAATATAGCGCCGTTCCTTCACTGTCGCTGGGTCAAAATCCTGGAACTCCCTCCCTAACAGCGCTGTGGGTGTACCTACACCACATTAACTGCAGCGGTTCAAGAAGGCAGCTCATCACCACCTTCTCAAGGGCAACTAGGGATGGGCGATAAATACTGGCCTAGCCAGTGACACCCGCATCCCATGAATGAAAAAGAAAATGAGACTACAGAGGGATATGGATAGATTACGTGAGTGGGCAAAGATCTGGCAAATGGAGTATACTGTGGGAAAATATGTAATTGTCCATTTTGGCAGGAAAAATAAGAAAATAAGCATATTATCTAAATGGTGAGAGACTGCAGAGCTCTGAGATTCAGAGGGATCTGGGTGTCCTAGTGCATGAATCACAAAAGGTGAGTATGCAGGTTACAGCAGGTAATTAGGAAAGCTAATAGAATGTTATCATTTATTGTGAGGGGAATTGATCACAAAAGTAGGGAGGTTGTGCTTCAGTTAAACAGGGCATTGGTGAGACCACATCTGGGGTACTGTGTACGGTATTGGTCTCCTTACTTAAGGACGGATGTAAATTTATTGGAAGCAGTTCAGAGAACATTTACTAGATGAGTACCTGGAATGGGCGGGTTGTCTTATGAGGAAAGGTTGGACAGGTTAAGCTTGTATCCACTGGAGTTTCAAAGAGTAAGAGGTGACTTGATTGAAACAAAAAAGACCCTGAGGGTTCTGACAGGGTGAATGTGGAGAGGATGTTTCCTCTTGTGGGCGAATCTAGAACTCGGGGTCACAGTTTAAAAATAAGGGGTCACTCATTTAAGACAGAGATGAGGCAAAACTTTTTCTCTCAGGAGCCTATGGCACTCTCTTCCTCAAAAGGCAATGGAAACAGAAAACAGAGTCTTTGAATGTTTTTAAGGTGGAGGTAAACAGATTCTTGATTAACAAGGGGGTGAAAGATTATTGGGGATAGGCAGGAAAGTGGGGTTGAGGCTTCATTCAGATCAGCCATGATCTTATTGAATGGCACAGCCAGCTAGAGGGGCCGAGTGGCCTACTCCTGCTCCTAATTCACATGTCTGTACGTTCGTATTACTGGGGAGGAACATTTTCCAACTAATATGGCACAAGCCAAGAGACCAATTAAGGACATAAAGCTAGTTTGCAACATAGTAATGAGGCCGGGGCTTCAAAATGGACCAAGCCACCCGCCAGCATTAAAAGATTTGCCTTTTTCTCTTCACCTGGAATTAAAATCTAGCCCCAACAAGTCTAGGCATACACTGTATACTCTGTGAATGTCCAGTCTAGGTATTCTGGAAATTACAGCTGACTGCCGTGTTGACAGTGATATTGAGACCTACAGATTCAAGATTCTATGTTACTTCTCATTAAAGCTCAGGTCTCCAATGATAAAACGTTTCGAACACTTTTCAAAAAAACGCATGGATGCGTTTTACCATTTCCTTGTAATTTTTCTCATGAGGCTGAATCACAGCTGTTCATCCAGATTAAAAATGTGGCTCTGGTGGGAGTTCAAAGGTACAGCTGAGAGGTTAGATCAGGAGCAGGATATGCCTGGTCACAATCTCAGGTGGCAACTTCTGTCTGTCTTTGAAAAAGGCGGCACATCTGCCCCCGCCAAAAGTTATGTCTGAGGGGCAGGACTGGGACAGGGACACCAGGAATCAGTGCTTCTGACAGTATAAGCACGTTGCTGAGATGCTCGTGTATATTGCAGTTACCTACTCGCTCCATTCAATGACTCTACACGCTTCACGGGGAGCTACAATGGGAGACAGCAATGGGACCTAACTTAGTGTAAATGCTCAGCTCATGGCGTGCAGGTCTTTGCCCCTTATATTTCACAATTTGTTCATTAACAGGTGTGGGTGTCGCTGACTAGGCCAGCATTTATTGCCCAACTCTATTGGCCCTTGAGAAGTTGGTGGTGAGCTGCCTTCTTGAACCGCTGAAATGTGGTGTAGGCACACCCACAGTGCTGTTAGGAAGGAAGTTCCAGGATTTTGATCCAGTGACAGTTGTAAAGGAAATATCTTTTTTTTTTCCTTAATATTACTGTGGGACGCTGAAGCTGGCTTACAGGGACTGTGTGAATGTATATTTTTGTGTGTGTATGTGTGTATGTGTGTGTGTGTGTCTAGTTTAAACTGAAGACAGTCAGACTGCAAGGTTTGAATCATCAAAAGGGATTAGGTGTAAAACAGGCATTTGAAATGGAGATGGGTAATCTAGAATGAAGTCTCAGCAGATACTGTGTGAATGGAATTTGCATTTTTAGTTAATTTGAGAGGTTGTTTGATTTTCAAAGAGACCTGATAAGATGTTTACAACTGGCAAGACAAGTGAGGCAAAGTTATTAAGTTTATTTTTCCAGAGGGTATAATTATGAAATGAAAGATGTTTATAATCTGGGAAAAGTAACTTCCAAATACAGGGTGAAATAATGGGATTTACAGATCACAAGGGAGGAAATGTATTTAGAGAAAGATGGAAAGCTGTGTGTGGAGTGGCCGTGTGAGATCTTGAATGGTGCTCTGCGTGAAACAGACCTGTGGAAAAGTCTCTAGCCACCCTGGAGAAGTTTGCTGTTTCAGTAACCAAGGTTGTGTTAAGAGCCTTTGGAGGCCTATTATCAAGTGAGAGGGAGATAGAAGCTGTGAAATACCAACGTTATGGCAACAGTGGGTCCTTGTGGTAATATTGCTGGATGTTTTATAGATTAGGAATCTATTTGGACTGTCACCTGGAAGGGGTGTGTATTCGGAAGTCTAGTTAAGTAGAAATCTTGTGAGAACTGTTATAAAATTAAATGTAACTGTGTAACTGTAATCGTGTGTGTTTAAGATTTTTCTTTTTTGTTAATAAATGTTTTAATTTAATCTTTAAAATTTCAAAAGGTGGTAGTGGACTCATTACTTCTGACTTCAGTGCACAAGTCTTATTGTAATAAATACAAATTGCAAAATTGTTGTGGTAGTGTAGCCAAGTATCCTTTGGGATTTGGTCAGCCTGGCAAATACCACCCGTCATATCATAACACAGTGAAGGAACAGCAACATAGTTCTAAGTCAGGGTGATGAGTGGCTTGGAGAGGAACTTGCAAGTGGTGGTGTTCCCATGCATCTGTTACCCTTGTCTTTTTAGGTGGTCACAGGTTTGAAAGGTGCTGTCTAAGGGGCCTTGGTGAGTTTGTGCAGTGCATCTTGTAGATGGTACACACACTGCTGTTACTGTGCGTCAGTGGTGGAGGGAGTGAATGTCTGTGGATGTGGTGCCAATCAAGCGGGGCTGCTTTGTCCTGGACGGTGTCAAGCTTCTTGAGGGGTGTGGAAGCTGCACTCATCCAGACAAGTGGAGAATATTCCATCAATTGTGCCTTGTAGATGGTGGACAGGCTTTGGGGAGTCAGGAGGTGAGTTACTCGCCACAGAATTCCCAGCCTCTGACCTGCTCTTTATTCTGTTCCAGATCCTAGTTCCAGAAGGCAGTCCCTATAGTAGGAGAAAGAGTGAAATGGTGCCTAAAGGATTTTTGAAAATATGATGAAAAATCTTCATTGGTTCTTTTTATTTTGTTGGCAGGTTTTACTGACTGCTAATTCTGGATTATTTATTTTCATATTTTCTCAGTAATTATTTGCCACCTTTAACTTTGTTTATTTACAGTGTTGCCACTGTTGCGATACAGGCTCTCTTCATTTAATTCCAGTGATATTTCAGCCTACATTTGAATTCAACAGCGCATCTACCAGTTCCCTGGGCTTCTTGAAACTCTTCATTGAAACCAAGGAAGAACACAATGGCAATTCACAAGGCTTATTAAAAGTCAGTCAAATGCAGCAGTGCTCTGAGTAAATACTCAGTGCTTTCGATTGCTTTCTTACCAGCACTCTGAAAGGGTTTGGTGAGAGTAGTTATGGTGAGAGGTTAGTTTGGAGGTATCAGGATGTGTGGCACCTTGGCTGCCTTAGATTGGAATTTGGATTAAGAGCAAGATGAACCTTAGTAGCAAGAACGGTGTGCTGTGGAGAGCGCTGCAGGTGGTGAGCAGAGAGGGATGGAGCACACAGAAGGTGTGTGTGCAGGATACACAAACAGGGGCTCAATTTTCTTGATCTCTCGGAAGACCAACGCTGCCACCTCAGGCGGTGGAAAACATCTTCATTCTCCTAGAAGAAGATCTGCTCCCTGTTGGACCTGTTGATCACGTTTTACCAGCGGCTGCAAAAATCACCACTGCCCCTCAACCTGGCTGTGCTGGAGACATATTAAGGATTTCCCAGTTGTCTGCACATAAATCTGACTGATGGCCTGTTTTAAGGGCTGGTAATTATGTCAACTTTGACATCACCGTGGGCAATTAGAATGAGTGGGTGTCGGGGTTTGCATCTCTGACTGGCTCCCCACAGATGCAGGGCGGCAGCGATCGTACACGCAAGTGGCAATGGCACACACCCAAATCAACCAGGACTATTTGTCAATGATGAGGAGGTTCTATTCCACCAATGAGCAGCTGGTTTGCAACCACAAGAAAAGGTTTATGTAAATGTGTGCCAGATGCCTGGGGAGCTACCATCTTGCTTTCATCCTCCAGTAGCCCAAGCCCCCTAACCCTGTGGACCTACAAGCAGACTCCAGACTTTCTGACGAGCACCTCAAATGCACTGCCAGTGTCACAAGTACCTGTCACATTGGCTTGATAATCAAGGGACCTCTCCCTGACCCAACAAACTCTGGAGGGGTCAGCAGCAGAGACCCTGGGCAGATGCACCCCAGTACTTTTTCTGGACTGCAACCCCATCCGTGCATTTTTGGGGCCCACCTACGTTTATCCTCAATATATTTTTGGCGGATTTTTGCCTGGATAAAATTGCAACACTCGACATTGTCAGAGTTTGCCCATTATCGGACTCTCAACGCATCACTAATGTACAGGCTCCTGAACATTGAAAAGTTGGCAAGGCTCCCTTCTACTGCAGAGTACTTCATGAAATTCCAAAACATTTGAAGGGTATTTTCAGCATGATATGGTAGCACAGCTGCATTCAGCCCTGCATGCAAAAGGAGGCACACAATTTGACAGGAAAGCATCTCTTCCACAGGTGGGTGATCCATGTCATCCAATCACAATCCAGGTGATGAAGGTCAGAATTAGCCCCTGTGTTTCTAGGACAGGGACCAAAGCTTTAGCCCTGTGCCTGGTTGCAGCCCCAACTGTGGCACACCAATTCTCAGCTCACCACCTTTGATGAAAAAAATATTATGTGACAGGCCCTAGCATACTTACAACCTTAGGCTATGGAATTGGGGTCAATGTTTCCTGATACATATTGTACCAGATATGAGTTATTTATATTTGAGAAGGCAAAGCTATTTCTCTCTAGGCAAGGTGCACACACGATAAAAAAATGGAGCTAATCCCACTGAATAGTATTTCAATAGCAAATGGAATTTAATCTAAGTTAACTATCAGAGATGAGTTTATCACAAGCATAAACTTGCTGCCAACACTTTGGCAGCAGATGAGGTTGGTACTTGCTGTACTATGACTTGGCAGTATGAGTGTTCTATATTGTAGTGATAGCTCTTGGTTTTCCCCCTTAAATGCATCAAGGACTGAGTGTCTGACTGAATCCACAACTATGTATTTGAGAGCCCACTGACAATTATCAGGACAGATTGCAAGAAATTTGAATGAAGTATCTCTGTTCTGCGGTGAAGTGTTGAGCTTTACCAGGGTGGATAGGAAGTTTAAACTAGGAGAGGTTCTGCACAGAAGGCTGTGAAAGCAAGACAAAAAAAAACTCAAATTCAGTAACATGGTGACCTTAATCCTTCAAACAGATTATCAAGTCATAATCACATGGCGGCTTGTGGGGCTTTCCTGTGGGAAAATTGTCCACTGTTGCCTCAATTGCAACATTGACAAGATGTCAGGAAAAATCATGTCACAATGTCCTGGGGTCATGAAAGGTACTAAATAAATGCAAGACTTTTATCCTTTTATTTGGGATTACTAATGTACTAAATAATGTCCACTCTGCATGCTTGTTGTACATACACAGCATGCCCATGCTAGCGCACTTACCACACGGCACACACCCAGGTCAAACCAGAAGTGGATTGGATGCCATTTTTAGGTCTACAGGCTGTCATAGTGCCAACACCACCAGTGCCATCGAGCAGAGTTTCGTGGCCTCTCTTTGCTGCCTATTGATCGTCAGCTTGGTTTTGAGGTCCAGAACTAGATTCCAACCACCATATCCATAATGTTTTATCTTGGCTCATTGGGTAACCTCCACTGTTTGCTTAGTAAATATTTCCAGACACCTTTTTATGAAACTGTCTGCTCTGAGGATCCCTGCAGACAGTTAAACTATGATTTAATTTTGCAAACTTGGTTTCATTACAGAATCGTCGACGGTATTTACCTATTTTAAAAGTTCTTGTTTGCACAACTCAGACGAATATGATTTGCAACGGTGCTTTTTAAGGAAATATTTTGAAGGACTTGCAGGATCTGCTTCAGAAAGAAGGATAACGAAGGATCAGTTTGAGAAGCGTTGCGGAGAACCTCAAGCCATGACTTGCCTTCTTTTTTTTTGTAAAAATATACTTTATTCATAAATTATCTTCAATCACATTCAAAACCATTTCAAAAACAACATTACAAGGGCACGAGCAGACTGTCAAAGTCATTTGGCAGAATGCCTCATCGCCAGAACTTTCCAACAAGCACCAAGACGTAGCTTGGCTGGTGGTGAGAAAGGCCCTCCCCGTCAGATCCTTCCTACACGCCAGGAGGCTCACCCCCTCTGCACGTTGCCCTCGAGGTGGCTGTGGTGGGGAAGAGACCGTTGTTCACCTCCTTGTGGATTGTGCCTTTGCAAAGAAAGTCTGGAGAGAGATGCAGTGGTTGCTGTCGAGGTTCATCCCGAGCAGTTCTGTGACACAGGACTCTGTGCTCTACGGGCTGTTCCCAGGGACATACACCGAGACAAACATCAACTGCAGCTGGAGGATCATCAACTCGGTGAAAGAGGCGCTTTGGTCTGCCCGAAACTTGTTGGTCTTCCAGCACAAAGAGTTGTCCCTGACCGATTGTTGCGGACTGGCACAATCCAAAGTCCAGGACTACGTGCTGAGGGACGCACTAAAGCTTGGGGCAGCTGCCGCAAAGGCGCAATGGGGAAGGGTCGCTGTCTAAGACCTTTCTACCACAGCGCACCGAGAGACTGGGAACTGTTTAGAGCCCCTCGGGCTGTACAGATCAAAATGAAAGGCTGTAAATGACTGTAATATTGTTTGTACTGATGCACCTGGTGATACATTTTGTAAAAGTTTAACCTGGATGTACCCTTGTAGCCATGACTTGCCTTCTTCTGGACTGTATATATCCTGCCAAGAATTCCCTGTTTTTCCTGTGGTTACTCACCAGGGAGTCACCTGAATCCTGCCCATTGTTAAAGTCCTGGTGGCCAGTTGGTGAAAGATGCAACGAGAGCCAATCATTACTCAGTTTAGATGTATTCACAGAATGAACCATTACCTCCTAACTTAACCCTCCCCCAGTGTCAGTAGGCGTCTCTTTATATGTGCTCAAATGTCAAACCACTCAGTGCCCTCCAATTGCATATAGTTATCCACAATAAATATACAATCAACACCCATAGATAGAGCACCTTATTCAGTATATGTGCCTCAATTTATTTGTAGCTTTATTTATCCTGAGCTGTAAACTTTTTAGATTACAACAAAACTTAATTGAAAAGATACTGAAACACTAGATTACTTGACAAGAGAGGTTGATGGCATAAATGTTATATTTTGGACATAATTAGCATCCCAATCAGCAGTTGCACCCAAAACAGAAGCCCTATCCCCCCAAAAAATTACTGGATTATCACTTTTTCTCCCCAACGGCATTAGTTTTTTTGTCTCTGAACCCATTAGAAGTCCTATAATTCTGATGGTGCTTTGTTTTTAATTCAGTGGAGAATAAGTCTGAGAAAAGTTGACGTAAATGAGATTCAGTGACATCCAGCTAATGGAATTGTCTGCTTGGCTTGGCTGAGTTTTTAATTACTGACTAATCTCATCAATATGGTGAATGAGTGGCAATTAGAAAAATTTCTTTAGCTGACAGCGACAACACTGGCAATAACGTACGGCTCATTGGTTGACTTCCGTTTCCATCTCTGTATCACTATGATATGTAACCTTGGCCATGTTGTTATTGGACAGATGCACTTAGAACATTGTTTATTTGTTAGAGCGGGTAGAAACCTAAAAAGGATAGAACAGGGTGCTTTCTCAATTGGGAGAAGTTAGAAACAGTGGAGGTCCAAAGAGAGAACTGAGGGCCTAGTTACACATCATTAAAGCATCCTAAATAGTTACAGAAAATAATCAAAAAAGCTAATGGAATGCCGACTTTTCTATCAGGAGGACTAGAACATGAAGGGCCAGAAGTCATGCATCAGCTGTACAGAATTCTGGCCAAACCATACCTGGAGTTACTGTGAGCAGTTCTGGGCATCACACCTTAGGAAGGATATATTGACCTAGGAGGGAGTGCCGCGTAGATTTACCAGAATGATACCTGACTGCCATGATTAAATTCTGAGGAGGGATTACACAAACTACTTCCTGCAATTTAGAAAGTTAAAGGGTAGATTGGGAGAAACTATCTCGGCTAGTTTTTTTAAAATTCATTCATGGGATGTGGGCGTCACTGGCCAGGCCAGCATTTATTGCCCATCCCTAATTGCCCTTATTCAGAGGGCATTTAAGAGCCAACCACATTGCTGTGGGCCTGGAGTCCCATGTAGGCCAGACCAGGTGAGGACAGCAGATTTCCTTCCCTAAAGGGACATTAGTGAACCAGGTGGGTTTTTAACAACTATTGGCAATGGTTTCATGGTCATCTTCAGACTTTTTAATTCCGGATTTTTATTGGATTCAAATTCCACTATCTGCCGTGGTGGGATTCGAATCCCAGTCCATTACACTGTGTCTCTGGGTTATTAGTCTGGTGACATGGTCAATAATGAGAGTCAGGACTTGTGGGAGTGAAGTTAAGAAATATTTCTCCACAGAAAGGGTGGCAGAAGTTTGAAACATCTTTCACAAATGGCAACTGATGTTAAATCAATTGTTCATTTAAAACTGAGATTGATATATTTTTGTTAGCCTATCGAGGGAAATGGGGCAAAAGCAACGGGTGAGATGGAGTTAGGTTGCAGATCAGCATTAATCTCATGGATTGGCAGAACAGGCTCAAGGTGTTAAATGACCTCGTCCTGCTCCCCTCTGAGAAACTACTTCCTCCGATAAGTGGATCAGTAACCAGAGTTCATAGATTTAAAATAATTGGCAAAAGCACCAGAGGGGGAGTGAGAAAAAGTTCTTCACACAGAAGGGACGTTAAGATCTGGAGCGCTAATTGAAAAGGTGGCAGGGTCAGATTTTAAAAGGCAGTTGGGCATGTGCACGAAGAGAACTAAATTGTCGGGTTACAGGGAGAAAGCTGGCTGTGGGATTAACTTGGATTATTCTTTCAAAGATCAAGCACATTGACAGGCAGAATAGCCTCTTTCCATCTGACTCTAACCTCAGGGCCTGAATTTTACACTCCCCCGCTGAGGGGTCAGAGTGTAAGATTTCTCAGAGGGGCTCCCACCCCCACCCACCCCCACCTCTCTACAATTTTACACTGGGATGGGCGAGACCTGAGGTGGGCACCTGCCCTTGCCCCAGTTGAGGCCCTTAAGCAGCCAATTATTGACACTTAAGGGCCGCTTCCCGCTCAGCCTCAATTTTTAAGCTGGCGGGAGGAGCTCCTGGATGGGGGGGGGAAAGCCCAAAAATAATCGGGTTCAGGCCTCGGCTGTGAAGGGGAAGAGGGCGCCTCCATCAGAAGCTTCCCTTTAACTTCAGGCTATGGTTAGGGTTAGGGTCTTAACGTCCCCTTATGTCCAGTAGCCTCAGGACCCTCCTCCCCCCACCCCCCCAACCACCCCCCCACCCTTGCCTCTCCCTTGACACCCCCAAACCCCCACCCCCAGGCCTCCCTTATCCTCCTCGCCCTGAGACCACCAAAACCTATCTGTTCCTGCTATCCCGGGACTGAGACTCTGGGGAGTGCGTGCAGTCCCAGTCCTGGCCACTGCGCCTTCTGGCGCTGCAGGGACTAGCGAGCTGCCAGCCAATCAGATCGGCCGGCAGTTCGGCTAAGGCAGGGCTTCCTCCCGGGTGAGGGTGGGGGGTGGTCCTGTCTCTGGCTAATTAATGCTCACCGGAGCGTGGAATGGCTGCGGGGCAGACAGTGCTAGCAGGGATGTGTTCCCCGCCGACTTCTGTATTGTGGAAAGGGAAACCCCGGCACCCTTAAAGTGTTGGCCAAAGTGTTTTACGCAATAAGCGGCTATGAAACTTCCTTCATTTTCAGCGGTGATGACACTGGTGAAATCCAAATCAGACTTTTACCCTTCTACTGAAAACAGTGCAATGGTTAAGTATCCTAACGTGTAACACCAGCCTCAGTACTTAGGACTAATGCTGCTGCTTGAGAGCAAATATTACTTTTAAAATTCATAAATTTGTTAATACTAAAGCTTGGGAATAAAGTCAAACTAATCATTATGTGGTATTAAATGAACAGAAAAGTTGAAATTCCACTGAAATCAAACTCGAGAGGATAAAATAATAAACAGAACTGATGGCCAAAAGCTATGTGGCATTTGGAACCCAGTAACTGTATTAACACACTATTATATACTTCGATTTTGGGTAGATTTTGTGCTCAGGGCTAGCGATGCCATTGTTAGGGAACGGAATAATGTTTTTGTTTCAGCAAGAGTCTTACAATCATATCATGGAAAAATCAATATCCTATTAACCTATGTGACAGAACACACTTCCTTCCATTATGTTCACTGTACACATGAAAGTGAGAGGTGTTGGAGAACTTACACATCACAAAAGAATTCTTCAGAAATGATTTGCCTAATTTTAAATAAAATTGTCTAATGTTGATACTGAGGAGCTACCCCTTTCTTTAGAATGATCCTCCTAAATGGAGTTGGTGTATTTGGTGACCACTTTGGTGCCTTCAGAGATGGCGTGTTTGGCCAGTTCCCCAGGCAGCAAGAGGCGGACGGCGCTCTGGATCTCCCTGGCTGAGTCGGTGCGGGCGTTTGTGGTGGTGAATGAGGTGCAAAGCCTCGGAGGCGACGCGTTTGAAAATGTCGACAATGAAGGAATTCATAACACTCACGGCCTTGGATGAGATCCTGGTGGAAGGGTGGGCCTGGGTCAGCCCCCTTGTATGCACAAGTCCCTCTACGAAGGGACAGTGACCTTGACACAATCCCTGTCTTAATAAATAAAATAAATCAACCCCAAATGATGGAAGTCTGAAATAAAAATGCAGAGCAGGTCAGTGAACAGCTACAAAGGAAAGTAAGGCAAACATTTCAGGTTTTACACCAAACATGTTAAACTGTCATCTTTCTTTAGAGATGTTCAGTGGACTTGCTGTTATTTCTGAATTTTCAGTGGCTTAGCAATACTGTATGAATATTAGTGCAATGATATCAATTGTTGTGTAGAACAAGTTTCATGACTCCTTCCTCTGATATGAAAAGTATTTTTTGACTGTTATGTACTAATAATGGCTGATGGACGTCAGCCGTGTTTTGAAGCTTTGCAATCCTTTTCAGCTTGTTACTAACTGAGCTTAACAAACACCACAAATATCATCTGAGGGGGAGTTATGTCAACAGGTGGAAGGTGGAAGGTGCAGCCCCATCAGGGATACTACATATCTCCAACCTTGGTATTTAAAGCCCAAACTCTACTCAAACATAGGCTTCAGCTTACAAATTATTGATATCATTCTGCTTCAGATGCGCAAAAGGTCATTGTAGGATGATTTCCAAGTATAAATATGGCATTACATGCGAAATAGGAGCAAATATAGGCCATTCAGCCCCTCGAGCCTGTTCCGACATTCAATAAGATCATGGCTGATCTGTTTGTGTTTCAAATTCCACATTCCCATCTACCCCTGGTAAGCTTTGATTCCCTTGTCTAACAGGAATTTATTTAACTCCATCTTAAAAATATTCAATGACCCCGCCTCCACCACCTTCTGAGGCAGAGAATTCCAAAGTCGCACAACCCTCTGAGAGAAAAAAATTCTCCTCATCTCTGTCCTAAAAGGGTAACCCCTAATTTTAAAACAGTGACCCCTAGTTCTGAACTCACCCACAAGAGGAAACATCCTTTCCACATCCACCTTGTCAAGGCCGTTCAGGATCTTGTAAACTTCAATCAAATCACCCCTCACTCTTCTAAACTCCAGTGGAAACAAGCCCAGTCAGTCCAACCTTTCCTCATAAGACAACCCACTCATTCCAGGTATCAATCTAATAAACCTCCTCTGGACCACCTCCAACACATTTACATCCTTCCTTAAATAAGGAGATCAAAACTGCACACGGTATTCAAGATGAATAGCATCTCACTAATGCCCTGTATAACTGAAGCATAACATCCTTACTTTTATGTTCAATTCCCCTCGTAATAAAGGATAGCATTCCATTAGCTTTCTTAATTACTGTCTGTACCTGCACACTAACATTTTGTGACTCATGCACTAAAACAAGTTGAACCCTCTGCACCTCAGAATTCTGCAATCGTTTTCCTTTTAAGTAATAATCTGCTTTTTATCCTTCCTGCCAAAGTGAACAACTTCACATTTTCCTGCATTATATTCCATCTGCCAGGTTTCTGCCCACTCACTCAACCTATCCATATCTGTCCACAACCTCCTTATGTCCTCTTCTTTGTTTTGTCTGCAAATGTAGCTACCATGCCTTCACTCCCCTCGTCTAAGTTATTGATATAAATTGTAAAAAGCTGAGGCCCCAGCACAGACCCCTGCGGGATTCCACTCTTCACATCCTAGCAATCGGAAAAAGACCCATTTATGCATACTCTCTATTTTCTGCCAGCCAGCCAATCTTCTATCCATGATAATATGTTAAATTCCACACCACAAGCTTTTATCTTCCTTATCAAATGCTTCCTGGAAATCCAAGTACAGTACATCTACAGGCCCCCCCCTTTATCCATAGCGCATGTTACTCCTTCCAAGAATTCCAACAAATTGGTTAAACATGATTTCCCTTTCACAAAACCAAACTGACTCTTCCCGATTACCTTGAGTTTTCTAAGTGCTCAGATATAACCTCTTTAATAATTAATTCTAACACATTCCTCACAAAAGACGTCAAGCTAACTAGCCTGTTGGAAAATTAACACCAACGTATCTACGACCTCATTTGCCACCTCTTTTAAGACCCTGGGATGAAATCCATCGGGACCCGGAGCCTTGTCAGCCCACAGCTCCATCAGTTTGCTCAGCACCACTTCCCTACTGATTGTAATTTCACCAAGTTCTTCTCTCCCCTCCGCCTCCTGATTTACAGCTATTACTGGAGTATTTTTCTTTTTTTATTCATTCAAGGGGTTTGGGCTTTGTTGGCTGGGCCAGCATTTATTGCCCATCACTAATTGCCCTTGAGAAGGTGATGGTGAGCTGCTGTCTTGAACTGCTGCAGTCCATGTTTTTTGTATCCTCTATACTGAAGACGGAAGCAAAATATTTGTTCATTTCATCTGCCGTTTCCTTATTATCTATTATTAACTCCCCACTGTCACTCTCTAGAGGACCAACACTCACCTTACTTACTCTTTTCCTGTTTAAATACCTGTAGAAACTCTTGCTACCCATTTCTGCATTTCTAGGTAGCTTCCTCTCATACTCTAATTTCTTTCTCCTGATTAACCTATTCATCATTCTCTGCCGTTCTTTATTTTCTGACAAATCATCTGACCTGCAACTGATCCTTGTGCAGTTATATGCTTTTTCCTTAAGTTTGATGCTTTCCTTAACTTCTTTAGTTAACCATGGATGGTGGATCCTCCCCTTGGAACCTTTCTTTATAGTGGAATATACTTATTCTGTGTGTTCTGAAATAACCCCTTAATTGTCTGCCACTGCTTCTCTATTGATCTATCCTCTAGCCTAGTATCCCAGTTCACTTCAGCTAGCTCAGCTTTCAGGCCCATGTAGTTGCCCTTGGCCTGAATTTTACCTTTGGCGGGTGCGCGTGATCTGCGGGCCTGGGAGTGGCTGGGAAATGGACCGCCGACCGCGATTGGCCCCTGACCGCGATTGGCCCCTGACCGCGATTGGCCCCTGACCACGATTGGCTCCTGACTGCGATTGGCCCCTGACCGCGATTGGCCCCTGACCACGATTGGCCCCTGACCACGATTGGCTCCTGACTGCGATTGGCTCCTGACCACGATTGGCCCCTGACCACAATTGGCCCCTGACCGCGATTGGCTCCTGACTGCGATTGGCCCCTGACCGTGATTGGCCCCTGACTGCGATTGGCCTCTGACTACGATTTCATGCTGGCTGGCCAATTAACGGCCATCCAGCGTGAAAGCACACACTGAAAAGCTCAGCACTGCCAGGGCGGGGTGGGAAGAGGCCGGGCGATGATGTTTCTGCGGGTGTGGGTGTGGGTGAGCGCGGCGAGAGAGCTCCCTGAAGCCAGACAGCTGCCTCTGGGAGCTGCCGACCTTCAAATGATGAAATAAACCATTAAAAAGGTGCAAAAATTGTCCATGCGTCACAATCAAGCACCTGGAAAATATACCTCATTAAAATGCTGCCCACACATATTTATTTCTATTTTATTTCACAACGGAGATTTCATCCCACCCTTGGATGAGGTTTGATGAGAAATGTAAAGGCCGCCCGGCCAATTGGCCCGTCTGCCAAAAGTAATGGAGGACGGGCCACGACAAATCAGAGACAATTGTGAGCTTAGGGCTTTAATTGCCGGCTGGCCTGCTTCCGACTTTTGCGTGTGGCCGCCGAGCGAAATATCGTGCAAGAGCGCGATGATGTCGGGACGCTCGCCCCATGTCACCTCATGCGATTTTACACCCAATTGAGTCCAGCAGGTGCCCTCCCGCAGGACACAAAACTTTCCCTCTTATTTAAGTTTAAAATACTGGCCTTGGGCCCACTCTTCTCCCTTTCAAACTGGATGTAAAACTCAGCAGGTCTGGCAGCATCGGCGGAGAAGAAATCAGTTAACGTTTCGAGCCTTCATGGCCCTTCGGCAGAACTGAAGCATAGTTTTACACCCCCACTAGAGCTGTACTTTGAATATCCTGTCCTCCATTCTTAATTAGCACTTTTCTCAGACAAAACTTCTCTTTGACCCTTTTGTCTGTGACATCTTTTGATTATCTGCTCATCTCCACAATCACCACACCCTCAATGTCTCTCTCTCCCCCCACCAACCCCCCCCCCCCCGCTACCTTAAACCAATTTATATTTCTCCCTTCTTCTAACTATGCTTCAGTTCTGCCGAAGGGCCATGAAGGCTCGAAACGTTAGCTGATTTCTTCTCCGCCAATGCTGCCAGACCTGCTGAGTTTTTCCAGGTAATTCTGTTTTTGTTTTGGATTTCCAGCATCCGCAGTAGCTTTTAGCTTTTTGTTTTTATGGATGTAAAATTCAATCATATTGTGGTCGCTGCTACCTAGGGGTGCCTTTACTCTGAGGTCATTGATTAATCCTGTCACGTTACACAATACCAATTCGAATATAACCTGCTCTCTGGTTGGTTCCAGAATGTGCTGCTCTAAGAAACTATCTCAAAAGCATTCTATGGATTCTTCATCCAGGCTACAACTGCCAATCTGATTTTTCCGGTTTATATGTAGATTAAAATCACTCATTATTATTGCTGTCCCTTTGTCAAAAGCACACAATATTTCTCCTTGTATACGTTGTCCTACATTGTGGTTATTATTAGGGGACCTGAGGACCACTCCCACTAGTGACTTCTTTCCTCTACTATTCCTCATCTCTACCTGAACTGATTCTACATCCTGATCTCCCAAACCAAGGTCACCTCTAACAATTGCACAAATGCCATCCCTTGATTACCAGTGCTACCCCTCCACCTTTACCTAGCTACCTATTGTTCTTAAATATCATATACCCCTCAATATTCAGGACCCAATCCTTGTCAACATGCAGCCAGGTCTCCATAATGACTATTAGATCATATTTATTTACTTCAAAGTGCGCTTTCAATTCATTTACTTTGTTATGAATGTTATGTGCATTCAGATACAGAGCCTTTAGTTTTGTCTTTTTATTATCTTTGTAACATCTAGCCTTGGCTGTTGACGTATTCCTAGGCTTTTTCCTCTCTGTCCCTTCCTGCCATTCCCTGACCCTCATTTCCCATATTACTATATTGCTCACCTACCTTGACTCTGCCCCTTGATCTGTTACATCTACTCAAGCTTAATCCCTCGCCCCTCCTTGATTAGTTTAAAGCCCTCTCTACTTTCCTAGTTATGCATTTCACTAGAACATTGGTCCCAGCACGGTTCAGGTGTAAACCATCCCAACGGTACAGCCCCCACTTTCCCCAGTACTGATGCCAGTGCCCCATGAACCGGCACCCACATCTCCCACACCAGTCTTTGATCCAAGCAGAATAATCCAGAGATTATTACCTTTGAGGTTCTGCTTCTTAATTTTGTGCCTAGCTCCTTATCATGACTATGCAGAATCTCTTTACTTGTCCTTCCTATGTAATTGGTACCATGACAACTGGATACCGCCCCTCCCCCCACTCCAAGTTCCTCTCCAGCCCTGAGCAGGTGTCCCGAACCCTGGCACCGGGCAGGCAACACAGCCATCTGGACTCTCGCTCTTTGCTGCAGAGAACAGTGTCAATCCCCCTCACTATACTATCCCCTACTACCACTGCATTCCTGTTTGATCCCCCTGCTCGAATGGCTTCCTGTACCATGATGCCATGGCCGGCCTGCTCATCCACCCTGTAGACTTTACTTACGTCCACACAGGTAGCAAGCACCATGTACCTGTTTGACAATTGCAAAGTCCGAGGCTCCTCCACAACTGTCTGCTTGGCCCCTTTACCTGTCTCACTCACGGTCACATCCTTCAGTCCCTCACCGCTGTACAAAACAAACCCGATTCTGAGATGTGTGACCGTCTTCCGGAACAAAGTGTAAAGGCACTTCTCCACTCACCAACCCCCTCCCCACCCTTATGTTGTGCAGTGTCTGCAGTTCAGCTTCCAGGTCAATAATCCTGATCCAGAATCCCTCCAGCTGCTTACACTTTCTGCAGACATGTTTGTCCTTGATCGCCTTGGCACCCAGAAACTCCCACATTCCACAGCTGCAATATAACACCTATCCTGCCATTCTTTTTTTTATGTTATCTAGTTAGTTTTATTGAATTACTTTTTTAATTAATTTAGAATAATTCCTGCATATACTACAATTTACTGTGCTTATTCAAAGCTAGTACCACCTACAACTAAAGGTTATATGTTGCTTAACTACACAGGGTATGTGTTTTAGGTATTTATTTTAATTATTTTATTTTATTCTAAAGTTTTAGTTATTTTTATTTACAAATCTTTTAAATTTTGTATTCATTTTAATTAATAAGCCCTACTACTCCTAATAAACTTAATTACTATGATTATAATAACCTTATTATGAAGAAAACCTTACAGTTACCAAAATGTTGTACCAGTATTTAAAAGATAATGAGCAAAACAAGTAAAATGCTCACCAACCAATTAATTACATAGTTCCCTTTGACATCACACTTGATTTTCTCCAAATCTAATTGGTCCACTGAAACCCACCACCAACACCAACACCAGCACCACCACCACCACCACCACCAGCACCAACACCAACACCAACACCACCACCAACACCAACACCACCAGCACCACCACCAGCACCAGCACCACCACCACCAGCACCACCACCACCACTAACACCACCAGCACCACCACCAGCACCAGCACCACCACCACCAGCACCACCACCACCACCACCACTAACACCACCAGCACCACCACCACTACCACCACCACCACCACCACCAACACCACCACCACCAACACCACCACCACCAACACCACCACCACCACCAACACCAACACCAGCACCACCACCAACACCAACACCACCAGCACCACCACCAGCACCACCACCAACACCACCATCACCAACACCACCAGCACCACCACCAACACCAGCACCAACACCAGCACCAACACCAGCACCACCACCACCACCACCACCACTAACACCAGCAGCACCACCACCACCAGCACCAACACCACCACCACCACCACCAGCACCACCACTACCACCACCACCAGCACCACCACCACCACCACCAACACCACCACCACTACCACCACCAGCACCAACACCAGCACCAACACCACCACCAGCACCAACACCAGCACCAACACCAGCATCACCACCAGCACCACCACCGACACCGACACCAACACCAGCATCACCACCAGCACCAACACCAGCACCACCACCAGCACCAGCATCACCATCACCAGCATCACCACCAGCACCACCACCGATACCGACACCAGCACCAGCATCACCAGCACCGCCAGCAGCACCACCACCAACACCAACACCACCACCAGCACCACCAGCATCGCCAGCACCAACACCAGCCCCAGCTGCAGCAGCAGTTCTTTTATCTCCCAGTTCCTCTCTCACTCCTTCACCCACTCCTTTATCTCCCAGTTCCTCTCATTCTAGCTGGCTGGTGGTGACACTATAAATGCACCAATATTTTTGTCTTGAAGGTTTGCCACACATTCTTATTGAGTTGGTTGTTATTTGCAATAACCAGCAATGCCTATGTCCCATTTACCTCTTCGATTGGTGATACATTCCCCTATGTTGCCAAGGTGCTCACCGTGTGAGATTTATCACGTTAATGCTAAAGTTGAGCCTGACTGTCTGCTAAGCAGTTTTTCAATTGGGCTGGAGATGCAGATGGTGCTGCGTATACTGGCAGCTTCTCATTTGTAACACAGGCACAGGGTTCTTGACACTCTGTGCAGGGAAGAAAATGAAGTTAGAAGAATATCTCTCTATATTCTGCCTGAACACATTTTCACACAATGGGACATTGCCCGGTACTGTGTGTGTAGAATATTATCTACGAAACAAAAAGAATTTACATTTGTAAGGCACTTTTTATGTGCTTTGGATATTCCAAAATACAGTGGTGTTACGCTGGTGATGGCATAGGGATATTTCCACTGGACTGGGGATCCAGGGATCCAGGGTAAAGCTGTGGAGACCTGGGTTCAAATCCCACTATGGCAGATGGCGGAATTTGAATTCAATAATGTTGACAATGAAACAATCATTGTAGAAACCCATCTGGTTTACTGATGTCCTTTAGGGAAGCAAATCTACTGACCCTGCCTGCTGTGGCCTACATGTGACTCCAGACCCACAGCAATGTTGGTTGACTCTTAGATGCCCTCTGAACAAGGACAATTAGGGATAATTGGGTAATAAATGCTGGCCTAGCCAGTGACACCCACATCCCATGAACAAATAAAAAAAATATGTGGCAGCTGCTTTGAGCACAGCAAGGTCCCACAAACAGCAGTTAAATAGTCGATGATTTAATATGTTTTATTGTTGTTGATTGAGGGATAAATTTTGGTCAGGAAATGGGGAGAACTCCCCTGCTTGAAAACTCCCACTGCTACATTTCAAAAGTATTTAATTGGTTGTAAAGTATTTTGGAATATTCCAAGGATACAAAAGGTGCCTTACAAATCTAAATTATTTTTGTCCGTCTGAACAGACAGATGGTTTTCACATCTCCACTGTTGGCACCTCCAACAATACAGCACTCTCTCAGCGCTGCACAGAAGGATCTGCTGAGATAGTGGGGTGTAAATTCATCTTGGCACAGCACGGTCAAAGCAACCCATTTTACATGCTGCCTGATTTTCATTTGTATCCAAATAAATAATAAAGAAAATTAGGTAGAGTGAAAAATGGGTTGCCAATTCACTATCACCTGTTTCATTACACAAGGTGAATTTATACTCATATACATTCAAGTCGCTGGTGTGCAGACTTAGAGGCAAGAGCTCCATATTGAGCCAAGCTGACCCTCTATTAGTGAGGAATGCATTACAAGCTTGGCTGTTGGCTTGCTAATATTAACATGCTTTCAGATGCCCTGTGAATAGCACTTAACTCCCACGCCTTTACACGTTGGATGAGGTGAATCTTTATCAGTTCTAGATGTTGCTGTCCTTTTATTCCTCTGTCCGATACATCCAGTTATCTATGTAAAAAATTGAGCATTTGCATTGTTTTGACATTCGCCACTTAATTTTCCAAAATTGTTGGCAGGATTATCCATGTGGCTTTGTAAAGTCCCATATGTGACTTTTTGTGGTATTTCACTGTGAATAATGATGTGATGTGACATTATATTGATACAGTGTGATGCAATGTGATAGTGATATGGTGGGGGTGGCGATGTTAACCACGTTGTTAATGTAACATGGGCATCATCAATCAAACTGCCCATTGCACACCAATGGGAGAGATGTAGATCAGGCAGGCAATCTAATATCCTCTGCTTTGTATGATCACTGTGATGTGATGGGGAATGGGGGTGGGGTGTGAGTATTCAATGTGCTGCATTAACCATTTGCGTT
Organism: Cetorhinus maximus; assembly: GCF_964194155.1. NCBI lineage: Eukaryota > Metazoa > Chordata > Chondrichthyes > Lamniformes > Cetorhinidae > Cetorhinus > Cetorhinus maximus. The sequence continues at coordinate 105,997,707 of NC_135893.1, forward strand.
TTGTGTTGTGAATTGATCTGACCAGTGCTAAATGTACACCAGGTGGTGTAATAGCTCGTGTGATTTTTAATCATTCAGCTCTCTGGCCTGAAACAGGCAGCAGACTCTTCAAAAGTGCCAACCTGAAACCGTGTTGAATGCTTTCTCAGGTGTGTGATGTGTGTGTCTTTGTAAATAAAAGCTTATAAGTGTATAAAATCTAGTTTCCAGTTTTATCCTTCACCGCCTGGCTACCTGAGCTGTCGCACTGTACTGGCTGTAGCACTGTACTGGCTGTAGCACTGCACTGGCTGTAGCACTGTACTGGTTGTAGCACTGTACTGGCTGTAGCACTGTACTGGCTGTAGCACTGTACTGGTTGTAGCACTGTACTGGCTGTAGCACTGTACTGGTTGTAGCACTGTACTGGCTGTAGCACTGTACTGGCTGTAGCACTGTACTGGCTGTAGCACTGTACTGGCTGTAGCACTGTACTGGCTGTAGCACTGTACTGGTTGTAGGATCTTGGATGTGAAATTCAATTGCAAATCCAGAAGAACACAAAGAATAAGAGCAGGAGTAGACCATTTGGCCCATCGAGCCTGCTCCGCCATTCAATACGATCATGGCTGATCTTGAGCTTCAACTCCATTTTCCCACCCGCTCCCCACATCCCTCGATTCCCTGTGAAACCAAAAATCTGTCCATCCCAACCTTAAATGTCTTCAACGATGGTGCATCCAGAACCCTCTGGGGTAAAGAATTCCAAAGGTTCACAGCCCTTTGAGTGAAGAAATTTCCCCTCGTCTCAGTCCTAAATGATTGGCCCCTTATCCTTAGATTGTGCCCCCATGTTTTAGATTACCTAACCAGCGGAATCAACCTCTCAGTGTCAACCCTGTCCAGCCCCTTCATAATCTTGAATGTTTCAGTGAGACCATAAGACCATAAGAGATCGCCTCTCATTCTTCTAAACTCCAGAGAATATAAACCCAATTTACTCAGCCTCTCAGCATAGGACAACCCCTTCATCCCAGGGGCCAATTTAGTGAACATTCACTGTGCCACCTCCAAAGCAAGTATATCTTTCAGATGGAGTTTGCTACATACATGCTGCACTCATTGTATCAAAGCTATTAGCGGCCTAACCAACAGCCCTTAAAGGGACCTCCGGATACCACCCCAAAAACAGGCCCAAGAAGTGTTCTTTTTCTTTTGGCTGAAGGTGAGGGCAAGTCAAATTTTCACCCCACAGTAATTATATATGAGAATGATATATATGATAATAGGATAACAGCAACAAATTTATATTTATATGGGCCAGAGTGTTCTGTCCTGAAGCCTAAATTTGGTGACAGAAGCAGTGACAGGTTTGGGGAGTGGGGGGATTGGCTGACTACACTTGATCTTGTGCTGTTCAGCTCATTACTTATGCACCCGTGGGGCCTTTTAATTGAGGATGCCCGGGATGCTATTCCCTGCAAGAGGGCTTCCCGATATTGTTCGCCAGGGAGTCTGACGCATGTTTAACCCGCCTTTAAAGTCCCGACAACAGAATTCCTAAAGTTCATCCCGCCATCAGGAAACCGATTCTTGGCCTCCTGCCAAATTAAGATGCCCCGCCTGCCACACTTCACACCGCTTGTGGGACCAGAGGATTCTGCCCATAGCATCTTAAGTGGAATGAAGTGTACCAAGGTGATTGACAGGAGCATTATATAAAAGAAAGTGACACTGAGCCGCTAAAGGAGCTAGCAGGTCAGGTGACCAAAAGCTCAGTTAAAGATGTAGGTTTTAAGGGCTGTCATAAAGGAGGGAATTGAGGTAGAGAGGCAGTGAGGTATAGGAGGGCCTAGGCAACTTTTTAAAAATTCATTCACGGGATGTGGGCTTCGCTGGCTGGGCCAGCATTTATTGCCCATCCCTAATTGCCCTTGAGAAGTGATGAGCTGCCTTCTTGAACCACTGCAGTCCCTGTGGTGTAAGTATACCCACAGTGCTGTTAGGGAGGAAGTTCTAGGGTTTTGACCCAATGACAGTGAAGGAACGGCGATATATTTCCAACTCAGGATGGTGAGTGGCTTGGAGGGGAACTTCCAGGTGGTGGTGTTCCCATCTATCTGCTGGCCTTGTCCTTCTAGATGGTAGTGGTCATGGGTTTGGAAGGTGCTGTCTAAGGAGCCTTGGTGAATTCCTGCAGGGCATCTTGTAGATGGTACATACTGCTGCTACTGTGCATCAGTGGTGGAGGAAGTGAATGTTTGTGGATGTGGTGCCAATCAAGCGGGCTGCTTTGTCCTTGACGGTGTCAAGCTTCTTGAGTGTTATGGGAGCTGCACGCATCCTGGCAAGTGGGTAATATTCCATCTTACTCCTGACTTGTGCCTTGTAGATGGTGGACAGGCTTTGGGGAGTCAGGAGGTGAGTTACTCGCCACAGGATTCTTAGCCTCTGACCTGCTCTTGTAGCCACAGTATTTATATGGCTAGTCCAGTTCAGTTTCTGGTCAATGGTAACCCCCAATGTTGGTAATGGGGGATTCAGTGATGTTCATGCCATTGAACATCAAGGGGAGATGGTTAGATTCTCTCTTGTTGGAGATGGTCATTGCCTGACACTTATATGGCGTGAATGTTACTTGCCACTTGTCAGCCCAAACCTGGATATTGTCCAGGTCTTGCTAAATTTGGACATGGACTTGCTTCAGTATCTGAGGAGTTGCGAATGGTGCTGAACATTGTGCAATCATCAGCGAACATCCCTACTTCTGACCTTATGATGGAAGGAAGGTCATTGATGAAGCAGCTGAAGATGGTTGGGCCGAGGACACTACCCTGAGGAACTCCTGCAGTGATATCCTGGAGCTGAAGTGTCTGACCTCCAACAACCACAACCATTTTCTTTGGCTTCCATGGCTACCAAGGGTTGTGAGGTTTGAGGAGATAAGAGGGATGGGGATGGACAAAGCAATGGAGAGATTTGAAAAGCAAGAATGAGAAATTTCAGCAAGTTGCAATGTGATTGGCTGTTTTTATTTTCCTGTTTATTGTGGTAAATAATTTGATAGAGTTTCTGGACAGAAATATCTTCTGAAAAATCAATGCCAAATATGGCTAAAAAGCCCTCCTCCCACAACTTGAAGGTTCCCACTTGGCAGCATCTCGGGAGTGCTTACGACAGGTTGCTAAGAAATTTGCAAAATAGTCTCAGTAATTGACCTATGTCCCCGTCACACTGACACGCTGGGTTTATGTGCCGCATGGAAGCTGTTTGTGTGGAGGTCGGGAAGCTCAGAACTCTCTGTGTAATTCTATTACTGGAATTAAATGGGTGGCTTTGTTCTGCTTTGTAATTGCAAAACTTCCATAACAACACACTAGGGAGAGAAATGGAAGCTCACTTAAAGGATTTTCAATATTATTCACACTGAAAGCTCGGTAGAGAACCTTGTTGGCTGATATGCTGTCTCACTGGCTTCTTTGTTTGGCATAATTAGTCTCTAGTGCCATGGATGGAATCTGCACAAGTACGGGGAAGCGATGCCAAGAGCCCTTGCTAGAAAAGTAGAAAACTATTTATAAATATCCCACATACACACTACATATCGTACATAGCTCAATGCGCTGTCTCATAATGGTACCAATGTTATCATCAATTAGCACAAACAAGGTCGTCTTTGTGGAGCTTTAGCTCTGCTGGGTCATATTCAAGTCAGCGAGCAAAAGTTAATTCATTTATTAGGAATAGACGTGCACCTCAGCTGGGTTTACTTAATATGCACTGTGAAGCTAGGCTCACCTTTCTGAGTTCAGACAACACGGGATCCATTTTGGTGTGTGTGTGTGTCCGCTCCACCTGAGCAATGATATTGATGGGTATCTTAGTCAGTTTTTATGGTCCAGTTTCTTTGGAAAAGAACAGGCAAATTGACAGCACTAACTATGCTATTTATAGGCCAAATGCATACTTAAGCAGAGACCACAAAATGCCAGAGGTTAAACTGAATATTAGATATTATTGGCAGGGAAATTTCCTGAGAGCTGTCATGATGATGTGACGTGTACATGTATAATATTAATCTTTAATTTCATCAGCTGGCCAGATATAGATTGAACTTCTATAAAAGTACTTTTAAAACAAGCAAAGACATTGACTTAAGATGGTTGCCACAGGTCACCGGACACATCTGGTATGACAAGTTGGTCAAGTTGGTCAATTTCTGGAAGTTTCCAGTGTGGATTACAATTAGGGCATGCCAAGGCAGCCTCTTATGGAATTCCATACCTGCTGGTGTGAAGAATTTCTTCAAAAGTGAATTGAAAATGATAACTAGCTCTCACTATCTGCATTTCTATAAAGCCAACTTTCAGGCAGAGACAGAAAGTTTACCAGGACAATGGCTATATAGAAGATGTTTTTATCTTCTTCCTAGCACATCACAGGAAAGAATGGTCTATTCAGAAGTGATGGTTGGAATATTAAAGAAATTAATCATCTAGGCCATAATACAATGGCCAAGGTCTGCCCATTCATGAGTTAATCAATTACCTTCTGTGGAATACTCAACTCATTATGTGGAAGAGATCATGTGAGCAGAATAACTATTTTGAAAAGTCGTTATTACAAACCCTGGTTGCTTTTTGGCAGTCTAGTAGAAGTAGCCTGCAAATGGACAAGTAACACCATCTCTCTCCCTTCTATCTCGGGTTCAGAGCCCTATCTCTGTTACATTGTAGAACCCATCAGATAGAGAACCTAAATGAAAAGGGAACCTCGGGTACAATTGCTTTGACTTTTGGAAAAGACAAATTACGGTATAAAAGAGACGGTCTCCAGAAGTTGCAATTTACATCAGCCTCAGCCTCACTGGAATTGCAAGAGCCCTGTCAAAAACACTGCCTCAACAGTTGAGTCTTAATTTGCCCAAAATTTAAACTCCTCTACTGCATATCTTGTAATTTTGCATGATTATGTGTGCGCGTTTGTTACAAAGGTGGGGACATGGGTTTACCTTTCAAATATTTTAATATCTTTACCTAGGTGGGTTTTTAGCATAATAAAAACTAGCTCCTTTTGTGTTCAAAGGAAGCCTGTTGGATTGAGTTATTTACAATCAGCATGTAAACGATTAAGTGCAGGCATTGAATTGATATCTTCAACCTCATAAATTACAAAAACTCTAATGATCGATTGAAGAACAGGAAAGAATGGTCGTGTCCAGACATCCCTCCTCATCGGCCATAGCAGCGTACAGCAACAGGGAAATGAACCTTTAAAATTCAAAACTCTCAAAAGCGTCAAGGCAGGAAGAGGGGGATCCTGTTCCAGCCAAGGGATCAGAAGGCACTCCAGGCACCTCTGCTGCCAGAGAGAAGTCACAGAGGAGGCCAGTGAATGAAGCTTAGCTCTCAGTTGGCTGCAGTGCTGGAACATGATAAATGACCCCTGAAGTGTTGTCAAGTTGAAAATACTGATCACTTACTCTCTGCTCACATCTCCTTGACCTGTGACCTCACTAGCTGCAATGCTGCCCTGCACACTTCTGTTGCTCCCGTACAATCACTGCAGCACATTTCACTCCAATTCCTTCTCGTACTCTCAGCACTGCCTGTATTGTAACCCTCACTTCCCCTTGCCTCATATTTATTTTCATTCATTCACAGGATATGGGCTTCGCTAGATGAGCCAGCATTTACTGCCCATCCCTAATTGCCCTTGAGAAGGTGGTGGTGAGCTACCTTCTTGAACCGCTGCAGTCCCTGTGGTGTAGGTACACCCACAGTGCTGTTAGGAAGAGAGTTCCACTTTGACTCAGCAACAGTGAAGGAACAGCGATATATTTCCAACTCAGGATGGTGAGTGGCTTGGAGGGGAATTTCTAGGTGGTGGCGTTCCCATCTATCTGCTGCCCTTGTCCTTCTAGATGGTAGTGGTCACGGGTTTGGATGGTGCTGTCGAAGGAGCCTTGGTGAATTCCTGTAGTGCATCTTGTAGATGGTACACACTGCTGCTTCTGTGCATTGGTGGTGGTGGGCTGCTTTGTCCTGGATGGTGTCAAGCCTCTTGAGTGTTGTGGGAACTGCACTCATTGAGGCAAGTGGGGAGTATCCCATCACACTCCTGACTTGCACCTTGTAGATGGTGGACAGGCTTTGGGGAGTCAGGAGGTGAGTTACTCACCGCATGGGTTACTCATTACACATGGCATACCAACTATTCAACCATGACAGACACATTGTCTAAACATCTCTCAAGACTGTCACAAGAGCAGGCCCCCTTCCTTCTTGCAAGAGAACATGGAAACATAGAAAATAGGAGCAGGAGTAGGTCATTCGGCCCTTCGAGCCTGCTCCGCCATTCAATATGATCATGGCTGATCCTCTGTCTCAATGCAGTACCCCCGCTCTCTCCCCATACATTTTGACGCATTTAGAGTCCAGAAATCTATCCATTTCTTTCTTAAATACATTCAGTGGCCTGGCCTCCACAGCCTCTGTGGTAGAGAATTTCATAGGTTCACTCTGAGTGAATAAGTTCTTCCTCATCTCAGTTCTAAATGGTCTACCCCGTATCCTGAGACTGTGGCCCCTTGTTCTAGACCCCCCCCAACCAGGGGAAACATCCTCCCTGCATCCAGTCTATCCAGCCCGGTCAGAAATGTTTCAATGAGATTCCCTTTCATTCTTCTAAACTCCAGTGAATACAGGGCCTAGTCGGCACAATCTCTCCTTGTACGACAATCCTGCCATCCCAGGAATCAGTCTGGTGAACCTTCGCTGCACTCCCTCTATGGCAAGTAAATCCTTTCTTAGGTAAGGAGACCAAAACTGCACACAATACTCCAGGTGTGGTCTCACCAAGGCTCTGTACAGCTGCAGTAAGACATCCTTGCTCCTGTACTCAAGTCCTCTCGCAATGAAGGCCAACATACCATTTGCCTTCTTAACTGATTGCTGCACCTGCATGCTTGCTTTCAGTGATTGGTGTTCAAGGACACCCAGGTCCCTTTGTACATCAACATTTCCCAATCTATCACCATTTAAGTAATACTCGGCCATTCCGTCTTTCCTACCAAAGTGAATAACTTCACACTTATCCACGTTACACTGCATCTGCCATGCATTTGCCCACTCACTCAACCTGTCTAAATTGACTTGAAACCTCTTAACATCCTTCTCACCACTCATATTCCTCTCTAGTTTTGTGTCGTCAGCAAACTTGGAAATATTACATTTGGTTCCCTCATCCAAATCATTGATACATATTGTGAATAGCTGGGGCCCAAGCACTGATCCCTGTGGTACCCCACTAGTCACCACCCACCACTCCATAAAAGACCCATTTATTCCTGCTCTCTGCTAACCAATTCTCAATCCTTGCCAATATATTACCCCCAATCCCATGTGCTTTGATCTTACACACTAACCTCTTATGTGGGGCTTTATCAAAAGTTTTCTGAAAATCCAAATACACCACATCCACTGGTTCTCCCTTATCTAGCCTGCTAATTACATCCTCAAACAACTCCAGTGGGTTTGTTAAACATGATTTCCCTTTCATAGATCCATGCTGACTTTGTCTAATCCCTTTGATATTTTCTAAGGGAAAAGTTTCCCCCCCGTTGGGGGATGGGGAACAGTGTGATGTCTGGGGGTGGGGGTGGGGGTGGGGGCGGGGGTGGGGGCGGGCACGAATCCGATCAGTGCCTCCGATTGGGGCCGCATCACCATTTTATGTGGGCGGGCCAATTAAGACTGAGCGCTCCCTGTGCGGCCGGGGGGGAGGGGGGGTGGGATTCCCTGAGGCCAAGTCTGTGCTCTTTCGCATGCATTTGACATTTAAATGTGTTGATAGTTTCATATTTTAAACCTGAAATAAAGCAATTAAAAACGTTTAAAACATGTCCCCTCGTGTGACACTGTCACATCAGCTGGGGCAGGTCAAAGAATTATTTTTTAAAAGTTATTGCATTTTAAAACCCTTCAAGAAACCTCATCCCGCCCGTGGATGAGGTTTCATGAAAAATGCGAAGGCCGCCTGGGCTCTTCGCCTGCCCCCCAACCTTGAGGGTGGACGGGCATCTCATTTAATTGCTTTAATTAGTTTTTAACGGGCCTTAATAGGCCTTTAACAGTTCAGCAGGCACACAGCCAACTTGGCTGCACGCCCGCCGAACTGAAAACCTAAATGACGCGCAGTGACATCACCGGAGAATTCAGCCCTAAGTGCCCTGTTATCACGTCCTTTGTAATAGACTCTAGCGTTTTCCCTACTACTGATGTTAGGCTAACCAGTCTGTAGTTCCCTGTTTTCTCGCTCACTCCTTTTTTAAATAGTGGGGTTACATTTGCCACTCTCCAAATTGCCGGGACTGTTCCAGAATCCACAGAATTTTGGAAGTTGACAACCAAAGCATCCACTATTTCCATGGCCACCTCCTGGGATGTAGATTATCCGGCCCTGGGGATTTATCGTCTTTCAGTCCCATTCATTTCTCCAACACTTTTTTTTTTACTAATACTAATTTCCTTCAATTCCTCCTGCTCTCTAGATCCTTGGCTCCCTAGTATTTCTGGGAAGTTATTTGTGTCTTCCTCTGTGAAGACAGAACTAAAGCAGTTGTTTAATTGCTCTGCCATTTCCTTGTTCTCTGTTATAAATTCTACCATTTCAGACTGTAAGGGACCTACGTTTTTCTTCACTAATCTTTTCCTTTTCACATATTTATATGTTTTTTTATGTTCCTTGCAAGTTGACTCTCATAATCTATTTTTACCCTCTTAATCAATCTCTTGGTCCTTCTTTGCTGAATTCTAAACTGCTCCCAATCCTCAGGCTTGCTACTTTTTCTAGAAATTTTATATGACTCCTCTTTGGATCTAATACTATCTTTAATTTATTTTGTTAGCCATGGTTGGGCTGCTTTTCCTGTTGTGTTTTTTGTGCCAGAATGGAACCCATAACTGTTGCAATGCATGCATTTGTTCCTTAAATATTAGCCATTGCCTGTCCACCTTCATTTTAATGAAGTTCCCCAATCTATCATAGCCAACTCACTCCTTATAACGTCGTAGTTTCCTTTGTTTAGATTTAGGACCCCAGTTTCGGAATGGACGACTTTACTTTCCATCCTAATAAAGAATTCCATCATGTTATGGTCACTCTTCCCTAAAGGACCCCGCACACCAAGATTATTAATCAACCTCTTCTTATTGCACAATACCAAATCTAGGATAGCCTGTTCCCTAGTTGGTTCCTTGACATATTGGTCTAAGAAAAACATCTTGTACACACTCCAGGAATTCATCTGCCACAGTATTATTGCCAATTTGGCTTGCCCAGTCTATATGTAGATTAAAGTTACCCATGGTTACTGTGGCACCCTGTTACTTGCATCTCTAATTTCCTGTTTAATGCCATCCCCTACCTTACCATTACTTTTTGGAGGCTTACAGACAACTCCCACTAATGTTTTCAACCCCTTGTTGCTTCTTAGCTCCACCCAGACTGATTCTACATCTAGATTTTCCGTGCCAATATCCTTTCTCACTATTGCACTGATTTCACCCTTATCTACCAATGCCACCCACTTCCATTTCCTTTTTGCCTTCCTAAATATTGAGTACCCTTGGACATTCAGTTCAGGCTTGGAATGATAAGTGGCAAGTAACATTTGCGCCACACAAGTGCCAGGCAAAGGCCATCTCCAACAAGAGAGAATCTAACCATTTCCCCTTGGCATTCAATGCTATTAACATGACTGAACCCCCTTCTATCAACACCCTGGAGGCTACCATTGACCAGAAACTGAATTAAATCAGCCATATAAATGCTATGGTTATAACAGCAGATTAGAGACTGAGAATTCTGGGGCAAGTAACTCACTTCCTGACTCCCCAAAGCCTGTCCACCATCTACAAGGTACAAGTCAGGAGTGTGATGGAATACTCCCCACTTGCCTGGATGAGTGCAACTCCAACAACACTCAAGAAGCTTGACACCACCAGGACAAAGCAGCCCGCTTGATTGGCACCCCATCCACTTAAAGCTTAAACATTCACTCCCTCCCCCACCGATGCACAGTGGCAGCAGTGTGTAACATCTACAAGATGCACTGCAGGAACTCACCAAGGCTCCTTAGACAGCACCTTCCAAACACATGGCCGCTACCATCTAGAAGGACAAGGGCAGCTGACACATGGGAACACCACCGCCTGCAAGTTTCCCTCCAAGCCACACTGATATGTAGTCAGAAATTTCAGGGTCAAAAATAGCACCAATGTTGCAAACATTGTTTTAGCTTCAGACTGTCATTTACAGATGAAATTGAGTTCATGATAAACGTGTTTATTGTTCTGGATTCAGTGTTGATGTTTATATTTGCCGTGAAACATGGGCAAGACCCATAATACTGGATTGAAGGAATGCAGTTGATGGTGATAGTGTCGGTAGCGATAAGGATTGTGGAGCTGTTGGTGTATGATTCACATTAAGTTCTCTTCGACGAGTTGCTCTGTCAGAGACCTGGCTGCTAGGTGCTCACCATGTGATTACCATGTATGGTCTGGTGGGAGAGTGAACAATTAGAAGCTGAAACAGATTGTTCAGTTTATCAGAAAAACTTGGACTTTGCTGGGTCTTGCTGGTGATATCGTGACAATGATTAACCAGCTTACATATAACCACTGGAGGATGTTTAGATTTCTGTCCCCATTCTTTATCTAATGTTGAAAAATGTGTCTGCCTTCCCATATTACTCATGAGACCACAAACACTTGACCTTAGACACTGAAGGACAGTTTCAGCTGCTGAGAAATGATACACAAATGGCAACATTTTTTTGTTGGAATGCATTCTGGCATAGGCAATTCTGAATACTGTGCAAAAGGAGAAATGAAAAAGAAGGACTTACATTTATACAGCATCTTATTTGACCTCAAGATGTCCCAAACTGTTTTGCAGCCATGAAAGTACTTCTGAATTATAATCACTTAATGCAAGATTCTAGAAACAATTATTCTGGATAGAATTAGTAGTCACATGGAAAAATATAGGCTGATAAGGAAGAGGCAGCATGGATTTCTAAAGGACTAATCATGTTTAGCTAACTTGCTGGAGTATTTTGAAGAGGTAAAAGCAATGGTCGATGAGGGTAATGCGGTTGATGTGGTGTACGTGGACTTTCAAAAGGCATTTGATACAGTGCCACACAACAGACTTGTGAGAAAAGTTATTGCTCAGGGAATAAAAGGGACAGTAGCAACGTGGATACAAAATTGGCTGAAAAATAGGAAGCAGAGAGTAATGGTCAATGGATATTTTTCGGACTGGAGGGAGATTTGTAATGAAGTTCCCCAGGGGTCAGTATTGGGGCCCTTGCTTTTCCTGATATATATTAATGATCTAGATCTTGGTGTTCAGGAGATAATTTCAAAGTTTGTGGATCACATGAAGCTTAGGAGTGTTGTAAACTGTGAGGAGGACAATGCAGAACTTAAAAAGGACACAGACAAGTTGGTGGAGTGGGCAGATAGGTGGCAAATGAAGTTCAATGTGGAGAAGTGTGAGATGATGTATTTTGGTAAGGAGAACATGGACAGGCAATATAAAATAAGCTGTGAAATGTTGAAGGGGATGCAGGAGCAGAAAGAGCTGGGTGCCTATGTGCATAGCTCATTGAAGGTGGCAGGACAGGTGGAGAGAGCAGTTACAAAAGCATATAGTGCCCTGGGCTTTATTAATTGGGGGCATAGGGTACAAGAGCAGAGAGGTTATGCTGAATTTATATAAGATATTCATTAGACCTCAGCTGGAGTATTGTGTACGGTTCTGAACGCCACATTATAGGAAGGATGTGAACACATTGGACAGAGTGCAGAAGAGATTTACAAGAATGGATCCAGGGATGAGAAACTTCAGTTACGAAGATAGATTGGAGAGGTTGGGAGTGTTATGCTTGGAGAGAAGAAGCTAAGATACTTGGTCCACATCAGTCAACGGCAGTAAAATTAAGTGTTTACCTGAGCTATAAATAAACTGGATATTATAGAGACATGTTCTATCCAATTACATGTAAAATTACACACACACACACAGGATATTGACAAAATATTGATGTCATATAAATTTTATAAATACCTAGTTCATGGTTCACTGTGAAAAGTTGGCCCCTCCCCTCTCCCTCCCCACACCCGCCTCTCCCCAGTGAAATTAAGGAACACTCTGGACAAGGTGATCAATCCAACATTATGAGCCACAGCATTTGCCCATGCTGCAATCACAAATGAGACATTTTTCATCCAACAGGACTGAAGCTATTATATTCCTGGGAATTCAGCCATCTACAAGCTTATCTTCATTATCTTCAATCCCATTCTTAAATGCATCATAACACTCATCAATGCAGAATGAGCTTCCTTTGCTGAGAACCTATCCATATTCTCCCTTGAAAACGGGGCTGAAAGCCCATGAGGAATGGGTAGAAGTGCGGAGATGGACACACCCTCACCCACGGCCACTGACCCCGCAGCAGTCTGTGGGATCACAGGGAGTGTGAGGGTGAGCAAAGCTTTCGTAGGTGTGTTGCGGAGACCAGGAGTGTGAAGCTGAGCTGACCAGCTAGGTGGGGGAGGGTAAGCCGCCATCCCAGAAAACGGTGGAGGCTGGTTCCAATAGTTCCGTGTTAGTCAGTCACCTGCAATGTTTAAAAAAAAACTCTATCATCGCTGGAGGGTCCTGAGCTTAATTCTAACCTGGGCCTCCAGGTGGATTTCACTTCCACCAGTTATTGGCAACATAGATCTCATGAGATTGCGCATCCTGCCACCGACAGTCTCAGCTGTGGCTCAGTTAATAGAAGTCTTGCTTCTAAATCACTTGTCTCTGAGCCTATGAGTCTAAATCAGCACATTGTGGGTTTGAGTCCCACTCCAGAGCCCCTTTTTTTCCAAAAATGAAGGCTGATGCTCCAGTGCAGGACTGAGGGAGTGCTGCACTGTTGGAGGTGCTGAGGAGTGTGTGAGAGGAGGGCCCTGGGACAGGCAGTCAGCAGCACCTAGAGGAGAGTGCGAGAGGAGGACCTGTCTCTACCTGTCAGAGCCGAAGTATGACATCACAGGAAAACAGGTAGGTGATTGGTGGGTATTTCTTCTGTATCTCTTTTGATTGGCCAAGTGGTTTGAATCAGGAGACGTTATTCCAGCTGAAGAGTATACTTAAGAAATTCACTTTTAAAATATTTAATATCCAAATTAATTAATTAAATAAAATAGAGGTGGTTGGACAGGCGATGTGTTGCAGCTGTAGCATGTGGGTTCTGATGGACCCCATTGTAGTTCCTAGTGACCACACCTGTTGCAAGTGTTGGCTGCTCAAGGAACTTCAGCTCAGAGTTGATGAGCTGGAGTCCGAGCTGCAGACACTGCGACACATCAGGGAGGGGGAGAGTTACCTGGACACTGTGTTTCAGGAGGCAGTCACACCCCTTAGATTAATTACATCAAATTTGGGCTTTGGTCAGGGATGGAAGGGTGTGACTGCAAGTCAGGCAGGTATGGAGAGCCATAATTTAGCTTTGGAAGAGCCTCAGCCAGTGGCCTTGTCCAATGGGTACGAGGTTCTTGATCGCAGTGTGGATGAAGGCACAGGCTGCAGGGAGGGTGAGCAAACTGAGCACAGCACCGTGGTACAGAGCGCCATTCAAATGGGGGGAGAAAAGAGAAATGTAGCAGTAATAGGGGACAGCATGGTTAGGGTATTAGATACTGTTCTCCGCAGCAAAGACAGAGAGTCCCAAAGGCTGTGTTGCCTACCTAGTGCCAAGGTTAAGGACATCTTTTGTGGGCTGGAGAGGACCTTGGAGTGGGAGGGGAAGGATCCAGTTGTCGTGATCCACATAGGTACCAATGACATAGGTAGGACTAGGAAAGAGGTTCTGCTGAGGGACTACGAGCAGCTCGGGGCTAAATTAAAAAGCAGAACCACAAAGGTGATAATCTCTGGATTACTACCTGAGCCACATGCAAATTGGCATAGGGTAAATAAGATTAGAGGGGTAAATGTGTGGCTCAAGGATTGGTTTGGGAGAAATGGGTTCGATTCATGGGGCACTGGCACCAGTACTGGGGAAGGAGAGAGTTGTTCTGTTGGGACAGGCTTCATTTGAACCATGCTGGGACCAGTGTCCTGGCAAATCGTATAACTAGAGTTGTAGATAGGGCTTTAAACTAATTAGTGGGATGGAGGGTTCAATTGAAGGGAATTTTAAAAAGTCAAAAAGAAACAAGAGAGCAGCGGTGCAGGGTAGTGAAGAGGTGAATGATAATCAAAATGTGACAGGAAGGAGCAGAAAATATAAGCAGAAGAGTGCAGCAGAAATTAGAACCAGAATGAGTAATAATGGTAAAAAGTCAAAGCTTAAGGCTCTTTATCTGAATGCATGCAGCATTTGTAACAAGATAGATGAGTTGATGGCACAAATAGAAATAAATGGATATGACTTGATAACTATTACAGAGACATGGTTGCAGGGTGACCAAGACTGAGAACTTAATATTCAAGGGTGTTCGACATTCTGAAAAAATAGGCAAAAAAGAAAAGGAGGTGGGGTAGCTTTGTTAAAAAAGGAAGGTATCAGGTGTAATAGATCATGATGTGGAATCAGTTTGGATGGAAATAGGGAATAGCAAGAGGAAGAAGTCATGGGCGGGAATCATGTATAGGCTCCTGAAGAGTTGCCTCACTGTAGGACAAAGTATAAATCGGGAAATAATGGAAGTGTGTAAGAAGGGCACTACAATTGTCATGGGTGATTTTAATCTGCATATTAACTGGACAAATCAGATTGGCAGGGGTAATGTGGAAAACAAATTTGTTGAGTGCATCTAAAGTGGGCTGGGAAAATAGACTAAGGGGAAGGTCAGTGGATGAGCAGTGGCAGACATTTAAGCAGATATTTCATAACGCTCAGCAAAAATTTATCCCGGTCAAAAAGAAAGACTCAATGAGAAGCATGAAGCACCCGTGGTTAACAGAGGTGGTCAAGGAAAGTATCCAGTCAAAAACTAAGGCATATAAAGTGGCGAAAATTATTGGTAGACCAGAGGATTGGGATTGTTCAGGAACCAGCAACCGATGACTAAAAAGCTAATAAAAAGGGAGAAAATTGATTATGGAAGTAAATTGGCAAGAAATATAAAAACAAATAGCAAGAGCTTCTAAGGATATATAGAAAGAGAGTGGTTAAAGTGAGCGTGGGACCCTTGGAGGATGCGACTGGAGAATTGATAACAGGGAACAGGGAAACGGCAGATAAGTTAAACCAATATTTTGCATCAGTCTTCACGGTGGAGGACACTATAAACATCCCAAAGATATCAGATAAGCAAGGAGCTAATGGGAGGGAAGATCTTGTAACAGTCTCTATCACAAGGGACAAAGTATTTGACAAGCGAATGGGACTAAAGGCAGACAGGTCAGCAGGACTTGATGGCCTGCATCCAAGGGTTTTTAAAGGAAGTGGCTGCAGAGATAGGAGAGACATTGGTCAAAATATTCCAGAACTCACTGGATTCCGGGAGGGTTCAGCGGATTGAAAAACTGCTAATGTGATGCCCCTGTTCAAGAAGGGAAGGCGACATAAAACAGGAAACGAGAGGCCAGTCAGCCTAACATCTGTCGTTGGGAAAATGCTAGAGTCCATTATTAGGGAAGAAATAGTAGGCCATTTAGAAAAGCTTAACACAGTCAAACAGAGTCAACATGGTTTTGTGAAAGAGAAATCATGTTTGACAAATTTGCTAGAGTTCTTTATGGATATAACACGCTCAGTTGATAAAGAGGAACCAGTAGATAAAGTGTATTTGGATTTCCAGAAGGCATTCAGTAAGGTGCCACATAAAAGGTTATTGCACAAGATAGGAGCTCAAGGTATTGGGGGTAATGTATTAGCATGGGTTGAGGATTGGTTAACACACAGAAGGCGGAGAGTTGGGATTAATGAGTCTTTTTCAGGTTGGAAAGACCTAACTAGTGGAGTGCCACAAGGATCAGTCCCAGGGCCTCAATTATTTACTATTTATATTAATGACTTGGAGGAGGGGGCAGAGTGTAATGTATCCAAATTTGCTGATGATACAAAAGTAGGTGGGTGGGCATGTTGTGATGAGGACATAAGGAATCTGCAAGGGGATATGGACAGGTTGAGTGAGTGGGCAAAAACTTGGCAGATAGAGTTTAATGTAGGAAAGTGTGAGGTCATGCACTTGGATAGGAAGAATCAAAAGGCAGACTATTATTTAAATGGAGAGAGACTCCAAAAAAGTGCAGCACAGAGGGATCTGGGTGTTCTTGTGCATGAAACACAAAAAGTTAGCATGCAGGTGCAGCAAGTAAATAAAGAGGCAAATGGAATTTTGGTCTGTATTATTAAGGAGTTGGAGTTTAAAAATAGGGAGGTATTTTACAACTGTACAGGGTATTGGTGAGGCCGCACCTGGAGTACTGTGTACAGTTTTAGTTCCCATATTTAAGAACGAATATGCTGGCATTGGAAGCAGTTCAGAAGAGATTCACTAGGCTGATTCCTGGGATGAAGGGCTTCACTTATCAAGAATGGACAAACAGGGTAGGCCTTTATTCATTAAAGTTTAGAAGAATGAGAGGTGATCTTATTGAAATGTACAAGATTCTGAGGGGGCTTGACAGGGTAGATGTTGCGAAGATGTTTCCACTAGTGGGGGAATCTCGAACTAGGGGACATAGTTACAGAATAAGGAGACACCCATTTAAAACTGAGATGCAAAGAAATTTCTTCTCTCAGAGGGTAGTGAATGTCTGGAATTCTCTATCCCAGAGAGTTGTGGAGGCTAGATCACTGAAAGTATTTAAAGAGGAGGTAGGTAGATTTTTGAAATATCGGGGAGTTGAGGGCTATGAGGAGCTGGCACGAAAGAGGAGTCGAGGCCTGGGGCAGATCAGCCATGATCTTATTGAATGGTGGGGCAGGCTTGAGGGGCCGAATGGCCTCCTCCTGCTCCTATTTCTTATATTCTTATGTCTTTGAATGTTATGTCAAACTGAGGCCCTCTCAGTTGGAGGTAAAAGATCCCATGGCTTTGGAGTTAACCTGGGTGTCTTGGACAATCGCTCAATCAACATCAACACAAAAAGAAGATTACCTGGCCATTAGCAAATTGCTGTTTTGGGGATCTTGCTGTGCACAAAATTGACTGCTGCATTTCCCACAGTACAACAGTGATTACATTTCAAAAGTACTTCATTGGCTGTAAAGCACTTTGAGATGTCTGGTGTTGTGAAAGGTGGTTATATCAATGCAAGTCTTTCTAACATTCTGCTAGGTCTTGCCTGAACAGGTGATCATGACCCTGCTCCACCTTGTAACAATGGCTTATAACAATGGAGAGCAGAAGATCTAATTGAGGTATTTTAGATGCTAAAGGGGATAGACAAAGTAGACGTGGAGCGGATGTTTCCCCTTGTGGGGCATTCTAGAATGAGAGGCCATAGTTTTAGGCTAAGAGATGGTAGATTTAAATCAGAGAGGAGGAGGAATTACCTTCTTAAAGAGTCGTGAATCTGTGGAATTCACTACCTCAGAGTGCAGTGGATGCCGGGACGCTGAATAAATTTAAAGAGGAGATAGACAGATTTTTAATTAGTAACAGGTTGAAAGGTTATGGGGAGAGAGTGGGAAATTGGAGTTGAGGCTGAAATGAGATCAGCCATGGTCATATTGAATGGCAGGGCAGACTCGGGGAGCTGAATTGCCTACTCCTGCTCTTAGTTCTCATGTTCTTATGTTCTAAGAGAGGCAGCCAGCAAAGGCTTCACTCCCAGAAAGCAGATCAGAAATTCAGAAATGAGGCTGAAACCTGGTGTAACCCAGGCAATCTGTGGCCATTCTGGCAAACTCTAAAATGGATGCTGTTCTGAGCTGCCACCATATTCTGTGATTGGGTCCTTCTGTCTTGGACTCTTGGTGTGAGACTTGGTTCATAGACAAACTGTAGACATATCTGCTTAACATGTGTTTATTAGCACTGCATCTAAACAGGTTACAGAGTAGGCACTTAGCCCTTAAGCATGATTCCAAGCTCTCACTCTTACGAGTCTAACACATGACTGAGTAGCGTCAGTAGTACATCATCGTTTACATCATATATTAGCATATCCCATCTTTTAAAACCTTTAGACTACAGGTGCTGACTTTTAGTCCCAAAGTCCATGTGCCTCTAATCTAACCGTAGTCGTGTTAATTGCTGACAAAAGAGACATGTCTAAGTTTTTTGTTCATCAGGACACTCGCAAGAATACCAGTATAAGGGGGAAAACAACAATTTATACTGTATGTGAAGAGAGTGCTGATTGGTTGGCAAGTGGCATTGTCATGGAGGACACACCATTGATGGTGACTGACAGTTCATCCTCTTCACATACAGTATAAATTATTGTTTTCCCCTTATATTGGTATTCTTGCAAGTGTCCTGATGAGCGCAAGATGAAAAGCTTAGACATGTCTCTTTCCCAGCAATACTCAAGTTCCATACTACCAAACGACTATAGTCTTGTTAATATTGCACTCACGTCCTGTGGTTCTGCCATCAACTCCTAACCTATACATCTATTATCTGTACCTTTAATCAGTTTAAAGACCTGAGTCCTGTAATATCTCCATCCTGAATGTCAATCTGGTGAGTCACATTTCATTGCCCAAAGATTGGGTCTCAGACTGTGCCTTGTTGTTTTCACTAAACTCCAATAATCTCCACAAGGCAGGATGGTCCAAACTGCACAATATATCTAACTCTGGCCTCACCAAATATTTACAAAGGGTTTCTATGATCTGTTTTGCTTTTTACACTCTTCAGTGTTTTTCAACAATTTATTCCCTTTTATATTCAGCTTCTGAATATACTGATTCATCTCCAGTGCTGGTTGTTTCCATTGATTCCTTACCCAAGTTAAATGTCCGCTTTGGTGGTCCAGACAAGAGAAGGCAATGTTTTATATTGATGTTGTTCACAGCTGGCAATAACACACATGTTTCCAGCGGTGTTGTGACTCTTTCCGATTTACCCTATAACTAAATGTTTTTTAATTTGGTGTTTTCTTTCATTGCGGGTGGGCCATCCTCATCTTATATGGGAGGCTTTCATGATCATAAGCTGAAATACCTGATGACATAAAGTATTTGGAATGCACTATCTAACTCGTGGTGGAAGCAGATTCAATTGGATCACTCTATCAAAGGGCCAGCACAGACACAAGGGGATGAATGGCCTCCTTCTGTGCTGAGTGATTCTATGACAATGTTATCTGGCCTTGCATTACTTCACAATTAAATGAATATGTGATGCCTTAGCCCAATTAATGTGTCCTGTTACCTTTAACTGCTATCAATCTCCATGTCACATGGACACACAGCATGCTGCCAAAAGGCAAATTAAATAATATTTTGAGAAGTATCTTATTTTATAATATTTATGATGATAAAGAACTGCGGGGAACCATGGCTCACCAGTCTCCATTAGCCAGTAACTCACAGATATGTCGAGATCCATCCCTCACCGACCTTTGATGCTATTGCTCAGCCAATGTTCACTCTCATTACCTCACTTACAATTAATGTTATGGGTTTTAATCTTACTAAAAAAAGTGTCATTTTTGAGGGTAAATAGCCTCAGTTTTTGGTTACACTACTGGGAGAAAAACACACTTCTCTCGTTTGCAAGCAACGCCACCTTAAAAATGTGGTACTTTGCAAAGATGGTGCCAGCATATGTTTATGCACCACTGCAGGTTCAATTCATTTCCATGGCAACATGTTTCAGAGATAGATATGATTGACTTATTACCCTGCTCCTGACCCTGGAGGGGATGAGAGGCTGCCAAGAGCTGTCTGTTAAGGCTGCTTTTATTTTGATATCTCATTTTTAATTGAAAAGCTAAAGCAAAATAACCGACAAGGCACCGAACATTTTGAATTGAAAGAAAGTTTACCATGTTTTAATTAAAAAGGCCTCTTTAGGTTCAACGCATCAGGGATAGCTACATGAAACACAAACGATCATGCAATTTTTTTTACCTTGTCTAAAACACGCGCGCAAGTATCTGATAAAAAAGGGATGTGAGAAATTGTAGTCAAGGTTTAAAATTGCCTATTCATTAAATCATGGAATTGCCACCAGTTTAATGTGGTCAACTACACTGTTAACTCTTCATGCTGATGATTTAATTTAGGGTCTTGTCATTTTAATTGACCTGCGAAGCATCTGTAGAGCACCACAAAATAACGTTAATAATGTGCTTCCCCTTGGGGACGCTGATGATTGCGTTTGTCATTAAACCACAGTAAATACAGGGAATTAGTATTTACGGGTGTGTTTATTGTCAAGGAGACACTCACCTGGAGAGAGAAAGAGAGAGACGGTGCTCAGTGCTGTGGGCTCTGCTGCAGACAGCACATCGTGTTTTGAGGAGGGAGATTCTACCTGTCAGAAAATGAGTGCTTCCCATATTTACAGTGACAGATGCAACTGTCTGCTTCAGTTGGTTAGACTTGATTATACAACTGAGTTGATGAATATTTGCTTTGGAGTTGTCATACATTACCTGCCATGTGGCATTCAAATACAATAACAGGAAGTCTAGGGCAAAATCCCATCATCTATTTTTTTTAATGCTGCATCTATTGCCTTGAATTACCTGAGGCTTTTTTCAGCCTGTTATTCAGGCTGCCCTTGAAGAGAGCGTGTTGTATACATAACAGTCAGAGATGAGGAGCAAGGGGTAGAAATTAATCCCAGACTCTGTGAAATGGGCCATTCATCAAAACAGCATAATTCCACCGACTGTCAGGGTAGAGTGACTAATTAAACATGGAGGACCATAAAGCAAAGGGCAAAGAGAAGAGCAGTGACTGGATAAGTTTCCCAGATCTCTGATATAGATGTGAAATGGTGCACAACATCCAAGACAAAAAACAGGGAATTATTTAAATACAAGGTGAGATAATGTTCCCAAGAATACCTGAAGGTATCAGGGGAAATTTAGAAGTGACTTATATGACCAACTGGCAAGTTTCTGCTGGGAAGCTTTCCAGAATGGAGTCATGTACAGGAGGTTACTTTGTCCACATTTTTATTGAGGACTATTAGTGCTTGTGTGTGTATTTACTTTACCAGGTTGATAACTGGTTTAATCATTGTTGAAAATAAGACTTCAATCTTTAGAATTTTAATCAAGAATCTACTCAAAAAGTAAGCTTGCTTTCCCAAGCAGAGGGTACTCAGGATTCTATCAATTCCCAGGGCAACTTATTTCCAGCAAAACAACTTTACAAGAAGGTGAGGGTGCCGAGCTAGTTTAACTTTTAAAAATAACCATTGTACCTTTACCATTTATTCACCCAAGTGCGGATTGACATCAGGTAGCATTTTATTAGTTCCAGTATGGAACTGAGGCTTTGATAAGAAACCACGCAGACAAACTTCACTGTGAAAGGTTTGTTGATATTTTGTAGAAGACCTGTGGAATGGTGTATGATGATGATCTGATACGCCAAATAAATAGATTTTTAAATGTTCCTTTGTTTTGTTTGCCAACTGGGTTCTGAAAACAACAAAATGCTCACATTTGTTTTTGCTGATAAAGACAACATATTTGATAATGAACATTCTTGGAGCTATTTAAATTCAGACAACATAAACTATGAAGGAATGTAGTGAGACAGAAATCAATCTTGCCATGCTGAGACAGTGTTTTAAGTGTTTAGGTTTGTTTTCTTCACTGTATTGCTGATTGTATCAGGTTGTAAGATTACCTGGATTGTGTTTTTCTGTTGGTAACCAGTTAACCCTTATCAGTTCACCGTGGCCCAAAGCCTGTACTTTCAAGTTAACCCTTCAAATTCTGGATTTATTTTGCACCTTTCAACCTGTTGCAAATTGTAAGAATCGTTAGAAAGCAGAATGAAAGAGAAGTTTAGATGCCAAGGCCTGGATTCTCCTTATCCTGTCAGAGGAGAGTTGAGTTGGAGTGACTGCCCACCGTTCTGTACCAGGTGTTATTACTCTGCTCAGTAGGCGCCTGGCAGGGTCACTGCCAGCTAGCAGTAACCTACTGCTGCAATTATCCTGGCGAATTCTGCCGTTGGACACCCAAACTGCCAGGGCAGCACCTACCTTTACACCGCTAACCTGTCTGCAGGCTGTGGCATGCCTACTGGCCAATGAGCAAGCTGATTGCCTCCAAAGGCTCCAGATTGGCACAGAGCCCATTGCAGGTTGGTGCCATCTGCTGTAGGGGTACCTGCACCAAGCCTGCACCCAATGGATGTCACTGTCGAGGCACTGAAGGTCACCACCCTCTACTTCCCCCTTCCTCCCTGCAGGCTAGCATGGCAGCCACCTGCAGCACGGCTCACTGTGCTGCTACACATCTGTCAAGCAGGTGACTATTACATTATTTAGCAATAGCAGCGTTTTCATTTTCTTTCCCATTGAATCACAACAACTGCCTGTCAAACTTCACTAATCATTAATGACACCTGTTTGCCCATCTGGGGAGCTGGTTTCTGTTTGTCCTCTGCCACTGCTGCATAGTCCTCAGTTGTACACTGGCTCTCATGCAGCAATACCTTCTCTCAAGCTCACTAACTACATTCTCTAGGCTGTGCGTAGCTATGTTGGTGCTTGCATACACTGGTTAGGGAAGAGCGGACATAGGAGCAAGGCCGGTTCCACCATTAAATTAGATCATGGTTGATTTGTACCTCAACTCCACTTTCCCACCTTTATATCATATCACTCAATGCCTTCACCAAATAAATATCTGTCAATCCCACTTTTGAAATTTTCAATTGATTTAGCAGCATTTTGGAGGGACAGAGTTTATAATCCCCACTAACCCTTGTGCAAAGAAATGCTTCCCAATACCACCCTGGGTAGCTAGGCTCTAATTCTATGCTTAGGCCACATTGCTCTCTATTCCACTATCAGAGGAAATGTTTTTCCTCTGTTCACTCTATCCGATATCAATCATCTTAAACACCTCAATTATATCACCCCCTTAGACTTCTATATTCAAGGGGATACAAGCCTAATCTTTGCAGCCTTTCAGCACAGTTTAAGTTTTTTAGCCCCCGTCTCGTTCTGGTGAATGCGCACTGCACTCCCTGCAAGGCAAGCTAACCTTCTGAGATATCGTGCCCAGGATTAAACACAGCACTCTAGATAATGTCTAACCAGATGTTATACAACTATAATCAAACTTCCATCTCTTCAAATTTCAGACCCTTAAGATAAAGGTTACCATATCATTAGTTCAATTTTTTTGTACCTGTCCTTCAGTATTTAGCAATTGGAGACACATGATGCTGTGAGGAACCAGCTGTTTTAGACCTCTGGTGGTCTGCTTTGTCAGAGCTTCAATGACCACAAAGGGACAACTGTTATCCTGCTGCCTCCTGGTTACACTTTTGAACAGGGCTTGTATGTGGCTTTTCTGTAACGCCTGTGTGCCACTGAATGAGAAGGGCTAAAAGACATGGCAATTAATCATTGATATCGCTATGTCCTGGTCCCTCAGCCTCACAGCAAGCATGCCCTCCTCTTAAGAATTCAAGGGTATGTAACTTCTAGATCCTCCTTGAGGATGAGGTCTGGTCCATTGCCATGTACCATCTGGTGCTGAAAGCAGCCTTTAGATTTTGAAAGTTGAAGGAGCGTAGTGGCTGATGGATGCCCAACGCTCCTGTGTGTCAGCAACTGACCATGCAACACGTAGCAAGATGCATTTAAAAAATTTCCAGTGTGAATCCTTCCTAAGGTATCAGTGAGTACGAGATCGAACTGGAGTGTGGACCCGCATTGTGAGCAATAAAACAAAGTGTTAAGATTATCTGAGGGCTCTCCATGGGTCAGCAGTAAATGTGTAGCAAGCTGACAGGCACTACTTAGCAACAAGAATGCTTGGATCAAGCGACATATAGGACGGGATGTTTTGTCCTGCAGGTGCCCAATCTGAACAGGGGTGAAATAGTGCAAGTTAACATCAGGCAAGCCTCCCAATGTCATCGCGCATCCTCGCAGTCCTTCAGCTGACAGGCGTGGGCGAGAGGCAGCAGCGTGCCTGCCGACAATTAATCGGCCTATTAAGGCCCTTAAGTAATTAATTAATTAGCATTTTTTCGCTGCCCAATCAGCCGTTTGGTTGGCGGGCGGGCGAATAAGCCAGGCGGCCTTTGCATTTTTAACAAAACCTCATTCACGAGCTGGATGAGGTTTCCAACTGTTACTAAAAAACAAAAAAACTTTAACATCGTTTTTCACATGTCCCTCTCCATGGGGCTGAGTGGGGACGTGTTTATATCATATGTAAAAAGTTTGTTTCTCGTTTTAAAACCCTTCAGCTCCCTGAGGCAGCTCTGTGCCCTCAGGGATCTGTCAGTACGCGCTCCCTCCGCACATGCGCATGCGCAGACTTCCACGCTCGCACTCCTCCTGCACCCACCCCGGCAGCGCGTGTTTCATGCTGGCTGCCGTCAACTGGCCAGTGTGAAATCGCGTGTTGGAACCCGATCGCGGGCGGCTGTTGATCTCACGGCCGTTCCTGGGCACGCCCGCCATGCCCGCTCGACGAGGGGAAATCCTCCCCATGGTACGGTCAAGTGTTCGTGCCAAAACGCACCCTGCAGCCATTTCTTGACATGAGTTCTGCCATCTCCTTCCTGGTCTACTTCCCAGGTCTGTGTATAGTGTGGACAGTGTTGACCCTGTCAGTCAGCTCCCACCAGCCTCACAGCTCAGCAATCTGCTTTCAGTATCAAACGGACCAACACCAACCCCATCTGCAACACCTCCACTTTGCCAGTCCTCATGTTGTAAGAAAGCTGGCTTTTGAGATCCTGACAAATACATGCCAAGGAACAAAACAATTTCTTTCTCAGGAACCATCTGGGATTTTAGCTCCCAATGCAGGTCTATCGCTGAATTGACTTGGCTCACCAAACCCTCTGACAGTGAACAGTACAGAAGGAGATAAGTTTTGTTTACTGACCCTCGATTAGGTTATCTTCATGCAGCTGACTGAGTGAATTAACTTTATCTTTCCAAATTGTCAAAGAAAAAGCCAGACCCTCGGGGCCATTTTCACTGAGTGCTTCTGGCGCTAAAGAGATAAAGAGGTGGCCAAGATGGAGTCTTAAACTGAAACATTGGTTCAGCCTGTACGTAGCACAAAATGAAGCCTTGGTAAGGGAGTTGAAGCCAGTGCGAGGAACAGCAGCCTGGAGCCTTGGTAAATAGATGATATCCACTTTAAGATGACGGCTAGTGCTCATTAAAGAGGCCACACTAGGTTTTCCTTCAACCAGATCCCTCTCCTAACAGTGACCAGCTGTTTGGGAGAAACACAATGTTGCTGTTTACTTCAAGCACTGCGCCAAGAGATCCTCACCACTAAACTGATACTCAACATTTCATGGACCTTTCTGCTGGAGTTGTGAAGGAAACCTCCGAAACACATTGAACACGTTCTGGAAAACTTTGTCAAGACTTCACCAATACCTGAGCAATATTTACTTCAGGAATTCTGTGAGAACCTCACTAACAAGAGTAAGTGTTGTGCTGCTCCATCTTATTGGATAATTTACGGACATCACCAGGAGAAAGGGAAAGGGATGGGAGGAGGACATGAAGCCAGGCACAGCAACACCAGCTGCTGCAGGAGGGCGAGATGGATCCTTCTCTCCCTTCCTCCATCTCTGGACATCCTCCACCAGGACCTCCAGTGCCGTGTTTGAGAACCTGTGCACTCTGTCAGCCTCAGACACTGTGTGCCAGTCAGCACACTTCGGGGAATTAGGTGCAAGGAGACTATATAAGCTGCTCGAGGAAAATTGTGTCCAATAAGCACCCGAATGCTAAACCTGCAGGTTTGTGTTTAGAAAGTTCAAATTACAATAATCAACAATTAGAGCCAAAATTGTGTCTAAATCTTGTCTTTCAAACAAACATATTAATATTGCAAGCATTTAAGGCCTGTTTTCACCTTTGGTGCAAAATAACTCCTTAAAAGGCATACACTAATCACCATCTTATGGTCGGTCCTGAGCCCCAGGGTCTCCAGAGTCATCAGCCCCCCTCCCTCTGGGACCTAGCCTGCTGCTGGGGTAGCTTCCAGGCCACCAGATACCAAGCTGGTGGTATGGAAATAACTCCCAATCTCAAAATGGAATGTGTTTCTCCCCAGTACCATCAAACAGCCACAATAGTTAAAATCTTCCCCAATGTAGCTTTCCGGACAGTTCATGTAACTCAAGGGATCCTGGTCCTCTAAGTCCTACCTCTCTCTGCCACCTATGTGGATGGCCATTTATCTTGATGGTGATCTTCATCATCTTTTCTCCCTTTCCTGAGGACCTTAACTGTCTACACATCACCTATTTCCAACTCTGTAACATCACCCAACTCCACCTCAGACTCAGCTCATCCACTGCGGAAATCCTCATCCATCCCTTTGTTGTTTCTAAACTTGACTATTCCAAACACACTCCTCACTGGCCTTTCATGTTCTCACTTTCGTAAACTTAGCTCATCCAAAACACCTCTGCCCCGTGTCCTAATTCGCATGAAGTCCCATTTATCCATCACCCCTATATTCACCTACATTGGTTCTCGGTTAAGCCAGGCGGCAATTTTCAAATCATCCTTGTTTTCAAATCCTTCCGTTGCCTCGCAGCTCCCTACCTTTGCAATCTCCTTCAGCCCTAGAACATTCCAACCTATCGACATTCCCCTAATTCTGGCCACTTGACCTTCCAGGATTTTAATCACTCCGTGATTAGCGGCAGTGCCTTCAGCTGCCTAGGGCCTAAGTTCTGGAATTCACTCTCTAAACCTCTCCTCCCTCTCTACCTCTTTTGGCTCCTTTAAGATGTTCCTTAAAACTAGGGCGATTGCAAACATCTGGGGCTGAATCATTCCAGGTTTGCAGTAAGTGGGGTAGCAGGTGTTACAAAAGTCGTTTTACCCCCTGGCCGGAATGGGGGGATTTTGCGCTGGATTGTCCCATTCCCCGTGCATCCCACCTCATCACTAATGCTCTCACGGGAAACACACTGGGTCACTGGCGGGCAGGCTCGGATTGGCCTGACACACTGTGACCTCAGCGCTCCCTCGCTCCGGACGCCATATTTAAACTGCACCAGAGAGCAGCCGACTTCATGTCTACAAACCAGGACTGCTCCAGGAAACTGATGGCCCCAAAAGCCAGGAAGACAACAGCCCAAAATTTAGTGACGTCTCTCTGGGTGCCAGCTGGATGCAGTGTAAGGTCGCAATGTCCTCTACCCCCGCTCTGGACGCACGAGGTCCACCAGAGTCACCAATCCAGCCTGGGAGGCTGTGGCAGCGACGGTCAGCACCACTGGAGCACAGAGGAGGTCACCATCCAGTGCAGGAAAAGGGTGAATGATCTCATACATTCTGCCGCTCCCAAACCCATCAAACATCCACAGGGATCCCACACCTCAAGGGACAACACCACTAACTCTCACACACACCCTCACATCTCCATCAGGTTCATATCCTCTCGAGCTCGTGTCCACATCCTGTCCATGGCTCCGCTCACCACACAAACATTCCACTCAGCGCCATGTGTCCTGCTCACACTCTCTCCATCTGTTTCCATGCAGGAGAAGCTGGCTCACATCAGCAGGGAGAGGACCCAGATCGGGAGTGGAGTGGCCCACATTAGGCCCCTCACTCACTTTGAGGAGTGTGCCATCGCGCTGACTGGTGAGGGTGTGAGCCGGGGCTGTGGTGACGGTGAGGTCAGCGGAGAACATGGACGTGAGGATCCTGCAGCACATCATCCCTCTCTCATCGCAACTGTGAGTGTCTCTCTCTCCTGCTTTTGACTCTGCTGCCATACAGTAATTATCTCTACTTTGGTTCTCAGGGAGCTCTGCCAAGTGACCGACACCCTCAGCCAGCCAGTCCCTCAGCTCCATCCAGGTCCTCACCTCCAGCCAAGAGGACACCTCCTTCATTGAAGAGCTGGAAATAAGCAGCCTGGATGACCCGTCACAGCGCTTACCCACACCCTCCACCAGCGCAGAGACACACACCTCGGTGGGACCTAGATCTAGAGCAGGCTCGGGTTCACAATCTGGTGGTCACCGCACGGACACGTGTCCATAGCAGGAGGAGGCAGGTTCAGCCGAGCTCCCCAACACTCAGGGGGCTACTGGGGAAGAGGCATCTGTGAGGTCCGAGTCAAATGATGAACCTCTGGATTTGGCCTTCCAACTCATCCTGGAGAGTCAGCAGAAGATATGGGAACATCACGCAGAGCTGTTATAAGCCCTCAACAGAGTGGCACGTGAGTCAGTGGAGTGTGCCCGCCTGCTCTCTGATGAAGTGGTGCCCACATGTGCGCGTATGGAGGTCTCCATGGGGAGGATGGCGGACTCCATGGAGACCCTGGTCCAGCAGAACATGGAGATGTGCTCAGACCTGCACCCATCGCAGGAGCCATGGGTGAGTTCCTGCAGTGACAACACAAGAGGGAAACGGGGCAGCTCGATGTCCCTCCGAGTGCTCCTTTCCCTCAAGGAGTCAGGCTGGGGCCCTCAGGTACCCGAAGGGAGGAGGAGCGGCAGCTGGACACCCCTGGGTCATCCACTCCGGAATCTCAGAAGCTGTCCTCTCCCTCCGAGTCCCCTTTGCCTGTGACCCCCTCAACCTCAATCGCTGTCACCCTAGAGGGAGCAGCTGGCCCACAGGAGGACGGACAAAGCAAGCTGGGCCCTCAAGGCCTCGGCTCTCCAGAGGACCCACGCCAAAGTCATCAGAGGGAACAGGGCCAACCATTGCACAGGCTGTCCCCACCCCTGCTGAGGATGTCAGGGCAGCACCGAGAAGGAGTGGTAGTCCTAAGAAAGTTAAGGATTTCTGATCACAGGTGGCTGCACAGGTGAACACATTTTGTCACTTTACAACCTGAAAATATATTCACTTTCACTGAATAATGTGTGATGTTGTCTTTCAGCTTCATTGACAGACTTCCCGAGTCCTCCCACTGTACCCACCGCCCCCACCCACCAACCCACCAGCAGCTCAGCTGCATGTAGCTGGACCACAGGTTATTCTGGAGGGAGAAGTGTGTGTGTGGCAGGGCCTTTCGGAGCCTCATACAAGCCTCTCCCACCCACGCGGAGCCTTCGTCCATCACACTGGCCTCACTGTCCCGAGTATTTTCAATGCTGCCTGTTGGGTTCTCCTTCAGTTGTCTGTCTGAGCCGACCTGCCTCTCCGCCCACCCACTGATCACACCCCCAGCAGCTCCTGTGTCCATCCAACACAAGACTCCGCTCACTTTCCATTTCGACAGCTGTGGCCGTAGTGAAGTTTTGGATCAGCTCCCCCACCCTTCCCCCTCCCCTAGGCACCCGTGTCATTTCCCCCATCACTGTCGACCCCCCAGCATCACCTTCCACCTCCCACCCTCACCTACCAGCCTGAACCCTCGTCTTTCCAGGATGTCCAGGTGAATGTGCACATTCCCTTCCTTCCTGACAATCCCACCCCCATCCACATTGACCTCCCACCTCCTCCTTCCCACTCTGAGTCCCCACCAACCACCCCTCACCCTACCGGCTCTCTCTGCCCCATCTCATACTCACCGTTCCCTCCTAAC